>NC_091064.1:221789869-222494869 GCF_000393655.2 Nicotiana sylvestris
AATGGACCTATGTGTTTTCAAGCATATATTTATCTCTAAAATTCAACTTTTATCATAGACGATAAAAGATATCCTCTTAATAAATAAAATACATAACCAAATAATTTTAAATGCAGGACTATATTTGATACAACATTTTAATACAATAACTATTATATGTTACATTTTCAAGAGAGATATCGATATCGACAACAAGGGTTCTAATCATAACAAAGTAACCAAAGTATTATAAGGGATAAAGCAACAAAAATATCATATATAAAGAGTATTATCTATGATAGGATTACATCTCTTTTTTCTACAAATACACATACATCATTCACAGGCTCAGACGATAATGTCGAATCATTTTAAATTCAAGTACTATGTAAGTATAATAACATTTGAAAAGTATGAATAAAAAAAAAATTGTGATCAAATATCAACGTACAATAATTATTGTGCAACACACGTTCATAGAAACTAGTGTATATAGAAGAGGAAAAAATAGTGCTGACATGACACCCCTCTTAGTCTAGGAAAAGCATTTATTTTTTTTCTCATTTTTTTTGAGTTTTCCTCTCATTTTTCTAAAAATCGGAGGGGAAAACAAATAATAAAAGCGCGATTCGGTTACTACAGAAGCCTCATTACTTTTCCCTTTTCCATTTAAGAGTTCCATCTATTTGCCTTCTCCTGTACGTTGTCATTTCGAACTTTTGATTATATTTTCATATTTGAATTGTTCGATTTTGTGTTTGTTTAATTGTTTTCGTGAAACATTTTACTTATTCGGTAATTCGCATATTCTTTGTTATTCCCTCTTATATTCTGATTATTTATACCTTTAATTATAACAAATGTATGGAGTGTTGTGATTCTCGGATCAATATGAAGATTATTTGGGAGGAAAAACAACTCTATTTCACAAGAATAGAATTACAGAGAATTTACACCAAGAATTTATCTCTACAAAAAAAAACTCACCAAACTCTCTTTTTGTTCTCACAATCTCTTCCTGGATTGTATTTCAATCTCTCTGGATTGATGTTTCTGTGTAAAACATAAGACTATTTATAGCCTTAAAGAAGGTGGTTGGTGGTTGAATTCTTCATTCAACAATGGGGGCTTCAACAATGGTGGCTTCTAGAATGGGTTGGTGACTTCAACAATGGTGAGCTTCTAGAATTGGTAGTTGGCAGCAGCCGAACTTATCAATTCTCCCCTTCAGTTGCATTCCAACACAACTACTATTTGAAAGTTATTCCAACTATGTCTCTGCACAGCTCTAACTTTTCTTGAGTGACCACCTTTGTTAACATGTCTGCTGGATTCTCCTTCGTATGAATCTTCACTAGTTTCAACAGTTGTTGATCCATCACCTCGCGTATCCAGTGATAGCGAATGTCGATGTGCTTTGTCCTAGAATGATACATTGAGTTTTTGCTTAAATCAATTGCACTTTGACTATCACAATATATCTTATACTCTGTTTGATTTATCCCTAGTTCTTGGAGAAACCGCTTTAGCCACAACATTTCTTTTCCAGCTTCCGCTACAACAATATATTCTGCTTCAGTTGTGGATAGTGCAACACACTTCTGCAATCTTGACTGCCATGACACAGCTCTCCCTGCAAAAGTATAAACATATCCTGAGGTTGATTTTCTTCCATCAGGATCTCCGGCCATATCTGAATTTGTATAGCCTTCCAAGACTGGATCAGCTCCCCCAAAGCACAAACTTGATTTTGAAGTACCTTTAAGATACCTGAGAATCCACTTAACTTCCTTCCAATGTTTCTTTCCAGGGTTAGAAAGAAAACGACTTACCACACCTACCGCATGTGCGATATCTGGCCTCGTGCAAACCATGACATACATCAGACTTCCAACTGCTGAAGAATATGGAATTGTAGACATCTCCTCAATCTCTTTCTTGGATGAGGGGCACAAACTCTTGCTCAACTTGAAGTGATTTGCCAAAGGGGCACCTACCGGTTTGGCATTACTCATATTGAACTGTTTGATCACCCGTTCAATATAATTATCTTGAGATTGCCATAACTTCTTGTTTCTTCTATCTCGAGTTATCTGCAATCCCAAAATATGCTGAGCTGAACCTAAGTCTTTCATTTCAAAGGACTTAGAGAGTTCATTCTTCAACTGTCTAATTTTTGTTGCATATTGTCCGACAATCAACATGTCGTCTACATAAAGTAGAAGTACAACAAAATTGCCATCCAAAAATCTCTGAATGTAAACACACTGATCTGCAACAGTCCTTTTATATCCTTGACTTACCATAAATGAGTCAAAATTTTTGTACCACTGCCTCGGTGCTTGCTTTAGGCCATATAAACTTTTCGTAAACTTATAGACGAGGTTTTCTTTTCCTGAAACCTCAAAACCTTCCGACTGCTCCATATAGATTTCTTCATTTAGATCACCATGAAGAAATGCTGTCTTGACATCCATTTGTTCAAGCTCCAAATTCAAACTGGCTACCAATCCAAGGATGATGCGAATTGAAGTCAATTTTACAACTGGTGAAAATATTTCATCAAAGTTAATTCCCTTTTTCTGTAGGAATCTTTTGACTACTAACCGGGCTTTGTGCTTCACCACCTTTCCTCTGCCATCTTTCTTGAGCTTGAATACCCATTTACTCTTCAGTACCTTCTTGCCTTGTGGAAGTTTCACAATCTCATAAGTGTTGTTTTTCTGTAAAGAGTTCATCTCTTCGGTCATTGCTTGCAGCCATTTTTATTTATCCTTATGAGATATAGGTTCATGGAAACTCTCTGGTTCTCCATCTTCAAAAAGTAGAATATACTCGGTTTCTGGGTATCGAGTTGATGGAATCTGACCTCGTTCAGATCGACGAGGTTATTGATTATTAGCTTTAGGAGGTGTACCGTCATCGTTCCCCTGTGATGGTTCTGTAGTTTCCTGAGGGGTTTGTGCCTCCCCTGCCAAACATCCTCCTATTCTGCTTCTGGTACTTCTTCATGCTCCCCCATGCTATTTGTGTCAAACTGCAATGGTAGTGGATCTGGACCAACTTTTGAGGCACTGGAACCTCTTTCATAAGACATTGTGGGCTTTTCAATTTCTTCAATTGTCTGGTTTTCGTGGAATACACCATCCCTACTTCTGATCACCGTCTTATGTATTTGATCCCATAATCTATACCCAAATTCTTCATCTCCATAGCCTATGAAGATACATGGTATAGTTCTACCATCAAGCTTCTTCCTGAGCTCCTTGGATACATGTGCATGTGCTAAACAACCGAATACCCTTAAGTGAGAATATGAGGGATTCTTACCAGACCATATTTTCTCTGGAACCTCAAAATTCAACGGGGCTGATGGTGACCGGTTGATTAGGTAGCAGGCGGCGCGAACAACTTCTCCCCAGAATGGCTTAAGCAGCTTTGCCATACTGATCATACTTCTGACTCTTTACATAATTGTCCGGTTCATTCTCTCGGCTACTCCATTGTGTTGTGGGGTGCGTGGGACCGCCTTTTCATGTCGAATCCCTTGTCTCTTGCAATAGGAATCGAACTCCTTAGAAGTATACTCGCCTCCATTATCTGAGCAAAGGCATTTTAATTTCTTTCCCGTTTCACGCTCTACCATGGCATGAAATATCTTGAAATAATCAAAAGCCTGGTCCTTTGTCTTTAAGAAGTACACCCACACCTTTCGAGAAGCATCATCAATGAAAGTCAGAAAATACCTATTGCCGCCAAGTGACTTCTCCTCCATGGGACCACAAATATCAGAGTGTACCAGACTGAGTAACTCTGATTTTCTGGTTGAAGAAAATGTAAAAGAGACTCTATGTTGCTTTCCGAATAAGCAATGATTACAAGGGTCTAAAGCAGCATTCTTGTCCATTCTGATAAGCTGCTTTTTCGTTAGAATTGATATCCCCTTTTCACTCATGTGACCGAGTCTCTGGTGCCACAGGTTTTGAGACGCCTCTTTTTCCATAACATTGAGGCTGTCTGAACATACCTTCACATGAGTTTTATATAAGTTGCCACAAATATGTCCTCGAGCGAGAATCATAACCCCTTTCAGCAATTTCCATGTGCCTTTTCCGAAATAACTTTCATAGCCCTGTTTGTCAAGAGCTATACCTGATATTAGGTTTAGACGAAGATCTGACACATGACGGACATCCTTCAATATCATTGTACTCCCGATATATGTTTGTATTTTGATATCACCAATTCAAACTATCTCACAGGAAGAAGTGTTCCCCATCTTCACTACTCCAAAGTCTCCTGCTTTGTATATTGTGAAGAAATCTTTTTGGGATGTGGCGTGGTATGATGCTGCAGTATCTACCACCCATTCGTTTTTTTCTTGACTTGAGACGTGAAGGCATGTCTCTTATTGGATGGAACAAATGGCTACCTCTCCGTGGGTAGTGACTAATGCATCTCCATCCTTCTGCTTCAACTGCTCCTTCTCCTTATGCAATTTTCTGTAGTTCTTCTTTAAATGGCCCTTTATTCCACAGTGGTAGCACGCATAAGATGACTTCCTACCATCTGTGGATTTTCCCCTACTCTTGCTTCTGCCTCTTCTCTTATCTTGACTTCTTTCTTGTTGTCTCCCTCTTTCTGTAATAAGGGCATGCGACTCACCATGATCAATGTCCTTTCTTCTGGCTTCTTCATTAAATAAGGCATCTTTAACCATAGACATGGTCAGATTTCCACTAGGAGCTGAATTACTGAGAGAGACTACCAGCGTCTCCCAGCTATCAGGAAGAGAACTAAGAAGTAGTAGGGCTTGCATATCATCCCCGAACGGCATGTCAACAGACGATAATTGATTTATCAAGCTCTGAAACTCACTGGTATGCTCGGCAACTGAAGTTCCGTGCTTTAACTTCAAATTTACCTAACGCCTCATCAACAAGGCTTTGTTCCTAGCGGTCTTGTCTTGATACATTCCTTCTAACTTCACCCAGAGGGCATACGCGTCTGTCTCTTGTGCAACATGATGAAAAACGCTATCGTCAATCCATTGTCGAATTTGACCGATAGTTTTTCTGTTTAATTTCTTCCACTCTGCTTCTTTGATGGAATCGAGGTTCTTACCCTTTGCTTATATGGGATCAAAAAAATCTTTACAACTGAGGATATCTTCCATCCGAGGTCTCCACAATGTGTAATTTTTGGCAGTAAGCTTTATCATAGCTCCAGATGATGATGGCTCTTCCATTATATCTTTAAAATGGCTTGGTCAAAATTTTGGAGCAGAATCTCACCAACCGGACCTCACCAACGCGTCCAAAATGGTGAAAATTGGTAGGATTGACTCTTCTTGGGTCAAAATAGGGCCTCCAAATTTTTTTCAAAATTTACACCAAACTTTTGGGGTTAAATCGAAAATATACTGAACTTGTGGGACAGATTTATAATTTTAATAACTTCAGGGGTTATTTTATAAATTTTCAAAAATTTATGATGACTGGATGATGACGTGGCGCTGACTGGATGATGACGTGGCGCTGACTGGGCAATTACTATTCATTATCTTCTTCCTTAGAGAGGAAAAAAAATAGTAAAATTTAAATTGCCATAACTTCTTCGTTTTAGCTTTATTTTGCCTCCGGAAAATTGCGTTGAATTCGTATCGACGCAAGGAATCTAATAAAATGATCAAAACACACCGAAGATCACTTTTTTGAAAAACGTAAATCCGGGTTGAAATTTTCAGTGTTCCGATATTTCTCGATGAACACAGAATCGAAAGCTCTGATACCACTTGTTGTGATTCTCGGATCAATATGAAGATTATTTGGGAGGAAAAACAACTCTATTTCACAAGAATAGAATTACAGAGAATTTACACCAAGAATTTCTCTCTACAAAAAAAACCTCACCAAACTCTCTTTTTGTTCTCACAATCTCTTCCTGGATTGTATTTCGATCTCTCTGGATTGATGTTTCTGTGTAAAATATAAGACTCTATTTATAGCCTTAAAGAAGGTGGTTGGTGGTTGAATTCTTCATTCAACAATGAGGGCTTCAACAATGGTGGCTTCTAGAATGGGTTGGTGGCTTCAACAATGGTGGACTTCTAGAATTTGTAGTTGGCAGCAGCTGAACTTATCATAGAGGAGTGCAGAATGAGGGCCTAACATAGGTGATAGGTCAATCGAGAAACTTCCAATGGTTCATTTACACTTGAGCTTCTATATTCTTTTACTTTTGTTTTTTGTTGTTTTATAAAAGGGGATTTTGCTTAAGAAGGACAAAAATTAATATTTATACTTCAAAAGTAGATGTATTACAAGAATGCGCTAACAACTTGCTGTGATTTCATAAAGCTTTCTTTGAGAATACAATGTTGTTGTGAGACCGTGAGAGTTGTTGGCCATCAGGATCCTTACAGCTTGTTTGGATGTTGTTACATATCGTTTCATAATGTATCGTATCGTATCGTATTGTATTGTACTGTATCGTTTGATGAATACAATGTTTGGATGGATTGTATTATATTGCCGTCATTTCATGGTATCATGAACCAGTAATATGATGAATAAACTTGCAATATTATAAAGAAAAATTATGAGATGGTATATAAAAAGGTAGGGTAAATGATAAAATAAAATTATTTAACAATAATGAAGGGCGAGATTGAGAGAAAAATACAAGGAAACGATGCGGCCACACCAAATCAGTCATTACATAAAGTGGTACATTTCATCGTTACGTAACGACAGATTTAACGATATTGTAGGCATGCAAATTTAATTCAAAGGGAAAATTTAGACTATATTTTAAATATACTAGTCCAAATACATATTATGGGTATAATTGAATTAATTATATAAATCAAATATGTATGGATTAAATAAATAAGTCTTAATCTATTGGGCTAGCCCCATTTAATTGGGCTAAAGTGATGAGCCCACTTCATTAAGCCCAAGATGACATCTTCCTAGAGGCCCAGTATCATGCCACGTGTCAAATGACGTGGCATGCCAAGTCAAACGGGAGAGCCAATATGATCATGTCACGTGTCAAAATGACAAGGCATGTCAAGTCACACTAAAAGGCCAATGAAATCGCGCCACGTGTGCAAGTGACATGTTTTGGCCAATCAAATGCGACCATGTCACACTTCAATTTGATTGGTCGGAAAGGGTTTGTTCTTATCACAACTCCTCCCTTCCATAACTATAAATAGAGGTCTTCATAACTCAAAAAAGACACCAGAAGTTATAACAAGAAGCAAGAAAGAGCTCGTGGATCAAACGCTGCAAATTCCTCCACAAGTTTCAGGCTTCCAGTTCAAGTTCAAGAAATCAAGAGCAAGTCCAAGAACGAAGAACAAATCAAGGTCAAGTTCAAACAATCAAGTTCAAGCTCAAGAACAAGATTATCGTTCGAGGCGACAAATACATATTCAAGATCAAGCTCAAAGGCCCTTGAATTTATTTACTATTGAAAAGAAGAATTAGAGGATTCATAGAGATTGTAACACTCAAATATTCGAAATAAAATACTATGATTGTTGCGATATTTTTCGGTCTTGATTTTATTTTCTCGACGCAAATTTATTGTCTACAAATTCTGGCACGCCCAGTGGGACAATCTCTACCTCTTATCTCAACTTTTCAATCACCAAAGTTCAAGAACATTGAAATGGATTCGAAGAAAATCAACTCCAAATCAACATCCACCAAGGCTGCTAACTCCAGGTTCTATGCTGATGTGGAAAGCATCCTCGATGTCACCTTTGGAAGCTTCGAACCAGTTACGAGGAGCAAAGAAATCTCTTTAGGACAACAAGCACCCCGAGTGTCGTCCGCATTAACCCCTGTTTTCGGATCTTCATCCTCAAAAGGAGCAAGATCTTCCACAAATGCATCTGAAGGAGGAAGCGATGTTGCTGAAAAGATCAAGAAAACTCTTGCTCTGCTTGACCTCTCCGGCTCCAAGCACTCTGTTGTGAAGGAAGATGATGATGCTTCAAGCGATGGATCCTCACCACTTATACCACATAGCGTGACCCAGTCAAGGATCAATCTGTGTGAAAATCCATGCTATTCTCCGTCATCTACGACAATCATGCAAGCCATGGTGACAAACACTTCATCTATGGAGGAGCAGTTGGCAAACTTGATGGAAGCAATCACTGGCTTGACCAAATGCATGCAAAATCAAGAGGCTAGAATTGACAAGCTAACAGACAGGGTGAGAATCTTGATGGAAGAAGAATCTACCCATGCACCCGGCAAGCTCCCAGAAGTTCTAGAGAGTGACTCTCCCCAAGACAATCAGCATCCACTAAGGCTATCCCTGTCTCATCTGAAGGGATGATTCCAATCGATCAACTGAAGGAGTTCATCGAAGGAACCATTAAGAACAAATATGAAGTTGCTGCCAAATCCTCCCTTACATATGCAAAGTCGTACACTGCAAGGGTCGATATGTTGAAGATGCCTGCTGGCTATCAACCTCCGAAGTTTCAATAGTTTTATGGTAAAGGTAACCCAAAGCAACATATTGCGCACTTCGTTGAGACGTGCAACAATGCTGGGACTTATGGAGATTACCTCATCAAGCAGTTTGTTCGCTCGCTAAAAGGAAATGCTTTTGACTGGTACATGGACCTCGAGGCTGGATCTATCGACAGTTGGGATCAACTAGAGCAAGAGTTCCTCAATCGCTTTTATAGCACAAGACGCACAGTGAGTATGATAGAGCTCACAAATACTCGTCAACGAAAGGGGAACCAGTTATCGACTTTATCAATCGTTGGAGGAATGCAAGCCTCAACTGCAAAGACAGACTTAGTGAAGCTTCAGGAGTAGAGATGTGCATCCAAGGCATGCATTGGGGATTGCGCTACATCTTGCAAGGTATCAAGCCTAGCATATTTGAAGAACTTGCAACTCGTGCCCATGACATGGAATTGAGCATAGCTTCTGCTGGAAATGAAAGGCTACCCATCTATGAACCTCGCAAAGTGAATGACAAGCAAAAAGTCAGGAAGTGGGGCAAGTTCGTACCCAAGTCTGAAAGCAAAGAAGCTATGAATGTCAATACGTCACTTGTGAAGTTCACGACGAAGGAGAGCAAGAAGCAGAGTATGAAATTCACTTCGTTTCAAGATAAGCCAAGTGGGAAGTTGACTCTAAAAGAAATGCAGGAAAAAGAGTACCCATTCCTGGATTCTGATGTGCCAGCCATTTTCGAAGAACTCCTCGAGTTAAATCTCATTGAGCTTCCGGAGATGAAGCGACCAAATGAAGTTGGGAAAACAAATGACCCGAACTACTGCAAATATCACCGACTTGTAAGCCACCCTCTAGAGAAATGCTTTGTCTTCAAGGATAAAGTCATGGATTTGGCTCGCGAAAAGAAGATCGTGCTTGAATATGAGAAAGCAAGCACAAACCAAGTCTCTATCACCTTTGGCTCACTCAGTCCGGATGACTTATGTGGTTTTAAAGAAAGTAAAGATGAAGAATTACCGGAGAGCGACAAAGCTGAAGTCAATCAACCTGATGACGATGAAGGTTGGACATTGCTGACTCGTCGTAGGCACCACAAAAGGAGCCCTAAAAGAGAATCAATAGAACAACTAACAAGGAAGATGATGGTAAAAAGACCAACGAAAAAGAATCCAGTTAGGCATTTGAAGAAAGCAAAAGTGGAGATGCACCATCCTCAAAAGCCACGAAATCCAGTGACCTTGGAGGAGTTTTTACCAATTTGGTTCCGTACGAAGATTTCCCATGAGGGCATTGATGCCTCTTGTTGCCATGCTGACAAAGGGGAAGAAAAGATTGATGACCTACCGTTGGCACCACCTTCGGAAAAACCCATTGAGTCCACTCCTCAAGAAGTTAATGCTTGTGAGAAAAATGTCATGTTCACAAATGACGATCTTTTGCTAGGTGACACTCCTCATAACCGCCCATTGTACCTGGTTGGCTATATGCGCGATGAAAGGGTAAATCGAATTTTGGTTGATGGAGGTTCCTCAGTGAACATTTTGCCAATCCATAATGTGAAAGAACTTGGTATTCCCATGAACGAACTCTCAGAAAGTCGTGTGATGATCCAAGGATTCAACCAAGGAGGGCAAAGAGCCATAGGCACGATCACGCTGGGAATCACTATTGAAGATATACGATCAAGTGCATAGATGCATGTGATCGACGCGAAGACTTCATAAAATGTTTTGCTTGGGAGGCCTTGGATACATGAGAATAAAGTTTTTCCATCTACCTACCATCAATGTTTGAAATACTACGAGGGCGAAATTGAGAAGACGGTAGTTGCTGATGATGAGCCATTCACCGAGGCTGAGTCACACTTCGTTGATGCAAAGTTCTACTTGAAGAACCGCATTGTGAAGGAGCTGAAAGTTGATGATGGTATGAAAAGCAAGAATGACGAACCCATAACTAAAAGAGCTGAGGTGACTATTGGTAAAGCCAAAGTTGTTACTGAGGAGGTACCCGCCAACGTGAATAAATCTCATAAAGGGGGTATTGCGTCTTATGGAAAGAAATTAAGTCCCGCGCTCCAATATGTCCCTAAAAGGAAGAAAGACGAGGGCGAATATAATCTCCAAACCAAGACGCTAAAGGAGTTAACTCTTCCGGTAAAACGAATTGACGCAGTAAAGTTGCCCTCAAAGTCGCTTGCAGGGTTTGTATTCCATAATCGTTTGCAGAATGTGGCACTCCCTACAAAGCAAACAGATGAAGGTTTTGATCCTAACGCTTACAAGCTATTTGCAAAAGCTGGATACAATCCCAATGAGCCATCAAAGTTAGGGAAGCTCGCATCAGAAGATGCAATGAGGCAACGACGTGAAGGTATGAGATACAAGCAACCGTCACTAGTGCGCACCTCAATAAGAAGGGCAAGTAGCAATTATATCACTGTAGAAGACGAATCTGCCGCTTCTAATAGGCCTTCTATCTTTGATCGGCTTGGAAAATCAACTGTGAGAACTTCTGTATTTGAGTGATTGGGTCCATTAAAGAAGGGGAATAAATTCCAGAGAAATCATCGAAATACAAGAACACCCGCTTCACCCAAAATTCAGGAGATTTCTAAGGATTTCCAAAGTTTGGCTCCTTCCAAAATGAGGCGACAAACAAAACTGGTGGTTTCATGTGAAGAAGTACTGAAGGTAAAGCCATATACTGTGGTCTACACTAAGGAACGTAACGAAGATGAAGAAAGTGTAGGTTCTTCGTATCATATCACTGTACAAGGCGAGAATGGTGTTTCGTCTTCGATGGAAGATAATGTGGAATTGGAGGATGTTTCGCCGTGTTATCACATATCCTTCAATGATGGGGACCCTCAAGAAGATGAAGATGCGAAAGATGCTCCACCTGAACTTGAAGAAGGAGTGAAGATGACAGTTGATGCCTTAAAAGAAGTTAACTTTGGCACCGATGAGGAACCAAGACCCACTTACCTAAGTGCTTTACTAGAAGCTGATAAAGAGAGCACTTATATTGAGTTACTCAAAGAATTCAGGGATGTCTTTGCTTGGAGTTACATAGAGATGCCTGGCTTGGACCCGAAAGTAGCAGTCCATCACCTTGCAGTCAAAAATGGTGCTCGCCCTGTTAAACAAGCTCAAAGGCGTTTTAGGCTAGACTTGGTTCCCCTGATTGAAACTGAAGTTAACAAACTCATTGAAGCTGGATTTATTCGGGAAGTTAAATACCCGACATGAGTTTCAAGTATTGTCCCTGTAAGGAAGAAGAATGTCCAAATTCGAGTATGCGTTGACTTCAGGGACCTCAATAATGCATGTCCCAAAGATGAATTCCCGCTTCCTATTCCAGAGCTGATGATCGATGCTACTACTGGTTACGAGGCAATGTCTTTCATGGATGGTTCGTCGGGCTATAACCAAATTCGCATGGCACCAAAAGATGAAGAGCTTACTACATTTCGCACCCCCAAGGGTATTTATTGCTACAAGGTAATGCCTTTTGGCTTGAAGAATGCTGGTGCTACTTACCAAAGGGCTATGCAGAATATTTTTGACGATCTTCTCCACAAGAATGTCGAATGCTATGTTAACGACTTGGTGGTGAAATCAAGAGAGAAGGGTGACCACATGAAAGACTTGAGGATGGTATTTGAATTGGTCCGGAGGTACCAACTTAGGATGAATCCGTTGAAAGGTGCCTTTGGAGTTACTTCTGGAAAGTTACTTGGTTTCATTGTCCGGCATCGAGGGATCAAAATTGATCAAGCCAAAGTGGATGCCATTTTGAAAATGCCTGAGCCTCGAGATATCCATGAATTGAAGAGTCTGTAAGGAAAGCTAGCATACTTTAGAAGATTCATATAAAACCTGGCTGGGAGGTTCCAACCATTTAGTCACCTCATGAATAAAGGTGTTCCTTTCAAGTGGGATCAAGCTTGTAGCAATGCCTTCGAAAGTATCAAAACCTACTTGATGAAGCCTCCAGTTTTAGCAGATCCTATACCAGGAAAGCCATTGATACTATACATTGCGGCGCAGGAAAGGTCTGTTGGAACATTATTGGCCCAAGAAAATAGTGAGGGGAAAGAAAACTCTCTTTACTACTTGAGCAAGATGATGACACCTAACGAGTTGAACTATTCGTCAATTGAAAAGTTGTGTTTGGCGCTAGTCTTCTCAATTCAAAAGTTGAAGCACTACTTTCAAGCTCATGTTGTCCGTCTTGTTTCTAAAGCAAATCCTATCAAGTTCGCGTTGTCAAAACCTGTTCTTAGTGATCGACTAGCGAGATGGTACCTCCAATTTCAACAATTCAAGATTTTGTACATCCATCAAAAGGCTATAAAAGGACAAGCATTGGCAGACTTCTTGGCAGATCATCCGATACCTGGGAGCTAACTGATGAACTACCTGATGAGGACGCAATGGTCGTTGAAGTTCAACCCCCATGGAAGATGTACTTTGATGGTGCTGCGCATCGTGGGGGAGCCGGGGCTGGCGTAGTATTTGTCACTCCTCAAGGTGAAGTCTTGACCTACTCCTTCACCTTGACACAACTCTGTTCCAACAATGTTGCTGAATATCAAGCATTAATACTTGGGCTTGAAATGGTCGTTGATATGAAGCAATTGCAATTGCAAGTCTTTGGTGACTCCCAGTTAGTGGTCAATCAGCTTTTGGGTAGTTATGAGGTCAAGAAGCCTGGAATACGCCCATATCATGATTACGCAAAAACGTTGATGGGGTGGCTCAGCGATGTGACCATTCAGTATGTACCAAGGAAAGAAAATAAGAAGGCTGATGCTTTAGCTGCTCTAGCTTCATCATTAACCCTGCCCGACCAAGCGCAAGTTACCGTCTGCCAGAAATGGGTAGTACCGCCGCCAAATGATGTCAAATGTGAATAAAACGAACTCAAGCATCTTGTTGCTATTTCTGAAGTTGAGAAAGAAGAATGGCGACAACCCATCATCGAATACTTATGCTATGGGATACTTCTAGAAAATCCGAGGAGGAGGACTGAAATCCGTCGTCGTGCACTTCGCTTCCTTTACTGTAAGGATACTCTATACAGAAGGTCGTTCGAGGGAGTACTCTTGCGATGCCTAGGAGAAGAAGAAGCTCTCCAAGCTTTGCAAGAGGCACATTCTAGGGTATGTGGGTCACACCAGTCTGGACCAAAGCTCCACTTCCATATAAAAAGGATGGGATATTATTGGCCAACGATGGTAAAAGATTGCTTGGACTACACTCGAAGATGCAAGGCTTGTCAATTCCATGCGAATTTTATTCATCAACCTCCTGAAGTGTTGCACCCAAATGTTGCATCCTGGCCATTTGACGCTTGGGGATTGGATGTTGTTGGACCACTACCAAAGTCCTCTGGTGGGCATCTATACATCTTGGCTGCAACTGACTACTTCTCAAAATGGGCTGAAGCTGTTGCTCTTAAGGAAGTAAAAAAGGAAAATGTTGCAAGTTTCATCCGAGTAAACATTATTTATCGCTTTGACATACCTAGTTACATAATAACGGATAATGGAAAGCCATTCGATAATAGGTTGATGAACAGGATTTGTGATCTTTTTGGCTTCAAGCAACGTAACTCTTCGATGTACAATGCTGCCGCCAATGGTCTAGCTGAGGCATTCAACAAGACTCTATGCAACTTGTTAAAGAAAGTTGTCTCCAAATCCAAACGAGATTGGAATGACCGTATGGAAGAAATTCTATGGGCATATAGAACGACTCATCGCACGCCAACACAGGCGACCCCTTATTCACTCATTTATGGAGTCGAAGCTGTCTTGCCACTTGAGCATCAAATACCTTCGTTACGACTGGCTATTCAAGAAGGGATCATTGATGAAGAAAATGCTCGATTTCGATTAGCAGAGTTGGAAGCTCTTGATGAAAAGAGATTGGAAGCTCAACATAGTCTTGAATGTTATCAAGCTCGATTGTCTCGCGCCTTCAACAAAAGAGTTCGTCCGAGATCCTTTCAAGTAGGAGATCAAGTCATTGCCGTACGAAGACCCATAATTACTTCCCATAAACTTGTAGGGAAGTTCACTTCAAAATGGGATGGGCCATATGTTGTACAAGAAGCTTATTCAAGTGGGGCTTACAAGCTGGTTGATGCAGATGGTATGAGCATCGGCCCTATCAACGGCAAGTTTTTGAAGAAGTATTATCTATGAAGTTGCAAGTCATGACGCTCCTCGATGTATGAGCCTAAACTACAAGTCATGACACTCCTTGACGTACGAACCTAAACTGCAAGTCATAACGCTCTTTGACGCATGAGCCTAAACTGCATGTTGCTACGCTCCTGGCCCGCAAGAGTATAAACTGTGTACGGCCCAAAAAAAGTCCGCTTGGTTGAAAATCTCAAAAGAGGCGGCCTAGACAAAAGTTAGGACGTAAAAAAAACAAATCTACCCAGTCTGAACTACGGTATGACTTGATCCTCTTCACCGAGGTACGTAGGCAGTTTAGAGTTTCATTCTAAGTTCAGTCGCATAAGTTCAAAAGATACATATTGCCCCAATTGTTGTCCGAGTGAGTATGGAGGAATGCAAAATCAAGCTGAAATGTCATCCTCTTGTTGAACTTTGATCTCATTTGATTTTAAAAAAAGCAACACTCCATGGTAAATTGATATCTTCAAGTCCATTGGTATTCAAGTTGAAGTCCCCAAGTTGAAATCTTCAACTCTGTCAGTCTTCAAGTTGAAGTCTTCAAATTCGCCGATCTTCGAGTTGAAATATTTAGGCCCTCCAAGTCTCAAAGTTGAAGTCTTCAAGCCCGTCGGTCTACAAGTTGAAGTCTTCAAATCCGCCGATCTTCAAGTTGAAATATTTAGGCCTTCCAAGTCTCAAAGTTAAAGTCTTCAAGTCCGTCGGCCTTCAAGTTGAAGTCTTCAAATTTGCAGATCTTCAAGTTGAAATATTTAGGCCTTCCAAGTCTCAAAGTTGAAGCCTTCAAGTTCGTCGGTCTTCAAGTTTCAGTCTTCAAATTCCCCGGTCTTAAAGTTGAAATATTTAAGCCCCCCAAGTTGAAATCTTCAAGTTCGTCGGTCTTCAAGTTTCAGTCTTTAAATTTGCCTATCTTAAAGCTGAATTGTTTAAGCCCTCCGAATCTTCGAGTTGAAGTCTTCAAAGTCCGCCAAATTTTTAAAGTTTTCCAAGTGTTCAATTTGATGTCGTCTTCAAGTTGAAGCTTTGTAACTTTCCAATCTTAAGGTGGACATATAAGTCCCTTTGTACCCTAAGTTGGCCTCTTTGTGGGTTTGTCCTTAAAAGGAACTATAACTTTCCAATCTTAAGGTAGACATATAAGTCCCTTCGCACCTTAAGTTGGACTCTTCGTGGATTTGTCCTTAAAAGGAACTATAACTTTCCAATCTTAAGGTGGACATATAAGTCCCTTCGCACCTTAAGTTGGCCTCTTCGTGGGTTTGTCCTTAAAAAGAACTATAACTTTACAATCTTAAGGTGGACATATGAGTCCCTTCACACCTTAAGTTGGCATCGCCGATAGTCGAGCCATTTTGAGAGTAATCTCTCCAAGAAACGGGCCATTTTGAGAGTAATCTCTCTAAGAACCGGGATACATTGAGAGTAATCTCTCCAAGAATCGGGTCATTTTGAGAGTCATCTCTTCAAGAATTGGGCCAAGGCCACATTGAGAGTAATCTCTCCAAGAATCGGACTATTTTGAGAGTAATCTCTCCAAGAACCGGGACACATTGAGAGTAATCTCTCCAAGAATTAGGCCACATTGAGAGTAATCTCTCCAAGAATTAGGCCATTTTGAGAGTAATCTCTCCAAGAACCGGGACACATTTGGCCAATCAAATGCGACCATGTCACACTTCAATTTGATTGGTCGGAAAGAGTTTGTTCTTATCACAACTCCTCCCTTCCACAACTATAAATAGAGGTCTTCATAACTCAGAAAAGACACCAGAAGTTATAACAAGAAGCAAGAAAGAGCTCGTGGATCAAACGCTGCAAATTCCTCCACAAGTTTCAGGCTTCAAGTTCAAGTTCAAGAAATCAAGTGCAAGTCCAAGAACGAAGAACAAATCAAGGTCAAGTTCAAGCAATCAAGTTCAAGCTCAAGAACAAGATTATCGTTCGAGGCGACAAATACATATTCAAGATCAAGCTCAAAGGCCCTTGAATTTATTTACTATTGAAAAGAAGAATTAGAGGATTCATAAAGATTGTAACACTCAAATATTCGAAATAAAATACTACGATTGTTGCGATATTTTTAGGTCTTGATTTTATTTTCTCGACGCAAATTTATTGTCTACAAATTCTGGCACGCCCAGTGGGACAATCTCTACCTCTTATCTCAACTTTTCAATCACCAAAGTTCAAGAACATTGAAATGGATTCGAAGAAAATCAACTCCAAATCAACATCCACCAAGGCTGCTAACTCCAGGTTCTATGCTGATGTGGAAAGCATCCTCGATGTCACCTTTGGAAGCTTCGGACCAGTTACGAGGAGCAAAGCAAGCTCTTTAGGACAACAAGCACCCGAGTGTCGTCCGCATTAACCCTTGTTTTTGGATCTTCATCCTCAAAAGGAGCAAGACCATTAAATTGTTATTCCACTTCGTCTGTTTTGGAGCTAACTTGTGCAGAGGAGAAGATGTTTTTTAAGTTATATATATTGCTATACCTTTAAATTCAAGAAAGTATGGTTGTATTGATTTAAAGAGGCGTGAATTTGTAGAATAGGTTGAATGTGAGGAATGAATCAAATAAGACTCACAATGACTTTTTTTCTACATTTATTCTACAATAAAACTACATATCATTTGAAAAATTAATATGAAAATACAGAATTTCAATGTTTCTACAAATTATCTACAAAATTTCTACAAATTGTTCATAACAGAATTTATCTTTATTTTCATGCATGTTCGTCTGGAACACTAAAGTTACTTGATATGCCAACATCTCCCGTTATATAGGAATACAACTTATCTACAATTTTTTACAACTTTCACACATTATTTCCACTCAGTTAAATACAACTACAATAACATAAAACTTACATACAAATTTTATACAATGTCTTTTGTATATTTTGTATCTGATTTATCCATAGTAAAAATAATTTTCATACAACTAATTATATATTATACAACTTATCTACAAATTATCTACATTTTTCGTACATTATTTATACTAAATTATATACAACTACGATATAATACCATTTAAATATAATTTCTATACAATGTTGTTCAGCTTTATGTAAATGAATAAAAGAAAAATAAATAAACAACAGTCTACAATTTTTCTACAATTTCTGTAATATAATGTATGTCATGTCTTCTTTTTTTTCTTCTTCGAGTTTCAATCCGAAATTCAGTCAAAACCAAGTCTAATCTTCACCAAAACCCCTCAAAATTGAGATATAAACTCCAAACCATATTTCCAATTATTTTAAACAACACCCAATCCAAACAAATAATTTTTGAAAACTCAAATTTGAATTCAAAGCTTCAAAGCTTTTTAATGGCTGTCAATGGTGGAATTGCTGCTCTCTTTTCCTTTGCATTATATTACTAAAATTTGGACATAATTGCGTTTGTTGCAGAAGAATTGTAGAAGATTTAGTCGTTTTTGATTTATGAAATCAGAAAAAAGGTTGAAACAGAGTGTATCGCAAAAACAGAGTATGGAAAATTTGAAACGAATCCGACGATAATTATGAATGTGCGTGATTTGCGTTGTAGAAGATCTAGAAGAATATTTAATTCCCCAATTTTAGCGCGCCTAAATAAGGAAACCTACGGCTACAATGATTCCTTATTTAATGAATTGTCTTTATTTTATAGAAATACTATTAGCATGGTAGATAATATGCAAACTATGAACATATTTGGTAATTTAGTTTCCTATATGATATAGGAACGAAAGTTTCCCCTTTTTGTTTAACCAAATTAAAGTAAATTTTCTTTCAAGAGAACCTCTTAAATAGTTTCTTTCTTAGAGGAGCAATGGTACCGGTACAATCCACATCCACAATATTAGAAAATAAATACAATTATGTATCTCTAATTTGAAAAATGAATTAAAAAGTTCCCCGATCTAAGCCTTTATAGTCATCCAATTTTACTCTTAATCATTGGTAAAATCATTTTAATATCTTTTGTTGTATCATATTAATGGGACAATTAAATACATAATAATTTGTAAGCAATAAAAGGGCCACAGAAATAGAAAAGTTAGATACTAAAAACAGTTAATAATTTTGTAAGAAATAAAGGGCTTCAGAAATGCATTTGCTTCTTTTATGATAATTTGTCGAATGCAAATCGATTTATAATGAGATATTTAGCAAATGTCTGAAGATGAGATGGCGCATCTATATATCTATATTATTATAAAAACATGAATGTTAGGAAGCTAAATATTAAGAGACAAAAATATCCTCGAAAAGTTGATCGATCTTTTTGCCCTTTAAATTTAATATTTCATTTATGTAGCAATTTAATAATGAGTATAAATATAATTTTGGGTTAAGACTAAATAACCTTTTTCTATTGGGATTCAATCGATTCTAAAATATAAAGTTTCCTTCAAAGAAACAACTCCATAATTGCATAATATTATAACATTTAGAATTATAATATTACTTATATTAGAAACGTTGCCAAAAATATTTCTACGAGCATGTAAAAAGATTTGTCATATTTTATATACAAGCGCTAATTGTTCCTAATTTTGTTATCTATCACAATCAGTTTGTACGAGTATAATTGTAGAAGTTTTAAAACTTTATTTCTTGTCTCAAATTTATTAGTCAAGAAATCCTTCATCCTCATTCTAATCAAATAATTTAATTTCTACTAAGCAATTGCTCTTTAAACTCTAAGAAATCAACCCGTTCAAACCAAAATAAAAGTAAGACAAAAGTTTTCTCCAAGTTATATTTATTACCTCAATTTATAATCTAACCATAATGAGCACAAAAACCTAACTACACTTGGCTTAGTCATCTATCACTACCATATTTAAAATAAATAAATTAACATGACAATATTTCACTTCAATAGAACTTAATTATAAAAACTGAGACCAAAATACCACAGGAATGTAACTATATTAAATTTTATTTTTTGGCGTTATTGCTCATTATTAGGGTTAGTCTTTCCTTTGATCTTCTTATTATGTAGAAATCATAATGGACCTACGTGTTTTCAAGCATATATTTATCTCTAAAATTCAACTTTTATCATAGACGATAAAAGATATCCTCTTAATAAATAAAATACATAACCAAATAATTTTAAATGCAGGACTATATTTACAACATTTTAATACAATAACTATTATATGTTACATTTTCAAGAGAGATATCGATATCGACAACAAGGGTTCTAATCATAACAAAGTAACCAAAGTATTATAAGGGATAAAACAACAAAAATATCATATATAAAGAGTATTATCTATGATAGGATTACATCTCTTTTTTCTACAAATACACATACATCATTCACAGGCTCAGACGATAATGCCGAATCATTTTAAATTCAAGTACTATGTAAGTATAATAACATTTGAAAAGTATGAATAAAAAAAAAATTGTGATCAAATATCAACGTACAATAATTATCGTGCAACACACGTTCATAGAAACTAGTGTATATAAAAGAGGAAAAAATAGTGCTGACATGACACCCCTCTTAGTCTAGGAAAAGCATTTATCTTTTTTCTCATTTTTTTGAGTTTTCCTCTCATTTTTCTACAAATCGGAGGGGAAAACAAATAATAAAAGCGCGATTCGGTTACTACAGAAGCCTCATTACTTTTCCCTTTTCCATTTAAGAGTTCCATCTATTTGCCTTCTCCTGTACGTTGTCATTTCGAACTTTTGATTATATTTTCATATTTGAATTGTTCGATTTTGTGTTTGTTTAATTGTTTTCGTGAAACATTTTACTTATTCGGTAATTCGCATATTCTTTGTTATTCCCTCTTATATTCTGATTATTTATACCTTTAATTATAACAAATGTATGGAGTGTTGTGATTCTCGGATCAATATGAAGATTATTTGGGAGGAAAAATAACTCTATTTCACAAGAATAGAATTACAGAGAATTTACACCAAGAATTTATCTCTACAAAAAAAAACCCACCAAACTCTCTTTTTGTTCTCACAATCTCTTCCTGGATTGTATTTCAATCTCTCTGGATTGATGTTTCTGTGTAAAACATAAGACTCTATTTATAGCCTTAAAGAAGGTGGTTGGTGGTTGAATTCTTCATTCAACAATGGAGGCTTCAACAATGGTGGCTTCTAGAATGGGTTGGTGACTTCAACAATGGTGAGCTTCTAGAATTGGTAGTTGGCAGCAGCTGAACTTATCAATTCTCCCCTTCAGTTGCATTCCAACGCAGCTACTATTTGAAAGTTATTCCAACTATGTCTCTGCACAGCTCTAACTTTTCTTGAGTGACCACCTTTGTTAACATGTCTGCTGGATTCTCCTTCGTATGGATCTTCACTAGTTTCAACAGTTGTTGATTCATCACCTCGCGTATCCAGTGATAGCGAATGTCGATGTGCTTTGTCCGAGAATGATACATTGAGTTTTTGCTTAAATCAATTGCACTTTGACTATCACAATGTATCTTATACTCTGTTTGATTTATCCCTAGTTCTTGGAGAAACCGCTTTAGCCACAACATTTCTTTTCCAGCTTCCGCTACAGCAATATACTCTGCTTCAGTTGTGGATAGTGCAACACACTTCTGCAATCTTGACTGCCATGACACAGCTCCCCCTGCAAAAGTATAAACATATCCTGAGGTTGATTTTCTTCCATCAGGATCTCCGGCCATATCTGAATCTGTATAGCCTTCCAAGACTGGATCAGCTCCCCCAAAGCACAAACTTGATTTTGAAGTACCTTTAAGATACCTGAGAAACCACTTAACTGCCTTCCAATGTTTCTTTACAGGGTTAGAAAGAAAACGACTTACCACACCTACCGCATGTGCGATATCTGGCCTCGTGCAAACCATGACATACATCAGACTTCCAACTACTGAAGAATATGGAATTGTAGACATCTCCTCAATCTCTTTCTTGGATGAGGGGCACAAACTCTTGCTCAACTTGAAGTGATTTGCCAAAGGGGCACCTACCGGTTTGGCATTACTCATATTGAACTGTTTGATCACCCGTTCAATATAATTTTCTTGAGATAGCCATAACTTCTTGTTTCTTCTATCTCGAGTTATCTGCAATCCCAAAATATGCTGAGCTGGACCTAAGTCTTTCATTTCAAAGGACTTAGAGAGTTCTTTCTTCAACTGTCTAATTTTTGTTGCATATTGTCCGACAATCACCATGTCGTCTACATAAAGTAGAAGTACAACAAAATTGCCATCCGAAAATCTCTGAATGTAAACACACTGATCTGCAACAGTCCTTTTATATCCCTGACTTACCATAAATGAGTCAAAATTTTTGTACCACTGCCTCGGTGCTTGCTTTAGGCCATATAAACTTTTCATAAACTTATAGACGAGGTTTTCTTTTCCTGAAACCTCAAAACCTTCCGACTGCTCCATATAGATTTCTTCATTTAGATCACCATGAAGAAATGCTGTCTTGACATCCATTTGTTCAAGCTCCAAATTCAAACTGGCTACCAATCCAAGGATGATGCGAATTGAAGTCAATTTTACAACTGGTGAAAATATTTCATCAAAGTTAATTCCCTTTTTCTGTAGGAATCCTTTGACTACTAACCGGGCTTTGTGCTTCACCACCTTTCCTCTACCATCTTTCTTGAGCTTGAATACCCATTTACTCTTCAGTACCTTCTTGCCTTGTGGAAGTTTCACAATCTCATAAGTGTTGTTTTTCTGTAAAGAGTTCATCTCTTCGGTCATTGCTTGCAGCCATTTTTATTTATCCTTATGAGATATAGGTTCATGGAAACTCTCTGGTTCTCCATCTTCAAAAAGTAGAATATACTCGGTTTCTGGGTATCGAGTTGATGGAATCTGACCTCGTTCAGATCGACGAGGTTATTGATTATTAGCTTTAGGAGGTGTACCGTCATCGTTCCCCTGTGATGGTTCTGTAGTTTCCTGAGGGGTTTGTGCCTCCCCTGCCAAACATCCTCCTATTCTGCTTCTGGTACTGCTTCATGCTCCCCCCAAACTGCAATGGTAGTGGATCTGGACCAACCTTTGAGGCACTGGAACCTCTTTCATAAGACATTGTGGGCTTTTCAATGTCTTCAATTGTCTGGTTTTCGTGGAATACAACATCCCTACTTCTGATCACCGCCTTCTGTATTTGATCCCATAATCTATACCCAAATTCTTCATCTCCATAGCCTATGAAGATACATGGTATAGTTCTACCATCAAGCTTCTTCCTGAGCTCATTGGATACATGTGCATGTGCTAAACAACCGAATACCCTTAAGTGAGAATATGAGGGATTCTTACCAGACCATATTTTCTCTGGAACCTCAAAATTCAACGGGGCTGATGGTGACCGGTTGATTAGGTAGCAGGCGGCGCGAACAACTTCTCCCCAGAATGGCTTAAGCAGCTTTGCCACACTGATCATACTTCTGACTCTTTACATAATTGTCCGGTTCATTCTCTTGGCTACTCCATTGTGTTGTGGGGTGCGTGGGACCGCCTTTTCATGTCGAATCCCTTGTCTCTTGCAATTGGAATCGAACTCCTTAGAAGTATACTCGCCTCCATTATCTGAGCAAAGGCATTTTAATTTCTTTCCCGTTTCACGCTCTACCATGACATGAAATATCTTGAAATAATCAAAAGCCTGGTCCTTTTTCTTTAAGAAGTACACCCACACCTTTCGAGAAGCATCATCAATGAAAGTTAGAAAATACCTATTGCCTCCAAGTGATTTCTCCTCCATGGGACCACAAATATCAGAGTGTACCAGACTGAGTAACTCTGATTTTCCGGTTGAAGAAAATGTAAAAGAGACTCTATGTTGCTTTCCGAATAAGCAATGATTACAAGGGTCTAAAGCAGCATTCTTGTCCATTCTGATAAGCTGCTTTTCGTTAGAATTGATATCCCCTTTTCACTCATGTGATCGAGTCTCTGGTGCCATAGGTTTTGAGACGCCTCTTTTTCCATAACATTGAGGCTGTCTGAACATACCTTCACATGAGTTTTATATAAGTTGCCACAAATATGTCCTCGAGCGAGAATCATAACCCCTTTCAGCAATTTCCATGTGCCTTTTCCGAAATAACTTTCATAGCCCTGTTTGTCAAGAGCTATACCTGATATTAGGTTTAGACGAAGATCTGACACATGACGGACATCCTTCAATATCATTGTACTCCCGATATTTGTTTGTATTTTGATATCACCAATTCAAACTATCTCACAGGAAGAAGTGTTCCCCATCTTCACTACTCTAAAGTCTCCTGCTTTTTATGTTGTGAAGAAATCTTTTTGGGATGTGGCGTGGTATGATGCTGCAGTATCTACCACCCATTCGTTTTCTTCTTGACTTGAGACGTGAAGGCATGTCTCTTATTGGATGGAACAAATGGCTACCTCTCCGTGGGTAGTGACTAATGCATCTCCATCATTCTGCTTCAACAGCTCCTTCTCCTTATGCAATTTTCTGTAGTTCTTCTTTAAATGACCCTTTATTCCACAGTGGTAGCACACATAAGATGACTTCCTACCATCTGTGGATTTTCCCCTACTCTTGCTTCTGCCTCTGCTCTTATCTTGACTTCTTTCTTGTTGTCTCCCTCTTTCTGTAATAAGGGCATGCGACTCACCATGATCAATGTCCTTTCTTCTGGCTTCTTCATTAAATAAGGCATCTTTAACCATAGACATGGTCAGATTTCCACTAGGAGCTGAATTACTGAGAGAGACTACCAGCGTCTCCCAGCTATCAGGAAGAGAACTAAGAAGTAGTAGGGCTTGCATATCATCCCCGAACGGCATGTCAACAGACAATAATTGATTTATCAAGCTCTGAAACTCACTGGTATGCTCGGCAACTGAAGTTCCGTGCTTTAACTTCAAATTTACCTAACGCCTCATCAACAAGGCTTTGTTACTAGCGGTCTTGGCTTGATACATTCCTTCTAACTTCACCCAGAGGGCATACGCGTCTGTCTCTTGTGCAACATGATGAAAAACGCTATCGTCAATCCATTGTCGAATTTGACCGATAGTTTTTCTGTTTAATTTCTTCCACTCTGCTTCTTTGATGGAATCGAGGTTCTTACCCTTTGCTTATATGGGATCAAAAAAATCTTTACAACTGAGGATATCTTCCATCCGAGGTCTCCACAATGTGTAATTTGTGGCAGTAAGCTTTATCATAGCTCCAGATGATGATTGCTCTTCCATTATATCTTTAAAATGGCTTGGTCAAAATTTTGGAGCAGAATCTCACCAACCGGACCTCACCAACGCGTCCGAAATGGTGAAAATTGGTAGGATTGACTCTTCTTGGGTCAAAATAGGGCCTCCAATTTTTTTTCAAAATTTACACCAAACTTTTGGGGTTAAATCGAAAATATACTGAGCTTGTGGGAATTTAATAACTTTAGGGGTTATTTTATAAATTTTCAAAAATTTATGATGACTGGGCGCTGACTAGATGCTGACTGGATGATGACGTGGCGCTGACTGGGCAATTACTATTCATCATCTTCTCCTTAGAGAGAAGAAAAAAAATAGTAAAATTTAAATTGCCATAACTTCTTCGTTTTAGCTTTATTTTGCCTTCGGAAAATTGCGTTGAATTCGTATCGACGCAAGGAATCTAATGAAATGATCAAAACATACCGAAGATCACGTTTTTGAAAAACGTAAATCCGGGTTGAAATTTTCAGTGTTCCGATATTTCTCGATGAACACAGAATCGAAAGCTCTGATACCACTTGTTGTGATTCTCGGATCAATATGAAGATTATTTGGGAGGAAAAACAACTCTATTTCACAAGAATAGAATTACAGAGAATTTACACCAAGAATTTCTCTCTACAAAAAAACCTCACCAAACTCCCTTTTTGTTCTCACAATCTCTTCCTAGATTGTATTTCAATCTCTCTGGATTGATGTTTTTGTGTAAAATATAAGACTCTATTTATAGCCTTAAAGAAGGTGGTTGGTGGTTGAATTCTTCATTCAACAATGGGGGTTTCAACAATGGTGGCTTCTAAAATGGGTTTGTGGCTTCAACAATGGTGGACTTCTAGAATTTGTAGTTGGCAGCAGCTGAACTTATCATAGAGGAGTGCAGAATGAGGGCCTAACATAGGTGATAGGTCAATCGAGAAACTTCCAATGGTTCATTTACACTTGAGCTTCTATATTCTTTTACTTTTGTTTTTTGTTGTTTTACAAAAGGGGATTTTGCTTAAGGAGGACAAAAATTAATATTTATACTTCAAAAGTAGATGTATTACAAGAATGCGCTAACAACTTACTGTGATTTCATAAAGCTTTCTTTGAGAATACAATGTTGCTGTGAGACCGTGAGAGTTGTTGGCCATCAGGATCCTTACAGCTTGTTTGGATGTTGTTACATATCGTTTCATAATGTATCGTATCGTATCGTATTGTATTGTACTGTATCGTTTGATGAATACAATGTTTGGATGGATTGTATTATATTGCCGTCATTTCATGGTATCATGCACCAGTAATATGATGAATAAACTTGCAATATTATAAAGAAAAATTATGAGATGGTATATAAAAAGGTAGGGTAAATGATAAAATAAAATTATTTAACAATAATGAAGGGTGAGATTGAGAGAAAAATACAAGGAAACGATGCGGCCACACCAAATCAGTCATTACATAAAGTGGTACATTTCATCGTTACGTAACGACAGATTTAACGATACTGTAGGCATGCAAATTTAATTCAAAGGGAAAATTTAGACTATATTTTAAATATACTAGTCCAAATACATATTATGGGCTAATTTATAATTGAATTAATTATATAAATCAAATATGTATGGATTAAATAAATAAGTCTTAATCCATTGGGCTAGCCCCATTTAATTGGGCTAAAGTGATGAGCCCACTTCATTAAGCCCAAGATGACATCTTCCTAGAGGCCCAGTATCATGCCACATGTCAAATGACGTGGCATGCCAAGTCAAACGGGAGAGCCAATATGATCATGTCACGTGTCAAAATGACAAGGCATGTCAAGTCACACTAAAAGGCCAATGAAATCGCGCCACGTGTGCAAGTGACATGTTTTGGCCAATCAAATGCGACCATGTCACACTTCAATTTGATTGGTCGGAAAGAGTTTGTTCTTATCACAACTCCTCCCTTCCATAACTATAAATAGAGGTCTTCATAACTCAGAAAAGACATCAGAAGTTATAACAAGAAGCAAGAAAGAGCTCGTGGATCAAACGCTGCAAATTCCTCCACAAGTTTCAGGCTTCAAGTTCAAGTTCAAGAAATCAAGAGCAAGTCCAAGAACGAAGAACAAATCAAGGTCAAGTTCAAACAATCAAGTTCAAGCTCAAGAACAAGATTATCGTTCGAGGCGACAAATACATATTCAAGATCAAGCTCAAAGGCCTTTGAATTTATTTACTATTGAAAAGAAGAATTAGAGGATTCATAGAGATTGTAACACTCAAATATTCGAAATAAAATACTACGATTGTTGCGATATTTTTCGGTCTTGATTTTATTTTCTCGACGCAAATTTATTGTCTACAAATTCTGGCACGCCCAGTGGGACAATCTCTACCTCTTATCTCAACTTTTCAATCACCAAAGTTCAAGAACATTGAAATGGGTTCGAAGAAAATCAACTCCAAATCAACATCCACCAAGGCTGCTAACTCCAGGTTCTATGCTGATGTGGAAAGCATCCTCGATGTCACCTTTGGAAGCTTCGAACCAGTTACGAGGAGCAAAGAAATCTCTTTAGGACAACAAGCACCCCGAGTGTCGTCCGCATTAACCCCTGTTTTCGGATCTTCATCCTCAAAAGGAGCAAGATCTTCCACAAATGCATCTGAAGGAGGAAGCGATGTTGCTGAAAAGATCAAGAAAACTCTTGCTCTGCTTGACCTCTCCGGCTCCAAGCACTCTGTTGTGAAGGAAGATGATGATGCTTCAAGCGATGGATCCTCACCACTTATACCACATAGCGTGACCCAGTCAAGGATCAATCTGTGTGAAAATCCATGCTATTCTCTGTCATCTACGACAATCATGCAAGCCATGGTGACAAACACTTCATCTATGGAGGAGCAGTTGGCAAACTTGATGGAAGCAATCACTGGCTTGACCAAATGCATGCAAAATCAAGAGGCTAGAATTGACAAGCTAACAGACAGGGTGGGAATCTTGATGGAAGAAGAATCTACCCATGCACCCGGCAAGCTCCCAGAAGTTCTAGAGAGTGACTCTCCCCCAAGACAAGCAGCATCCACTAAGGCTATCCCTGTCTCATCTGAAGGGATGATTCCAATCGATCAACTGAAGGAGTTCATCGAAGGAACCATTAAGAACAAATATGAAGTTGCTGCCAAATCCTCCCTTACATATGCAAAGCCGTACACTGCAAGGGTCGATATGTTGAAGATGCCTGCTGGCTATCAACCTCCGAAGTTTCAATAGTTTTATGGTAAAGGTAACCCAAAGCAACATATTGCGCACTTCGTTGAGACGTGCAACAATGCTGGGACTTATGGAGATTACCTCATCAAGCAGTTTGTTCGCTCGCTAAAAGGAAATGCTTTTGACTGGTACATGGACCTCGAGGCTGGATCTATCGACAGTTGGGATCAACTAGAGCAAGAGTTCCTCAATTGCTTTTATAGCACAAGACGCACAGTGAGTATGATAGAGCTCACAAATACTCGTCAACGAAAGGGGAACCAGTTATCGACTTTATTAATCGTTGGAGGAATGCAAGCCTCAACTGCAAAGACAGGCTTAGTGAAGCTTCAGGAGTAGAGATGTGCATCCAAGGCATGCATTGGGGATTGCGCTACATCTTGCAAGGTATCAAGCCTAGCATATTTGAAGAACTTGCAACTCGTGCCCATGACATGGAATTGAGCATAGCTTCCGCTGGAAATGAAAGGCTACCCATCTATGAACCTCACAAAGTGAATGACAAGCAAGAAGTCAAGAAGTGGGGAAAGTTCGTACCCAAGTCTGAAAGCAAAGAAGCTATGAATGTCAATACGTCACTTGTGAAGTTCACGACGAAGGAGAGCAAGAAGCAGAGTATGAAATTCACTTCGTTTCAAGATAAGCCAAGTGGAAAGTTGACTCTAAAAGAAATGCAGGAAAAAGAGTACCCATTCCTGGATTCTGATGTGCCAGCCATTTTCGAAGAACTCCTCGAGTTAAATCTCATTGAGCTTCCGGAGATGAAGCGACCAAATGAAGTTGGGAAAACAAATGACCCGAACTACTGCAAATATCACCGACTTGTAAGCCACCCTCTAGAGAAATGCTTTGTCTTCAAGGATAAAGTTATGGATTTGGCTCGCGAAAAGAAGATCATGCTTGAATATGAGAAAACAAGCACAAACCAAGTCTTTATCACCTTTGGATCACTCAGTCCGGATGACTTATGTGGTTTTAAAGAAAGTAAAGATGAAGAATTACCGGAGAGCGACAAAGCTGAAGTCAATCAACCTGATGATGATGAAGGTTGGACATTGGTGACTCGTCGTAGGCACCACAAAAGGAGCCCTAAAAAGAATCAATAGAACAACTAACAAGGAAGATGATGGTAAAAAGACCAACGAAAAAGAATCCAGTTAGGCATTTGAAGAAAGCAAAAGTGGAGATGCACCATCCTCAAAAGCCACGAAATCCAGTGACCTTGGAGGAGTTTTTACCAAGTTGGTTCCACACGAAGATTTCCCATGAGGGCATTGATGCCTCTTGTTTCCATGCTGACAAAGGGGAAGAAAAGATTGATGACCTACCGTTGGCACCACCTTCGGAAAAACCCATTGAGTCCACTCCTCAAGAAGTTAATGCTTGTGAGAAAAATGTCATGTTCACAAATGACGATCTTTTGCTAGGTGACACTCCTCATAACCGCCCATTGTACCTGGTTGGCTATATGCGCGATGAAAGGGTAAATCGAATTTTGGTTGATGGAGGATCCTCAGTGAACATTTTGCCAATCCATAATGTGAAAGAACTTGGTATTCCCATGAACGAACTCTCAGAAAGTCGTGTGATGATCCAAGGATTTAACCAAGGGGGGCAAAGAGCCATAGGCGCGATCACGCTGGGAATCACTATTGAAGATATACGATCAAGTGCATAGATGCATGTGATCGACGCGAAGACTTCATACAATGTTTTTCTTGGGAGGCCTTGGATACATGAGAATAAAGTTTTTCCATCTACCTACCATCAATGTTTGAAATACTACGAGGGCGAAATTGAGAAGACGGTAGTTGCTGTTGAAGAGCCATTCACCGAGGCTGAGTCACACTTCGCTGATGCAAAGTTCTACTTGAAGAACCGCATTGTGAAGGAGCTGAAAGTTGATGATGGTATGAAAAGCAAGAATGACGAACCCATAACTAAAAGAGCTGAGGTGACTATTGGTAAAGCCAAAGTTGTTACTGAGGAGGTACCCGCCAACGTGAATAAATCTCATAAAGGGGGTATTGCGTCTTATGGAAAGAAATTAAGTCCCGCACTCTAATATGTCCCTAAAAGAAAGAAAGACGAGGGCGAATATAATCTCCAAACCAAGACGCTAAAGGAGTTAACTCTTCCGGTAAAACGAATTGACGCAGTAAAGTTGCCCTCAAAGTCGCTTGCAGGGTTTGTATCCCATAATCGTTTGCAGAATGTGGCACTCCCTACAAAGCAAACAGATGAAGGTTTTGATCCTAACACTTACAAGCTATTTGCAAAAGCTGGATACAATCCCAATGAGCCGTCAAAGTTAGGGAAGCTCGCATCAGAAGATGCAATGAGGCAACGACGTGAAGGTCTAGGATACAAGCAACCGTCACCAGTGCGCACCTCAATAAGAAGGGCAAATAGCAATTATATCACTGTAGAAGACGAATCTGCCGCTTCTAATAGGCCTTCTATCTTTGATCGGCTTGGAAAATCAACTGTGAGAACTTCTGTATTTGAGTGATTGGGTCCATTAAAGAAGGGGAATAAATTCCAGAGAAATCATCGAAATATAAGAACACCCGCTTCACCCAAAATTCAGGAGATTTCTAAGGATTTCCAAAGTTTGGCTCCTTCCAAAATGAGGCGACAAACAAAACTGATGGTTTCATATGAAGAAGTACTGAAGGTAAAGCCATATACTGTGGTCTACACTAAGGAACGTAACGAAGATGAAGAAAGTGTAGGTTCTTCGTATCATATCACTATACAAGGCGAGAATGGTGTTTCGTCTTCGATGGAAGATAATGTGGAATTGGAGGATGTTTCGCCGTGTTATCACATATCCTTCAATGATGGGGACCCTCAAGAAGATGAAGATGCGAAAGATGCTCCACCTGAACTTGAAGAAGGAGTGAAGACGACAGTTGATGCCTTAAAAGAAGTTAACCTTGGCACCGATGAGGAACCAAGACCCACTTACCTAAGTGCTTTACTAGAAGCTGATGAAGAGAGCACTTATATTGAGTTACTCAAAGAATTCAGGGATGTCTTTGCTTGGAGTTACAAAGAGATGCCTGGCTTGGACCCGAAAGTAGCAGTCCATCACCTTGCAGTCAAAAATGGTGCTCGCCCTGTTAAACAAGCTCAAAGGCGTTTTAGGCCAGACTTGGTTCCCCTAATTGAAACTGAAGTTAACAAACTCATTGAAGCTGGATTTATTCGGGAAGTTAAATACCCGACATGGGTTTCAAGTATTGTCCCTGTAAGGAAGAAGAATGGCCAAATTCGAGTATGCGTTGACTTCAGGGACCTCAATAATGCATGTCCCAAAGATGAATTCCCGCTTCCTATTCCAGAGCTGATGATCGATGCTACTACTGGTTACGAGGCAATGTCTTTCATGGATGGTTCGTCGGGCTATAACCAAATTCGCATGGCACCAAAAGATGAAGAGCTTACTGCATTTCGTACCCCCAAGGGTATTTATTGCTACAAGGTAATGTCTTTTGGCTTGAAGAATGCTGGTGCTACTTACCAAAGGGCTATGCAGAATAATTTTGACGATCTTCTCCACAAGAATGTCGAATGCTATGTTGACGACTTGGTGGTGAAATCAAGAGAGAAGGGTGACCACATGAAAGACTTGAGGATGGTATTTGAATTGGTCCGGAGGTACCAACTTAGGATGAATCCGTTGAAATGTGCTTTTGGAGTTACTTCTGGAAAGTTACTTGGTTTCATTGTCCGGCATCGAGGGATCGAAATTGATCAAGCCAAAGTGGATGCCATTTTGAAAAAGCCTGAGCCTCGAGATATCCATGAATTGAAGAGTCTGCAAGGAAAGCTAGCATACTTTAGAAGATTCATATAAAACCTGGCTGGGAGGTGCCAACCATTTAGTCACCTCATGAATAAAGGTGTTCCTTTCAAGTGGGATCAAGCTTGTAGCAATGCCTTCGAAAGTATCAAAACCTACTTGATGAAGCCTCCAGTTTTAGCAGCTCCTATACCAGGAAAGCCATTGATACTATACATTGCGGCGCAAGAAAGGTCTGTTGGAACATTATTGGCCCAAGAAAATAGTGAGGGGAAAGAAAACTCTCTTTACTACTTGAGCAAGATGATGACACCTAACGAGTTGAACTATTCGCCAATTAAAAAGTTGTGTTTGGCGCTAGTCTTCTCAATTCAAAAGTTGAAGCACTACTTTCAAGCTCATGTTGTCCGTCTTGTTTCTAAAACAAATCCTATCAAGTTCGTGTTGTCAAAACCTGTTCTTAGTGATCGACTAGCGAGATGGTACCTCCAATTTCAACAATTCGAGATTTTGTACATCCATCAAAAGGCTATAAAAGGACAAGCATTGGCAGACTTCTTGGCAGATCATCCGATACCTGGGAGCTAACTGATGAACTACCTGATGAGGACGCAATGGTCGTTGAAGTTCAACCCCCATGGAAGATGTACTTTGATGGTGCTGCGCATCGTGGGGGAGCCGGGGCTGGCGTAGTATTTGTCACTCCTCAAGGTGAAGTCTTGACCTACTCCTTCACCTTGACACAACTCTGTTCCAACAATGTTGCTGAATATCAAGCATTAATACTTGGGCTTGAAATGGCCGTTGATATGAAGCAATTGCAATTGCAAGTCTTTGGTGACTCCCAGTTAGTGGTCAATCAGCTTTTGGGTAGTTATGAGGTCAAGAAGCCTGAAATACGCCCATATCATGATTACGCAAAAAAGTTGATGGGGTGGCTCAGCGATGTGACCATTCAGTATGTACCAAGGAAAGAAAATAAGAAGGCTGATGCTTTAGCTGCTCTAGCTTCATCATTAACCCTGCCCGACCAAGCGCAAGTTACCGTCTACCAGAAATGGGTAGTACCGCCGCCAAATGATGTCGAATGTGAAGAAAACGAACTCAAGCATCTTGTTGCTGTTTCTGAAGTTGAAAAAGAAGAATGGCGACAACCCATCATCGACTACTTATGCTATGGGATACTTCCAGAAAATCCGAGGAGGAGGACTGAAATCCGTCGTCGTGCACTTCGCTTCCTTTACTGTAAGGATACTCTATACAGAAGGTCGTTCGAGGGAGTACTCTTGCGATGCCTAGGAGAAGAAGAAGCTCTCCAAGCTTTGCAAGAGGCACATTCTAGGGTATGTGGGTCACACCAGTCTGGACCAAAGCTCCACTTCCATATAAAAAGGATGGGATATTATTGGCCAACGATGGTAAAAGATTGCTTGGACTACGCTCGAAGATGCAAGGCTTGTCAATTCCATGCGAATTTTATTCATTAACCTCCTGAAGTGTTGCACCCAAATGTTGCATCCTGGCCATTTGACGCTTGGGGATTGGATATTGTTGGACCACTACCAAAGTCCTCTGGTGGGCATCTATACATCTTGGCTGCAACTGACTACTTCTCAAAATGGGCTGAAGCTGTTGCTCTTAAGGAAGTAAAAAATGAAAATGTTGCAAGTTTCATCCGAGTAAACATTATTTATCGCTTTGACATACCTAGTTACATAATAACGGATAATGGAAAGCCATTCGATAATAGGTTGGTGAACAGGATTTGTGATCTTTTTGGCTTCAAGCAACGTAACTCTTCGATGTACAATGCTTCCGCCAATGGTCTAGCTGAGGCATTCAACAAGACTCTATGCAACTTGTTAAAGAAAGTTGTCTCCAAATCCAAATGAGATTGGAATGATCGTATGGAAGAAACTCTATGGGCATATAGAACGACTCATCGCACGCCAACACAGGCGACCCCTTATTCACTCATTTATGGAGTCGAAGCTGTCTTGCCACTTGAGCATCAAATACCTTCGTTACGACTGGCTATTCAAGAAGGGATCACTGATGAAGAAAATGCTCGACTTCGATTAGCAGAGTTGGAAGCTCTTGATGAAAAGAGATTGGAAGCTCAACATAGTCTTGAATGTTATCAAGCTCGATTGTCTCGCGCCTTCAACAAAAGAGTTCGTCCGAGATCCTTTCAAGTAGGAGATCAAGTCCTTGCCGTACGAAGACCCATAATTACTTCCCATAAACTTGTAGGGAAGTTCACTTCAAAATGGGATGGGCCATATGTTGTACAAGAAGCTTATTCAAGTGGGGCTTACAAGCTGGTTGATGCAGATGGTATGAGCATCGGCCCTATCAACGGCAAGTTTTTGAAGAAGTATTATCTATGAAGTTGCAAGTCATGACGCTCCTCGACGTATGAGCCTAAACTACAAGTCATGACGCTCCTTGACGTACGAACCTAAACTGCAAGTCATAACGCTCTTTGACGCATGAGCCTAAACTGCATGTTGCTACACTCCTGGCCCGCAAGAGTATAAACTGTGTACGGCCCAAAAAAAGTCCGCTTGGTTGAAAATCTCGAAAGAGGCGGCCTAGACAAAAGTTAGGACGTAAAAAAACAAATCTACCCAGTCTGAACTACAGTATGACTTGATCCTCTTCACCGAGGTACGTAGGCAGTTTAGAGTTTCATTCTAAGTTCAGTCGCATAAGTTCAAAAGATACATATTGCCCCAATTGTTGTCCGAGTGAAGTATGGAGGAATGCAAAATCAAGCTGAAATGCCATCCTCTTGTTGAACTTTGATCTCATTTGATTTTAAAAAAAGCAACACTCCATGGTAAATTGATATCTTCAAGTCCATTGGTATTCAAGTTGAAGTCCCCAAGTTGAAATCTTCAACTCTGTCGGTCTTCAAGTTGAAGTCTTCAAATTCGCCGATCTTCAAGTTGAAATATTTAGGCCCTCCAAGTCTCAAAGTTGAAGTTTTCAAGCCCGTCGGTCTACAAGTTGAAGTCTTCAAATCCGTCGATCTTCAAGTTGAAATATTTAGGCCTTCCAAGTCTCAAAGTTGAAGTCTTCAAGTCCGTCGGCCTTCAAGTTGAAGTCTTCAAATTCGCCGATCTTCAAGTTGAAATATTTAGGCCCTCCAAGTCTCAAAGTTGAAGTCTTCAAGTTCGTCGGTCTTCAAGTTTCAGTCTTCAAATTCCCCGGTCTTAAAGTTGAAATATTTAAGCCCCCAAGTTGAAATCTTCAAGTTCGTCGGTCTTCAAGTTTCAGTCTTTAAATTTGCCGATCTTAAAGCTGAATTGTTTAAGCCCTCCGAATCTTCGAGTTGAAGTCTTCAAAGTCCGCCAAATTTTTAAAGTTTTCCAAGTGTTCAATTTGATGTCGTCTTCAAGTTGAAGCTTTGTAACTTTCCAATCTTAAGGTGGACATATAAGTCCCTTTGTACCCTAAGTTGGCCTCTTTGTGGGTTTGTCCTTAAAAGGAACTATAACTTTCCAATCTTAAGGTGGACATATAAGTCCCTTCGCACCTTAAGTTGGACTCTTCGTGGATTTGTCCTTAAAAGGAACTATAACTTTCCAATCTTAAGGTGGACATATAAGTCCCTTCGCACCTTAAGTTGGCCTCTTCGTGGGTTTGTCCTTAAAAAGAACTATAACTTTACAATCTTAAGGTGGACATATGAGTCCCTTCACAAGTTAGCATCGCCGATAGTCGAGCCATTTTGAGAGTAATCTCTCCAAGAAACGGGCCATTTTGAGAGTAATCTCTCTAAGAACCGGGATACATTGAGAGTAATCTCTCCAAGAATCGGGTCATTTTGAGAGTCATCTCTTCAAGAATTGGGCCAAGGCCACATTGAGAGTAATCTCTCCAAGAATCGGACTATTTTGAGAGTAATCTCTCCAAGAACCGGGACACATTGAGAGTAATCTCTCCAAGAATTAGGCCACATTGATAGTAATATCTCCAAGAATTAGGCCATTTTGAGAGTAATCTCTCCAAGAACCGGGACATATTGAGAGTAATCTCTCCAAGAATCGGGCCATTTTGAGAGTCATCTCTCCAAGAATTAGGCCAAGGCCACATTAAGAGTAATCTCTCCAAGAAACGGGCCATTTTGAGAGTAATCTCTCCAAGAATTGGGCCACATTGAGAGTAATCTCTCCAAGAACCGGGCCATTTTGAGAGTAATCTCTCCGGTAGTCGGGCCATGAAAGTAATCCCTCCGATATTTGGGCAGGGATGAGTACCCATCCCTTCACTCCCTAAGATTTTTCTCTTCATGCATGGATCATCGTTAAACAAGAACATATCCTTCTCGTTTGACCTAAAAAATAAAAATAAGACACAATAAAAAAAAAAAGAAAAAAAAAACGTTACCTGTCGGGGATGAGCTCCAGCAAGTTTGCAAATTGCAGATTGATGCTTAATAATCACAACAACATGGGAGTTATATAGGTGTGCAAAGGCAACAGTCAGGAGACTTTGTACGATGTGGGAACTACGACATTAGTCTTCGAAACGGACTCGGACTCGTTAAGGAAGGCGGTTGAAGTTTTCATTCTCCGAGTCAACAATGAAGTAACGAGAGGAGATTCTTTGGAATTAACAAGGCTGAAATTTTTGTGCTACTCTACGTGTCATTTTAATAAGGGAACATGTTTAGAAAAAGGGGGACAAAATGCAATTGACAAACATTTGGAATTGACGTTGAAGACATCATGCTTTTGTGAAAGGATTCAAATGCAAACAAACTGATCTTGACATGAATAAATAAATGGGTCATTTGATTAAAGATTAGATTATTAAGTGATTCTTAATCTGGTCGTTTGGAGGAAGTATGCGGTTTCAGAGATCTGTACTTCAACTCTAGTCTTGGGTAAATATCCCGACAAGTCTTGAAATAGGGGGCATTTGTAGGCATGCAAATTTAATTCAAAGGGAAAATTTAGACTATATTTTAAATATACTAGTCCAAATACATATTATGGGCTAATTTATAATTGGATTAATTATATAAATCAAATATGTATGGATTAAATAAATAAGTCTTAATCCATTGGGCTAAAGTGATGAGCTCACTTCATTAAGCCCAAGATGACATCTTCCTAGAGGCCCAGTATCATGCCACGTATCAAATGACGTGGCGTGCCAAGTCAAACGGGAGAGCCAATAGGATCATGTCACGTGTCAAAATGACAAGGCATGTCAAGTCACACTAAAAGGCCAATGAAATCGCGCCACGTGTGCAAGTGACATGTTTTGGCCAATCAAATGCGACCATGTCACACTTCAATTTGATTGGTCGGAAAGAGTTTGTTCTTATCACAACTCCTCCCTTCCACAACTATAAATAGAGGTCTTCATAACTCAGAAAAGATACCAGAAGTTATAACAAGAAGCAAGAAAGAGCTCGTGGATCAAACGCTGCAAATTCCTCCACAAGTTTCAGGCTTCAAGTTCAAGTTCAAGAAATCAAGTGCAAGTCCAAGAACGAAGAACAAATCAAGGTCAAGTTCAAGCAATCAAGTTCAAGCTCAAGAACAAGATTATCGTTCGAGGCAACAAATACATATTCAAGATCAAGCTCAAAGGCCCTTGAATTTATTTACTATTGAAAAGAAGAATTAGAGGATTCATAGAGATTGTAACACTCAAATATTCGAAATAAAATACTACGATTGTTGCAATATTTTTCGGTCTTGATTTTATTTTCTCGACGCAGATTTATTGTCTACAAATTCTGGCACGCCCAGTGGGACAATCTCTACCTCTTATCTCAACTTTTCAATCACCAAAGTTCAAGAACATTGAAATGGTTTCGAAGAAAATCAACTCCAAATCAACATCCACCAAGGCTGCTAACTCCAGGTTCTATGCTGATGTGGAAAGCATCATCGATGTCACCTTTGGAAGCTTCGGACCAGTTACGAGGAGCAAAGCAAGCTCTTTAGGACAACAAGCACCCGAGTGTCGTCCGCATTAACCCTTGTTTTTGGATCTTCATCCTCAAAAGGAGCAAGACCATTAAATTGTTATTCCACTTCGTCTGTTTTAGAGCTAACTTGTGCAGAGGAGAAGATGTTTTTTAAGTTATATATATTGCTATACCTTTAAATTCAAGAAAATATGGTTGTATTGTATTTAAAGAGGCGTGAATTTGTAGAATAGGTTGAATGTGAGGAATGAATCAAATACGACTCACAATGACTTTTTTTCTACATTTATTCTACAATAAAACTACATATCATTTGAAAAATTAATATGAAAATACAGAATTTCAATGTTTCTACAAATTATCTACAAAATTTCTACAAATTGTTCATAACAGAATTTATCTTTATTTTCATGCATGTTCGTCTGGAACACTAAAGTTACTTGATATGCCAACATCTCCCGTTATATAGGAATACAACTTATCTATAATTTTTTATAACTTTCACACATTATTTCCACTCAGTTAAATACAACTACAATAACATAAAACTTACATACAAATTTTATACAATGTCTTTTGTATATTTTGTATCTGATTTATCCATAGTAAAAATAATTTTCATACAACTAATTATATATTATACAACTTATCTACAAATTATCTACATTTTTCGTACATTATTTATACTAAATTATATACAACTACGATATAATACCATTTAAATATAATTTCTATACAATGTTGTTCAGCTTTATGTAAATGAATAAAAGAAAAATAAATAAACAACAGTCTACAATTTTTCTACAATTTCTGTAATATAATGTATGTCATGTCTTCTTTTTTTTTCTTCTTCGAGTTTCAATTCGAAATTCAGTCAAAACCAAGTCTAATCTTCACCAAAACCCCTCAAAATTGAGATATAAACTCCAAACCATATTTTCAATTATTTTAAACAACACCCAATCCAAACAAATAATTTTTGAAAACTCAAATTTGAATTCAAAGCTTCAAAGCTTTTTAATGGCTGTCAATGGTGGAATTGCTGCTCTCTTTTCCTTTGCATTGTATTACTAAAATTTGGACATAATTGCGTTTGTTGCAGAAGAATTGTAGAAGATTTAGTCGTTTTTGATTTGTGAAATCAGAAAAAAGGTTGAAACAGAGTGTATCGCAAAAACAGAGTATGAAAAATTTGAAACGAATCCGACGATAATTATGAATGTGCGTGATTTGCGTTGTAGAAGATCTAGAAGGATATTTAATTCCCCAATTTTAGCGCGCCTAAATAAGAAAACCTACGGCTACAATGATTCCTTATTTAATGAATTGTCTTTATTTTATAGAAATACTATTAGCATGGTAGATAATATGTAAACTATGAACATATTTGGTAATTTAGTTTCCTATATGATATAGGAACGAAAGTTTCCCCTTTTTATTTAACCAAATTAAAGTAAATTTTCTTTCAAGAGAACCTCTTAAATAGTTTCTTTCTTAGAGGAGCAATGGTACCGGTACAATCCACATCCACAATATTAGAAAATAAATACAATTATGTATCTCTAATTTGAAAAATGAATTAAATAATTTTACTCTTAATCATTGGTAAAATCATTTTAATATCTTTTGTTGTATCATATTAATGGGACAATTAAATACTTAATAATTTGTAAGCAATAAAAGGGCCACAGAAATAGAAAAGTTAGATACTAAAAACAGTTAATAATTTTGTAAGAAATAAAGGGCTTCAGAAATGCATTTGCTTCTTTTATGATAATTTGTCGAATGCAAATCGATTTATAATGAGATATTTAGCAAATGTCTGAAGATGAGATGGCGCATCTATATATCTATATTATTATAAAAACATGAATGTTAGGAAGCTAAATATTAAGAGACAAAAATATCCTCGAAAAGTTGATCGATCTTTTTGCCCTTTAAATTTAATATTTCATTTATGTAGCAATTTAATAATGAGTATAAATATAATTTTGGGTTAAGACTAAATAACCTTTTTCTATTGGGATTCAATCGATTCTAAAATATAAAGTTTCCTTCAAAGAAACAACTCCATAATTGCATAATATTATAACATTTAGAATTATAATATTACTTATATTAGAAACGTTGCCAAAAATATTTCTACGAACATGTAAAAAGATTTGTCATATTTTATATACAAGCGCTAATTGTTCCTAATTTTGTTATCTATCACAATCAGTTTGTACGAGTATAATTGTAGAAGTTTTAAAACTTTATTTCTTGTCTCAAATTTATTAGTCAAGAAATCCTTCATCCTCATTCTAATCAAATAATTTAATTTCTACTAAGCAATTGCTCTTTAAACTCTAAGAAATCAACCCGTTCAAACCAAAATAAAAGTAAGACAAAAGTTTTCTCCAAGTTATATTTATTACCTCAATTTATAATCTAACCATAATGAGCACAAAAACCTAACTACACTTAGCTTTGTCACCTATCACTACCATATTTTAAAAAAAATAATAAATTAACATGACAATATTTCACTTCAATAGTACTTAATTATAAAAACTGAGACCAAAATACCACAGGAATGTAACTATATTAAATTTTATTTTTTGGCGTTATTGCTCATTATTAGGGTTAGTCTTTCCTTTGATCTTTTTATTATGTAGAAATCATTTATTATGTAGAAATCATAATGGACCTATGTGTTTTCAAGCATGTGTTTATCTCTAAAATTCAACTTTTATCATAGACTATAAAGGATATCCTCTTAAATATATCTGAAAATAATTATATGTACGCTTGTGTCTTGCAATGAAAATAAATAAAATACATAACCAAATGATTTTAAATGTAGAACTATATTTGATACAACATTTTAATACAATAACTATTATATGTTACATTTTCAAAAGAGATATCGATATCGACAACAAGGTTCTAATCATAACAAAGTAACCAAAGTATTATAAGGGATCAAACACCAAAAATATCATATATAAAGAGTATTATCTATGATAGGATTACATCTCTTTTTTTCTACAAATACACATACAACATTCACAGGCTCAGATGATAATGTCGAATCATTTTAAATTCAAGTACTATGTAAGTATAATAACATTTGAAAAGTATGAATATAAAAAAAATTGTGATCAAATATCAACGTACAATAATTATCGTGCAACGCACGTTCATAGAAACTAGTGTATATAAAAGAGGGGAAAAATAGTGCTGACATGACACCCCTCTTAGTCTCGGAAAAGCATTTATCTTTTTTTTTCATTTTTTTTTTGAGTTTTCCTCTCATTTTTCTACAAAACGGAGGGGGAAAAAAAATAATAAAAGCGTGATTCGGTTACTACAGAAGCCTCATTACTTTTCCCTTTTCCATTTAAGAGTTCCATCTATTTGCCATCTCCTGTTCTCATTTCGAACTTTTGATTATATTTTCATATTTGAATTGTTCGATTTTGTGTTTGTTTAATTGTTTTGGTGAAACATTTTACTTATTCGGTAATTCGCATATTCTTTGTTATCGTGTTCGTTATTCCCTCTTATATTCTGATTATTTATACCTTTAATTATAACAGATGTATGGAGGAGTGCAGAATGAGGGCCTAACATCCAGGGGTGGATTTACCCTTTTTGAAGCGGTGTCATCCGACACCGCTTCGCCGAACTTTTTTATTAAATATATATAAGTAATATGCAAAAGAAAAAAGGCGTCAAGTAAAATAAAATGACAAAGCCTAGTCAAAGCAGCATAGTTAGTTCACTGGTAAATCCTCTGAAATTTAAGGCAGTGGTCAGCGGTTCAAGGCTTTCGCTGCCGAGATCATGATAAAAGTTTTTCAGGTCTTAGGGAACTTGGTAATCTTTCCATAAAACTAGTGGAGACAAAGAAGCATGCGACTTATCTTCTTTGTTTTTCAACTTAAAAAATTTTCTTTGCTTTTGCCAATTACTACCGCTACTGTTGAGAGAGCTTTTTCGGCAATGAAGTTGATTAAGACCGATTTGCAGAGTCGAATAGATGATGAGTTTTTCAGTAGCTTGGTGCCTTACATAGAAAATGATGTATTTAGTCTTATTCCTAATGAGGTTGTTATGAATACCTTCCAAAATATGAAAACTCATCTAGGAGAGTTATAGTAAGGTACTTTTAAAATATGATGTCGTTACTATATTTGTTTCTTTGTCTACTTCTTTAAATATCAACATCACTTATGAAAAATCTTGCGTACGCTCTGCATAGGTCAATCGAGAAACTTCCAATGGTTCATTTACACTTGAGCTTCTATATTCTTTTACTTTTGTGTTTTGTTGTTTTGCAAAAGGGGATTTTGCTTAAGGAGGACAAAAATTAATATTTATACTTTAAAAGTAGATGTATTACAAGAATGCGCTAACAACTTGCTGTGATTTCATAAAGCTTTCTTTGAGAATACAATGTTGCTGTGAGACCGTGGGAGCTGTTGGCCATCAGGATCCTTACAGCTTGTTTGGATGGTTGTTACATATCGTTTCATAATGTATCGTATTGTATTGTATTGTATTGTACTGTATCGTTTGATGAATATAATGTTTGGATGGATTGTATTGTTTTGCCGTCATTTCATGGTATCATGCACCAGTAATATAATGAATAAACTTGCAATATTATAAAGAAAAATTATGAGATGGTATATAAAAAGGTAGGGTAAATGATAAAATAAAATTATTTAACAATAATGAAGGGTGAGATTGAGAGAAAAACACAAGGAAATGATGCGGCCACACCAGATCAGTCGTTACATAAAGTGGTACATTTCATCGTTACGTAACGACAGATTTAACGATACGATACAATAAAATTTAAGTAACAATCAAAACAAGCATTGTATTTAAAGTAACAATACGATACAATAGAACTGGTAACAACCATCCAAACAACCTACTAACTTGTAATGCATTTTCTGAATTCTGCTATTTAATTTGTATTTTTATATCAGCTTGAAAAATGTAATTTTCGCACGTCTTTGAAAAAAACTCAATTGTTTGCTTAAGCACGTGCCTTATTAGGCTAACACAATTTGATTTGTCCCATCACTTATCCAGTGTTGCTAATTACTGTATAAGATCCAATTTTTTAGAATTTGCACAGTTGTTTCAATGTTAGAGTAAGCAATGAACTTTTGGAGTAGTGGGCAATTTGCTTCGCCATGTTATATATATTCAAGTAACTTTTCTTTCTTGATAATCGTTTGTACTGACCATTCCACTTTTTCTCTTTTATTTTCACTTAATACATGTAAAATTTATCAATTAACGCAACGCTGGTTTATTTGTTTAATATTTTATTTGCCTTCATATATCTCCGTCGTTTTTCAAATATAACAAACAAATTGGTTATTAAGGAGTATATTCTGGCTTATTGCTTAAGAACATATTATCTTTCATTTATTTAATGTTCAATTTGTTGAGTTTTTTTTTTCCACATGGAATCAACCTTAAGAATATTATCACAACAAAGAGTAACTAATCTTTTTAAATTTGCGCGGACAAATTTCCTAGTTAACGTATAAGTTGGATTACGAATTAATGAGATTTATAAGAAGCATTCTACAATTGCGATTATAAGTCCGAATGCCATTTATAACTTGCATTAACTTCTTTATCCAGCAGTTGACCAAATCTTTGTAAAGTCCAAATTTCGATTTGTCGGTGCTTTCTTGAGCTGAGGGTCTCCTGGAAACAGCTTCTCTGCCCCTCGGGGTAGGGGTAAAGTCTGCGTACATACTACCCTCCCCAGACCTCACTTGTGGAATTATACTGGGATGTTGTTGTTGTTGAAAACCTACAAAGAGCTCTAATTTTTTAAGTTGTATGTTGTAGCATCTGGAGGACATTCGAAATCATCAAACTTATTGAAGTTCTCAAATGCAGTCTTTCCCCGACCCAATATTGAAAATATATGAATAATGTGTTAAGCATGAAGCTGAGCCATTGAAGCAACGACGATACGAGGTTTGACTTCTTCTCAACTCTTTAACAACTAGAAGAAGTGCAATTGTATATAAACCCTCCAAATATCTTTTCTTCCTCTAATACGTGACAATGTTCCTTTGTAAAGGAGGAAAATTCAACAATTTATTTTTTCCTCGATCCATTTCTCATTCACACTATTTTTTTTAGCTAAAACCAACACAAACAAGATACCAATCTTCTTTTCTCCAATCTGCTTCACCAAATCCCAGAAAGCATAGGCATTCTCAGGTGCATTATGCATACCATAAGGAGAATATATGAATATGTCTTGAATACGCACTCACGTCGTCGTCTCCTCCATATCTATTTCCTCCGCCTTTTCATCGTCGTCGTTAAAACCAATATTAAAAACAACGGATCGATCCATGATTTAAATTCTATGTGTTCAAGTTTTAATGTTTTTAATATTAAACACATTACATTCAGATGAACGATTACTGAGTAGTACCCGAGGAAGAAATGCATAGCCATGTAAGAAATCATATTTAATACATAAAAAGGATTACAAACCTTAAATATGATTCAGGTGTTACATAATTGGAAAATGGAGAATTGGAGCTACTGTTATTTTCTATTTTATTTTAATTATATTTGGCCTATAGCAATTTGAGCTAGTGTTTGTTGACAACTTTAGAGTAATATTTTCTATAAGTAGTTTAATTTCTAGATTATGGTCTAATATTTTCAATTAATTTGTGCTAAACCTTCAAATTTCGCTCTAAATTTTGTTGTCATAGATAGGGCTATGCATAATTTGGTAAATATCGAATTAACGTATCGAAACCAAAAATTTTGGTATTTGGTATTCGATATTTTAGTATTCGCTATGGTATTTGGTTTAAGTTTTAAAAAAAATTGGTACTAGATATGGTATTTGGTATTTTAAAATGAAATACCGATACCGCACCGAAATATATATTATATTACACAATACACATATTATTAATTATAACATAAATATCAAAAATCTAAAATTTTACTTTCCTTTATTCTCTAAGTTCATAAATTAACTCTAAGCAAACAACATGACATTTCTAATGATCAAATTTATTTTCTTTATGTATAATTTTCTTTCTCTGGGTTTATATTTACTGGTTTTGGATAAAACTTTTGTCAACAAATATTTTTAGTTTTTTACTTTTGAGTACTTTAATTAAGAATATTATAGTTTATGACTCTTGTATTAGTTAGTATTCAAACCGAATAAATCAGTGTTAGCGAACCGAATAAATCGAAATCGAAAGAAGAAAAATCGAACCATACCAAAATTAATTAGGTACTATATTGATATAACATTTTAAGAAACGGAATAGAAAATATCAAACTGTACCGGACCCAACGCCAGTTCTTTTTCCCTCTTTTTTAGGGATTTGAAAAACAAACCCAAATCCATCTTCTTCTCCTCTCATTATTCGTTACTCTCGTTGAACTGCTTCAATTCTCCATTAGCCGAAAATAGAGGCTGAGAAGTGTCCCATTTGGTGGCCGCCGGCGAAGCTGTTCGAAAAAAGGGTCAGAAAATTTAATTTCTGAAAATCTTAGTGTACTTGCATCTGCTGTCTCGTGCATATTTGAATGTTATAGAAATTTTTTGTGTTAATGAGGTCGCTAATTAAACCCTACTTTTATGGATTCAATTAATGATTCATTTAGTTGTTCGCTTTCACTGATAGGTGTTTGTTTACTGGCGTCATATACTGATATACAATGACAATTATTTTCTAATTGTGTATATCTCTTATTACTCGATCCGTTTCAATTTACGTGAGTTAGTTTGACTTAGCTTAAAGTTTAAGAAAAAAAACAACAAGATATTTTTGAAACTTGTGGTCTAAAAATCTTAGAGGGTAAAAGCTTTTGCAGGGACTTCAATTTTTATGGTTATAAAAGCTTCTCATTAAGGGAAAATTGTATAAAATGAAAAGTGTTAAACTGCTTCCAAATATAGAAATGCATCATTCTTTGAGGGTGTTTGGCTAAACTTATAAGTTGGTCAAATTGGCTTATAAACACTTTTTGCTTATCTACGCGTTTGGTTAAATTAAAAGTGCTTATAAGTTAAGTGCTTATAAGTTAAAAATAAGTCAAAAGCCATAAGTTGGTCTCCCACAACTTATCAAATTTCAGCTTATAAGAACTTTAGGTTTGACCAAAATATTTACTATTCTATCCCTAAAATACTTCTTTTTAAAACAAAACTCTTCGTATATCTAGTTCTTCAGCTGCTTATTATTTATTTCAGCACTTTTATCAAAACACGTAACTGCTTATTTTAAATCAGTTTCAGCACTTAAAAGTGCTTTTCAGCACCTAATGCTTATCAGCTACTCTAAATCAGCTAAGCCAAACTGGCTCTTTGTGAAATGGAAACGGAGGGAGTATCTATTTGCCTTAGATGTCGTGTTTGAAATTTAGAATTGTAACTACACCAAAAGTGAAATTCATGCCAAACTCTGTTTACAGAATTTATGATAATATGGCGGGACTGCAAGATGTGGCTGATTGGTCGGACCTTCAACATGATCTGCTGGTTCTAATAGTTAGACGTTTAAATTTGATTGAAGACTACCTTAATTTCGGCATGGTCTGCAAATCGTGGCACTCTATGGCCACCAAGGCCAATTTTAACAGTGACTTGCCTAGGATTTCCTGGCTGATGTTAGCTGAGGAGGAGGATGATAACACCTGTATAAAATTCTTCAGTCTCTATAATGGCATGATTTTGAAGAAGCGGATTCCGGGAGCCAGTGGAAAATGATGTGTGGAGTCTATGGGGTGCCTTATCACAGTGGGAAAAGACGAGGGTGAAATCAGTCTGTTACATCCCTTCTCTGGTGTTCAGATCGAATTGCCCCATCAAAATGCCACTGAAGATTATTATGAACTCAACGACACTGAAGAACCGTGGACCTTTATCAGGAAAGCAGTTCTCTCAGCTAATCCTTCTCAGACATCTGACTATGTTCTCATGGTCATTGAGGGACCCAACCAATTCCTTAGTTTTTAGAGACTAGGAGATTTACTATGGACCAGGATTGGGAGTGGAACCTCTTTCCAACATGTTAGTGATGTGGTATATTTTGATGGCCTCTTTTACACGGTTGCTTATGGCGGCTTTGTCTATGTTTGTGATGTTGCTCTCTCTGGACCTGCTAAAACTCATTTCGTAGCAAAGTTACACGGGATCCAGATGCGGAGTGTTACATCCTAGAATCATTAGGATCATTATTTGTAGTTACGCTATATTATGTAATAAAGAGAGTCGAGAATGATCTTGAGATTCCATTGACGCCCATCTATACCACAGATAGTGTGAAGTGGACATATCGGACAACAAATATTCAAGTTTTCCAGGTAGATTTAGCTGTTGGCAAAATGATTGAGACCAGGGATTTATGGGACAGAGCTTTTTTTCTGGGCGCTAATGCTTCTCTTTCAGTCCAAGCTTCTCAATTTCCAGGAATCAAGCGCAATCATATTTATTTTACAGATAATTGTTTGATTGAGCACACTGAGTTTGAAGAAGGAGGCGGCTCGGACATGGGGGTGTTCAACTTAGCAGATGGAAGTTTCCAGCCGCATTACGAGGGTATTTCCCTCAGTCGTGTTTGTCCGCCACTTTGGGTCACACCAACTCTGCGTTGAGTGAGTCACCTTTCTTTATTTACTCTATTTATTATGCTATATGTTTTATTTTACCCTGAAAGCCGAGTTCGTTTAAAACATTTAAACGTGCCATTTACCTTCAGACTTGATTGATGTATCTTTCTTATTATCCATATAATTGGATAAGGTACACCCATTAGTTGTTATACTTCCTTGCTTCATGGTATGTTGTGTTGGAATGCATTACTGCTTCGAAACCTCTTTCTATATCAGTATCGTCCTTGTTCTCAAGTTTCCTACCGGAAACCGTTCATGATCTAATAATATTGATGTGCAATCACCATTCAATTTGCAATTGACATACTAACTGAAACACAGAAGTAGAAGATGTAACCATCTTCTAGCTGTCTATAGAACAGAAAGAGGGTGTAAGATGCTTCTATTACTCTGCTTCAATAAATGTGTTTCGAAGTTATTTTTTAAGGGCTTAAGTCCAAGTGGGAATTGATCTATTACAAGGTAAAATGAGTTTCATACAAAGAATAAATATATGATGGAGATGCTTGAACGGACTGCCATTCTGCTTGTACTAGTTTAATTGTTAGCTTCTCTTGCTTGGAACAGTAGAAGCAACAAGGCAATGTTTGAGGTTCTTCATTTTGATGTTTCTGTTGCATCCTCTTCTTGAATCATCCTTTGAATTCACCTAACTCTTAATCCTTGTGGCCGATGTTACATCAACTTTGACCTGGATCATCCTTTTAAAAACCTCTTAATCCTGCTGACGGATGTTACATCAACTTTGACCTTGTAAGCACTACCATGTCTTCCTTTCTCAACCAATTCAGCTGGAGCTTAAATTAAAACCTCGAACTCAGTTTTTTTGAGCCAAGAGGATATAAAAAGGTTAATGAGGCCGTTGCGCTTTCTCGGGATGTTATTGAATAGTTCAGCTGGACTCACTAACAGAGCCGAATGGTCTTGTTTTGAAAGTGAAGGTTTTGTACATTTTCTGCTTATACTATTTCATTTGAGCGCTGTTTCTCTTTTCTCCTTGTTGCTCTTAAAAAGTATTTATGCAAGTTGAATTATGATAACCGACCCAACAATAGCACCAGATAAGATAGAAACTGGAGGGGGGTTGGGGGGGGGGGGTATTTCCAGGAACTGAATACTGAAATTAGTGTAAGTGACATTGAATTCTGCTCACTTGGCTGGTATTTCTCATCCAAAAAGATTAGGTACATGAAATACTTTGATTTGTTCCTGTATACTAATCAGAAAAGAACAGGTTAACAAATGTTTATGTAAATATAATTAGTATAAATCTGGTTTATCACATCTTGTTGAGTTTGGAACAAGTATTTGCTGTCAGCTAGCAGGAAGACGCATCTAGGAGCATTTTTGTGTCTGTCAGATAAATGTGATAAAGACACCAAATACGCCCATGTCAACGGTGTTGAATAACTCATTCCATATTTGGTTAACTATGTAAAGAGTTCGGTTGTTTTCATGTGTCTTATTGGAAATTTTGCATGTTTAACTCCCCATGAACACGAGAAGTTTGTATACAGACATTTTTAACTGTAATTTGAGTTAATTCGTGGAATCTGAAATCTTAAAGTTCAAAATAGCACTCTTTCAAATAGGATATGAAAAGGTGACAGAGCCTGCAAACTGAGATTAGTTGTCGCCTATGGTGATACAACTATCTAAACGGATATTAGATGAAGGAGATGCGAGAGCAGAACCACTTCTCATTGTTGCACTGGTTTGAATGGTATCTAAATGGATTGTTGGATGAAGGAGATCCTCTTTTTCCCTTGTCTCTTGCTATTACTGTTTAACTGGCATGTCCCATTTATTTTAGATATTGCTTTTGATCATCCATGTTTCCTTGACAGGCATCCTTTGATTCATCAAAGCCAGTTACATCTGCTGATGTTCAGGAGATCTTTGAGAATCTTAGTGTAGGCGGGTAACTTAAGTTGTTTTGGATGTTCGAGGATGTAGCTTTGCAGCTAAACGTCTAGTATTTTAACTGCTCTATGTACAAGGAGAAGTGTTAATGTTGCTATTCAACTATCTACCTCTAGCTTATAGTAGTATGTTCTATGGTTAGACAATGCTATCATGTTACTGTTATGCACTTATGCTGAAAGAATTCCCTTGAGCAATGGAAATTGCTGTAAAATGTTTCTGCTGGATCGCAATTTCGCATTCTTCTTCCCTTCCCCTTTACAAGGTCCCTATTCTAGCTTCAAGAAAGGGAGCTTCTTGTAGTAGTTTGTACAATTCAGTATTGCATAACGCTGCTGTTTATATATCGATGTTGTTACTGCTCCTTTTCATTTTGTCCTTGAGCTGAGGATCCTCGGAAACAGCCTCTCTACCTCCACGAAGTTGGAGTAAGGTCTGTGTACACACTACTCTTCCCAGACCCTACTTATGGGAGTATACTAGGTATGCTATTGTTTGTTGTAGTATTGCATAACGCACAGGGGCATTGGCCAGAGTAGTAACAATAGTATAGTTCATGAAAGATTCTGACACTGAAATGCAGTATAAATTTAAGAGGTCTCTTTGGAATGCCGCTTTAATATTGAAAGAATAAGAAATTTATTAGATGAATTTAGCTTCAATTTTTTTTGTGTTTGATGATTTTTTGCAGAAAACAATTGAAGGAGTAGCCGATCACAAGTCATGCAAATCAAGAAGGAAATGTGTAGATTGTGATATACTGAATGTGGCCCGGTATGTAAATGATTTAATTTCTTTTAAGCCTTGAGGCTAATCTTATTTTATAAGCGGTGTCACAATTTGAACAAGTGGACTAATGAACAAATTACTATAATGATAATTGATGTCAATTTTATATTTATCCTCAACAAGGCATACATGCCCCTGGCTAGAATTATCTAATACATGTGCGGTGAATAAAATTACTTCATACTTGTGTTGATAGAAGGTAGCTAGTATCGATGGAATAATTGAGGTGTCCCCAAGCTTGCTCGGACATCATTGCTACCAAGAAGAAAAGATGTTGGACGTGTTATAGGAGACATTAAAATGGTTAAACAACTGCATCAAAGACAATTATTATTGAGAACTTGTGGTAAAATTGTTAATATGTTGAATAATTGATCCCAACTAGTGGGGGCAAGATTAGGTTTATAATTATGTTCTTTTATTACAAGTGAAAGGTAGCTGTGCTTGGCTCCAACAAGTCAAAAGGGTCTTCTCAAAAGATTTCCACAACCAGTCACTCTTCATCTTCTCACCTAAACTTTGTAGACTGTCTAGTGATGATTATTGTCCATTTGATATTTTTTTATTAAAATAGAGCGGGATGTGTCTGGATCAGTTTACACATATTAAAACTAATTTTATCGGTACCTATTATCTCCTATCAACATAAGTATCGTATAACTCTACCCTGTAAGACTTGGGAATTTGGGAAGAAATCAACGAGTATTTTATGCTTCCCTCCCCCGCAATTTAAATATAAAAATCCATGATTTTCATTTACATACTATATTGAACACTTTGCTACACCCATAAGTGTCGATTTTTTTAATTAAAATAGAACGGGGTGGTGTTTGGATCAACTTACACATACTTTAACTAATTTCATCGCTCTTTTACAAAGAGGAATTTCAAATCTAATACCTATCATCTCCTATCAACTATCGAATAATTCTACCCTATAGGGCTTGGATATTTGGGAAGAAATTAACGAGTATTGTTATGCTCCCCTCACCCCCGCAATTTAAATATAAATTCATGACTTTCACTCACTCCATTGATTACTATGCAGTACTTGCTAGTGTCATGTTTAAAAGAGAAATAAACCCCCTTTTCTCAATCTCAAGATTATGTCCCGTTAAAACAAAAACGACAAAAGATTTTTAACGAAATCACGTAATTATTTAGTCTAAATTATTTTAAAAAGCATTAAATTCCCGACAAGCATAGTTTCATATTTCAATGTTTGTTCGAATCCATGACGCTAGACTGGCGTCATGATTATGTCAATTGGGGAAAATTAATATTCATTCCTTTAGAGATTTGATTAACAAATTATGATTTTAGATAAGCTAATTTAATTTGCATACCACATCAATACGTTAACCTTTACATGCTTATCCATATTTTGCCATGACTCCGTACAATAAATTAAACCCATACAATACATGCAGAAGTTAGGATGATATCATAGATGCTCGTTGTAACAAAAATAAGACATTAAGGGAAGAACGTGACCCAAAAAAAAAAAAAAACTAAGTGCACTAAGCTCCTGCTATAAACGGGTTCGGGAATGGTCGGATCACAGGACTATTGTATGCTCCTTATCATACATTATTTTGTGAGAAATTATTTTTACGACTTAAACCCTCAATCTTCAGATCACACGATAGTTAACTCTTACGGCTGCGTTAAGGCTCTCCGTCTAATAAGAAAATATCCAGAATAAAAGTTAAAAGCTACTAGTAGTATTTACGTATCTATATGATATATCTGTAGATGGTACTACCAGTAATCTTAAGTAAAAGTTATACTCTTATCATATAAGAAGATTGTTAATAGACGTTCATTTAAGTATTTTCTTTGTGTTCATGACCCACTAAATTTGTCATTATATGTAATCGTTGATTTTCTTATTCATTAAAAGGAATTTTAAAGTTAATTACCATATGTAAATAGCTAATAGAAGTTGGGAATGTAAAGGTAATTGGTATGCACAAGTAATAACTTTTGGGTGTGACTTACAGATCAATAAAGTATGTTGAAAATCATGAGATTTCAGGTTTAAGCAAAAATATTAGGTGATTTCTTCTCATGTGTTGCTGAACCGATTATCGGTACCTGTCGGTATCTATACTACTAGTAGATAGCAGATACCCATATTATTAGTCGAGGTGCACACAAACTGGTCCGTACACCCCTTCTGGAGAAGACAAAGACATTTAAAGACCTGCGTTTACCTACTTGAATATGACATAAATGTAAAATAATTTTGCTAGATCTGCAGCTATTAAATAAATAAATTAACTCACTCACAAACCAGAAATATGCCTTTCATCAAAACGTTCACATTGTGTTATGTTCAAAAGTCTTAAGCAGCAGTACTTTGGAACCATTGGTGCATCTTAAATTAAATGTTACTGCAAACCAACTCTCTTGTTCTGAATTTAATAACTACCATACAAATTGAAGAATTATACTCCTAATGTTTTAGTATTTTTCAGGTCATATAGTAAGGGCGGGGCAGTCCGGTGCACTAAGCTCCCGTTATGCGCGGGGTCCGGGGAAGGGTTGGACCACTACGGTCTATTGTACGCAACCTTACCCTGCATTTCTGTAAGAGGCTATTTCCTCGAACCCGTAACCTCGTTGTCACATGGCAGTAACTTTACCAGTTACTCCAAGGCTACCATGTCATATACTAAGACTTTTGTAATAAACGTCTGGTCCTCATGAAATGTTTCATAGGACTTATTAGTCCTCACTTGTCAAACCATTTGAAAGAATTTGTTCTTTGTTTAGCCTCATTTAGCTCTGGTTCCAAGTAGAAAATATTACAAGGAGTCAATTAATCCAAAAAAGAAACAACTTTGCTTTGTTGGATTAACTTAGTGGGCGTTTGGATACAAAGAACTCTAAAATTTCGGAAAAAGTGATTTTTTTTCAAGTGAAAATGGTATTTGAAAATAAGAGTTGTGTTTGGACATGAATATAATTTTGGGTTGTTTTTAAATTTTTGTGAGTGATCTGAAGTGAAAATGAAAAATAGCTTTTTGGAGTTTTTCAAATTTTCGAAAAATTCCAAAATTTATCGAAAATCGAAAATTTCATGGCCGAATACTGATTTCAAATTTTTTTTTTTTTGAAAAAAAAGAATCCTTTTATGCGCAAACGGGCCCTTATAATGGTAAAAGGTGAGATAAATTACGTTCCTTATGCCCCTGGTGTTAAATTCACTGAGTTTAACTTTTATATACAGATACTAGTGTAAGAAAAAAAATTATATTATCAAGTCATCTAAACATGTACCTGTCTGGAATAAGTGAAGTACATAGTAATCTGAAAAAATAAGACAGGTAATCTGTTACAACAAGTTAAATTTTCTGCCTATTCGCATAGTCCTACTATAGCCTCTCTTATTTTTTGAAGTGTTAGCTAATTTAAGAATTATCTTTAACTTTTACTGGTCTTATTTTCTTTTTTTTAACCTAGTCTATAATGACTATAACTAAATCATAGCCTTGAGTAGCGCAAAAAAGCCACATCATGTGCCTATATATTACATTGGACCACCAGCTAATTAACAAAGTCACAAGTCGCATATATAGACAGGAACATGGATCTGTCAATTTGCATAAACTAAAAGCAATAAATCAAAGCAATGTAGTAATGTTTAAAAATCACAAGCTGAAGGAAGGGCAGTCCAATGCACGAAATATTCGTCCTTTACACAGGGTCTAGGGATAGTAGCGGAGCTAGGATTTTCATCAAGAGGGTTCAAAATATAAAGAAATAAACTCACCAATAAGTCAAGAGATGTCAATATATAGTATATCTACATATTTTTTAAAATATTACCCTGCTACACACTATAATTTTCAGACGAAGGAGTGTCGACACTCCTTGGGTGCATGTGGCTCTGCCACTGCCTAGGAAAGGGCCGCACCCCAAGAAATATAATGTATACAGTCTACTTTGATATAAGTGCCAATAGCAGATTCTATAGCTATCGTTACCCTATAGATCATATGGAGACAAAGGCTAAGAAAATCAAAGAAAAATCAAGTAACATTTTCAAAGGGCTACTTAACAAAATATTGACTCTTAAGAGATCCCTAGAACAAGACACACATAAAAATTTAAGACAGAGAAAAGAATCAGTCAGCAAATTAAGTCATGAAATTAGTCCACGTACAAGAATGTTACATCTGTCCATGCATAATAAAGAAAGAATTAAATGGTATTTTCCTAACTATATTTTGTCAGCTTGTATTAAATTTTTTTAGAGCTAGTAATAATATCTATTTCTCTATTGTTTGATCTTTTGATTCTTTTGCCTAACACTTCCAAATGGACTTTAACCTTTTGACCATTTTAAGGCAGGAATTAGGAAACAGAAACAAAAATCTTCACTTTATGGAAATTCATATAGTATATAGTTATTTAAAAGTTTGTATAATATTACATATCTTCTAGTGATGAAATGGTCAAAAGCTGAAGTTAAAAAATGTTTTCTAAAAGAAAAAGGTCACAAAGCCAGTTTACTTTGTAAAAGCCAGTTTACTTTGTAAAAGCTTCCTATAAAAAGACAGTCCAGTACACGAATCATCACGCATTCATGCAGGATTCGGGAAAGGATTGCACCATAAGGGAATGTGACATAAGTAACTTACCCTAATGCAAACATTACTAGTTGGATTTCACGGCCCGAACCTGTAACTTATAGGTCACACAACAACAATATTTACCGTTCCTATAGACAACTTTGTAAAAGCTTTCAATAGAATTTTTTTTTGTTTTATAAGTCGTGTCAATGGTCATTTTACTTTGTTTAAGAAAATTTAAATTTGTGCTTTATAAGCATATATCTTTAAAATTAAGTGTTGTTCTGGTCATTCGAGTTGCTTTTTGTTTAAATTTGACTTCTTTATACTTAGATTGCAAAAGGGTACAAAATAAGTGTTCTTAATTAGCTTGTTACTAGAAGATTTTGACAAAAGATTATAGCTTCTATTTCTTTTTAGAGTTAACATTTTTCCAACAGTATCTCTAAGAAAAATCTTGAGTTCACATGGCTAAATCTAAGAATATGCGACCTTGTTGTACTGATTATGCGTGTGGTTTAGCGGTCAATAAAATGGTATAAAAATTATGAAGACTTAGGGAATCAAATCTTAGTAAATTTTTTTTTTTTTAAATTTAAGTGGTTTCTTTTTATTTGTCTATATTTTGACGGATAGTAAGAGATTGAACTCGGTTGGTCTGAATAGGGGTAGATGTAGGCTACAAAAGTATTTGGGAGAGGTAATTAGGCAGGATTGGTGTTACTTTAGCTCACTGAGGACATGACCCTTAGCTATTCATAATAGTATGCAAAATTAAATACAATACTAGAGGTCAAAACCAATAATAAAAATAGGAAGAAGGAAGTGAGAAACTTGTAGAAGAATTCTCCGCCTTGCTCCTGATGTGTTCTTGCCTCCTTGGGTCGAATCCTCGATCTCTTTAGCCTCCTTAGGTCTAAATTATGTCAAAAGTCTTCAAATACAGTTTTTTTCATGTATATATACCAAGTAGGGTTGGACCCAAACATTTACACCTTCTCTTACGCGAAAAAGGACACATTTTCCAGACAGGACGTGCGGGGCCGCGCATATCCACTTTGATTTTGCCTGACGAGCGCGGCCGCGCACTTGATGCCCACTTTTCACCATGTTCTGTTAGGAATTTGAAAAAAACGCAAAATATAAAAGTTGTAGCCATTTGAGTTAGCTGTCCAACAATATATTGTGGAGCCCAAATGGAGTTCTGAGCAAAAGGTTATGTGCATTTTACTAGAAAGTGCACAATATGCCTACTCGATTCTTCGTTCGTTCTAACTATCATCGTTGATTCCCGAACACGATCCTGGCTTAATTCCTTAGGCTTTTACTCAGACTTCAAAGCTCCAAATCACTTGAATTCACACCATAATATTTACATAGCTCGGAATCACTCCTACAAGGCATAAAACACACAATTAGTGCAAAACACTAGCGATTAAAGGTCAAATTCAATTAAAGTACAATAAATTAGAGTGTAATAAACGACTAAAATATGTAATTATAGCCTATCATCAATAGGAGGGCATGGAGGTCGAGAATTAAGGTAAAAGGTTAGTAGGTAGCCGAGTGTATTTCTTTCCATACCAGTAGTATTAGTAGATAGTCGTGTATTCAGTTATTGGTAATCTTTAATACTACATGTTTTCTTATTATCTTGCGATTGATACTGCTTGTTCTCTTACTATCTTGCTATTGTTACTGCCTGTTTTCTTATTATCTTGCTGTTGTTATGACTGATTGTTATTGCTTTCTTTTTTCTTTCCTTGATTCCGGGGTTTATCGGAAACAACATCTCTACCCTCAAGGTAGGGATAAGATTTGCGTAAATACTATCTTTCCCGGACCTCACTCGTACAATTATACGAGTTTGTTATTGTTATAATAAAAAATATCTAAGTGTCTGATAGAATAATTGAGGTACGTACAAATACTCTTACAAAGAAAAGACATGATATGTGACCTTGCTGGCACTTAAAACGCTCCTATTCAATTTGTTGGTTGGGTGTGTGGGGAGTGGGGTTGGGGGGGGGGTTTCTATGGTGTGTGGGACTAGAATAGACTACCAATTTTGCCAAAGATATTGGGGTCAGTCACATGCTAGCATTGAAAGATGTCTTCTTATAAGTTATGATAAGTCTTTTTCCTTTTTCTACCTTTTGTATTTCCACAAAATGTCAATATTATCTACTGTTTTTTCACTTCAATCATGGATTTAACTAAAGGTAAATTATGGCCTTTATAACCTATAGTCTTAAAAATCAAAGGAAGGTAACACTAAACAAACAATTTAACCCCACTAATTAGATCTTCAAAAGACTAAACTTCCAATATGCAAGATCAACTTAATTATTGTGGAGAAACACTTTTTAAGGACCAAAATTTCTTTTTCTTATATAATTTATGCATTAGCATGATCAACTTTTTTAGCATTATTAACATCGTTAAAACCAACCAGGGTTGTAGTGGAGTGATAAGTACTCCTTCATCCTTAACCATCGGTCTCGGGTTTGAGCCCCTGGGCATGGAGTCGCCTTTTTTAGGGAGCGATTTATCCCCTAATGTGGGACTTCCCGGCGTGAATCCAAATTTAGTCCGGCCCCAATATAGGTACCGGACACCGGGTGAGAAACAAAAAAAACATCGTTAAATATGACAGATTTCCTGGCTACGACCATTTGGGAAGTCCCTTCGAGGATGATTTTCATACAATTCTTGCAAGACTAAAGAATCATTTATGGGTAAAGCACCATATTCATATAATTGCTTACACTGTATGCAAAGGCGGAGCCAAGATTTGAAGTTATTGAGTTCAGGATTCTAGCCTTTTTATGTTACTGGGTTCTAAAGTAAAAATTTGTAATTAGTCAACGAATTTCTTAAGACAAATATAAAGTTTGCACTAAAATTATTGGATTCGACCGAATCCGTTACCGAAGCTCTAGCTCTGCCCTGACTGCATGGGTAAAGCATCTCTATCTTACCCGAATAAACGATATGATAGTTGAGCATCCTTAGATGAAAGAATGGTCCTTCCGGATTGATTATCATCGTATCACCACCTCTAACGTATCCTACATTCGAATCGAGATCGTTATCGCGATATGAGCATCTTATTTTAGTAATTTACTAGCAAATAAATAAGTAAAATCAGCGTGAGGATAAATAGATTGAGGTCAGTGGCGGATGCACATAGAGAGTTGTGGGTGCTTAAGCACCCATTAACTTTGACCATATTAATTAATTTATATAGGCAACAATACAAATATTTAGATAAATATTGAGTGAGCACCCACAAGTAAATTTATTTTTCCTCTTCTTTTGAAATTTTTATCGACAAGCACTCATAACTTTAAAATCCTGGATCCGTCACTGATTGAGGTTATATAAATTTTGAGGCAAACACATTTAAAATTTGCATTAGGTGAAACTTTGATTGGTTATATAGTCAGAACTTTGTATAACAATATCCTTATATAACATCACTTCATAAAAAAGTCAAATTTTTTCGGAATCAAATTTTATGTTCTATTATAATATATGTTTGCTATAACAACAATTTAATATAACATCCAAAAAATATTTGAACAAATGAAGCTATTATAGGAAGATTTGACTGTATACTATTCTAGCGATTGAAATATGAAAATTGAAGAATAATAGAATCTTGGATTAGGAATAGTCTCTTTCCATGAAATTCAGGACCGACATATTCTCCTGCCTAATCTCTTTTTTTTTTTTTAAATTCTTTTTCGACCAATTAAATACTTGATTGAAGAAAAAAAATAAATAAATATACCAAATGCTAGTTGTACTCATTTTGAAATCTATTTACGACTAATTAAAACGCTATTAGTCACGGGTTTGTTCATTTCATCTACTATTCAACACGAGAATTGATATTTTGAAAAACAAGACAAATACACATACATAATTCCAAAACTGAAATTAATAATTTCTTTTTTTCCTATAGAGAATTCGTACTACGCTAATACACATTACTCTCGTGATTAGAGATAACAAACACAAAATTACAACTCTAAATATTTAAGAGTTCAGACAATATATGATTTAATTTACAACAACAACTCAGTAAAATTTCACAAGTGGGGTCTGAAGAGGGTAGAATATACGTAGACCTTACCCCTACCCCGGAGGGGTAGAAAGACTGTTTCCGAGAGGCCCTCATCTCAAAAAGAAGAAAATAGACAATAGAATTTGTGACAACAACAAAAATCAGAAAAATAATATAAGCATTGTAGGAAACAGAAAATAAATGAAAAAATAATAACAACAACCAGTAATAATACTACGGTACTATGAAAAAAACGGAAAAATAGTGTGGACAATATATGATTTAATTTGAAAAAGAATATTTAAATGTTTTGTAATTTTTACTTAAATATAGTTTCACTTAGAAAAAAGCTAAGATTTGTGAGTTAAAAAAAAATTCCTCACATAAAATTTTCTATAAAATACTTAAATTTAAAATTTACAAATACCATGACCGAACTTATTTCTTAAAGGACAACTCGGTGCACAAAACATTTTGCATTCAGTAAGTATTACTATTTAAGGCCAAACTTGAAAAAATCTATCTTTTTTTTTCTGCCCGATGTTTCGGTACTCATATCGGGGCTCGACTAAATCCGATTCACACTGAAAAGTCCCATATTAGGAGTAAAGAATAAAGGAAACTTCATACCCACGTCTCGAACCCGAAACCTCTCGATGAATTATTATTTACAACTCCACTACAATCCTCGTCTGTAAAAATCTATCAATTATGAAAAGTAAAATCAATGACAGCTGCAAATTACCTAATCCATATTTTTTTTAATAGTTCAATTCAACATCTATATAAATAATCTCTTCACCCTCTCTCACATGCACCCTAGTTAACACTTCTCTCCTTTCTCTCTCAAAATTATTGATTTGGCTTCTTTCTCCTTCTCCCTAATTTTCCACATTTTAGAAACAGCAAAATCACTATTAAAATCATGGGAAATTGTATAGAGACATGTTTACAGAGGGAAAATACAGAAGAATTAAGGATGCAAAAACAAGAAACAGAGGAAAAAACAGGGGATTTTTCAAAGGAAGAAGATATTGGGATGGAAAAGAGCAAAACTTATATGAGATTGAAAATAGTTTTGACTAAAGAAGAATTGGAATGGCTATTACTTCAACTGAAATTCAAAGAAGGGAAAAATTTGGAGGATGTTTTAGGAGAAATTGAAAGAAGCAGAGGCAAAATTTCTTGTGGATGGAAACCATCTTTAGAAAGTATTACAGAGACCCCTGAAGTTCCAGAAATGATGGATAGATCATGAAGTTTTCAGAATGCTCTTTTTTTGGTCATTTCCTTTCATATGGTATCTTATATTTACTAGTCCGATTAATTTAGATTCACGCTCGTAGGTCCCTAAAGAGCAGCTGTTTATTAGAAGTTTTTTCATTCTCAGGGCTCGAATTTGAGATTCTCAGGCTCGAACTTGAGATAGTTATGTGGTTTATCTAGTCTTTTTTTCTCCTTCTTTTCTCTTCTCGAAGGGGAGGCTTAGAGGAACGGTAAAGTTGTCTCCGTGTGACCTATAGGTCACGGGCCAGAGCCTGAAAGCAACCACTAATGTTTGTATTAAAGTAGACTGTCTACGTCATATACTTTGAGGTGCGACTCTTCCTTGATCCCGCATGAACGCAAGATACCTTAAGCGTTGCCTTATTTTTTTTTTCTTTTCTTCCTTCATATTGTATAGTTGAGTTCTTTTTTTCTCTTTTTCTTTTTCGTTTCCTTTTTGTATGGATGAGGTCATAATCCATGCTTGTAATTACTGATTGTGTACTTAATTGAGGCTTTGAATGCTCTTTTTTTTGTATGGATGAGGTCATAGAACCTAAGTAATTTTATTTATTTATTTTGCAAAAATTTTTTGGCAGTAAGCTCATTATTTGAGCTCATCATAAATAATCTTTTACACTCTTCAAATCCAAAATTATTCTAAAATTAGCTTAATATAATGCCTTTAGTTCATTTTCACTTGTCTATTAATTCTTGAGGTCATCAAATTGTAGTATTAGATTTGATTTCACCAAATTTAGAAAAATTAAAAAATGCAAGTAAACAAGAAAGGGAAGGAAATGGAATGAGCAAGCATAAGTGGAAAGCTAGGTTAAGAGTTGGAAAATGATTTCTTATTTTGGATTCCGAAAAAAAAAAAACAAATACCCAAGGAAAATTACAAAAAGAACAAAAAATTATTGGAACTCCACAGTTTTCTTATTTATACTATTATTCTCTCCACCTAATTCAAATAATAATAATAACAATTATTTTTACCATTTTCACTTCCCTTGAGCAGTTGAGCAACGTTACAAACTAAGGGAAAGTTGTTTAATCAATACTGCATTGGTAATTTTATCACCCAATCGCATTATATATTAATCTTATTAGTATCTAATTTTATTTAAATTAACCAAATAACATATAATTCATTTCACTTAATTTATATCTAATATTTTGTAGTGTGCGTGATCATTCTCTACTCGTCCATTACTCGGGATACAAAATCAGAAATAGCCACATTTATAACTGGTATTGAAGTAAAAATAGCACGTTATAGTCAGTTTTCGGATCGGTCATTCAAAAATAGTCAGCATTTACGAAGTCAATGATAAATAGCCATTATTTTGCTGCAACAAAGACCGATCCAGCATAATATACTAGAGTTCGGTGCACTTGTGTATGAACTCCAGCATATTATGCTGGACCGATATACTTTGCTGACTCCAGTATAATATACTTGAGACTGGAGCACCGGTGCTCCAAACTCCAGTATATTATACTGGACAATTATACTTGCTGGAACTCCACTATATTATGCTGGGGTTCTAGTGTACTTATGCTGGAACTCCATCATATTATGCTGGAGTTCCAACATAACTCCAGTATAATATACTGGCGTATTTTTCGAATTTTGAACAGTGTTTTCGCTCAGATTTATCTTTACATAAAGTGGCTAAATTTCGATTACTTTTGAAACTGGGCTATTTTGAACGACCAGTTGTAAATCTGGTTATTTTTTGAATTTCTCCGTAATTGAAACATAGCCACAATTCAAAAAGTATCAAAGTTTAGTCACTTTTCATGTAAAGACAAAATCTGAACAAAAATATTCTTAGAAAGTTCTAGCATAATGTGCTCGGATTTCATCATAATATGCTGGAAGTTTATATGCAGAAGTTCCATAATCCTGCATGTTATGCGAGAACTTTCCGTGTGCTGGAGTTTCAACATAATATGCTGGAAGTTTATACGCAGGAGCTCTATAATCCAGCATATTATGCTGGTACTTTCCGTGCTTCAGCAAAATAGTGGCTATTTCTAAAAACTTTGCAAACGTTGCTTATTTCTTAATTATCAATCCGAAAACTAGCTAGCCCGTGTTATTTTACCAATTATTGCATAATATAGTGAGCCTAATAAAGTTGTCTGAGATCTGCTTAATAAAATGGCCCATGGGAAATGGAGCCCAAATTTTTCTAACCCAAAATTTTCCAGTTGTGGCATTTCATAATTGAGGGGATAGCTGAACGCGTTTGTTACGTAAAAATAGCATGGTATAGCCAGTTTTCGGACTAGTCATTCAAAAATAACCAGCATTTACCTAGTCAATGAAAATTAGCCACTATCTTGCTGCAACAGAGACCGATCCAGCATAATATACTAAAGTTCGGTGCACCTGTATATGAACTCCAGCATATTATGCTGGACCGGTATACTTTGCTGGCTCCAGTATAATATACTGGAGACTGGAGCACCGGTGCTCCAAACTCCAGTATATTATGCTGGAGTTCTAGTGTACTTATGCTGGAACTCCAGTATAATATGCTGGAACTCCAGCATAATATACTGGCGTATTTTTCGAGTTTTAAACAGTGTTTTCGCTCAGATTTATCTTTCATGAAAAGTGGCTAAATTTCGATTACTTTTAAAATTGGGCTATTTATGAACGACCAGTTGTAAATTTGGCTATTTTTGAATTTCTCCCGTTTGTTACGGTAGTATTAAAAACGTACGGACTTAGGAAGTTAATATACTAATTGTATAAAAATTGTAAAAGAAAGTAGGGTATTTGGAAAAAACTACTAAACCTAGAGAAAATTGGTAATAAAGTCTTTATTATAGTAGTACTAGGAAAAAAACCCTTAATTAAGTTAAGTTTTAACGTGTTGAAAAAGTAGATCTTTATTTGCTCAAGTAAATTCTACATAATGCATTGAACCAAATTACCCCTAATATTAGATAATTGATCAAGTAAGTGTAACTTTTGATAATCTTAGTTGTAACCCTTACAGAAGGTTTTTTATCTTACTTAATTGAGTAAAAACTTGAAAAAGTGTTGTAGTCTTTCGAAAAATACGTCAAGTAGAACCCTGAGCAAATTTAAATTTTCTTTCAAATTTATCACATGAATTCCAGTCAATTAACTAGTCAAAAGAACCTCAAAACAATTCTTTTTTTTTTTTCCTATTGGATTTTGATACTTTCGAATTGACATCTCAGTAGCTCTTGCAATCAAAAGAAATTTCTGCTTTTGGTATGGGATGAGAATTCAAAGACTCAGTCTCAAGCAACAATTCTATCTTGATATTTCTACATCATATTTTTTAATTGTCTTTTTTTGGGAGGGGGAGGGGGGAAATATAGAGACATAAACGGAATATTTAGATAACCGACTTCAACTTACTTCGAATTAAGATGTAACTATGGGTATATTTTTGTACTCCTTGTGTGTTGTATTGGGGGCGGGAGGAGGGGGGGGGGTGTTGGCAGCGAGGGAATACAGCTCTTAGGCAACAACTCCATCTGGATCTAATATTTTTGTTAATTCTTGAATCTATTTTCGATTGACAGCAGCGTATGCAGAATTTTTCATTGTTTGATGTCGTTTAACTCGCAAGGCTAGTAGACATTGGACAAGGGAAACGTTACTTATACGACAAGGTAAACTTTTGGCCTATAGCCTTGCCCCATTGTTCAAGTTGGATGTGCTTGACTCATGTTTCCTTTTGAGTCTTTAGATTGATTTTGGTTCTTTTTGTTTACATTCATTTTTTAAAATCTTTTCCTTTTTGTTCTCTTGGGGAAACATATAGTATTCTCGAATACATTTGTCCCAAAAGAGAGAAAAATGAATATAGTAACGTTATTTTAGTTAGAATATATATATATTCTTGAAAAGTACACAAATCTTGTTCAACGCGATATTCATTGAATTCTTTGATTCTCACCTGGTATCCGGTACTATATTGGAGCCTCACTAAATTCGAACTCCCACCATAAAATCTCATATCGGGAATAAATCGCTTCCTAATAAAGTCGACTTCATACTAATGACTCAAAACCCGCGATATCTGATTAATGATAAATGAGTACTTATCACTCCACTGTCATCCTAGTTGGTACACCACATTGCATGATAATCCCTCCTGTATGAATTAAAATCCATTTTACACTAGAATTATACCATTGTTCTATTTCAAATTGATTTTCTTCATCTATTTTCTTCGTGTTAGAACAATGTTCCCTTTTTAGATAAAAGAAAATGTTCGATTGAGTATCAGACTAGTAGTGGATTTTTTATTCTAACAAGTTACTTAAACTATTTTTGTCCATATTAATTATTTTCCAGTCTTCCACTAGTCTTCTAAGAGACGTGTAAGAAATATAGATTATTGACACCATTTCTAGGCCAAAAGACCAGCAACCTTTACAAATTCTCGACTTACATTAAACTTCATTTTTTCTTTAGTTGTATTTATTATATAATAATAGAATAATTTTATTAGGTCACACAAAAATTTTCTTTATTTCATGAGAAAGGTACAACGGATGGAGAAGCAAGAGAAGCAGAAAGTTTAGACGATATGTGAACCATGCATTACTTGAGTGCAAAGTTAAATTGTAATTATTAGAACTTAACTCTAATATTTCGGTTGGAAATAAAAATTATTTAGATGCTGAATTTGTATATAACTATATATTAATAGCGTTGAGAATTTTTTTGTCACGACCCAAAATCTGTTGAAGGCCGTGACACATCGAACACCACTGTCAGGCAAACCAACATCAAATAGTTAATTAAATTCTCATTTTTAATACTTTTAAAATCATAAATCTCCTTCATTTTTACTAGTAAAAGATAAACTTTACAGCATAAATAATAATGTTTTCAAATTTTCAATATTGAATATCTCATAATCATCCCAGAACCCGGTGTTACAAGTGCATGAACATTCACTAGGCAACAAAATAAAATACAGCATCTGTCCGGAATACAAATTGGACATAAGAGAAAAATGTAAATACTCTGAAGGAGACTCTGCTGGCTGCAGATCGTACATAAGATGCAGCTAACCTAAATCCCCACATCAACCACGCTGCTGCACCCACGAGGCCACTAGACATACATGTGCCTGTGCAACAAAAATACACAACAAGTGTAGTATGAGTACGAAAACAACGCGTACCCAGTAAGTATCCAGTCTAACCTCGAAGAAGTAGTGACGAGGGGTTGACTTCGACACTTACTAGTGGTCCAATAATATCATAATATGAGGTTCTAATTTAACATGATATATAGAGATAACAACAAAACTCAGAACAAGAAGAGAGCTGAACAATTCTTTCATTATTATTAAGGAACCCCAAAACACTTCCTTCATATAAAACAAATGATATTTCAACGACAAATTTATACAAATTATAAAAAAGGGTTTCCAGTTATATTATCACACATAATTTCCACCGAGGACGTTCGTCCCGATCCAACATAAATATAAATTGTGCACTGTCGAGGGTCGAACGACGCGAACCATAGATGCATCTATTTTTCCGCTCGCGAATCGTATATGCGACGCGGTCCCCGCTCGCGGATTATACATGCAATGCGGTCAAATATAAATTTAAGAAATTACTCCGCTTGCGAATCATACATGCGACGCGGTCAAATATAAATTTAATATTAAAATCATATCTCTTTCTTAATTCTTTTCAAAATGAGGGAAATCTAGCTTATAGCTTTTTAAGGAAATTACCCCACTTGCGAAACATACATGCGACACGGATACACATAGATTTCTTAAGATATTATAATATTTCTCAATTCTTTTCGAAGTTACGAAGTTCAAATGAAACCTTTTAAATATTAAATTCTTCAATTTCAACTCTTTTCAAAATATTTAATAAGCAAACTCAATCTCTCTCCCTCTCAAGGCAACAATGAGCTTAAATCAATAACAATATCAACAAGGCATGATGTGAGCTTAAAACTATCCGGACATAGGCATAACTAGTAGCTATGTACAGACTCTCGTCACCTCGTGTGTACGTAGCCCCCACAAGCAAAATCACATAATAATTTAGTTCATCTATGGGGTTAATTCCCTCGTATAAGATTAGAAAGGAGACTTACCTCACTCCGGAGTTCCATAACCGGCTTTCAAGCCCTTCCGACGACTCAAACCGATGCTCAATACTCGGAAACTAGCCAATAATTATGCGAACCCATTAATATATGCTCGAATACTCATAAAAATTCAATTTACAACAAAATCCCAGCTCCGCTCAGAAAATCGATAAAATCGCCCTCAGGCCCACGTGCCCGAATTCCGAAATATTTTGAAGATAAACTTTATCCATAACCCCACGAACTTAAATATATAATTTATTTCCAATTCCATGCCCAAATTCGTGGTCAAAATCCAAAAATACCAAATTTTAGGTTTTCTACCAAAATTTATATATAATCATGTATTTAACTCAAAACCAGTATAAACCACTTGGCTCATGCTTGGTGATGAAAATGGCACTCCCAAGTTGCTCCAAAGATCGGCTCCCATAAAAGATTTGAGATGAAATGAGCCAAAACCCGTCTTTTAAATAAACACACTGCCCAACGATTCTTCGCACCTGCGGTCACTTGACCGCTTCTATGGTTCTGCAGGTGTGGACAAAATACCGCTTCTGCGGTCTAGGGCTTCTAGCCCATTTCCGCTTCTGCGCTTTCCCTTCCGCAGGTGCGATCTCACTTCTGCGGCGAGATGAACGCATCTGCGGTCCCATCACTCCCAGCCAAAACCGTTTCTGCAACTCATAGGGTTGCTTCTGAGGCCCCGCACCTGCGACCCAAGTCTCGCAGGTGCGGTTACACCAGAAGGCAGCTGCTCAGTTCTTCTTCTAACTCCAAATTTAATTCGTTAATCACCCGGAATCCACCCGAGGCACCTGGGACCTCATCCAATTATACCAACATGTCCCAAAACACATTACGAACCTAGCCGAGCCTCCAAATCTCATCAAACAACATCGAAATCACGAATCACAACCCAATTCAAGCTTAATGAACTTTAGAGCTTCAAACTTCAACATTCGATGCCGAAACCTATCAAATCTCATCCGATTGACCTCAAATTTTGCACACAAGTCATATTAGACATTATGGACCTACTCCAACTTCCGAAATCAGAATCCAACCCCGATATAAAAAATTCCACCTCCGGTCAAACTTCTCAAAACCTTCAAATTTCTTACTTTAGCCAAATGACTCCAAAATGACCTACAGACCTCCGAATCCACTTCTGGATCTGCCCCCAAAACCAGAATTACCATACGGGGGTATTTCCAAACTCGAAATTCGAAACAGACATAGATAACAGTGAATTGCACTGCAACCCAAATTTATGAAATTCTTCCCAAAATGCCCACTTCCACAATAGATGCCGAAACGCTCACGGATCATCCAAAACCCGATCCGAACATACGCCCAAGTCTGAAATTATCATACAAACCTGCTGGAACCTTCAAATCCCGATTCTGAGGTTGTTTACTTCAAAAATCCAACCTTAGTCAATTCTTCCAACTTGAAGCTTCCGAAATGAGAATTCTCCTTCCAAATCAACTCTGAACTCCCAAAATTTCAATTTTACATTCAATTTTTAAAATCTTTTCCTTTTTGTTCTCTTGGGGAAACATATGTAATATTCTCGAATACTTTTGTCCCAAAAGAGAAAAATGAATATAGTATTCATGTTCATTAGATCCAGTGTTTCGCCTTGGGGTGCGCCAGTATTGTTTGTTAAGAAAAAGGATGGTTCGATGAGAATGTGCATTGATTACCGGCAGTTGAACAAGGTCACCATCAAGAATAAGTATCCACTGCCGAGGATCGATGATTTGCTCGATCAGCTTCAGGGTGCCAAGGTATTTTCAAAGATCGACTTAAGATCTGGCTACCATCAGTTGAGGATTAGGGCATCCGATGTCCCTAAGACAGCTTTCCGCACTCAGTACGGGCATTATGAGTTCTTGGTCATGTCATTTGGGTTGACCAATGCCCCAGCGCCTTTTATGGATTTGATGAACCGAATGTCCAGGCCTTATTTGGACCCATTCGTGATAGTCTTCATTGATGATATTTTGATATATTCCCGCAGCCAGGAGGAGCACGAGCAGCATCTCAGAGTGGTTCTTCAGACTCTGAAAGATAATTAGTTATATGCTAAGTTCTCGAAGTGTGAGTTCTGGCTGAGTTCAGTTGCATTTCTGGGTCATGTTGTATCAACATAGAGTATTCATGTTTATTCGAAGAAGATTGAGGCAGTCAAGAACTGGCCTAGACTAACATCAGCTATAGAGAATTTGTCAGAATATATATATTCTTGATAAGTACACAAATCTTATTCAATACCATATTCAGTGAATTCTTTTGATTCTCACCTGATGTCCGGTAGAGCCTCACTAAATTCGAATTCCCACTATAAAATCCCATGTTGAGGATAAAGCGCTTCCTAACAAAGTCGACTTCATACTAATGGCTCAAAACCCCCGATATCTGATTAATGATAAATGAGTACTTATTACTCCACTGTCATCCTAGTTGGTACACCACATTGCATGATAATCCCTCCTGTATGAATTAAAATCCATTTTACACCAGAATTATACCATTGTTCTATTTCAAATTGATTTTCTTCATCTATTTTCTTCGTGTTAGAACAATGTTCCCTTTTTAGATAAAAGAAAATGTTCGATTGAGTATCAGACTAGTAGTGGATTTTTTATTCTAACAAGTTACTTAAACTATTTTTGTCCATATTAATTATTTTCCAGTCTTCCACTAGTCTTCTAAGAGACGTGTAAGAAATATAGATTATTGACACCATTTCTAGGCCAAAAGACCAGCAACCTTTGCAAATTCTCGACTTACATTAAACTTCATGTTATGAAATAAAGACTATAAAGTAAAGACAAGTATAAAAAGAAACTGATATATTATTCGAATTCAAACTGATGTACATAATGAACTGAAATCTCTTCTATTTATAGAAGAAAGGAAGTTGCTCTGTAAGCTGCTACTATAAGCTGCTGTGTAAGCTGCTACTACAAGCTGCAGTGTAAGCTACTATAAGCTGCTGTGTAAGCTGCTACTACAAGCTGCTGTGTAAGCTGCTACAAGCTGCTGTGTAAGCTGCTGCTGTACCAGATATGGATAATCTTCTACTGAGAGCAATATTTATCCATAACGGAGTACTGAATGGATAAGCTTATTATACCCGGTATGGATAATCTTCTACCGGGGGTAATGTTTATCCATAACTGGGTACTGAAAAGATAAGCTTATTATACCCGATATGGATAAACTTCTACTGGGGGTAATGTTTATCCATAACCGGGTACCGAAGTGATAAGCTTCTTCAGGAAGCTTATTTCCAATATAGTACTAAATAGATAAACATATTTACGGTGGAGTCCCATATGGATAAGCTTCTTCAGGAAGCTTATTTACAACAGAGTACTAAATGAACATCCATAATATAATATATTTATAACACTCCCCCTTGGATGTTCATTAAAAGATAATGTGCCTCATTAAAACCTTACTAGGAAAAACCACGTGGGAAAAAAAATACCAGTGAAGGAAAAAGAGTACACATATTTAGTAAGACGCATTGCTAGGTGCCTCATTAAAAACCTTATAAGGAAAACCCCATGGGAAAAACCTTAGTAAGGGAAAAAGAGTGCATCGCGTATTTTACTCCCCCTGATGAAAACCTTGTTTCAAATATTTGAGTCTCCGCATTCCAATCTTGTATACCATCTTCTCAAAAGTTGAAGTTGGCAAAGATTTAGTGAATAAATCTGCTGGATTATTACTTGAACGGATTTGTTGCACATCAATGTCACCACTTTTCTGAAGATCGTGTGTGTAGAACAATTTTGGTGAAATGTGCTTCGTTCTATCTCCTTTTATAAATCCTCCCTTTAATAGTGCTATGCATGAAACATTGTCTCCGTATAATATTGTGGGTCTTTTATCACATTCCAACCCACATGTTTCTCGAATGAATCACTGATCTCAATCATATGCATTCCCTGCTTGCCGGTTTGAAATCGAACTTTATGGGTATCGGATAAATAACCTGCATTACCAATATGATTTGCACCACTTTTGTTAGCATTAGCAAGATAAATAAGTGCACATCTACACCGAGATAGAGTATTTCAGGACCAAGGAGTTCCTCGTCCTCTTCTGGAGGTCGGAACAAATCCTTATTTACTTCAAGTGATCAAACAACCATTGGTGTACTCAATGAGTGCGCTTTGTCCATGTAAAAGCGTTTTAAGACTCTTTCTGTATAGGCAGATTGATGGATAAAGATCCCATCTGCTAAATATTCAATTTGCAGACCAAGAAAAAGTTTTGTCTTTCCAAGATCTTTCATCTCAAATTCTTTCTTAAGATATTCAATTGCCTTTTGAAGCTCTTCTGGAGTTCCAACAAGATTTATGTCATCAACATAAACAGCAAGTATAACAAATTCTGATGCCATTTTCTTTATAAAAATACATGGACAAATAACATCATTTATGTAACCTTCTTTCAGCAAATATTCACTAAGGCGATTATACCACATGCGCCCAGATTGCTTTAAACCGTACAAAGATCTTTATAATTTGATCGAGTACATTTCTCAAGACTTTGAATTATATGCTTCGGGCATTTTCAATCCTTCAAGGATCTTCATATAGATTTAGCCAAATAAGTCATATAGGTTAAGACTTGTATCTAAATGGTACGACATCTTCAAGTGTCTGGACTGCTAGTCCGATCCTCACAATCGTTTACAATATTGTGCACTATATTGTATTAAATGTATCGTCGACGATCATTTTGTGTCAGTTCCGAAGCGACATAACTTGTGGAGATCTCATCACTTTCTTTATTTTCAGGTACCTGAACTTTTTCGGGAGTTTCATGAAATGTTATGTCGTGGGCTCTTCTAGAGCTTATTTCCTCCTCATTATGATCATTTTGATCATTAGCTCCTACTATTTTTCAAGGATTGTTACCTTTGGAACCGATTGGTCTACCACGCTTCATGCGTACAGTAAACTCTATCCTTCAGGGACTTTAATTTTAATAGGAGCATTTGCAGCTGAAATATGATATTTAATTTTGGATCAGCAAATGCTTCTGGCATTCGACTTGAATTATCTTCTAAGTGAGGATCATGATAATTCGATTCATATAGCATATTTTTCAACTGTTTATTCCATCCCCCAAATGTTAGAAAAACTAACATATATCCCCAATCATCTTTGGGAAACATATCTTTGTGTATTATGGTAGAGAAATTAATCATATACCACACAACAAAAGATAGTAAAAATATTTGGTTTCTGATCCTAAACCAATTGTGAAGGGAGGACTTATCATATATTGTTGATCTGATGCATACAAGTGCTGCTATATGCAATTTAGAAAATCTTAGACCAACACATGAAGCTTTGTTCTCATAAGCAATGGTTTAGACATTAATAGGAGGTATTCAATGCTAAACCAGCTTGGATATAAACCAGCATTATCAAGATGAACTGTCTTGATTTCATAATCTGAAAATTATGCTCTTAATCGAGAAAAACAATTCCAAATGCCAAACTGCAGGTTGACAATAATTACACATGTAACCATCTCATATATGCACCTATAAGTGGTTCACATGATAGGTGAACGGGCCAATATTCATCTTTTATATATTTTAGAATCAGGGGTCTTAGTCCCAACTTTAGCTGGTATAATCAATTCATTATGAGAACAAGCAACACATGAGAATTCCTGAAGAATCTTCTAGTTCTTTAGTATATGCTTATCTGAATTCTCAAATAGCTCATTTAAAAATGGCAAATGAAAACTTCAAGTTTATCATGTCATGTGCTATCTCTTAGTAAACTTCTGGTTTACTATGGCATAAACTTTTGCTTTAGTAAACTTCTGGTTTACTGTGATACATGATATAGTACAAATTAAAGAATAAGGCAGGTAACTTCTCACATACATATTATTTTACCCCCTATGATTGTGGAAACATGAAGATTATCAATCTTCCAATCATTTGTAGTCTCAATATGATAGCCATTTGTATTAGTAAACTTCAAGTTTACTACAACATATGTTTTGACCATAATCATATAATATGAATGACATATTTGTACATAAGCTCTTCGAGAGCCTTAATTTATTATCCACAATCTAATATTTATCTGGCACTACTGGTGTCATGTATTCTTTAGGCAAACATTTAGCTCTTCAGGAGTTATTGATACATTTTGTACTATCAAATATTGCTCAGACACTGCTGGTGTCATGAGAGAAAATCACAATCGAATAAACAATGTAAAACAATTGTTTAAGCACACGAAAACTCTTCTTCCTAATATTTTTCCACTTCAGGAGGCAATTTCAACTGTGTTACTTCTTCAGGAGCAAATTTAAAATACGAAATATTGAGTATATATTCTCTCAATTATATTAACTCTTCTGGAGGTGAATTGTAATGTATTCACATCAAGAGCGCGTTCATATTTACCCGACTTATTAGTATTGTCACATTCACTTCAGGGAATGGATTAATATTATCAAAAGTTCTCATCCTTCAGGAAATCGAACATAATTATCTGAATGCGCATTAATCACATCAAATTGTGATGCCTCAACCTCTTTTAAAATATTTACTACTTCAGGAGCAAATCGAGGCGTGCATTTAATATAGAGAATATTTATGTAGCTTATCTTCAATTGTAACTATAGAAAGCCTAAATTATCACTTCTGGTGATCATAGACATATACCACTTCTGGTGGTTAACAAAATATAATTACAATGAGATATATGAAATATAACTACTTCTGGTGGTTGTATATTTCTTGCAAACTCTGCTAGAGTTTAAGTTGATCTAATAATATTATCCATATTCTTTAAAATGACATAAATAAGATATATTATAGTAAACATCATTATCAAATCATAATTTTTCTTTATGTACAACAATTACATAACCATACTATCTATTACAAATAACAAAAATTAAAATATTTACATTTCTACAGATTCACCACCGATTACATGACTTGTTTCTCCTTCTGGGAGTGCAAAGTAATCAGCTACATCCAAATGCATGAAGTCTAAATTATCTTCAGAAATAAAATTTGCTTCAGCATTTTTCTCTGTCTTCTTCAGGGAGGCTTGATAAAGCTCAACCAGGTGCTTTGGCGTACGACAAGTACGTGACCAGTGCCCTTTTCCTCCACATCTATAGCATGCATTTTCTACATTTGGCGCTTGCACCGCTTCATGCTTTTGTTCCTTCCTTTTCCACTGCTGGTGGTGAGGAGGCTTCTTTGGTGCATTATTATTACCATGATTGGGGTTTCTTCCCCGACCACGGCCATGACCACGACTGGGGCCACGACCTCTTCCACGTTTAGCTTGGTGGAAGTTCGTCTCATTCACTTCAGGGAATGGACAAGAACCAATAGGTCGGCTTTCATGATTTTTCATTAATAGCCCATTATGTTGCTCTGCTATAAGAAGATGTGAGATAAGTTCAGAATACTTTTTAAATCCCATCTCTCGATATTGCTGTTGCAGGAGCATATTCGAGGCATGAAAAGTGGTGAAAGTTTTCTCCAACATATCATGATCAGCAATATTATCACCACATAACTTCAATTGGGAAATAATTCTGAACATAGCAGAATTATACTCACTGATAGATTTAAAATCTTGTAGCCTTAGATGAGTCCAATCATATCGTGCTTGTGGAAGAACGACCATCTTCAGGTGGTCATATCTATATTTCAAATTATTCCACAGTATGACTGGATCTTTAACAGTAAGATATTCTATTTTCAGGCCCTCATCAAGGTGATGACGTAGGAATATCATTGCTTTGGCACGGTCTTGGTTTGATGCCTGATTTTTGTCTTTGATGGTGTCTGCCAGACCCATCGCATCAAGATGAATTTCAGCATCAAGCACCCAAGACATGTAGCTTTTGCCCGATATATCCAGGGCTACAAATTCAAGTTTAGAAAGATTTGACATTATTTAGGAAAAGAAAGTTCTTACCTCAGATACTTTCAAAATATTTGCTCGAGATGGTAGAGCTTCGTGCTGATAACGTGTTATGAAATAAAGACTATAAAGTAAAGACAAGTATAGAGAGAAACTGATATATTATTCGAATTCAAACTGATGTACATAATGAACTGAAATCTCTTCTATTTATAGAAGAAAGGAAGCTGCTGTGTAAGCTGCTACTACAAGCTGCTGTGTAAGCTGCTACTACAAGCTGCAGTGTAAGCTACTATAAGCTGCCGTGTAAGCTGCTACTACAAGCTATTGTGTAAGCTGCTACAAGCTGCTGTGTAAGCTGCTGCTGTACCAGATATGGATAATCTTCTACTGAGAGCAATATTTATCCATAACGGAGTACTGAATGGATAAGCTTATTATACCCGGTATGGATAATCTTCTACCGGGGGTAATGTTTATCCATAACTGGGTACTGAAAAGATAAGCTTATTATACCCGATATGGATAAACTTCTACTGGGGGTAATGTTTATCCATAACCGGGTACCGAAGTGATAAGCTTCTTCAGGAAGCTTATTTCCAATATAGTACTAAATAGATAAACATATTTACGGTGGAGTCCCATATGGATAAGCTTCTTCAGGAAGCTTATTTACAACGGAGTACTAAATGAACATCCATAATATAATATATTTATAACACTCCCCCTTGGATGTTCATTAAAAGATAATGTGCCTCATTAAAACCTTACTAGGAAAAATCACTTTATTTCATGAGAAAGGTACAACGGATGGAGAAGCAAGAGAAGCAGAAAGTTTAGACGATATGTGAACCATGCATTACTTGAGTGCAAAGTTAAATTGTAATTATTAGAACTTAACTCTAATATTTCGGTTGGAAATAAAAATTATTTAGATGCTGAATTTGTATATAACTATATATAAATAGCGTTGAGAAATTTTTTGTCACGACCCAAAATCTGTTGAAGGCCGTGACACGTCGAACACCACTGTCAGACAAACCAACACCAAATAGTTAATTAAATTCTTATTTTTAATACCTTTAAAATCATAAATCTCCTTCATTTTTACTAGTAAAAGATAAACTTTACCGCATAAATAATAATGTTTTCAAATTTTCAATATTGAATATCTCATAATCATCCCAAAACCCGGTGTTACAAGTGCATGAGCATTCACTAGGCAACAAAATAAAATACAGCATCTGTCCGGAATACAAATTGGACATAAGAGAAAAATGTAAATACTCTGAAGGAGACTCTGCTAGCTGCGGATCGTACATAAGATGCAGCTCACCTAAATCCCCATATCAACCACGCTGCTGCACCCACAAGGCCACTAGACATACATGTGCCTGTGCAACAAAAATGCACAACAAGTGTAGTATGAGTACGAAAACAACGCGTACCCAGTAAGTATCCAGTCTAACCTCGAAGAAGTAGTGACGAGAGGTTGACTTCGATACTTACTAGTGGTCCAATAATATCATAATATGAGGTTCTAATTTAACATGATATATAGAGATAACAACAAAACTCAGAACAAGAAGAGAGCTGAACAATTCTTTCATTATTATTAAGGAACCCCAAAAGACTTCCTTCATATAAAACAAATGATATTTCAACGACAAATTTATACAAATTATAAAAAAGGGTTTCCAGTTATCACACATAATTTCCACCGAGGACGTTCGGCCCGATCCAACATAAATATAAACTGTGCACTGTCGAGGGTCGAACGGCGCGAACCATAGATGCATCTATTTTTCCGCTCGCGAATCGCACATGCGACGCGGTCCCCGCTCACGAATTATACATGCAATGCGGTCAAATATAAATTTAAGAAATTACTCCGCTTGCAAATCATACATGCGACGCGGTCAAATATAAATTTAACATTAAAATCATATCTCTTTCTTAATTGTTTTCAAAATGAGGGAAATCTAGCTTATAGCTTTTTAAGGAAATTACCCCACTTGCGAAACATACATGCGACACGGATACACATAGATTTCTTAAGATATTATAATATTTCTCAATTCTTTTTGAAGTTACGAAGTTCAAATGAAACCTTTTAAATATTAAATTCTTCAATTTCAACTCTTTTCAAAATATTTAATAAGCAAACTCAATCTCGCTCCCTCTCAAGGCAACAATGAGCATAAATCAATAACAATATCAACAAGGCATGATGTGAGCTTAAAACTACCCGGACATAGGCATAACTAGTAGCTATGTACGGACTCTCGTCACCTCGTGTGTACGTAGCCCCCACAAGCAAAAGCACATAATAATTTAGTTCATCTATGAGGTTAATTCCCTCTTATAAGATTAGAAAGGAGACTTACCTCACTCCTGAGTTCCATAACCGGCTTTCAAGCCATTCCGACGACTCAAACCGATGCTCAATGCTCGGAAACTAGCCAATAATTATGCGAACCCATTAATATACGCTCGAATACTCATAAAAATTCAATTTACAACAAATTCCCAGCTCCGCTCGGAAAATCAATAAAATCGCCCTCAGGCCCACGTGCCCGAATTCCGAAATTTTTTGAAGATAAACTTTATCCATAATCTCACGAACTTAAATATATAATTTATTTCCAATTCCATGCCCAAATTCGTGGTTCGTGGTCAAAATCCAAAAATATCAAATTTTAGGTTTTCTACCAAAATCCATATATAATCATGTATTTAACTCAAAACCAGTATAAACCACTTGCCTCATGCTTGGTGATGAAAATGGCACTCCCAAGTTGCTCCAAAGATCGGCTCCCATAAAAGATTTGAGATGAAATGAGCCAAAACCCGTCTTTTAGATAAACACACTGCCCAACGATTTTTCGCACCTGCGGTCACTTGACTGCTTCTACGATTCTGCAGGCGCAGACAAATTACCGCTTCTGCGGTCTAGGGCTTCTAGCCCATTTCTGCTTCTGTGCTTTCCCTTCCACAGGTGCGGTCTTACTTCTGCGGCGAGATGAACGCATCTGCGGTCCCATCACTCCCAGCCAAAACCGTTTCTACAACTCATAGGGTTGCTTCTGAGGCCCCGCACCTGCGGCCCAAGTCTCGCAGGTGCGGTTACACCAGAAGGCAGCTGCTCAGTTCTTCTTCTAACTCCAAATTTGATTCGTTAATCACCCGGAATCCACCCGAGGCACCTGGGACCTCATCCAATTATACCAACATGTCCCAAAACACATTAAGAACCTAGTCGAGCCTCCAAATATCATCAAACAACATCGAAATCACGAATCACAACCCAATTCAAGCTTAATGAACTTTAGAGCTTCAAACTTCAACATTCGATGCCGAAACCTATCAAATCTCATCCAATTGACCTCAAATTTTGCACACAAGTCATATTAGACATTATGAACCTACTCCAACTTCCGAAATCAGAATCCAACCCCGATATAAAAAATTCTACCTCCGGTCAAACTTCTCAAAACCTTCAAATTTCTTACTTTAGCCAAATGACTCCAAAATGACCTACAGACCTCCGAATCCACTTCTGGATCCGCCCCCAAAACCAGAATTACCATACGAGGGTATTCCCAAACTCGAAATTCGAAACAGACATAGATAACAGTGAATTGCACTGCAACCCAAATTTATGAAATTCTTCCCAAAATGCCCACTTCCACAATAGACGCCGAAACGCTCCCGGATCATCCAAAACCCGATCCGAACATACGCCCAAGTCTGAAATTATCATACAAACCTGCTGGAACCTTCAAATCCCGATTCTGAGGTTGTTTACTTCAAAAATCCAACCTTAGTCAATTCTTCCATCTTGAAGCTTCCGAAATGAGAATTCTCCTTCCAAATCAACTCTGAACTCCCAAAATTTCAATTTTACATTCAATTTTTAAAATCTTTTCCTTTTTGTTCTCTTGGGGAAACATATGTAATATTCTCGAATACTTTTGTCCCAAAAGAGAAAAATGAATATAGTATTCATGTTATATTTTGTCAGAATATATATATTCTTGATAAGTACACAGATCTTATTCAATACCATATTCAGTGAATTCTTTTGATTCTCACCTGATGTCCGGTAGAGCCTCACTAAATTCGAATTCCCACTATAAAATCCCATGTTGAGGATAAAGCGCTTCCTAACAAAGTCGACTTCATACTCATGGCTCAAACCCGCGATATTTGGTTAATAATAAATGAGTACTTATCACTCCATTGCAATCCTAGTCGGTACACCACATTGCATGATAATCCTTACTGTATGAATTAAAATCCATTTTACACCATAATTATACTATTCTTCTATTTCAAGTTGATTTTCTTCATCTATTTTCTTCGTGTTAGAACGATGTTCACTTTTTTAGAGAAAAGCAAGTGTTCGATTGAGTATCAGTCAAGTAGTGCATTGTTTGATTCTAACAAGTTGCCTAAACTATTTTTGTCCATATTAATTTTTTTTTAGTCTTCCATTAGTCTTCTAAGAGACGTGTAAGAAATATAGATTATTGACACCATTTCTGGGCCAAAAGACCAGCAATGTTTGCAAGTTCTCGACTTATATTAAACTTCATTTTTTCTTTAGTTGTATTTATTATATACTAATAATGTTAAAAAAAATTATATTATTAGGTAACAATTTTTTTTTCTTTATTCCCTGAGAAAGGTACGACGGATGAAGAAGCAGGAGAAGGAGAAGGTTTAGACTATATTTGAACTATGCATTACTTAGTTCATAGTTAAATTGCAATTATTAGAATGTATATAGTAGCTCTAATATTTCAGATGGAAATAAAATTTTGAGTCGAATATGAGAAATATTTACATTATCATATCATATAAAAGATAACTTCACATAATTGTTCATAAAAACTTGACGAGCGAATATCTTTATTTGTTACTTAGAGGAGACAGTATACTACTAATTGCTTGCAATTGTAATATAAAATATTTTAATTTTGTAACACCATAATAAATTTCATGATTGTACGCGTCTAAATTTGAGTGGACACATATAAACTGATACAAATATCTCATCATTAATTTGAGTTCACTAAAAAAACAAAACAAAACCTCAAAGGCTCAAACAAAATATAAACAAAGAAATCCTCAAACCACCAAAAAGCTAAGTATAATGGACGGAATCTCTTCATTTAATTAGATGTCTCGAATTCGAGCTTTGAAAATAAAAAAATTCGAGTTGGTAGCAAATTCAGCTCCCGTAGTCGCCACTATTACCAAGATAGAAAAAAAGGAGATCAAGGAGAAAAAAAAGAAAAAGTTATAACTAAATCTCCTAATTTAAGGCACTAATAATAGATTGCCTATAATTTGTAAGCAATGTTTTAAAAGGAGGGGGCGTGAGGCGAGGCATTTTACCTCTGACGAGGCGATACGTAAGCCCTGAGACATGGGGCGTAAGTCCCACGGATCTTTAAATTTTACTAATTTCAAGAATTTTAAGATAGTATAAAATAAAAAATAATTATAAAAACTACATTTAAATCACAAAATTATAACAAATAATCTATTTAAACTATTTATAAATTATAATTGAACTTTGAATAATACGAAAAGTATGACATAAATCATAATATGCAAATTAGCTACACCATCATTGCAACTCAAACATCATAAGTAATGTATTCGATACGAAATCTTATATTAATCTCTTAAGGAGTAATGAATCTTGAAAGAATTTCAATACTATAATTTGATATTTTCTTAAAATACTCCTTTTATTTAATATGCTTTCTATTTGAAAGAGAATATATATAAAAACATAATTCACAATCTAAATATGATTCTCTTGCATCATTTATTTTTAAGTTTCAATAAGTTAACAAAGTTTTACATAATTCACCATACAATACCATCATAACTAATTATTTGTAAATAGTTACTAGCTAATATTGAGCTATTAAATTAATAAGTATTGTATTCGTATACGTGAAAAAATAATATTTAGAAAAATAATTATAAAAAATATTATGCACTACAATATAATAAAGACATAACAAAAGTTAATAAATAAATACTTTTTAAATGAAAGATTTATTTAAAATTGACTATCATAACAGTCTTGGTGGATAATGTGCAATAATTTTTTTATTTTAGTTATGACATAAAATACTCTCAACTTAATAATTTATGATTAAGAAAAAAGTAATTTTGAATAGTCAACAATTTATTAAGAAAATTTGAGGATTTACAAGGCTAGTTACATACAATTGCATAAAATTCTATTTGGTGAGCTCAGTACGCTGGCCATTGGGCGTGTCCGGGGCGTAAACCCCGTTGACCGAGGCGTAAGTCTCACGGAACTAAGCCCACACATAAGCCTAGGGGCGTTTTTCCGGACAAGAGTCAGATCATTGGAATGAAGATCCTCCCACCAGCTTAGCAACCTTGGGTGGATGTTGGTGACCATGCCAAATCTGGGGACTTCATGCCTCATATTTCTGCAAGAAAAAAGGGTTAGGCCCTTACTCCCACCAAACTCAACTATTTAACATCAACAATTAGCATGAAGCATTTTAGTTCTCCAAATAAATGCACAGAACGTGATAATGTGTGCTTGGGTTTTAGGGAAACCCAGTGGACTTTGGACAAGACTATCTTAAAGAGTCATTATGCGGACAACATAGCTGACTCGACTAGGTTTGATCATGATGCATGCACAATCAAACAAAGTAAGGTTTCTATGGGGTTTTTAGACTGGTACCCTTGAGCGGACAACTCAAGAGGGAAAGACACAGAACCGTCGACTACACCGTTGATCGACTGGTTTTACCGCAAATATGCCTTAGCCAAATTTAAAGGGTGATAATATCGGAAGAGCGCAATCACTCATTATAAGCGTTGCTATGGTATTTATTTGGCACAAGTGAAATATGATGTTGAAAACATGTTTATGCAATAATTAAAACAAGTTGTCACGTATTTGTACGTTCATAAAGTAATAACTACAATAATTTGAATCAGTAATAAAAGAGTACAATAAAGAAAAGCAATAAAGAAATAATGGAAAGAAACAAGAGACAAGTCAGTTTTTGCAGTAAGAGGGAGAATTAAATGCTTAAAGGTGTTAAGCAAATAAAGGCACATAAGAAATGTAAAGTCACAATAATAGCTTGAAATGGTAAAAGCCTAAAAGAAATCCTCAGGAGAGTCGCCACGCTATCTCGCCCCCTTTTCTCTCGAAAATCGGGTTTGTGATATTTGGGAGGACAACTCGTTCCCTTTCGGGAATTGGGTTTGAATTGAAGAGTCGTCACCTAATGATTTGAGTGCATTAGGACACTAGAGAAGGTTTGATTTGAAAAACCAGAGATTGGGTAAGGGCTTGAAATTATCCCAAGGGGTAGGTGTTAGGCACCCCTCAAGATCCACTAGTGTGGTTCCCGGCCAAGCTATTGTTGTGACTTAAGTGCAAATAACACATAGGCAAATAAAGGCTTCAAATAAGAGGGAATTTTCACGTAATGGTTACAAATAAATAAAAGTAAGAAAAAGGAACTAAAAGAGCTGATTTTCTTAAAAGAAATGGTTTAAAAAAAAGATTTAAAAGAAACAAAGAAAACAAAGGAAAAGGGGGGTCCTAGGTTTAATAATAATATGGATCACCCCACACAACATCCGGTAATCACTCCTCAGTGAGGGGCTACACGTGATGTTATTGCGTGTTTATCATATCCATATCTACCTTTCCCACCCCGTTAAGGTATTAAAGCACAAATCGGTCTCGTTTACTTATTGCATGCTATTACCCGCCCCAATCCTATCAGCCCCGGAGGTACTTGGGACTACTATTCCTAAAAGGGAGGAGAAGTCGGGTTTATTTGTGGTTTCAAAGGTAAAAATACTAAGGCAACAAGCAAAAACATATATAACAAGTATGGGGATGCACATAAACAAATAAGGCTCAAATAGACCTCCTTGAATCAAAGAAAAATATATAGTTTAGCATGTCTTACACGTACTGATTAGGGTCTGATTAAACTTAAAAATTGGGGCAGACTGATTTATTGCATATTTTAGATAAGAAGCCCCAATCAGGCCTGCCTGCTGGTTGTAGTTAATAAAATCTGATTCAGTTTATAAACTGTCCTATGGCTTGTCTAAGTGTTAGACGAAAACCTATAGGCATGCTATCTACTGATTCAGAAAAGATGAAGTATACTGATTTTAGAAAAGGTTGTCAGTTATTCAGGAAAGATGAGTTTTGACAAAAGATCATAAATTCTGCAGACATTAGACATTGTTGTTACTGATTTTAGACTTATAAGCGAGTGAAACATTTCAGACTTGGTTGATAGTTCCTATAGGCATGCTTTCTATGTGTTGCTGATTCAGAAAAAAAACCTTTTGGACATAATAAGAATGCAGAAACCCTATAGGCATGACATCTAATTGTAGTTGATTTTCAGAACCTATAGACATGTTCTCTACATGCATATGCAGAAGTCACGATATTTACATGAAAGTGCAGGGTCCCTATAGTCATGGTATCTAAATGAGAATGCTAAAGTTCCTATAGATGTGGTAACTAAATGAGAATGCAGAAAATCTTATAGACATGCGACTAAATGAGAATGCAGAAATCTTATAGGCATGGTAGCTATATAAAAAATGCAGAAATCTTATAGGCATGGTAGCTATATGAAAAAATGCAGAAATCTTATAGGCATGCTAGCTATATGAAAAATGCAGGAATCTTATAGGCAGGTTATCTACCCTTTTTTACATGCATGGTTACCCTTCTCTTTTCACTAACCATCCCCAAAAGTTATTACAGTCCAAAAAATACATCAGAAATTGAAAATTACAACCAAGGAGAGCCTGATTCAGACTTCCTGTCTGAAGTATGAAGTAAACCAACTCCAAATATCATGTTTCAAAGACTTTCTCCCACTTGTGTGTGTCAGAGTTCCATAAGAACTCCGGGAAGTGCTTACACCCAAATGTATCACCATATTAGCCAAAGTGCAGTGTGTAAAGGCCAGCCCTTAGGTGTCCAAGTTCAGAGGGAACTCAAGGTCCCAAGGCAAGGCTCACAAGAGGGGGCAGAACTTAGGAACTAAGAGAGAGTGTAAGTGCAGAATTCTGAAGGGGGAAAGGGAAAGGGAAACATCACATATAGGGATATAGGGAATGGGGAGTTGCAAGATGTAAAAAGCAGGCTAGTGGGCATAACCCAACAATGGGAGATGTTGGCACACCCATAAGCCTACTGGAACACATTGTTTAGAGGTTAGGATCCCCTAAGAGATCAAGTTCAATCCATAGACAATAACTTGTATATTGCCATGTTTTAAACTGTAACTCAAAGCACATAAAGGGAAATAGGGAATAGGGATTCATTGCAAAAATAAGCAAAAGGAATCAACATGCTAGTTTATGTATTTAACTCTGCAGAAGTAATAAAGTAGACATAAATGCAGAAAGCTGTAAGTAAACACATTGTGGGGATGCTGAAATATGAAATTAGGACATACCAGTTTCAAAGAAACAAGTAGAGAAAAATACAGTAGTCTGGTAAAAACCTCAGTGCAGACAAGAAGAAAGAGTTCTATTATGTGAGTAAGAGTTCAGCAGAGATTGTGAATTGTGTCGTCTGATGTGTGTGTTTGTGAAAAGGGTCATGCTCTTTATAGTGTAAAAACCAAGTAGAAATAAGGTAAGAAATAATTGAAGAGCTTATTGTCAATCAATTACACAAGACTCCCTTTAGTTAAGTGATTCAGATTCAAAACGAGTAAAACCATTTAAGGAAAGGAATTGAATAAACACTTTGTGTAAAGCATGCAATTGGGGGCAAATACATAAAGGTTATTTAAGGACAGGGTTTTGACATTATACAATTTGTGCAAATAAGGTAATCAAATCAATTAACAAATAGCAAATCAAAAGAGTCTGAGATTAATGAACCGAGTCAGAAGATGGGAAAGGTTTTTAACTTAAGGGAAATCAGCAAACAATGGAAAGGGAATCAATTAGACCCATATTCAGAGGGAAGTAGGAACTAATCACAAATTCAAAAGCTACTTTAAAGGGAAGTCTATCCTATATAAGGAGCATACGAACATGTTAAGCATGAAGGAAGACTGTAGTGTCATTGTAAAGTCAGTAGAAAATCCAGTATAGAAAGTTTAGCAAAAGGTCAGAGTCATATAAAAGCAAGGAATGGGTCTGAAAGAGTTAGGGGTTTTGAAATAAACCTTAAGTTTAATCAAATCACATAATCAGGCTTGGCGGAACCCCCAAATTCTAGGGTTTCCACATTGAATCAAGTACAGAGATGAGAAGGCAAGTAGTTGAAACAGGCTCAGAGGTTTCAGAGTTGAAACCTCTTCCATGCTTCTTTCATCAACAGAAACTCATGATAAAAAAAATGATAGCAAAGTAACATGCGGAACATAGTAGAAACACTCAAAAGAAAAACACTGATAGGAAACAGTAAAAGAAACATGCTTAAGAGGTTTTTCAGAAGAAACTTAAATATGGCTTAATAGAAGGAAAATAAGGAAACTTAAGAACTTAGCAGGAAAATACAGTAGGAGAAACAAGCTGGAATATAGTAGAAGACAAAAAATATAAGAGCACAGTAGAAAAACATATGAGAGCATAGTATGGAAAACATAGTAGAAGAACATACAAGCATGGAGTATATAAAACTCAGTAAAAGATCATACAAGAACGGAATGTAAAAACTCAGTAGAAGAACAAACCACCATGATACGCCGGAGTAAAGCCGGAGATGGCCGTGGAACCTTGAATCGACAGAGGTCTGGGTGCAAACCTTCGAGGTCAGGCCTCGAATCTTCAGGTATCAGGCTCGTGGGAGCCATAGGAGGCCGGTGTAGGGTTTTCATAGCCTTGTAAGCCGTGGATTCCGATGGTTTTCAGGGTGGAAGTGGTGGGAGGTGGCTAAGGTTTGAGAAGGTTCGAGAGAGTTTAAAAGAATTGTGTGTGTGTGTGTGTGTGGGGGGGGGGTGTTCAGATACGACTTGGTAGGTGGAAAATGATTTAGGTTTAGGAGGGTTGGTAAATTATAAAAAGAAAGGGAGAACATGAGCCGTTGATCTGTTAGATCAACGACTGAGATTTAAAGGGGGGCCAGGTGGGTTATTTTAATTGGGTCAGGGGCGGGTAATTTTAGGAATTGGGCTGGGGTTCAATTGGGTTTAATTGGGGTAGAATTAGGCTAAAACTGAAATAAGTAGGGCTAGTATTTAAATAGACACTTTTCCCTTATTTATTTTATAAAAAATAAAAAAATAATTTCTGAAATCAAATTAAAGGTACTAAATTAATTAATAATATATAAATATTAAACTAAAAATACTGGAATCAATTTTGTAATTATAAACGCAATTAAATTTAAAATAGGCTAATATTGCAATTATATGCAATTTAGCTTTAAAATACTAAATAAATTTGTAAAAAATGTGTGAAAATTACATTAGCTGTAATTTAGTATAAATATTAGGATCCAATAAGTGAATCACCCAAAATTATAATTTTGGAGATAATTATTGGGTTTTTCTTGATAAAATACGGCAATAAATAGATTTAAAAATCTATAAAAATTAAGAGAAAAATAGTAAACTTTGGGACATACTTATATATGCATATACCTGCTATTTTTGAATGTATTTTGCATATAAAAATATACAGGAAAAAATTGGGTATCAACAGCTGCCCCTCTTTACCCGGGAAGGATGAAAGAGTTATCGGGTAAAGATATGATGACCAATTTTGACCGAACGGAATGGTTTGAAGAATTTTACCGAGCTTTGGCTCTTGAGCTGCCTACATATCCCTGGTCTTACAGGAATCAGGTCATATGTAGTCCAGGATCCGTCGGAGGAATATGCCGATGGAGATTTTCCAAGACGGACGCGATATTTGGGTTAAGATGGATGGTTAAAGTCTAATAGGGCTCCGCGAACTGGAGTGGAATTGCTCCTGCTGAGACGGCCGTTGCTTGCCGGTTTACCTGCAAATGAACCATATGTTGTGCGGAAATTTAAACATGATGCAAGTTCCCGTCGGACCATGAAATGTTGTCTTTGGACGGTTAGGATGACGTCCTCAGACCATGACGTCCTGGGACATGAAGCGTATAATAAGGATTCGCAGGCCATGAAATGGTGCTCTTGGGCTATGAGAATGATGCCTCCGAACTATGATGCCTTTGAATAATGATATGCAAAAGATAAGAGGGGTCCTGAGGCCATGGCATGGCGTTCTCGGGTTATGAAAATGTTGCCTCCGAACAATAATGCCTTCGAATGATTTGGCGCCATCTTTCAGCTTATGAGATGCAGTAAGTGGCGATCTTTCAGCCAATGCAAGATGTAAATGAAGTGGCGATCTTTCAGCCATGCCAGATGTAAATGAAGTGGCGATCTTTCAGCCATGCAAGATGTAAATGAAGTGCCGATCTTTCAGCCGATGCAAGATATAAATGAAGTGGCGATCTTTCAGCCATGCAAGATGTAAATGAAGTGGCAATCTTTCAGTCATACAATATGTAAATAAAGTGGCGATCTCTCAGCCGATGAAAGATGTAAATGAAGTGGCGATCTTTCAGCCATGCAAGATGTAAATGAAGTGGCAATCTTTCAGCCATGCAAGATGGAAATGAAGTGGCGATCTTTCAACCATGCAAGATGGAGGTAGAGCTTAACCTCAGAAGGCAGAATGGTAGCCTTATGCAACGCAGAGAATGCAGATGGAGACAGAGCTTAGTCTTGGAAGGCAGAATGGTAGCCTTATACAATGCAGAGAATGCAGATGGAGGTAGGGCTTAACCTCGAAAGGCAGAATGATAGCCTTATGTAATGCAGAGAATGAAGATGGAGTTAGAGCTTAACCTCGGAAGGCAAAATGGTAGCCTTATGCAGGAAGTAAAAATGGCAAATGGCAATAGAGTTTTCTTAGCTGATAGCGGATTGCGGTATCGTGATTGTTGGGGCTATTGTGCCTGCTGGGGACATTGTTGTGTGGATAGCAGTTGTGAGAAAGTGCAACAGTTTGGAGAGTTGTATTCCTGAACTTTGTGAGTGAGCGTATAGTATATTTGATGATTTTGCAACCCAAGTACCTGCATCCAAAGAAAAATCGTGAGTTTGTAAAGGGGAGAAAGGTTAGTTCATATCCCCGCTGGGTTTGCTTGACCTGCTTGGCTTTGATATGGTGATACTGCCTGTATTATTAGGGTATCTTTGCTAAACAGAGCGATTTCAGAAATACACATGCATGATTTTAGAAAAATATAAATGCATAATTAAGGATAGTTTTCTTTAGATGAACCAACGACTGCGATGTGGTCCAAGACATTGCATCCTTTCTTGTTACGGAATTTTAAGGATCCTCCTCAAAATTCTGCCCCAGTTTACTGGGTTGTTGCTTTTGACGGCTGCTCACGGCGAATGGCTGAAATCACTTCAGAATTTTGAGGTCCTCAAAATTCTGCCCTAGTTTCCAATAGCATGGGAAATGAAAATTTTATTGAATTGTGACCGAACCCATAGTGCTTCCTACGTATCCCCTCTTAAACAGGAATCAGGTCAGGCGTATTTCAAGTTACATCATAAAAGAAAGCATAAAGGTTACACATAATATCGCTTGACTGCGTCTGAATTGATCGGCTTTGGCCAAACTTCTCCGTCCATTTCTGCGAGTATGAGGGCTCCTCCTGTTAGAACCCGGTGGACCATGTACGAACCCTGCCAGTTGGAAGAGAATTTCCCTTTGGCTTCATCTTGATGCAAAAAAATTTTCTTTAATACCAGTTGCCCCGGTGTGAATTTCGGCTTGACTCTTTTGTTGAAGGCTCTGGATATTCTGTTCTGATAGAGTTGACTGTGGCAGACTGCATTCATTCTCTTTCCGTCTATAAGAGCTAATTGCTCGTAATGACTCTTCACCCATTCTACGTTGTCGAGGTCTGCTTCCTGTATGATCTTTAAGGAAGGAATTTCTACCTCAGCGGGAATGACTACCTCTGTACCATAGACCAGCATATATGGGGTTGCTCCCGTCGATGTGCGGACTGTGGTGCGGTATCCCAATAAAGCAAACAATAGCTTCTCGTGCCACTGCTTATGCTTCTCTATCATTTTCCTTAGTATCTTCTTGATATTCTTGTTTGTAGCTTCTACGGATCCGTTCATATGAGGTCTGTATGCTGTAGAATTCTTGTGTTTGATCTTGAAGGTTTCACACATGGATTTTATCAAATCACTGTTGAGGTTGGAGCCATTACCAGTAATGATTGACTCTGGAATCCCTAATCGACACATGATACGGTCGCAGATGAAATTTGCCACGACTTTCTTAGTCACTGCCCTGTAAGATGCTGCTTCAACCCATTTGGTGAAATAATCAATTGCTACTAGGATAAACCTATGTCCGTTTGATGCGGTGAGTTCGATTGGTCTGATAACATCCATTCCCCAGGCGGCGAACGGCCATGGCGAGCTTGTTGCATTAAGTTCATTTAGAGGCACCTTTACCATGTTTGCATGTATCTGGCAGCGATGGCACTTTCGGACATACTGGATGCAGTCTCTTTCCATAGTTATCCAAAAGTAACCAGCTCAGAGTATTTTCTTTGCTAAAACAAAGCCACTCATATGTGGACCACAGGTCCCTGCGTGAATTTCCTCTAATAGCCTGGATGCTTCCTTTGCGTCGACACACCTTAGCAATCCTAAATCAGGAGTCCTCATATATAAGATTCCTCCGATGTGAAAGAAATTGTTGGACAACCTCCGAAGTGTGCATTTCTGAGTAGGATTTGCAAGTTCTGGGTATTCTCCTTTCATCAAATATTCCTTGATATCATGAAACCAAGGCTTTCCATCGCTTCTTCTTCGACATGAGCACAGTAAGCGAGCTGATCATGGATCTTTACCGGAATGGGATCAATGAAATTCTTGTCTGGATGTTCTATCATGGATGATAGGGTAGCCAGTGCATCGACGAATTCATTTCGGACCCTAGGAACATGCTGGAATTCTGTCTTTGTGAACCTCTTTCTCAACTCCTGCACATGATGTAGATAAGGGAGTATCTTGGAGTTCTTGGTCGCCCATTCTTCTCGGACCTGATGTACAAGCAAGTATGAATCCCCAATTACTAGCAACTCTTGGATGTTCATGTCAATGTCCATCTTGATCCCTAAGATGCAGGCTTCGTACTCGGCCATGTTGTTGGTGCACGAGAACCTGAGCTTGGAAGATACCGGATAATGCTAACCGGTTTCTGATACTAGGACTGCTCCTATGCCAACTCTTTTGAAATTTGCTGCTCCATCGAAAAACATTCTCCAACCGTCATAGGATTTTGCAATGTCTTCTCCTATGAATGATATCTCTTCATCAGGAAAATATGTTTTCAGGGGTTCTATTCTCCGTCCACGGGATTTTCAGCAAGGTGATATGCTAGTGCCTGTCCTTTGATTGCTTTCTGAGTAATGTAGACAATGTCAAATTTACTCAACAGGATTTACCACTTGGCCAGCTTGCCAGTGGGCATGGGCTTCTGAAAGATGTACTTCAAGGGATCCATTCTTGATATGAGATATGTAGTATATGCACAAAAGTAGTGCCTCAACTTCTGAGCTACCCAAGTCAAAGCACAACAGGTGCACTCTAACAGAGAATACCGAGCCTCGTATGGGGTGAACTTCTTACCGAGGTAATAGATGGCCTGCTCTTTCCTCCCTGTTTCATCATGCTGCCCCAGAACACAACCGAACGCTCCATCCAATAATGCAAGGTAGAGTAATAGAGGTCTACCCGGCTCAGGCGGAACTAAGACTGGTGGTGTTGATAGGTACTCCTTGATTCTGTCAAAAGCTTTTTGGAAATCATCAGTCCATGTGATAGAGGCGTCCTTCTTTAACATCTTAAAGATCGGCTCACAGATGACCGTAGATTGTTCTATGAACCGACTGATGTAGTTAAGTCTTCCCAGGAAGCTCATTACGTCCTTATTGTTCTTTTGCGATGGAAGTTCTTGAATAACTTTGACCTTAGATAGATCCAGTTCTATCCCTCGGCGACTCACAATGAACCCAAGTAGTTTTCTGGTAGGAACCCTAAATGCACATTTCGCGGGGTTCAGTTTCAGGTTGTATCTTCTCAGTTTGTTGAAGAACTTCCTCAAATCTTCCATTGGTCAGTGGCTTTCTTGGACTTTATGATGACATCATCTACATATACCTCAATCTCCTTGTGTATCATATCATAGAAGATAGTAGTCATGGCCCTCATGTAGGTGGCCCCTACATTCTTTAACCCGAATGACATCATCTTGTAGCAATACATCCCCCATGGCGTAATGAAAGTCATTTTCTCAGCATCTTCTTCGTCCATCCAGATCTGATGACATCCAGCGAAGCAATCTACAAAGATTGCAACTCATGCTTGGCGCAATTGTCTATTAGTATGTGTATGTTTGGCAAGGGGAAGTCGTCTTTTGGACTGGCCCGATTGAGATCCCGGTAGTCGACATAGACTCTGACCTTCCCATCCTTCTTCGGCACCAGCACAATATTGGCTAACCATGTCATATATTATACTACCCTGAGGACCTTAGCTTTGACCTACTTAGTGACTTTTTCCTTAATTTTCAGACTCATGTCGGGTTTAAACTTTCTGAGCTTCTATTTTACTGGTGGACATGTCAGATCAGTTGTCAGTTTATGGGCCACAATAGATGTTCTCAAACCAGTCATGTCATTATATGATCAGGCGAATATGTCCTCATAGTCCTTCAGAAATTCTATGTATTCTTCCTTTTCTGACGGTGACAAATGAACGTTGATTCGAGTTTCTTTGATATTTTCTGCATCTCCCAGGTTAACAATCTCGGTCTCGTCTAGGTTGGACTTAAGGTTGTTCTCAAAATTTTCAACCTCTTTAACAATCTCTTCCGGTATATCATCTTCCTCTGAATCTATGTCCGTTTGTTGCTTCTCGTTACATGTCACAACCATTGGTTCATCAAGATAGGTAATAGTAATGTTGCATAAGTAAAGTAATGAGAGAAAATAAGAGTAAGATTTGTAAGGAAATCGAAATGCTTTGATAAATTTCATAACTGTTTTGAACATTGGATGATCTTATTGCGAAAATTCAAAAATACGAAAGGAAAATCAACTAGTAAAAATAAAAGATAGTGCATGATGCTTTGTTCAACCTTGCTACCCCGAGGCTTTCCGAGCTCTAGTGGTTTTGATGGTCCAATTGTTGAGGCATGCTCCTCGGCTTACGTCCTGTATGGAAGGGCCTTCCTCCCCCTCCTCCTCGAAAATGACACAACAATCCATGTCATCTTCTTCTAGGAACAAATTCCTCACTGCTGCCAGTGCTTCCTCTTCTTCCGACCCATAGATAACATTGGCCGGTTGGAAAGTCTGCTCCAAATGTGGTATTGGCTTCTCCAGTAGGTAATATGGGCCACGCCAAGGTGGAGACCAGTTGTTGAATTCCTTCCAAGTATACTCGTATCACAGACCGAAAGTGGTGCCATGTTTCTTTAGTTTGATCGGCTTGGCGATTCCTTGTAGGTTCTTGCCAAGTCCCTTGCCAGGCTCATATCCACTCTAGTTCAATATGCTTTCAATTTTGTTGTCCTACCATTTGTCTTTGTCAACGGCGTTGACTCGCTCGATGTGGTGATAGGTTTCCTCGCCTATATTTATCCTTCCTCAAATCGCTGGGATGGTTTGGAGACTGTATATGGGATTGCTACCGTCGCCATAAATGATCACCTCTTGGTGGTTCCACTCAAATTTCACTGCCTGATGCAGTGTTGATGCTACGACCCCAGCGGCATGAATCCGCGGTCGTCCCAACTGCAAGTTGTAAGATGGTGGCACGTCTATAACCTGAAAATCAACGTCGAACCAAGTGGGTCCCATTTGCAAACACAGGCTGATTTCCCCAATAGTAGATCTTTGGGAACCGTCAAAAGCTTTGACGTTGATGGCCCCGTCCTTAATCTCATGCAGACCCTTTCCCGATGTTACCAACAGACAAATATTGAGGCTGGACCCTCCATCAATCAGGACCCTAGTGATAAAATGATCTTTGTATTGCACGGTGATGTGCAACGCTTTGTTGTGAGTCAACCCTTCTGGTAGCAGCTCATCTTCATGAAAAGTGTTTTTTTGACTTTCCAATACCTGCCCTACCATGTTTGCCATTTCTCCTCCGGTGATGTTGCTTGGTACATATGCCTCACTCAGCACCTTCAACAAGGCATTGTTATGTACGTCAGAACTTTACAGCAAAGCTAGGATAGAAATCTGTGTCGGTGTTTTGTTCAGTTGATCAATGACTGAGTATTCCTTGGCATATATCTTTCTCCAAAGATCATCGAACCCAGTTTTAGTGATGGTCGGCTGACCAGAGGCCTGCTTACTCGACTCAACTAAATGCTTTGGAGTATAAACACTGCAGGTTCTTGTCATACCCTGTGCTGCAACTGTTTCCCTGAATTTAGCTTTCCCTTTCCTTCTCGCCTCGGCTGTGTAATTCCAGGGTATGGCATTTGTATGGAACGATGTTACGACCGACATTATTACTGGTATGGGCACCTTTACTCCGAACGGAGCATGTATTTTGGAGGGTAAAACCGCAACTTCAAACGGTGCGGGTGCGTTTGCTGGAGACCCAAATTCGACCTCAATTGGTGTTGGCATCTCTGTGGGGGGTGGTGCTTCAAACTCAAATGGTACAGACATGTTTACCTCGGCATCCCCAGAAGGCTAAGTCTGGACTACAATGGGATTGAGGGTGACTATTGGCTTCTTTGGTTCGTCACCTTCTGTGATTAAACCGATCGATCCTTTGGGATCCCAATCATCCTCCATTTCAATCATGTGAACACTTCCACCTTTATGGTCCAACAGAGGGTTGTTGCGGATGTTCGGAGTAGGCTCCTTTGCTACAATGATCTTGTTATCAATCAAAGTCTGGATCTTATCTTTCAGAAAGTGACATCCATTAATGGTATGCCCTTTCATGCCGGAATGGTATGCACAAGATTTATTTGGATTGACCCATTGAGAAAGGTTTTCAGGGGTCATAGCAGGGATAGGGTGACATAACCAGCAGCTTTGAGCCTTTCATATAGCTAGTCAATCGGTTCAGCAATGGCGGTATACTATTTGGGGGGTCTACGATCAAAATTTGGTCGAGGTCTAGGAAATCTTTGGCGTGTGGGAGGTGATTGATAGTGGGATGGTTGAGCATTGTAGGCTTGGTAGACATGTGCAGGTTGAGAATATCTGGGTGAAGTAGGTTGATATGTGGGAGGTGGGGGTGATTGGTAAGTAGGTGGTGGAGTTTGGTAAAAGGGTGAAAGTGCTTGGTAATTCGGGGCAAGCTGATATGTGAGTAGAGGTATCGGATAGGCTTGGTATTTGATAGGGGATTTGGATGTTTGTGCAACCATTACGGCACCTACGTCCCTTTTATTGGACGTACCACCAGATTGTAAAGCCTTATTGGTAGCTTGCAAAGCTTCAAAGTTTGTAACCATACCACTTTTGATGCCTTCCTCGATCCTTTCCCCTAGCTTGATGATGTCGGAAAATTTCTGGCTCTCAATCAACATCAGCCTTTCATAGTACTGCATGTGTTGAGCCCGGATGAAAAACTTGTTCATTTGTTCTTCTTCTAAAGCAGGTCTGACCTTAGCAACTTCTGATCTCCAGAGAGTGGCATACTCGGGGAATGTTTCCATGGGTTTCTTCTTTAATTTCTGAATGTAGAACACATCTAGTGCATTTTTTGTGTTGAACCTGAACCTATACATAAAGTCGGACGCCATACTCACCCAGTTTGACCATTTCTTAGGGTCTTGGCTAATGTACCAAGACAGTGCATCTCCCTTCAGACTCCTCATGAAAAGCTTCATGCGAATCCTTTCATCCTTCCCTACTCCGACCAGCTTGTCGCAGTATGTTCTCAAGTGGACTATCGGATCCCATGTACCATCAAACATCTCGAACTTAGGAGGTTTGTACCCCTCGAGCAGTTCGACATCCGGTTGTATGCAAAGATATTCGTAGTTCAACCCTTCAATCCCCTTATTTCCTTCGACACCCTGAATTCGACTAGTCAATTTCTTGAGTTCCGCAGCCAGGTTCCTGATGAGTGAGTCTTTATCATCAAACTCGGTGTGCTTGAGACAGGTTGGGTGGAGTGTGGCATGGTTTCCACATAGATAGTGGTGTTATGGTTGAAATGGTCATTTGTGGAATTCAGAGATTTTGGGATGAGCAGTGGAGTATTGCTAGATGTGTGGCATGTATTGCAGTGGTGGTGAGGAGCGAGATGGTTTTGTGATTTTGGGATGTTTTGTGGAGGTGTGGGGTTCTGAGCGTTTGGAAAATTAATATCTGGAGTGGTGAGGGAAAATGACAAGTTTACCAGATTCCGAACCTGATCAAGTTCCTCCTGAAATCTCGCCAATTTCTGCTCGAGTTGGGACACACTTTCTTTGGAGCCCTGAGCACCATGAGTGACCTCTACCTGTTCAGTTGAGTTTTCCTTTCTGGTGTTGTTCAAATCTTCCATCTTTCCTTTGTTCCTGCTTCTGATAGAACTAGGAGGAGGAGTGGGTGGAGGCCCTTTGATCTTGTGGAATATGATGACGATGCTAGAGTGCACGAACTAACCTTTGGGGAGGGGTGTAAATAAACAAAAAATAAAAACAAAAGGTAACAAGTCAATGGGGATTATAAGAATGTGTTGCGATACTTAAACACATAGTGCAAGAATGTAAATCACGTCCTATGTTGGGAGCCTCGTTTTGCCCGAGGTAGGTCTAGTGACAAATTGATTTGGAGAACTTAGAATGCTAAATGCCTCATTTTATCGATAAAAAGTAGACGAATCCCAAAATGACACTAAATAACAAGGAATAAAATATCACTAGTGGCCATTGGCCTTATTACATTTCATAAAGTAAAAGAAAACTCCTATTTATTTGGTCCCAGAAGGACCTTCCCCAGACTCGGTATCTTTGGCTCCATCGAACAGCTTCACCAGCTCGCGAAGTCCCAGCAGCAGGTAGGCTCTGGCCAGGTGTCCACCCTCGTTTCTTTTAGCATTCTGGCAGTCCTCGATCCTCTTGAGAAACTTCCTTTCCAGCTCCACTAAACCTCGTTCCAGGTATCCTAATCGTTTGTTGGCACTAACAGCCATGTCTTTCCACTCTTCAATCAGTTTTTGGTGGGTTTTTTGAATCTCACAATGCTCATTTTCACATTCCCAAATCCTCTTGCACAGTTGGTTGTATTTGACCTGTGCTTCGGCCCTTTCATCGATGATTTTGTTACCTCGAACAAACTCGGGTTGGCCCAGACCATTGTGATTATCCTCCAGCCAGCCTGAATAGTATGGGGTACAACCAGCATGGTATCTGTCTGGTTCGATAGTATCTCTTCCCATGATGATCTTGCAATGCCGCATATACTGAGCTTGGCACTTATAAGGACTGTCATCAGCTTGGAAGTCAGCCCGAAAGTGACTCATCTTGTCGACCCTTGGTATAACTTGCTTCCTACCAGCCTGTCTCATAACTCGGAGAGGGACATAAGGATAGGTTCCTCTCAAACTGATCAATATTAGAAATGGTGCGTCCCTGGATCGGGCGATGAACTCTTCAGTAGGAAACCACTCGAACATCCATTGTATTTGGTCCTCAGTTAGATTTTCAAATAGCTCCACCCACCCCTTGTCATCTTCTGTTGGGCATGTTGTTCATTCGCCTTGGTTGATGGAAGGCTATATGATCGTCCTAGTCTCTACGCTGAATCTCTTGCCGATATTCACCCCTTTGAAGATGCTCCATGATCTAGAGCTGGAGTAGCAAGTTGCAGCCCTCGAAGTGTTGGGCTCCTTGTTGACACTTTTCCAAGGCTCGGTATATCTCTGCGATGATCATGGGCACTATGCTAAATGGTTGTCCACCAATTCCCTCCATCAAAGTTTTGGTGACCATGGCTAGCCTGGTGTGGATCCTTGCTTTCTTCATTGGAAACACTATCATCCCCAATAAGCCGAACATGAAGACAAAGACCCTTCGGTGAATATGCCCCAACGATGTAAAAGCGAACTCATCCGGATAAGTACGGTATGATTTGCTATGACCGTACCTCTCGTATAAATAATCAAAGGGAATGTAGGACTCCTTCAAACATGTCAAGTCTGGATTCTTCTTTAGGCCCATCATTTTGAGAAAACCTATACCCTTGCGATTTTCTGGCATTAACAAACCCGGAGTCTCCCATGGTATACCAGCCAATCCTCCTATTTCCTCTAGTAGGGGTGCCATCTAAATCTCCCCGAAGCGAAACACAGACCTATCACAATCCCAGAACAGAGTAGCAGCTTCTATGATTTTGTTGTTGGGTTGGACCTCCAGGAGGGAAGGTAGATTTCCTAGGTATTTCCGGATAAGAGTCTGATCACTAGAATGAAGATCCTCCCACCAGCTTAGTAACCTTGGGTGGATGTTGGTGGCCATGCCGAATCTGGGGACTTCGTGCCTCATATTTCTGCAAGATAAAAGGGTTAGGCTCTTACTCCCACCAAACTCGACTATTTAACATCAACAATTAGAATGAAGCATTTTAGTTCTCCAAATAAATGCACAGAACGTGATGATGTCCGTTTGGGTTTTAGGAAAACCTAGTAGACTTTGGACAAGGCTATCTTAAAGAGTCATTATGTGGGCAACATAACTGACTTGGCTAGGTTTGACCAGGATGCATGCACAATCAAACAGAGTAAGGTTTCTATGAGGGTTTTAGACTGGTACCCTTGAGTGGAAAACTCAAGAGGGAAAGGCACGGAACCGTCGACAACACCGTTGATCGACTGGTTTTACCGAAAATACTCCTTTGCCGGATTTAAAGGGTGATAATATCGGAAGAGCGCAACCACTCATTATAAGCGTTGCTATGGTATTTGTTTGGCACGAGTGGAATATGATGTTGAAAACATGCTTATGCAATAGTTAAAACAAGTTATCACGTATTTGCACGTTCATAAAGTAATAACTACAATAATTTGAAACGGTAATAAAGGAGTAAAGAAAAGCAGTAAAGAAATAAGGGAAAGAAACAAGAGACAAGTCAGTTTTTGCAGTAGGAGAGGGAATTAAATGCTTAAAGGTGTCGCGCCCCTTTTTTCTCGTGAAAATCGGGTTTGTGACATTTGGGCAGACAACTCGTTCCCTTTCGGGAATTGGGTTTGAAGTGAAGAGTCACCACCTAATGATTTGAGTGCATTAGGACACTAGGGAAGGTTTGATTTGAAAAATCAGAGATTGGGTAAGGGCTTGAAATTATCCCAAGGGGAAGGTGTTAGGCACCCCTTAAGATCCACTAGTATGGTTCCCGGCCAAACTATTGTTGTGACTTAAGTGCCAATAACACATAGGAAAATAAAGTCTTCAAATAAGAAGGGATTTTCACGTAATGGTTACAAATAAACAAAAGTAAGAAAAAGGAACTAAAAGAGTTGATTTTCTTAAAAGAAATGGTTTAAAAAAAAGATTTAAAAGAAACAAAGAAAACAAAGGAAAAGGGGGGTCCTAGGTTTATTATTAATATGGATCACCCCACACAACATCCGGTAATCACTTCTCAGTGAGGGGCTACACGTGATGTTATTGCGTGGTCATCATATCCATATTTACCCTTCCCACCCCGTTAAGGTATTAAAGCGGCAGATCGGTCTCGTTTACTTATTACATGCTATTATCCGCCCTAATCCTATCAGCCCCGGAGGTACTTGGGACTACTATTACAAAAAGGGAGGAGAAGTTAGGTTTATTTGTGGTTTCAAAGGTAAAATACTAAGGCGACAAGCAAAAACATATATATAGCAAGTATGGGGAAGCACAATTTTGGTTGTAGTTGGGTAGTTAGGTGTTGTAACAAGTTTAGTTATAGCTGAGGTAGTTAGATGTTGAAACTAGTTGAGTTATAGTTGAGATAATTAGGTGTTGGAACAAGTGTGGTTATGGCTGTTTCTCCCTTGTCGGGACGTATATACTTGTACTGTGGAGTTCCCTTGCCGGGATAGTGTAGTCTATTGTTGATCCCTTGCTGGAAAGGTTAATTATGATTATTGTGGACTGTATATTTGGAACGGGTTGCGCGTCGCAACATTATTAGATATTATATTGGATCGGGTTGCACGCCGCAACAGCTATATATGTGGATCGGGTTGCACGCCGTAACAGATATTGTGTTGGATCGGGTTGCACGCCGCAACAACTATATATGTGGATCGGGTTGCACGCCGCAATATATATTATATTGGATCGGGTTGCACGCCGCAACAGTTATATATGTGGATCGGGTTGCACGCGGAAACAATGTTAAATGATAAAGGATCGGGTTGCACACCGCAACAATGTTAAATGATAAGGGACCGGGTTGCGCCGCAACAGTATTATTATTATATTAATTGTAGACATTGAGTGTTTCTCCATACTTTATTAAGTTTCTGATAGAATTGATATGTTTCCCCGAAGCATGTTTCCCCCTCCCTTTAAAACTGTTATTACCTGTTTATATTTCTGCTGTATATTATATAACTGCACAGGTTTATCTGGAGTCTGGTCCTAGCCTCGTCACTACCTCGCCGGGGTTAGGCCAGACACTTACCAGCACATGGGGTCGGTTGTGCTGATACTATACTCTGCACTCTGTGCAGATACCGGAGCAGCACTTGATCAGCAACAGTAGCTCGGGAGCCAGCCTTCAGTCTACCAAGACACAGAGGTAGCCTTGCAGGCATCTGCAGGCCCGACGTCTCCTCTATCTTATTATATATTCTGTTATCTCAAGTATTCGAGACAAACATTGTTATGTTTCTTTTAAACGGTTGTATTTAGTACTCTTAGTAGTCTATGGATGTTGTGACACCAGGTTCTGGGTAGAGACATGTATTGACTTTCGAAACATTCTGATTTTATATTTATTTAAGACTTCCGCTTAAATCTCATATTCCGCTGTTTTTTAACTGTTTATTTCATTGTTAATATAATTGGTAAGAAGTTTTAAAATAAAGGAGTTAATGATTTCTAAGTTCATGGCTTGCCTAGCTTCTACGAGTAGACGCCATCACGATTCCCGAGGGTGGAAAATCCGGGGTCGTGACATTACCCTTAATAAATAATTGAAATTATACAGTATTTGTTTTGGTTTTCTGAAATTGACAGGTGCATATCTCTAGCAATGCAACTATATATGCAACTGATCAATAGCAGAAATTGGGTACATAAAGCCAAACTAGACTTGCTCAAACTTGTCTAAAGTAGGAAATTTGGGTACATATAGACAAACCACATAAGTAGACATCATTTACTAACATTTTTCCTGGTAGGGATTAATGTTGATTTTTCAGTTTTATACAAAAGGGTATAAAGAAGATGGATAAGCAAAATGAGGAGGTAAATACCCTTTTAGGCAGATTTGTTTATTTCGACCCTATCCATCGTAATTGCTCTCTTCCTATTATTAGTAACATAAGATTTATAAGTATTAAAATTTATTGATACGTAAATAAATTTGTACTTTCAGTGTATATATAATATAAATTCTCTAGAGAACGCATCATATAGAACCTTGACATCCAGTAAAAGCATCAATGCTAAAAAAAATTATAAATTTCTTTTAAATTTACCACTTGAATTCAAGTCAATTAACTAGTCAAAAGAACCTTAAAACAAGTTTACTAGTTGGAATTCTTGATTACTTTTGAATTGACATTCAAAGACATTTCTGCCTTTGGTGATGAGAATTCAATGACTCACTTTTCTCAAGAAACATATTTATTAAATAATTTCTTTTTCGTTACATTCATTTTTATAATCTATTCCTTTATGTTCTCTTAGAGAAAAGTATACTATTCTAAAATACATTTATCCCAAAAAATAGAAAAAATGAATGTAGTATTCATGTACTCAAGCGTGTTATATTTTGTCAATAAAATGTCTCCCAAAATATTCAAATCTTGTTCAATACCACATTTCGTGATAATCCTTCCTGTATATTAATTAAAATCTATTTTACCCCAGAATTGTACTAAAAAAGTCAGCTAGGTGTACTACCTATTTCGCATTCATGCAGGGTCTTAAAAAGGCATCCCAAGAGGTGACGTATGCAGTCTACCTTAATACAAGCATCGGTGGCTGATTTCACGATTCAGACCCGTGACCTATAGGTCACACGAAGACAACTTTAATGTTGCTTCAGGGTTCCCCTAGTGGTCACACAGAGATAACTTTATTGTTATCGGAGGCAAAGCTACATGTCTTAAAAGATGGTCAATTGATTGCTCTTCATCGAAAACATTAGGTTTAGAGGTATATAGCATATACTGATCATCATTTATGTCGGAATTTTTTTTACTTCTTTCAAGTTTGAACACTTTTAAGAAAATTCCTGGCCTTCTTCGGATCGTTTCCTAGAATTGTACTATTCTTTTATTTCAAATTGATTTTCTTCATCTATTTTGTTCGTGTTAGAACAATGTTGGATTGGGTATCAGACTAGTAGTACATTGATTGATTCAGCCAAGTCATCTAAAATTGACAGGTCCATATATATATGACAATGCAACTGAATAGTAGAAATTGAGGACATAAAGAAAAACTAGACTTACGCAAACTCTTCTAACGTAGGAAATTGTGTACATAAAGACAAAACAGAGAACTAGATTTTTCCTGGTAGGGATAAATATTAGATTTTTCATTTTCACAGAAAAGAGTAAGAAGGTTTCTATCGAGATTCGTTAATCACAGATCTTGAGTTTGAGCCTTAGAATAAAATCGTTTATGATAAAAACAGCTTTTCCAAAGTGTAACTTCTCAATGCAAATCTAAATTATTCAAACTTTAAAGCGAGTAGCGGATCACACCAAATAAGAATAAGACATCAAAAGAAAAAAAAGGTCTTAAACTTTTTTTACACAAACATTGTGCATAAGTTAAACTCATTGTTCAACGGCATTTCCTTTCTCTATGTCTTTACATACTTCCCCCATATTAACATCACATAAGCTAAAATTTGATCGAATAAACTCAAAGTGCAATGCAACACAATCGTAATACACATTTAAAAATTGAGCAAAATATATAGGAATGCTATGAATATTTTCATTATACTGAGATCTCTAACATTCTTCAGGAATATAAAACTAGGAATCTCAATAAGTGGTGTCAAAAATCAAAATAAAAAAAGTAAACAAATAACTAAGCTACGGGGATTCAAAATATAATATATATATACACACGTGAAATAATATAAAATTGACCTAACTATGCATAGTATAGTATAATTTTTTGACGAAGACCGACACCCCTTAGACTAAGATGGCTCCGACACTGTTACTACTAGAAGACAGAACCCTAACACTAGTAGAAGGAATTTGGACAAGCTCTTGAGCTACATCCATGAATTCAAGTACCCCTCCTTCTTTACACTTCAATAACAGCCTTTGTGCATCTTCTTTTTTCATCAATATTTTCACTTTTACCCCATTATTTGCATTATCAACAGCAACTGTATTGTTTTTCTTTTGCTCCTCATGTCTAATTTCATCTTGTGCTGGATGTTGATATTTAGGTTCAAGATCAAATTTGACTTGTTTCTTGATTTTGGGCTTCTTCTTAATATCCAGCTCATCTCTGCATACATAAGTAGTAAGAGGAGTAGTACTAGTTTCAACCTTGGCTTTTCTTCTAGAGTTACTCCTTTCACTAAACCGTATTTCCTTTAGCAAAGAACTAGCAAATCCCAAAATTATTTTCACCATTTTAAATATATATATTGTACAAGGAGAAAGCTAGGAAAATTGAGAATAAAGGAATGTTTTGTAAAATAAAAGGAGTTGTAGAGAGGAGGATGAAGATAGAGGGATAATGAATAAGTGTTTAAATAGATGAGTTAAATTTGGACGGAGTCAATGAAGTAAAATTAGGGGCAGCCACAGTGATTATGACAGTCGAAAATAAATTACTAGTAGTACTTTTGTTTTTCAATAATATATACGTAAGGAAGTATTTGAGCTACTCTTAATTAGGATGGAGTTAGGTGCAGAAGGTGATTCAGCCGAACCCTCGTCATAAAAAATTACGGTTAAATTTTTTTCATGTATATATAATGACCGAATACATATGGAGACACTTAAAGTTGACACGATTTTTTATTTAGACACCTGAACTTAGGGGTGTTCCTAATGAGCACGTACATTACACGAACTTTGTTCCAATTACACTCTTTTGACAATTAGTGAAACTTACAAAGTGTGTGCAATACACTCGCTGCTGATGTGGCAAATGACGAATAAAATGAGGACATATATCTTTTTGACTTAAAAAAGAGAGGAAAAACTATGTTAAATCTATTTAATGTGTGTTGTTGTGTTCTTCACTATCTTCATGTGTGTTCTTGTTCCAATCAAGATTTTTAATCCAAACTTTTAAGAGAAACTCCTCCAAATTTGCTATAACTTCAGCTAAAGATTCCCCAAGACGACCCAAGACGACCACATAATTAAAGAAGAATTAACTTAGATTGACACTCATCCAATCGCTTAAACTAATCGGTAGATGTATTATATTGTGTTATATGTGGTACAATTGTGTATATTTTAATTATGTAGTCTATGTATACCAACTTAAATGTCACGACCCAAAATTTACTAAGGGTCGTGATGACACCGGACACCACTGTCAGGCAAACCAACCATAAATACTTAATTAAATTCTCGTTTTAATAATTTTTGAAAACTATAATTTTCCTTCATTTTACCAGTAAAAGATAATCGTTTCAAACCGAATATGAATGTTAAGCAGTTAATACAAGATACCCTGTAATCATCCCAGAACTCGGTGTCACAAGTGCATGAGCTAATTCTAGAAAGCAATACAATACAATAACCGTCTGGAATGCAAATTGGACAGAAAGTAAATAATAATCTGGAAGAGACTCTGCTGGTCGCAGGTCGTCTCGGGAAGTGCAGCTCACCTAAGTCTCTGTATCAACCATGTCTCTATGCCACTAAGCCACTAGCCACATATGAACCTGTGCAATATAAATGCACATCAAGTGTAGTATGAGTACGAAAATAACATGTACCCAATGACTATCCCGTCTAATCTCGAAGAAGTAGAGACGAGAGGTCGACTTCGACACTTACTAGTGGTCCAATGATAATATAGTAAAAATGTGAAGAGATCAGAGAATTTTATAAAACAACAATTATAATGCATAAAGTCAGATAGCAGGTAAACAACTTTCCAAATAATAGTGGATTTCGAAAGATTTACTTTTTATTATCGTTATCAATTTATCTCCGGCCAGGAAAGGTAAATGTCAACATTTATAAATCTCAAGCAACAATACAAACATGCGCATATCATGTCGAGGTCGTACAGACCCGATCCAATATAAATGTAAAATGTGCACTGCCGAGGGTCGAACGGCGCGAACCATAGATGCATCTATTACCCCGCTCGCGAATCATCCATGCGACGCGGTCAACATAAAATAAACAAACATCCTGCTCGCAAATCATACATGTGACGCAGGTACACATAGAATAACATATTCAAACAGTTAATCAAGACTTCATTAGAGAAAAACTATCCAACGAAAATCCAAATTCTCCTTTTTAATGATTTAAGAAAAAAAATGAAGTTTAATCCTTTTAGAAATTTATTTACCAATTCGATAGAATTTAAGCAACTCAAACCGTCAATAGGATTATAAATATTTCCAAGTACAACATGCTTTTGTGTAACGACCCGACCGGTTGTTTTGAGCTCAAGTGTGTCGTTTAGCAGTTTGAGGCCATGAGCAGCTTCACTTAAGGTATTATGACTTGTGCGCGCGGTCGGAATTGAATTCCGGGAAGTTCGGAGTTGATTTGGAAAAAGAATTCTCATTTCGGAAGCTTTAAGTTGAAAGAATGAACTAAGGATGGATTTTTGAGTAAACGACCTCAGAATCGGGATTCGAAGGTTCCAACAGGTTCGTATGATGATTTCGAACTTGGGCGTATGTCCGGACTGGGTTTTGGAAGATCCGGGAATGTTTCGGCGCCTATTGTGGAAGTTAGCATTTGGAAGAGTCTCATAAGTTTGGGTTGAAGTGCATTTCAGTGTTATCAATGTCCGTTTGGGATTTCGAGTCTGGGACTAGCTTCGTATGGTGATTCTGGTATTGGGAACGCAATCGGAAGTGAATTCGGAGGTCCGTGGGTCATTTGGCTAAAGATAGAAATTTGAAGGTTTTTGAGTAGTTTGACCAGAAGTGGACTTTTTGATATCGGGGTCGGAATCTAATTCCGGAAGTTGGAGTAGGTCCATAATGTCAAATATGACTTGTGTGCAAAATTTGAGGTCAATCGGACGTGATTTGATAGGTTTCATCATCGAATGTAGGAGTTTGAATTTCTAAAGTTCATTGAGCTTGGATTGGAGGTCGATTCGTGATTTTAGCGTTGTTTGATATGATTTGAGGCCTCGAGCAAGTCTGTAATATATTTTGGGACTGGTTGGTATGACTGGTTGGGGTCCCGGGGGCCTCAGGTGGATTTCGAATGGTTAACAGATCGAAAATGGGATTTTGGAAAGGGCTGAAGTTGCTGGTTGATGGTGTAACCGCACCTGCAAGACTAGGGCCGCAGGTGCAGAGCCAGAGAAGCGGCCTTCGTGCCGTAGAAGCGGAAATGGATGGCTAGGCTGGGCCCGCAGATGCGGTCGTTGTATCGCAGATACGGGACCACATATGCAGAGGAGAGGATGCAAAAGCGGAATGGGCTGGGAGCCCTGGACCGCAGAAGTGACGTGTGGTTCGCACCTGCGAGACCGCAGAAGCGGTCAATAGACCGCAGGTGCGGAAAGTGCTGGAGGCAGTGGGTTGTTTAAAGTCGGGATTTGGCCATTTTCTTTCATCTTTCTCTTGGCTTGGGCAATTTTTGGAGGGTTTCAAGAGGGGGTTTTCATCATCAACGATAAGGTAAGCTATCCCCACCTATCTTGAGTCAAAAACATTAATTATGTATGGATTTGAGCATGAAATTTGTAGAAACTTGGGGTTTGACTAGAAAATTGATATTCTTGGAATTTGACCACGATTTTGGGTGTGAAATTTAAAGTAAATTATATATTTGAGTTTGTGAGGTTGTGGGTAAACTTATCCTTTGAAATATTTTGGAATCCGGGCATGTGGGCCCGAGGGCATTTTTGTCAACTTTTCGATCGGGGTTATGAATTGTTATAAATTGAATTGTGATGAGTAGTTGAGCATATATTAATGGATTTGCATAATTATTGGCTAGCTTTGGAGCATTTAGCATCGATTCGGGTCTTCGGAAGGGCGTGGAAATGCCGGTTATGGATCTTCGGAGCGAGGTGAGTCTCCTTTCTAACCTTGTAAGAGGGAATTGTCCCCCATAGGTGAGTTAATTGGTTATGTGGTCCTATTTGTGGGGGATACGTACGCACGAGGTGACGAGAGTCCCTACGTAGCTACTATTATGCTATTGCTCGGTTAGTCTAGGACCCAAAAACATGCTGTACTTGGAAATATTTGTAATCCTATTGATGGTTTGAATTGCTTAAATCACATCGGATTAGTAAGTGAATTTCTAAAAGATTGAGCTTCATTTTCTTGAATTACAAAAAGAGAATTGGATTTTCCTTGGATAGTTCCCCGATGAAGTCTTGGTTAACTGTTTGAATATGTGATACTATGTGTACCTACGTTGCATGTATGATTTGCGAGCAGGGTGTTTGTTTATTTTATGTTGACCGCTTCGCATGGATGATTCGCGAGCGGGGCAATAGATGCATCTATGGTTCGGGTCGCTCGACCCTCGACAGTGCACATTTTATATTTCTGTTGGATTGGGCCATATGACCTTGGCATGATTTGCGCATACTGGTATTGCTTGCCTTGAGAGTTATTGATATTGATATTTGCTCTCCCCGACTTGAGATAATTGTTAATTAATGGATTATGAATCCGGAAACTTTTAATAAAAGGGAACTCTTACCTGTTTCGTGACTTATTTGAAGTTACTGTTGCACTTAATAAATCCATGATTACTTGCATTAATCATATATTACTATTTGACCACTAGTAAATGTCGAAGTCGACCTCTCGTCTGTACTTCTTCAAGATTAGACGGGATACCCATTGGGTACACGTTATTTTCGTACTCATACTACACTTGCTGTGCATTTTTGTTGCACAGGTTTATGTGTGGCTATTGGCATAGTGGCATGATTGATACGGAGACTCAGGTGAGTTGCATTTATCGAGACGACCGCAGCCAGCAGAGTCTCCTTCAGAGTATTGTATTGCATTTTCATTTCTGTCCACTTGTATTCCGGACAGTCACTGTATTTTATTTCATTCACTGGTAGAAGCTCATGCACTTGTAACACCGGGTTCTGAGATGATCACGAGATTTTTCAATAATTAAATTTTGTAAAGACATCCTCATTTATTCAGAGGAGTTTATTATTTATTATTCATTTGTTTAAAGGAAATGATTTCAAAATAAATAAAAAAAATGAGAAATTGCTAGTAAATTGTTGTTGGCTTGCCTGACAGTGGTGTCCGGCGCCATCACGACCCTTAGTGGATTTTGGGTCGTGACAACATGGTATCAGAGCAATAGGTTCCCTTAGTTCTCATGAGTCATGAGCAAGTCTAGTAGAGTCTCGCGGATCGGTACGAAAATGTCTGTACTTATATTTAGGAGGTTATAAGGCTGTTAGGAGTACTTCCCTTCTTGGTTCCTCATCGTGCGATTTGATTCCTTGAGGCTTATGCCCTTGTTTCCTACCTACTCAATCTTACACGACGCGAATCGCTGGTTATAAATTGAGAATTGAAGGATTGTAATGGCACTACAGATGTGGTGCGAGATGTTTCTCCCGCTATTGTTGATTGGGCTATTGTCGTTGCCTTTCGGGAGGATGTCTTGTCATTTCAGCTCAGTATAAGTATTCCCGAGAGCTTTGAGACTATGCACATATCGCTATGATTGCTCATGATTGATTATCGCACAATACTGACTTGATGGCAGGATACTTTCCTATGTTTTGGGGTGGTGAATAATTTGAAAGGACGTCTACTCAATGCACGATTCAGAGATTGATATTTCATTTCCGGCGGAGGAAAAACAATTGGCCTATGGATGTCCAGATTTAGGGTGATGGAGAAACGAGACTTGGTATTTTCGAGCGTGGTGGAATTTTCATCTGCGATGTAGTGTCGTCATCCTCGATTGTCCTCGATTGTATGTGTTAAGTTTGCCAGTGTTATGGTCTTCTGCAATTCGTCTTTGCGGTATATGGTGAAATAATATTGGAGAAACGACTATTAGATATCGCGGGGTGCGGTGGTTCAGGATTGAATCGGTATTGCTAATGTTGACAGCTCGAGAAAGATGATCTTCGGAAAGGTTTAAAGTTAGTAGCGATTTGTGGGTTTAGGTGTTACGAAGATAAATTTTATTTAAGGCAACAACTGAGCGGCAAAGGATGAGGAAGGACATGTGAGGAGTGTCAGGCAGTGGTTAAAATTTCTAAAAGGCCAAGTATAAGAAGTAAAGGTCGAGTAGTCGATTAAAGGGGTGAGTTCCGCCAAAGTGAGAGAGTGGCGGAGTGGCATATGGGCTTTGTGGTAGGATGACTATGCACCTTAAGGAGAGTTTGGAACGATTTGGGAATTTTGGCGATTGGTGATTGGGGTCTACAGATTTAATTTGAAGTATGGGCTATTATGCAGCAGGAGATTTGATATATACGGGAAGGAGCTGCTGGAAGTGAAGAAGGATACAACATAACTTTGAATTGGAAGGATGTTGCCGCACATTTAATTGATGTCTACGAGGGGTGAATAGACTTGTGCAGCTAGAGAGTGATTTCAGACTCAGAATGGGTTATTGATGTCGTAGTAATTGTACCCCATGTAGCAGCGTTGGAAGATGTCGGCACGTAAATTCCATAGGGGGATTATCTCCAGTGAGCAGATCAGCGGTTGCATGGTTGAGAAGCTTATGTGAAGAATTCTATTGGCCATACATCAAAGAGATCGGTCGTGCGAAGGTGGTTGATGATTCAGAGTATAAAAAGGGGGTTTTACAGAAAGATTCCGAGAATTTTGGCGATTGATTGTGCAAGGTTATGTCAATAAGAGATAAAAAATCCTGGTGAATTCCAGAGTTGTGTGATGGTGGCTTCAAGCTAAGAGGGAGAGTCCCACCGCCTATGATAGTGTTACATGGTTATCTACTTGCGAGGTTTCTAGTTAGTAGCATATTGATAGGTTATTTCAGCAATGGGAAAAGAACATAAGTAGTAATTTGAGCAAAGGGATTGTTAAAGGTGTGCTATGGTTGGCCTTATCGGCTCACGTTCAAACTTAGGGAAAGATTCAGGATTTTTGCCTTGTATATATGCGGGTTTCAAGGGAAGTGATTCTGCCGGGTGCTTCGTCGAGAGGGTATTCATGTGCTAGAAGATTCATGAAGTTGATTATATTCGCGGACAAGTCAGAGTGGATGGCTTTCAGCAATGGTCCTATTGAATTCAAAAGTTAAAGTGTGGTGTCTAATGATTTTGAGCCCACAAGTACGGTTAAGAATCAAGCTTTTGTAGCAACCTATGAGAAGAGGCCCCGAATGTTCCATGATGTTTTGACTTGCAGTGCTGCATTTGGAAGGAAAATGAGAAAGGCTTCGGATTCGTAGAGAGACTATCAGAATGGGCGTACTAGTTGAGGATGCGAATGTACGCACAAGGGAAGTATGAAATAGTTCGTGGAAACTTGAGACAGCATGGTCCCGTGATTCAAGGTCACTCGGGATGAGTGTGTATGTGTTGAATAGAGTTATTATCATTTCTAAGGCAATCAAGGATAAATTGGAAAGAAGATAGGTTGGTTAGCCATAGTTGAATTGGCATATTGCTGGTAGTGATCAATTCCTTCAGCGTGATCAAGTTATGCAAGTGATTTGTAATGGTGCATGTGAGGCTTGATGGTCGCCGTAATTGATATTATTCAGAAATATTCTTCTGCTATGGCCTGTCATGTGTAGGCGGATCTCGGAAGGGCTATGGTGGCTTGGACCACTACTTAGAGATTTTCATATTCTACGGTTATAAGAATTTACCTGTGTTGCTATGGTTCTCCTGAAGTGAGTTAAGTGAAATTTTTTATATGATGAAGTGTTAATCTATTAGAGGTTCTAGAGTTATGATGAAAATCGTGTTCTATTGTATATTGGGATGTTGGGTGCAATGAGGGGCATGGAATCTGAAGTGAGGATCAAGGTTGTAGTTCGGTGTCGACAAGGATGTCACGAGCTCGGATGAGCAGGAAATAAGTTTCGATGTTTAAAGGAAGTTGGTATTGTCATCGGTGTCACCTGAGATTAGTGTTTTGTGAAAAAGGCTTTGCATCCTGGTTAAGGATTCTTGATCTTTTTTCAGCGTTAGTGCGGCCGGTGGTTTGGATGTACAAACCTGTTATCTGATACGGAAGGCTGTGGGAGCGTGTCCCACGGGAAGGTTGAATAAGTGTGGCATGTAGTCACTTGATTGATTAAAGATGTTAAACCAAGTATGAAGATTGTAGTGATGTCGTTAAATTGAGAATTGATGCTTGGAGGGCACTCGGTTTATTGGGTTGGGAAGTGTGGAGGATTACTCCGGTTATGATGGTTGTTCTTATGTGTTATGAGAAAAAGGGGAGTTATTATGGACCTTTGAAAGGTTATTAGCCTAGTTCAGTGCGATCAGAATCAGCTTGAGGTATGTGGATGGATTTAAATATGAATATGGGCCTTATATCAGGTCGAATGTGTTCATTTCAGCATAGCGCTCCTTATGGAGGAGTATTCAGACATGGGGTGTTATTTCGTCGTCGGCTATTTCATGTAATGTTATATTGTGCCGTATGAGTTGTGAACGGCTCGATAATTTTCTTATGTATTGAGGTTCGGCGTAGCGATGGTGATATATGAGCAGGATGGCTCTTTAGCTTCAGAACGTATATCGCACCTCGGTTGTGCTTGAGTTTTGTAGCCTATGGCACTATATGTCTTCCCAGGGATGGTATTATGCACTTACCGTGCTTGTGACACATATTCGGTATTTTGTTGTAATGAGCCATTTAGCTCGATGTATATCTCCTTATGTGAATTCGATGTGTGGACCGGGTGGCGCGCTGCCATGGGTATGTTATTTGGATCGGGTTGCACGCCGTAACAGTATGATGTTGAGTACAGTTCCCTGTATCTGTTTTTATGTGTTTTGTTTCCTATTTCTCTGAGGAAAGCTCATATTAGCTGTGTGCCCGCGTCGCATGCATGATTCACGAGCGGGGTAATTGGATTTCCTTTCTAGAGTTCATTTCCTTTATGTATCATGTTCGAATTGGTAGCCTATTGGCACATTGTGATGGCAAATGAGAATTTTTGATCATGTCCGGGATGACTTATTTCCTGAGCAGTTCGTACCGGGTGAGACGAGATCATTGGATTTAGGATCAGTGCAATCTGATTATATGAAGTATATTAAGGAGCTAAGACCATTATTTGGTTCAGAATGAGGTGATGGTTCTTGTCAGGAGTATAGACCCAATGATTTATTGATTCAGCAGTTGGTTATGAATTTCTACACATCTCTTTCATCGTTGCGGTATTGTAAGAGTTAGAGCAAGACCTATGTATGTCATGAGGTGCAATGGGAGCATTAGAGTCATGGAATTTCGGCTAAATTGATCAGAGAATGTTAATGTGGTCATGTGAGTAAAATGGTGCAAGGTGTGAATTCAGCTAAGGTATGCAGTCATGTTTTGGTGTTGCGTGTAGTTATTGATCGGTGCGCGAATGTTGGAACAGGCCTGGTAGAGAATTCCGGATGTTGGAATTGGGCTCTAAGGCTTATTTGCTTGAACAAAAGGAATACCTTAAGAATTGATTAGGCTAATGTGCTCAATTGAGTGGTGGTATCACGGATAGGTGCATGAGGTGTTAAATAGTGATTTCAGACTAATTCAGTGTAGTTCTCAGCACGTTCGAGGACGAACGTATGTTTAAGTGGGAGAGAATGTAACGACCCGATCGATCGTTTTGAGCTCAAGTGCATCATTCAGCAGTTTGAGGCCACGAGCAGCTTCACTTCAGGTATTATGACTTGTGCGCGCGGTCGGAATTGAATTCCGGGAAATTCGGAGTTGATTTGGAAAGAAAATTCTCATTTCGGAAGCTTTAAGTTGAAAAAATGGACTTAGGGTGGATTTTTGAGTAAACAACCTCAGAATCGGGATTCAAAGGTTCTAGCAGGTTTGTATGATGATTTCAGACTTGGGCGTATGTCCGGACTGGGTTTTGGAAGACCCGGGAACGTTTCGGTGCCTATTCTGGAAGTTAGAATTTGGAAGAGTCTCATAAGTTTGGGCTGAAGTGCATTTTAGTGTTATCAATGTCCGTTTGGGATTCCGAGTTTGGGAATAACTCCATATGGTGATTCTGGTATTGGGAACGCGATCGGAAGTGAATTCAGAGGTCTGTGGGTCATTTTGGGGTTATTTGGCTAAAGATAGAAATTTGAAGGTTTTTGAGAAGTTTGACTAGAAGTGGACTTTTTGATATCGGGATCAGAATCCAAGGTATGATTGGTTAGGGTCCCGGAGGCCTCGGGTGGATTCCAGGTGGTTAACGGATCGAAAATGGGATTTTGGAAAGGGCTGAAGTTGCTAGTTGCTGGTGTAACCGCACCTGCGAGACTAGGGCCGCAGGTGCGGAGCCGCAGAAGTGGCCTTCGTGCCGCAGAAGCGGAAATGGACGGCTAGGCTGGGGCCGTAGATGAAGTCGTTTATCGCAGATACGAGACCGTATATGCGGAGGAGAGGACACAAAAGCAGAATGGGATGGGAGCCCTGGACCGCAGAAGTGGCGTGTGGTTCGCACCTGCGAGACCGCAGAAGCGGTCAAGAGACCGCAGGTGCGGAAAGTGCTGGAGGCAGTGGGTTGTTTAAAGTCGAGATTTGGCCATTTTCTTTCATCTTTCTCTTGGTTTGGGTGATTCTTGGAGGGTTTCGAGAGGGGGTTTTCATCATCAACGATAAGGTAAGCTATCCCCACCTATCTTGAGTCAAATACATTGATTATGTACGGATTTGAGCATGAAATTTGTAGAAACTTGGGGTTTGAGGGAAAACCTAGAAAATTGATATTCTTGGAATTTGACCACGATTTTGGGTATGAAATTTATAGTAAATTATATATTTGAGTTCGTGAGGTTGTGGGTAAACTTATCCTTTGAAATTTTTTGGAATCCGGGCATGTGGGCCCGAGGGCGTTTTTGTCGACTTTTCGATCGGGGTTAGGAATTGTTATAAATTGAATTGTAATGAGTAATTGAGCATATATTAATATATTTGCATAATTATTGGCTAGCTTTTGAGCATTTAGCATCGATTCAGGTCTTCGGAAGGGCGTGGAAATGCTGGTTATGGATCTTCGGAGCGAGGTGAGTCTCCTTTCTAACCTTGTTAGAGGGAATTGTCCCCCTAGGTGAGTTAATTGGTTATGTGGTCCTATTTGTGGGGGATACGTAAGCACGGGGTGACGAGAGTCCCTGCGTAACTGCTATTATGCTATTGCTCGGGTAGTCTAGGACCCAAAAACATATTGTACTTGGAAATATTTGTAATCCTATTGATGGTTTGAATTGCTTAAATCACATCGGATTAGTAAGTGAATTTCTAAAAGATTGAGCTTCATTTTCTTGAATTACAAAAAGAGAATTGGATTTTCATTGGATAGTTGTTCCCCGATGAAGTCTTGGTTAACTATTTGAATATGTGATACTATGTGTACCTACGTTGCAGGTATGATTCGCTATCAGGGTGTTTGTTTATTTATATTGACCGCGTCGCATGGATAATAGATGCATCTATGGTTCAGGCCGCTCGACCCTCGGCAGTGCACATTTTATATTTCTGTTGGATCGTACCGTACGACCTCGACATGATTTGCGCATGCTGGTATTGCTTGCCTTGAGAGTTATTGATATTGATATTTGCTCTCCCCGACTTGAGATAATTGTCAATTAATGGATTATGAATCCGGAGATTTTTAATAAAAAGGAACTCGTACCTGTTTCGTGACTTATTTGAATTTACTGTTGCTCTTGATAAATCCATGATTACTCGCATTAATCATATATTACTATTGGACCACTAGTAAATGTCGAAGTCGACCTCTCATCTCTACTTCTTCGAGATTAGACGGGATACTCATTGGGTACACGTTGTTTTCGTACTCATACTACACTTGTTGTGCATTTTTGTTGCACAGGTTTATGTGTGGCTAGTGGCATAGCGGCATGGTTGATACGGAGACTCAAGTGAGTTGCATTTATCGAGACGACCGCGGCCAGCAGAGTCTCCTTCAGAGTATTGTATTGCATTTTCATTTCTGTCCACTTGTATTCCGGACAGTCACTGTATTTTCTTTCATTCACTGGTAGATGCTCATGCACTTGTGACACCGGGTTCTGGGATGATCACGGGATTTTTCAGTAATTAAATTTTGTAAAGACATCCTCATTTATTCAGAGGAGTTTATTATTTATTATTCATTTGTTTAAAGGAAATGATTTTAAAATAAATAAAAAAAAATGAGAAATTGCTAGTAAATTGTTGTTGACTTGCCTGACAGTGGTGTCCGACGCCATCACGACCCTTAGTGGATTTTGGATCGTGACATTTTGTGTCCTAGACTACCCGGACAATAGCATAATAGTAGCTACGCACGGACCCTCGTCACCTCGTGCGTACGTAACCCCCACAAATAGGAGCACATAACCAATTAAATCACCTATGGGAACAATTCCCTCTTACAAGGTTAGAAAGGAGACTCACCTCGCTCCGAAGATCCATAACCGGCGTTCCATGCCCTTCCGAAAACTTGAATCCATGCACAATGCTACAAAACTTGCCAATAATTATGCAAATCTATTAATACATGTTCAATTACTCATTACAATCCAATTTATAGCAATTCCTAACCCCGATCAAAAAGTTGACAAAATTACCCTCAGGCCCACGTGCCTGGATTTCGAAATTTTTCGAAGATAAAGTTTACCCATAGCCTCACGAACTCAAATATATAATTTACTCTCAATTTCATACCCAAAATCGTGGTCAAAAATCCAAAATATTCATTTTCTAGGTTTTTACTCAAACCCCAAGTTTCTACCAATTTTCACGGTCAAATCTGAAACAAAACCATGTATTTAACGTCTAATGAGTGGGAACAACTTACCTTGACATAGATGAAGAAAATCTCTCTTCCAAAAGCTCCAAAATCGTCCAACGCGAAGAGGAAAATGAGAGAAATGGCCAAATCCCGATTTTTAAAACACTCACTGCCTCCAGCCCTTTCCGCACCTGCGGTCACTTGATTGCTTCTGCGGTTCCGCAGGTGCGGTTCCAATACCGCTTCTGCGGTCCTCCTCCAGCTGCCCCAGCCGCTTCTGCGCCGCACCGACCGCATATGCGATCATGCAGGTGCGGGAATTCCTTCGCACCTGCGACCTCTGACTCCTTCACTTCTAATCGCTTCTGCGGTCCCCTTACTCGCTTCTGCGGGGAACCCTCCGCAGAAGCGGTTACACCAACAACCAAACCCCTTCAGCTCATCCTTCAAGTTCCAATTCGATCTGTTAACCACCTGAAATACACCCGAGGCCCCCGGGACCCCAACCAATCATACCAACCAGTCCCAAAATACATTATGGACTTGCTCGAGGCCTCAAATCATATCCAACAGCAATTAAATCATGAATCGACCTCCAATCCAAGCTTAATGAACTTTAGAATTTCAAACTTCTTCATTCGATGCTAAAACATATCAAATCACATCCGATTGACCTCAAATTTTGCACACAAGTCATATTCGACATTACGGACCTACTCCAACTTTCGAAATTGGATTCCGATCCCGGTATCAAAAAGTCCACTTCCGGTCAAACTTCTCAAATACCTTCAAATTTCTATCTTTAGCCAAATGACTCCAAAATGACCCACGAACCTCCGAATTCACTTCCGATCGCTCTCCCAATACCAAAATTACCATACGGAGCTATTCCTAGACTCAGAATCCCAAACGGACATCGATAACACCGAAATGCACTTCAACCCAAACTTGTGAAATTTCTTCCAAAATGCTAACTTTCACAATAGGCGCCAAAACGTTCCCGGGTCTTCCAAAACCCGGTCCGGACATACGCCCAAGTCCGAAATCATCATACGAACTTGCTGGAACCTTCGAATCCTAATTCTGAGGTCGTTTACTCAAAATTCCGATCCTAGTTAATTCTTTCAACTTAAAGCTTCCGAAATGAGAATTCTCTTTCCAAATCAACTCTGAACTTCCCTAAATTCAATTCCGACCACGTGTACAAGTCATAATACCTTAATTGAAGCTGCTCATGGCCTCAAACTGTTGAACGACGCGCTAGAGCTCAAAACAACCGACCGGGTCGTTACATTAAAAAAGTAAACAGTGAATCCGACTTGCTATTTAGATAAATATCCCATCATTAAATTAACATATCTAACTATGAATTCGAAGCAAAAAGCATCAACATATATCAATAAAAATTACCAGTTTTAGCAGGCAGATTATCGTCATACGTAATATAAAACGTTGTTGGTAATCAATTTTTAAGTAATATAATAATGTAAAAAAAATATTCTGCGCAGTCAACCTATAAAAATTAAACCTGGCTAGAGAGAATTGTCCGATGAAAAACTAAGCAATATGTTTGTAATAAAGTTGGAAGAATTGCTGTGGAAAAAGAAGCAAATTAAAATCTCTCTCAAGACCACAAGTCTTTTTCATTAAACAAGACGTCTTCTTCTTATTCATTAGAATTAATTTAGCTCAATTAATTGTACTCTTGAAAAAGAAAAAAAATTCTTGATTGTGACAAAACTGACTGTGTTGCCCCCAATTATACTCCAATTGACTCCTTCAAAACTTCACTCATCTATTTAAACAATTAATTCATTACTTTTTCTTCATAAATTCTCTCTACAAAATCACATCTTTTTTTTTTTTCCACAAGAACTTCATATATGGAAAATATCCTCTCTACCTTCACAAGGTAGGAGTAAGACCTGCACATTGGCGAGCCCAGAACTTTATGCAAGTGGGTTCAAACACATACTGAAGTCGTATGCCACAATGGACAGTATGAGCGACACTGAGTTAACAAGCAGAGTTTACTAATTTACTCTTCTTAATTCAGTTCTTAACAAAATTTGAAAAAGAATTTTGCGCGCTACTCTTTATTTTGTCTCAAAGTTGCACTGTTTAAAGTAATTTATAACTTTACCTAAATTTTAACAACAAATCTATTTAACTTTATAAATTTAGAATTTATTAAAACTTTAGAAATTTCTTACAGTTTTACCATGCAATCATCAATGTGATCTATACTAAAAAAAACTAAAATTAATTACTTATTAATTTTAATTTAACTCGCGCTATGAAAGAGAGCTATAAACTAAGCTAAATTAATAATTTTATTAAAAAAAATTCCGAATTATGAAAAGATTAATTTAAAATAAACAAAGAAAGAAGACGAAGAAGCGTTACGAATTAAAGTTTCATATCTAAAGGAAGTCAAATTTTGATAGAACAAAATATGAAGGAAAATTAAAATAAAAACCAAAAATCAATAATTATTATACATTTAAAAACGAAAATTTTACACTGCTCCAGTCTTAAACTTGAAAAGAGTGAGCTGGTGTATGGTAGAATTTACCTGGCTTTCCTTGATATAGTGAAAGATAAGAAACATGAGGGCCCAGAAAACTATGGAAAACCAAATTTTATTTAGTATATATTTCTTTCATAGAAAGTTAATTTCCACATAAAAACCAAGGTGGGTTCGCACATGGGCCGGCGTACACACTATCTTTCTCACACCCCACTTGTAAGATTACACTGAATTTGTTATCGGTGTTGTTGTAAGAACTTCATATATAGCCCCCTCCCCTTTCTCAGCTTTAATTTCCTCTAGCTTTGATCTACTTATATAACATACCAAAAATGGTGAAAATTATGAGAATATGCTTTGGTAGAAAAAGTATAACACCAAAAAAAGCCAAGATTGAAAATAGTCATGTTTATGTGTGTAGAGATGAGCTGTGGATATGAAGAAGGCCAAGATCAAGAAACAAGTGAAATTTGACTTGGAACCTGAATACCAACATCCATCAGAAGAAGTAATTAGCAACCACATAAAAAAAATACTAATTCTTTGAAGAAATATACAGGAGAAGGTGCTACAACAACAACATACTCAGTATTATTTCAAACCGTGAGGTCTGAGAGGGTAGTGTGTATGCAGACATTACCCCTACCTTATGAGGATAGAGAGGTTGTTTTCAATAGACCCTCAGCTCAGAAAAGCATACAGGAGAAGGTGTTGATAATGCAAATAATAATGGGGTAATTAAAGTGAAAATATTGATGAAAAAAGAAGTTGCTACCAAGTTATTGTTGAAGTATAGAGAAGGAGGAGTACTTGAGTTTATGGATGTTGCTCAACAACTTGTACAATTTCCTTCTAGTAGTGTTAGGGTTCTTTCTTCTCCCAGTCAAAATCCTCATGCTTCACTCAAGGCTATTCCTAAAGCATGTTAGTGTCGAAAGGCCACGGTGAATCCAGGATTTAAGCTTTATGAATTCAACCTTTAAAATTTTTAGCATTGAATTCATTATTTCAAAGTTATGAGCTTATATGTACTATTTATTTTGATTTTAATGAATTTTTACACATATATTTATGCTCCGAGTTCAGTTTATCAGAATTCGGTACCTCAAATTCCATTTGCCCCTGTTAGTCAGTGGCAGAGCCAGACATTCAAAATAATGCACTACTAGAAAATTGCCTAAAACGGTCCAGAAATACCGACCAAAATCGGTCTGAAATCTGAAAAAATCGACAGATTTTCGACCGACTTTAATTGGTCGAAAATATGTTGGTCGGTAAAAAATAGCGACCGAAGTTGATCGCAATTTCCGACCGATTTCAATCGATAAATTAATTTTCACAAACGACCCAAAAAGAAAAAATCTATCGAAAAAACCGACCGAAGTCAGTCGGTATTTTCCGACCGAATTCGATCGGTATTTTTAAGTATGCAATTAAAAAATATACCATCTAGGACTCGAACCAGGGTCTGTACTGTGGCATGATACTATTCTATCACTAAACTATTGGTATATTTTGGTTTAAGACTTTCTTTTAATTTATTTGTACTTCTTAATTTCATTTTCGCGCGAGAATAACCGACCGATTTCGGTCGATTTTATTAAAAATATAAAATTACCGACAGAAGTTGGTCGGTTTTTTAAAATGACTGAAATCCGTCGGTTTTTTGAATATTAGTTTTAATTTATTTCATATGAAAAATCGACCGGTTTCGATCGGTTTCTTAAAAAATAAATTTCGCAGGATTCTAAAATAGTTTCCCACATTTTTGCGCCAAAAATACTGACCGAAGTTGGTCGATTTCGTAAAGAAAAATTAAAAAGATATATTTTAGAAAACCGACCGACTTCGATCGGTTTTTTGCGACCGAAGTCAGTTCGCCGCGGTCGATTTTGGCCGAATTTCTAGTAGTGATGGGATCGGTGAAAACTATTCGTAATGCCAAAGGGATTCAACAACTTATATATTTATATATCACAATGACCACAAATAATTTTTCAAGACCATCTTCTAAGGGTCACATTCGATAAGGATTTAAGATACGTCATAGTCTAAAACTTGATGTAGTGAAACGAAAATAGCATTATATAAGACATATATATTGAGTTAAAATTTTGTTTAAGCTTTTAGATAAGACTATTCATATTTCAACAATAAAAGAGCTCTAAAATATCATAGTCGATCTAATATTTGATATAATTAGAAAAATCTCATCTATGAAAACCTAATATTACAATTCCACGTTCTAAGGGTTACATTAAAAAGGGAGTTTAAGATAGTCATAGTCTATAGTTTGATACGTACTAAAAACATCTTGTAACGCAAAACCTAGACAAGACTTGCATATATTTTGCTATATATAAATAGAAGATATTGAGCATTAGTGCTTTAACTTGACCGATTGATATAATTAACATTAATAAGACAATACAAAAACGCGTATTAGAATAATGTTCGAATCAATAATTAAAAGATGCAGGTCACTTTCAATTTCCATAGACCTAGTCCAATTTCACTTACTACCAATGGTAAATTATTAAAATAGCGACAACATAGACTATAGAGGACCTCTTACGTTAAGTCCTACGTAAACCTCTGGAAATTTTGTATTGGTTAAGAAAAAATGATGTTGTATAACCGCCGTAAAAATAATAGCATATGCTTTTTCGGCTATCAAATATAAATAGTTTCTGACGCGGACTAAAACTGATAATACCCCGTTAATAAATTTCTTTTATCACTTATCAGTATAAATTACTGGTTTTAGTATATTTCTTGCATCTTTATGAGCTATCAGCTAAAAATATATTATGGTGTGATATAATAATGTAATAATTTAAATGGTGTGATATAGTGTAATAATTCTTTGAACCAAAGGAATCTACTACTTAAATTACTATTCTTCGTCATTTCTTCTCTATATTCATAAACATTAAAAGTAGCTCAAATATATAAATATAAATATATATGTTGAAAAACAAAAGTATTAGTAATTTATTTTCGACTGTCACAATCACTGTGGCTACCCCTAATTTTAATTCATTGACTCCGTCCAGATTTAACTCATCTATTTAAGCACTAATTCATTATCCCTCTATCTTCATCCTCCTCTCTACAACTCCTTTTATTTTACAAAAAATTCCTTTATTCTCTATTTTCCTAGCTTTCTCCTTGTACAATATATATTAAAAATGGTGAAAATAATTTTGGGATTTGCTAGTGCTTTGCTAAAAGAAATACGGTTTAGTGAAAGGAGCAACTCCAAAAGAAAAACCAAGGTTGAAAGTAGCAGTACAACTCCTAATACTTATGTATGCAGAGATGAGCTGGATATTAAGAAGAAGCCCAAAATCAAGAAACAAGTCAAATTTGATCTTGAACCTAAATACCAATATCAAATAGAAGAAGAAACCAATGAGGAGCAAAAGAAAAAGAATACTAGTACTTCTTTTGATGATCATGCAAATAATGGGGTTAAAGTGAAAATATTGATGAAAAAGGAAGATGCAACAAGGTTGCTATTGAAGTGTAGAGAAGGAGGAGTACTTGAATTTATGGATGTAGCTCAAGAGCTTGTACAAGTTCCATCTACTAGTGTTAGGGTTCTGTCTTCTTCTACTACCAGTGGCGAAGCCATCTTAGTCTAAGGGGTGTCGGTCTTCGTCAAAAAATTATACTATATTATGCCTAGTTAGGTCAATAATGTTTCATGTGTATATATTATATTTTGAATCCTTGTAACTTAGTTACTTGTTTGCTTTTTTATAGTTTGATTTTTGACACCACTTAATTAGTGAGAGATTCCTAGTTTTATATTCCTGATAGAGATCTCAGTATAATGAAAATATTCATAGCATTCCTATATATTTTGCTCAATTTTGAAATGTGTATTACGATTGTGTTGCATTGCACTTTGAGTTTATTCGATCAAATTTTAGCTTTGTTTGACTCAAAAGATGTTAGAACCTTTTTTGAACAAATTAATCAAAGAAGAAGGGGTAAATCGTAGCCAAATATAATTAATTCCAAATCAAAACGTTAATGATAATGAACGCATATGGAATGAAAGAATCATGATCGATCTTATTAAGATTCAACATTGTCTTTCCCATCCATCGATGAGAAAGTCCATTTATATGTCTTCTTTGGGGATATTTCCCCATCTTCAGAAATACAAGAAAGGGGTTTTTTTCTCCTTTCTTTTGTGTCACGACCCAATTTAGGATCATGACCGGCGCTAAGGAATAAGTCTCCCAAGTAAGCCTCGTCGGTAATCTACAGAAAATCGGACAGAGTTTTCCCTGTTTTAGGACTATTCAAGAATAAACCTGTCTTAGAAATTACCAATACAACCAACCAATATGCACCTAAATCATTCATAATCTTCATCAACTAACCAAAAACGAGTTTTCACCATCATTACCAACCTTATAACCATAATAATACCAAACCCATTTCAAAAATATGGAAAGAAGTGCAATAGTAGTAACTAGTCCAATATAACGAATGAATACTCATGACGCTAATAAAAATGACTATGGAGCAACTCTAAGAGTTCATAAGGAAGGACGATAATAAATAAATAAACTCTTCGCCCACGTGAAAAAGTGCGGGGCTCACTAGGAACTATCAACTCGTATACTCTAATTAACAAAATCCTCGCTCGCGTAAACTGCTATCTCTGTAACTAAAATAGCGGGGAGTGAGTCGCTAGCTCAGTGAGTAATAACACTTAACCACAACCGTTTTTTATCGGGACAAGTCAGAAATACATGCTTGTATAATAAAATTCAGAATTTATCATAAAAATAAAATGCCATTTCAAAACGGTAAGAATAATCAGTCTCATTATATATTTCCTGTAACAGAAATCAATTTAACAATTCGGTAATAAACTCGGTAAGCATTGTATCATATCAATTCCTTATGTTTGGGAGGTTTCCAAGAAAGGATCATGTATTTGTATCACTGTGTGGACCCGTTCGTAAAAGAAGTCAAATATAACTGTAGGTCCCTACTCGAGGGAAAAACTGTAATTGTATGCTAGTTCTACCTTCCCACTAGCGAGAGCTATAACTGTACTCGATAATCGATAAATACAAGGTGCATCAGGTCTAACGAAACCGTCGTTAGCTAAGGGATCCTTCAAAGTCTCCTCCCATTTATACTCTTTCTTATAAACAGTAAATACTCGTACAAAAATATTTTCAAAATAATAAAGGACATATAATTTCTTATCAACTCTTGAAATTTTATTTCGGTAACGGTAAGCGTGTCTCAAGTAACAGTAGAACATGTCTAGTAACAGTGATAATAATTTAAACAATTGTAACATCTCAAGTAACGGTAAAACATATCTAGTAACGGTGAAAATATTTAGATTAATCGGTAAATATCTCAAGTACACTATTCGATACCATATCAAATAAAGGACTTGTCCCACATGTAATTTCAAAGCATTGGTAACACATTTATTTTTCAAAATCATATATAAACCATGCAGGTTATGAAAATACAAGTTGAGGTAAGATTATTACTCACAGTACTCATGCGAAATACCAAACTCGTCACCTCGAACGATCCGTACGACTCTCTTCAATCAATCTATAACCACATCAACACCGATCTTGTGTTAATTGCCTCCTTTAGGCTAAATTCATCACTAATTTAGGATACCCAATCCTACGAGTTTTATATTTTATCATCAATTCGCCGAATAATATTTACCCATGCTATGGGCATTTTTAGATTAGTCCAAAATCTTTTAAATAAAAAGGCAATTTATATAGTTTATTCCCTGTACTTTTCAATTTCCTTAATCATATATATAATTCGAAACTTAAATATTATTGTCCACAATATCCCTTTTCTTTGTATTAAATTTTCAATACCCGATAAAATCTCATACACAAAAATCGGGTTTAAAGGAATCTACCAGAAACTAAAGAAGAATCAACAGAATGGAAAAACTAACCTTTTTTTTGTCCGAAGGATAGTTTTCAGTTGAAGCTGCTATATATGTCCAATCGTTCTTCCTTTAATCATAAATTTTACTGCCAACAATTTCCTTTCCTCACTTGCTTGTCAATAACGTTGATGTCCAAGTAGTTGTTCCAGCAACTACTCCTTTTTTTTCTTTAAGTTTGGAGTTGGATTTCCCAATCCCTGAATCCCATCATGTGTTCATAGGATGGACCTTCGCCCATGCAATTCTTTTTTTTAATTTATTTATTAGGCTACTGACTTAAATGTCCTAACTTAAGTATCGAGTATTACATTCTCCCCACCTTATGAAATTCGATCCCCGAATTTAAATCAAGTGCCTACCTATAGACTGAAATAAGTGAAGATCCTTGATCACATAGCATCTTCCACTTCCCATGTAACTTCTTCAACTGTATGATTTCTCCATAAGACCTTCATAAACACTACTTCTTGTGACCGTAGTTTTTATTTATTTATTTATTTGTCTATCAATAATAGCCATCGGCTCCTCCTCATAAGTCAACTTCTCATCGAGCGGTATAGTCGGTGCTTCAAGCACTTGAGAGAAGTCTATTATACATTTTCTTAGCACAACCTAGGAGAAAGTTCCAACAATAAGGCATATCTTCCACTCATTCAAGTATCTCGTACGAATACATAAACCTCGAACTCAACTTATGTCTTTTCCCGAATCGCATCACGCATTTCATAGGGGAGACTCGTAGGAGCACTCTATCCCCAATTGTGAATACTAAATCCCTTCTTCTCTTATTTACATAAGACTTTCATCTGCTTTGAGCTTTGAGCAATATCAATTGGACCCTGTCAATAGCTTCTTGTACTAAGTCGGGTCCCAATTAGTTAGTCTCACCAGCTTCAAACCATCTAATAGGAGAACGACATCTCCTACCATACAATGCTTCGTACGATGCCATCTGAATGCTAGACTAAAAATTATTTGTGTAGGAAGTTCAGCTAAAGGTAAATAAGCATCCCAATTACCTCCAAATTTAAGAATACATGTTATCAACATATCCTCCAAGATCTTTATAGTACGTTCAGACTTCTTGTCTGTTCGTTGATGAAATGCAATATTAGAATCTACTCGTGTACCCAATGCTTCTTGAAAAGATATTCAAGGTGTGCGAAATTTTGATTCTCTATAAGGAATGCTGAATAATAGAACCTATGGACTCGGTTAATTTTCCATTTATGTATCTATGCATATTTTAACTCATTGTAAGAAGTTTTGACTAGGAAGAAGTGTACCTATTATATAAGTCAATTTACAATTTCCCAGATATAATCATAACCTCTAATTGTTTGAGGTGTCTGTCACAAAGTTCACTAAATTCTATTTCATTTTCACTTTGGAACTCGAGCTGTTGTAGTGGTCTTGCAAGTCGCAAATCCTTTCCTTGACATGCTAGAAAGTCAAATATTTAGAAACAAGAAAAAAAAACCTTTCCTCTTTCATTTCTCTCAAATACAATTTTCTTCTAGTTATGGTACATCTTATTGGACCCTAAATGTACAGTGTATCTAGAGTTGTGAACTCCTCAAGAATAACTTATCTTAATCCATCTATATTTGGTACACATAACCTGCTACTTAGTCGAAGAATACCATCACTATCAATAGCCATGTTCTTGCTTTTACTAGCTAGGGTCTCATCTCGATATTTATATAATCGCTCATTTTTCTATTGAGTGAACTTTATGTTCTCCACTAATGAAGACTTGGCTTTATCACAAGCCAATAATGTCTCTTAATTCTCCATACTAAACTTGATACAAGTACCATTTAGTCTCTACATATTTTAAGCCAAAAGTTCTTTTGACAAAACTATATGTGTCAAATTGCTCATAGGTTTTTTTTCTGCTCAATGCATCAACCACCATATTGGTCTTTCCATAACGATACCAATTAAAACAATCATAGTCATTGAGTAGTTTCATCTACCAAAACTGTCGAAGATTTAGATTTAGTGAAAAATATTCTTTAATCTCTTGTGGTCAGTATAAATCTCACAATTTTGCAGTATAAGTAATGCCTCCAAACCTTCAAGCCAAAACCAAAACCACTGCAACTAACTCTAAGTCATGAGTAAGATAATGTAGGTCATGCTTCTTGAATTGTCTCGAAGTGTAAGATATAACACGATTATATGCATAAGAACACATCCTAATTCATCCTTAAAGCATCCAAAAAAATATCGTGAGTCCTCCAAAATCTATTGGTAAGGCTAATACTAGGGTAGTTGTTCATGTTTAGGGTTCCTGAAGTTCTGCTGACATTCCTTTGTCCCTGGGAACTTTGCATTTTTTTGTTGTTGTTGTGTTAACTAGGTTAGTGATGCTTCTATTTTGTAAGTATCCTATACCAAATTCTAGTAGTAGTCTGCCAAGACAAGTAGCTACAGATCTCTATAGCAATAGTTGACCTTTCCCATTTCTGAATTGTTTCCATCTTCTTCGAACTTACCATAATTACATCCTTAGTTACAATAAGCTCGACCTGAGTTTATCCAAAACTCACGCTTCAAGAACTTGGCAAAAAGCTAATTTTTCTAGTAACGTCTATGATCACTGTCAACTCAACGCTACACTAAGGTAGGAGGAGCGGGTCGCAATAGCCTTTACCCGATATGAAGATCGGGATCGAATTCTTCAGGGAGCTAGTAGTGGAGTTGGATTGTCTGTCTATCCTAGAGATTTGTTTGTACTCCTAATGTCACTTCAAATATTTTTCGGTTTTCAAATTATAACTATTTTTGTTAAACTATTGATTAACACTAAATTATGCTACAAGAATATTGCTAAGTTGTATCTAATGGGAAGAAGGGCACTAGGGTCGTGACACTACCTAGGTGGCTAATTGACGGGTAGATGTTACTAAGGTTCGATTGATATAATTGGGGCTTATGCTATAACCGTTGCACAATTTTACCCACTCTCACACCTCTCGGTAGAGAAAGTGACTTTGCCTAATTGACTCTCTCGAGACCAAATGGGTAGGCAAATTAGACCAAGCAACTAGGGTTCAAGTAGAGTAATTACTCTCTCGAGGTTTAACCCATTAATTGAGACTATCATTTCTCATAAGTCCATCCCAATTCCTTGTTGGGTCAATTTTGGGGTTATAGACTCTCTTTATCAAGAAGAGTTAAACCCACAAAGCTTGAATCAGTGTTTACAACCACAAATTCTAGATTAAAACATAAAATCAACCTAAATAGCAAATACCCATAGTCAATCTAACACTAGATGGCAACACCCATCAATTACCCACACTAGAGTTGTGCCACAACCCTAGCTAATGAGTTTAGCTACTCATGCTAGATAAGGAAATTGAAGAAATAGATGAAGAACTAAGCATATTGATTAATTGCTAAAATTTAATTACAAGAATTTATCGTAAATGTAAAGCAAAAGTGCCAAAAATGGCTACATAATATGTTCTCACGAGTGCAGGTCTCTACTGATGTATCTCCCCTCCTAAAAAATGGTAAAATGTTCTATTTATACTAGGCTGGAAAAACTGGACAAAAATACCCCTGTGGGGTCAGTGCGGGCCGCATTAAATGGACCGCGGCTGCACTGGGCTCACTCATTTTTCTCTGAACTTGAACTACGCGGACCACGTAGAACAGACCGCGACCGCGGAGGGAGCTGGCGCGGTCCGCGCAACCACGACCGCGGACCGCATGGCACTAGCTTTGCAAACTCAATCTCTCTGAACCTCATGACCGTGGACCGCACAAAAAAGTAGTGCAGCCGCGAGCCTTCACCACGGACCGCGAGATGTGTACCGCAGTCGCGCTTCTTCTAGTCCTGATTCACCAACTCTCTAAACCACCTAGTGCGGCCACATTCCACTTTGCGCGGTCCGCACTAGGCCTTCTTTTCTCAATATTTCTTGGTCTTTGATACTTGAGCAGATTTCACTTCTTTTCGAGCTGATCTTTGACATTTCGTCACTTTGTCAATCAAACCTGCGATCAAGCACAACTTGTGAGCCTTTTAGGATTATTTTGTAACAATATATGATCAAAGCGTAGGCAAGTAGGGGCATAAAACATGTTAAAATCCTAACTTATCAACTCCCCCAAACTTAAACCTTTGCTTGTCCTCAAGCAAACAAAATAAGATCCACCCCTTAAAGGAAAATCCAAGTAATTCCAGTTGCTCTAAAGTAACCTCAACAAGCATAAATTGGGACTAACAATTGCCCTAAATACGAATGGATCACTAACAGAATTCAAACTTTGAAAAACTATAGATCAAGTGTGACACAAGAGCATCAAGAATTGACTCATTACATCAAAGAACTCTCTCAATTACTTTAGTCGCTGTGGACCCCAAACTCACACATCCTCAACTCTCCCTAAGCAAACCTCACCTTTTTAGAGTATAAGCACGCAAACCAAGGTTAATGGGAAGTCACTCGTTTCTCTCAAGGAAAGGTCACAAGTCCGGCTCTAAGTACCTTATGCTTGACCCTCATGTAAGTATCCACTAATGCGAGCGTCATCCAACTCAAGATCATATAGGGATTTTATGGAGTCAATGTGAAGGCTTTTGGTTTAGGGTAGGAAAATTTGTTGGTCTATATGGGTTCCATCTTCCCTTAAGCACTTTTTTTGATTCATTCTGGCACAATTCTCTTTGACTCTTTGAGTATTCCACTTCTTTTCAAGGGGTTAGAGAGACACATTGTCACTCTTTCTTATGCAATTCAAAGCATTTCTCCTTTTTCTACTTTTTTCCATACCTTTTTCACTTTTATTTTTCTTGAATCCCATTTTATTCTTTGCATATTGGGCTTTCTTTTAGTCTTTTTCTTTTCTTTCTTTTTCATCACCTTCCTTTCCTTTTGCTTTTGTTCCTTTTACCCCTTTGTTTCATTTCTTGTCTCTCCCCCCCAAACTTAGACTTTTGCCATTACTTACGGGACGATTTGGGTGCCAAAAGAGGGTATAATTTAGAACGGGTATAGGCTTGTAACATTGGTTCTTGAAAGAAGAAGGTTTAAGGCTCAAAAGGGTTAGCTAAGGATTATATCATTGGTAGGCTATGGAATTGTTCGATTATTGTTTGGATCAAGGAGAGCCTATAATCACTTCTCAAATCGAATTTCACTCAAAATTTCGCCTCAACAAACATTCAGGGCAAGTTCTAGACCATTGGCTCGGGACTTGGACTCACAATTCAATTTCTCACCACACACACTCAAGGATTGCTAAAGACATAGAGTCGGGGGCCCACAACAACCTTAGACACGATTGAGCACACAATAGTCCCGAAAGACCATATGATGTTTGTTTGGTCAAAACAAGAGTCTCAAGATCACTACTTTCACCATCCTAAACACAACCACTTGTCTTTGACCATGGGATCAAAGGCAAATGTGTTAGGCCCAAGTGAAGCTTTGCTTGAGGTACCCTTAACTATAAACTACTAAAAATGAGAGGAAAATCAAAAATAGACTCAAACCCTTAAGAAGGTTGTCACGCCATCCATCATCGGGAAGAGCCACCCGGTTCACACAATACTCCACCCTTGGAAAGAACTATGACATTAAGAAAACCAAGGGTTTATTGAAAGCGCCAAAACCGAAACAAAAAGGCTGCGAGCCTATCTACTAAGCTAAGAATGAAAATTTTGTACGAAAATAGAAAATAGAATGAATATTTACAATAGGGGATTAGAATATACAACGGGGGATGAATATATATACAAAAATGCAACTTTATATACAGACCAAACGGAAGATAAAAAGTGCGATAAAAGTAACTAAATGTAAAGTTATATACAGACCAAATAAAAAAAATCAAACAGAAACATAAACTAAGTCAGCTAATATATACAATCATCCAGATAAAAAGTAGGGCGCACCCCCACAAATAAAAGTTGGCATTGTCCCCAATGCCAACTAAACAAATAAGCGTAAAAAAATCAAGAGGAAAGGATATAGGAGCTCCCTAATCCTCGTCTGTCTGCATAGGAACATGAATGGTCCCCTGGTCCTCTGTATGTACAGGAACCTCAGACTGGTTCCCGATCTCCTGCTGCTCAGCTGCTGGGACTGGGGCCTGGACCTGTACGGGCTGAATATCATGAACATCCTGTGGCTGACTGGAGGTAGCCTCCGGTGGATCCGCCAACTGGATGATCGCCTCATCTGCAATGGGGAGCTTCCTCTTCTTCTTTGGAAGCTGATGTGTCTCTGCTACTGGTGCTACTGCTGGGGCTAGATCCTCGAATAGCAAGTCTAAAGGCAGCTGGTCTGCCTTCAGTTTGTCAACATCCTCCCTCAGCGCCTTCACAGACTCCTTGGAAGCCCGTGTTTTGTGTAGCTTCTTGTGCTCCCTGGCAAGCTCCTTCAGGGCCTTGCCATGTGAATCCACCACCTTAGCCAAGGCAGCCTGAGAATCGAGGATCTTTTACTGGTTGGCAAGAATCTCCTTAAGTGAATCCTCGATAGACTAGGGCACCTGCACTGGCTGTGGTGCCGAATGAGCCGCAATAGTAGAAGTCAAGGTGGACAACTTGGATGAAGCAGTCGCTATCCAGTTGTTCAAGCTATGAAGTGTCTGGCTTAGCTGGGTGGGCGGTGATAGGATGGGCCCACGAAGATGGAATCCCTGGGCCAGCTGAAGTAGAGGGACCATCAGTAGTGGAAGGTCCGGGAGGCATGTCAATAACTGTAGAAGTAGGCTCAGTGGAGGGCTCTACCGCAACCGGCTCTTCAGACTGGCCGGTTGGGGCAGAAGCAGGCGGCTTGTAATTTTTGTCCTTGGGGTTGACTGACCCCTTCAAACTATACCATGAGAACGGAGCCACAGGTTTGACCTTTACGTTAAAAGGTCTCTTCTCCACCTCCAGGTCCCGGAAACACATAGTGAGGGTGCTGGGAAAAGGATAGTTCCGGTCATGCTCAACCCCCTCTGCAGAAATGACGCGGGACATCACATTGCCCATGTTGATAGGATATCCTGCCATAATAGAAGCAACAAGAACAGCCCGGGCAAGTGGAATAGTCTGATCATGGGTAGTGGGATCGAACCGACTGCACACAAAAGTCAACCACCCTCTAGACTCAAAGTTGAACGTTCTCCGAAGTATTTTGGCCCCTACTTACAACCACTCTGGAACCGTACCCGGGATTGCCAGGTATGAAGCTAACCACGGACGAACCTCCTCGCCCATTGCCAACTTTTCATTGTAAAGGGACTCATCTTCATCATTGAACCCCAGGTATTCATTTAGTGCCTTCCCAGTAAATACCACATTTTTGTTTCTCACTTTGTTCACCTTAGTGCCCTTCAAGATGTGGGCCACATTGCTATAGAACTCCTTGACCATATGCTCATTCGCCTTCACACAATTATCTTTAAAGAACTCCCAACCCACTCGAGCCTAAAACCGTCTATGTACATTAGGGTGTAGGGGTATGAGGTCTCTGTCAATGAAACTCCTCTCAAGAATAAATTTCCGTGCCGGCCACCATTCCCTAAACTTGTGGAACGCCACCTGGCTGACGAATCTATCCTCCCAAACAGCGGGATTCCTAGTCTTGCCAATACCCCCAACCTGCGGCACACCACACCTCAGTAACTTCCCATCTCCCTCATCACCTCTAGCACCTTCTCCAGATATTGATGATGTGGGAGAGGTAGAGCATTCATCCCCACTACCTTCCGCTGAGCCCTCAGATGACCCAGAAGAAATGTTCATTGAGGCTCGAGCATCGGGGGAAGATGGGGGAGTGTCTCTATGTATGGCGTTCTCCGGATATGGGATGTATAGAGGGACTGAATCTGAAGAGATCTCTCAATTACTTGGGCTTGTACTCACTCCTCGAGGTGTCAAGGGCTCTATTTGCCGCTTTGATTGCTTTCCTCATATCCTTTATGTTTTGTCTAGCCTGGGGAGTGAGTTTTACCATCCGTTGCTTCCCTCCCCGGGAGAAATTACGTCGGTCGGGTTGTTTGTCACCTTTACCTCGTTGTTTGACCATTATTTGTAAGCATACACATCTAACATGGTTAGTATCAGCACAGGCAGTGAAACAAGTCTTGAAATTGAATTGCAGACATCAGGTTAAATGTTGCAAAAACAGTTGCAGAATATGGCACCGCGGCCCGCACAAACAGGAGTGCGGCCGCACTGAGGGCACCGCGGACCACGCAAAGGCGATCGCGGTCCGCATTGGGACAAGGCCCTGGACAACATCTCTCTGATTTTGCCCACCGCGGGCCACACAAAAAGTAGTGCGGCTGCATTGGGGCACCGCGGACCGCATAAAAGCGACCGCGGTCCACACTGATGTAAGGACTGAAACATCACCTCTCTGAATCCAACCACCGCAGCCCGCACAGAGTAGCACCGCGGCCGCGGTGGGCTAGCGCAGACCGCATAAAGTGCAATGCGGCCGCGCTGGGCATAGGTTCAATTTCGATCACATGGGCACTACGGTCCACGTAAAATGGTAATACGAACTGCGTCAGGGCACCGTGGACCGCAGAAAGGCGACCGCGGGCCGCGGAGAGTACTTTGAACAGGCACTAAGTTAGGGTTTAAGTTTTTCCTATTTTTGTTCAAGTTTTCCACCTAACTTGTCCCTACTCCCAGTTCACAAAGGTCTCTAAACACACAATATCCCACCATTACACTTTATGAGGCTAACAAATGAAATAAAAATGAGAAGAAGAATAGACTCTAGCAACTAGGCATGAAAAACAAAATGAAACTATAATATAAAACAAAGAAAGATGATGAAATGTTACCAGATTGTGATGATGAGATGCAATTAATCAGGCTAAACACGAATTACTATCAGAAGAGAGAGTGAACAGTAGCTTTTAGAGGTTTGAGTGTTAAAATTTCGAAAAGTGTAAGTTGTGACCCTTGGGCTCTATTTATAGAAAAACAGTGGGACCCAGCCTTACCTACTAGCACGGCCGCACAAATCTGACCGCGGACCGCACTGGGTTTGTTCAGAATGAAGCTTGAGCAAGCAACCTCCGCGGTCCGCACAAATAGACCGCGGCCGCGGAGGTCTACCGCGGTCCGCACTAAATGGAATGCGGCCGCGGTGGCAAACTTCAGAGAGTACCACTTTTCACCATCACCAGTGCGGACCGCACAAAAGCAATCATGGTCGCACTGGCAATCTTTAGAGACTGTTCAACTCTTTTTTTTAAACTATTTTGCACTACATCAACTCAATCCCTGCAACATCTCACAATCAGTTAGCTCAAAAATCAAACCTACACTACCAAAAAAACACAGAAAACAACAAAAAGGAAAAGATATGGGTTGCCTCCCACACAACGCCTAATTTAACGTCGCGGCACGACGCATGTTACTAGCACATTACTTTAGATGGAGAAGTGCCAGCATGTGGCTATCATCAAATTTCCCAAGATAATGCTTGAGCCGATGTCCATTGACTCTGAATATTTCACCATTCTTGTTCCTTAGATCAAGAGCACCAAATGGGGTCACGAACACAACTTCAAACGGCCCACTCCACTTTGACTTGAGCTTAACCGGAAACAGACGTAACGGGGAATTGAACAAGAGAACCATATCTCAATCTTGAACTCCTTTCCCCGAGCATATTTGTCATGAAGGTACTTTATTTTATCCTTGTACAAGGACGAGCTGGAGTAGGCATGGAATCTAAACTCATCAAGCTCATTAAGTTGTTCAACTCGCAGATTTGCCGCAACATCCCATTCTAAGTTCAACTTCCTCAAAGCCAACATGGCCTTGTGCTTTAATTCCACCGGAAGATGACAAGCTTTACCAAACACCAACTGATACGGTGACATACCAATCGGAGTTTTGTAAGCCGTCTGATAAGACCAAAGAGCGTCATCCAACTTTTTCGACCAATCGGTCCTATTAGCATTGACAGTTTTAGACAAAATACTCTTAATTTCTCTGTTGGAGACTTCCACTTGGCCACTAGCTTGAGGATGATAGAGGGTCGAAACCTTATGATTGACACCGTACTTAGAAAGCAATGTGTCGAAAGCCTTGTTGCAAAAGTGAGACCCCCCATCACTAATGATAGCACGAGAAGTGCCAAACCTTGTGAAGATACTCTTTTTCAAAAATGCCACAACACTCCGGGCTTCATTGTTGGGCAAAGCCATGACTTCAACCCATTTTGAGACATAGTCCACCACCATGAGAATGTAAGTGTTCCCACAAGAGCTCACAAAAGGACCCATGAAATCGATGCCCCAAACATCAAAAATATCCACTTCGAGAATTGTATTGAAGGGCATCTCATCCCTTTTAGAAACTCCGCCAGCTCTTTGGCACTTATCATATCTCTTCACCAAATCGCCCGCATCTTTAAATAAGGTAGGCCAGTAAAATCCGCAACTAAGCACTTCAGAAGCCGTTCTCGCCCCGCCATGATGGCTACCATAGGGAGAGGAATGGCAAGCCTCCAAAATACCCAATTGTTCCTCCTCCGGGACACATCGTCGAATCATACCATCCGTGCAAATCTTGAACAAGTATGGCTCATCCCAATAGAAATCCAAACTATCCCACTTGAGCTTCTTCCTTTGGTTAGAAGAGAGCTCACATAGGATTATTCCGGTCACAAGGTAATTGGAAACATCGGCAAACCATGGCATATCTTTCATTGAGACCTCAAGGAGTTGTTCATCGGGAAATGAATCATTGATCTCAAGGCCGTCACAAGGCCTCCCTCCTCCTCCAAACGGGACAAGTGGTCCGCCACTTGATTCTCACTACCCTTCCGATCAACAACTTCTAGATCAAACTCTTGAAGAAGTAACACCCATCTCATCAATCTCGCCTTGGAGTCTTTCTTGGTCATCAAATACCTAAGGGCGGCGTGATTGGTGTGCACTATAACTTTGGCCCCCATAAGGTAAGGTCAAAACTTTTCCGTAGCAAACACAATAGCCAACAATTCTTTCTCAGTGACTGTATAGTTTCTTTGAGCCTCATTCATGGTCTTGCTTGCGTAGTACACCGGATGAAACATCTTGTTGATTCTTTGGCCCAAAATAGCCCCAACCGCAACGTCACTAGAATCACACATAATCTCAAAAGGCAAGCTCCAATTTGGTGCGGTAATGATGGGGGTAGAAGTCAACTTGAGCTTAAGAAGCTCGAATGCGTGCATACAACTCTCATCGAACAAGAACTTTGCATCTTTCTCTAGCAACTTGCACAACGGATGTACCATTTTAGAAAAATCCTTTATGAACCTCCGGTAGAAACCCACGTGCCCAAGGAAACTCCTCACCCCTTTGACAGAAGTAGGGGGAGGGAGCCTCCAATAACCTCAATCTTGGCCTTATCAACTTCGATTCCTCGCTTTGAGATCTTATGACCCAACACTATACCTTCTTCTACTATAAAATAACACTTTTTCTAATTGAGAACAAGGTTGGTGTCTTCACATCGGGCCAACACTCTATCCAAGTTTACCAAGAACTCCTCAAAGAATCCCCAACCACGCTGAAATCATCCATGAAGACCTCCAAGATATCCTCCACCATGTCGGTGAAAATAGCCATCATACAACGTTGGAAGGTCGCCGGAGCATTACACAATCCAAATGGCATTCTAGAGAAGGCGAATGTGACATAAGGACATGTAAAGGTGGTCTTCTCTTGGTCCTCCGTGGCAATTAGAATTTGATTGTACCCCGAGTAACCATCCAGAAAACAATAGAAAGTCCGGCTCGCAAGACGATCAAGCATTTGGTCAAGGAATGGCAATGGGAAATGATCTTTTCTAGTCACCTTGTTCAGCTTCCGGTAATCCATACAAACTCTCCACCCGATGACCGTTGTAGTGGGAATAAGCTCATTATTGTCATTGGTCACCATGGTCATACCACCCTTCTTCGGCACACATTGCACCAGAGAGGTCTACGAACTGTCAGAAATGGGATAAACCACCCCTGCATCTAGCCACTTGATAACCTCTTTCTTCACTACCTCTTGCATCACCTCATTTAGTCTTCTTTGATGCTCCAAGTAAGGCTTTGCATCCTCCTCCAGGATGATTTTGTGCAGGCAAAATGCGGGGCTTATTCCCCGAATATCAGCTAGAGTCCATCCGATTGCCCTTTTCCGCTTTTGAAGAACCGCCAAGGTGGCCTCAACCTGCATGTTAGTAAGGCAAGAAGAAAAAATAACAGGTAGAGTAGAATTTGAACCCAAGAATTCATACCTGAGGTTTGGAGGAAGTGGCTTCAACTCCAACACCGGTGGCTCCTCAATCGATGGCTTTGTTGGTGGAGTTTTGTGGTTTTCAAGATCCAAGGATAGCCTCCTAGGCTCGTATGAATATGAACCCATACCATGCAATGCATTCACGCACTCCACTCTACTAGCATCATCATTGACATCCATATTAAGAAGCACGGCCTCAAGGGGATTTTCAGCATGGATCATGGAACTTGTGTCATCCACTATCACAGCTGTGACAATGTCTACAAATGAACACACCTCCGTGCTATTAGGTTGTCTCATTGATTTGCAAACATGGAATACCACCTTCTCATCCCCCACTCGGAAAGTCAACTCACCCGCTTCAACATCAACCAATGTCTTCCCCGTATCTAGGAAAGGACTACCAAGAATAATCGGCACTTCAAAGTCCACCTCACAATCCAATATGACAAAGTCGGCCGGCAATATAAACTTATCCACCCAGACAAGTACATCATCGATTATGCCTAAAGGTCGCTTCATCGATCGATCCGCCATTTGAAGTCTCATTGAAGTGGGTCAAGGTTGTCCAATTCCCAAAGTCTTGAAGACCGAGTACGGCATCAAATTTATGCTAGCCCCCAAGTCACAAAGGGCCTTAGGCAAAATTCGCACTTCTGATAGTACAAGGGATAGTAAAAGCTCCGGGATCCTCAAGCTTGGGTGCCATTGAATGTACTATGGCACTCACTTGATGAGTCATTTTAATTGTTTCACACTCTATCGACCTCTTCTTTGTTACCAAATCTTTCATAAACTTAGCGTACCCTGACATTTGCTCAAGCACCTCCACCAAAGGCATATTGATTGTGAGGCTGTTCATCATGTCAATGACTTTTTGAATTGATTGTCACTTTTTTGCTTTGCTAACCGTTGAGGATAAGGTGGAGGTGGCCTAGGCAAAGGTGCCTTGGCCTTTTGTACAACCGGCGTAGGCATGTCAATCACGTGTTCCCTAGACGGGTTCACGACATCTTGAGTCTCTACCTCGGCTTCATCATCAATATCAATCCGCACATCATTGTTTACATTTTGATTAACCACATCATCAACAATCAAAGGTACATCATCATCCTGCAATTCAACATCTTCTTCCATAATTTGCTTTTGCTTTGAGGCATTCACATCACCACCTCTCCCACTTCTTGTTGTAACCGTCATCACATGATTATTATTCCCTCCCTTCGGGTTCACTACCATATCACTTGGTAGCGCACCCTTGGGACGAGTATTCAACGCTTGAGAGATTTGTCCTAATTGCACCTCCAAGTTCCGGATAGATGTATTATGATAAGCTAATTGGGCATCGGAATCTTGGTTCTTTTTCATCATTTGCTAGAACATGCTTTCAATTCGCCCCATATCACTCCCGGAAGAATTAGTACCTTGAGAAGGAAAGGGGGTGGATTGTTCGGTTGTTGGTACATGGGGACCTTTGAAAACCTTGCCCCTAGTTGCCTTGGTTCCCGCTATTGTTCCACCCTCCTTGATTGTTGTTGTTGGCCCAATTATTGTTTTTACCATTCCAATTCCCTTGGTTGCTTTGATTACCCCAATTTTTGTTTTGGTTGTTATTATTCCAATTGCCACCACCTTGTTGTTGATTGTTGTTATTCCAATTACCTCCGCCTTGTTGTTGATTGCCCTAATTTCCTTGAGGACGCCATTGTTGATTCGAAGAGTTGCCTCTATTCCCTTGGTAGTTATTGACATATTGGACCTCTTCGCTTTGGTCATCATAGCACTCAATTGAATAACCACAACCATCATTGTTGTTGTCATATTGTTCACAATTACCTTGAGGATGTTACCCTCTTTGCCTCCTTTTCAACATAGAGACACCTTCCATTGTATTGACTTGGCACGGGTTTTGAACTTGTTGCAATTGCGCCTTTGACAATTGATTCATAGTTGTTGTAAGCTCGGCAATAGCTTGGCCATGATCGTGCAATTCCTTGTGCAAATGGATGACCGTAGGGTCACCTTGGGGCACATTTGCTCGGCTTTGCCATGCCGAAGAGGTGTCGGCCATTTCATCAAGTACATCACATGCCTCTTGGAAAGAAAGTTTCATAAAGTTCCCTCCGGCCAATTGGTTCACAATGCATTGATTCGTGGTGTTGATGCCCCGATAAAAGGTTTGTTGAATCATCGCCTCGGTCATGTTGTTATTAGGGCACACTTTCACCTTTGTTCTATATCTTTCCCATATCTCGTGCAAAGGTTCCGTTGGCTCTTACTTGAAGGCTAGAATTTCATCCCGAAGAGCCGCCATATGACTTGGAGAAAAGAACTTGGCAATAAATTTATCCGCCAATTCATCACATGTTGTGATAGAATGATTAGGGAGCCTTTCTAACCAATCCAATGCTTTACCCCGAAGAGAGAATGGGAAAAGCCTCAATCTCAATGCATCCTCGGACACGTGTGTCTTCTTACTACCCCAGCATGTATCCACGAACCCCTTCAAGTGCTTGTAGGCATTTTGATCGGAGGCGCCCGTGAAATACACTCTTTGCTCGAGCAATGTCAACATAACATTTGTGATTTGAAAGTTCCCCGCCCGGATTCGGGGAGGCATAATAGCACTGGTGTATCCTTGATTTGGTAAAACTCTGGGAGCCACTCTCGGCGGTTGCGGAGGAGGGTCTGGAATAATGTTGTTCTTATTTGCATTTGTATTGGCATTTCGGTCCCTCCGTGGAATTTGAGGTAAGACCTCATCTTGATCTAGATCCTCTACCTCCTCCCCCGCTATCACGTTGCCGAGAGGGTCATTTGCATTAAGAGCCATTTGTACCTGATTGATCGACACAAACAAAATTAGTAAACAAGAAGGAAAGAGAAGCAAAACACAAAACTAAATAAACAGATAGTCAACACCGTAAGCTCCCCGGCAACGGTGCCAAAAAGTGATCACTGCCAACTCAACGCTACACTAAGGTAGGAGGAGCGGGTCGCAATAGCTTTTACCCGATATGAAGGCCAGGATCGAATTCCTCAGGGAGCTAGTAGTGGAATTGGATTGTCTGCCTATCCTAGAGATGTGTTGTACTCCTAATGTCACTTCAAACATTTTTTGGTTTTCAAATTATAACTATTTTGTAAAACTATTGATTAACACTAAATTATGCTACAAGAATATTTCTAAGTTGTATCTAATAGGAAGAAGGGCACTAGGGTCGTGACACTACCTAGGTGGCTAATTGACGGGTGGATGTTACTAAGGTTCAATTGACATAATTGGGGCTTATGCTATAACTGTTGCACAATTTACCCACTCTCACACCTCTCGATAGAGAAAGTGACTTTGCCCAATTGACTTTCTCTAGACCAAATGGGTAGACAAATTGGACCAAGCAACTAGGGTTCAAGTAGAGTAATTACTCTCTCGAGGTTTAACCCGTTAATTGAGACTATCATTTCTCATGAGTCCATCCCAATTCCTTGTTGAGTCAATTTTGAGGTTATAGACTCTCTTTATCAAGAAGAGTTAAACCCACAAAGCTTGAATCAGTGTTTACAACCACAAATTTTAGATTAAAACATAAAATCAACCTAAATAGCAAATACCCATAGTCAATCTAACACTAGATGGCAACACTCATCAATTACCCACACTAGAGTTGTGCCACAACCCTAGCTAATGGGTTTAGCTACTCATGCTAGATAAGGAAATTGAAGAAATAGATGAAGAACTAAGCATATTGATTAATTGCTAAATTTTAATTACAAGAATTTATCGTAAATGTAAAGCAAAAGTGCCAAAAATGGCTACATAATACGTTCTCACGAGTGCAGGTCTCTACTGATGTATCTCCCCTCCTAAAAAAATGGTAAAATATTCTATTTATACTAGGCTGGAAAAACTGGACAAAAATACCCCTGCGGGGTCAGTGCGGGCCGCATTAAATGGACCGCGGCCGCACTGGGCTCACTGCTACTTCTCTAAACTTGGACTCTGCGAACCGCGTAGAACGAACTGTAGCCGCAGAGGGAGCTGGCGCGGTCCGCGCAACCACGACTGCGGACCGCATGGCACTAGCTTTGCAAACTCAATCTCGCTGAACCTCATGACCGCGGACCGCACAAAAGGGTAGTTCAGCCGCGGAGCCTTCATCGCGGACCGCAAGATGTGTACCGCGGTCGCGCTTCTTCTAGTCCTGATTCACCAACTCTCTGAACCACCTAGTGCGGCCGCATTCCACTTTGTGCGGTCCGCACTAGACCTTCTTTTCTCAATATTTCTTGGTCTTTGATACTTGAGCAGGTTTCATTCTTTTTTTAGCCGATCTTTGACATTTCGTCACTTTGTCGATCAAACATGTGATCAAGCACAACTTGTGACCCTTTTAGGACTATTTTGTAACAATATATGATCAAAGCATAGGCAAGTAGGGGCATAAAACATGTTAAAATCCTAAATTATCAGTCTATAACATTTTTTTTTGGTACTCGTGTGCTTCCTAGCTACGAGAATATACCAAAATATCTTAAATAAAAACTATAATACTTTTTTTTTTAGAAACAACTTGAACGCCATATTCATTACATCTTATAAAAGCGATTGGAGAATTTCCCAGTCCAAAAGGCATTATAAGTAACTCATAATATCTGTATTGAGTTCTAGAGATTGATATCGAAATATCTTCCTTTATTATATTAAGCTTATAATAACTAGACTGGAGATCAACCTTTTAAAAATGGGAGGCTCCTTATAACTGATCAACAAGTTATCTATACAAGACAATGGATATTTCTTGTGTATTGTTATCTTATTTAATTATCTGTAGTTGGCGCACATTTTTAAAGACTTATCCCTTCTTTTTTTCCAATCAATATGGGTGTACCCCATGGTGCAACACTCGATATGATAAAACTTGTATCCGGTAAGTCTTCAAAATATATAATTTACTCATCTCTAAAACCTATAATCCCCTTTTGCACAAAACTAGCCTTTAAAGTCCATCAAACCTAATAGTCTTTCCATAATATTCGAGGGTAGCATGGTAAGAAAATAATTAATCCATATCCATCTGTACATTAGAATCAACCATATATATCAAGTACAACTTGGTTATCTAGGGTTTTCTTCTCTTAACTTGAATCTTAAAAGTTTTAAACACGTCTAACTACTATAAATTTCTCACAGATGTGGCAACCCGAAAAGGATCGCTTAATATCCCAAATCATTCTTGATTTTTAAATCTTAGACTCATATTAAAATTCATACTAAAAGATATTCTAATATCGATCTTCTTATGTGAGTTCTTGCACACCTATCATGTCCATATTTTCAATCTTTCTGGTAAATGCAACTGCTAAAGAAGAGGTTCAAGTCTTCATATATGCAGTTACTATCTTATTTAAATAATTAACCAACCTTTCAACAAGCCTCTAAACTTAAGATGTCTCTTGCATATCAAGCTGAGAAAGTTTGGTGTTATATGTATCTATACCCATCTCTAAATTAATTTCTTAAATGATCTAGCAGGCAAGTTCACGTCACAAGCTGACAAGAAGAAAGTGATTCATAAGTCCTTTAGTGAAATTATTCCCAAATTAGTTGTGTTGCTATTGTTGACATCTCTAAGAGTACACTAGCATTTCATGTATTCGTCATATTCTCTTGTCTAAAAGTTGCATTTTCCATAGACCTCTTCATGAAATATCCTATAGCTCATAACATGATAAGTATTTTACTAAAACCTTTAAGGATCCTTTGAACTATCAGAAATAGTAAACTTAGTTGTTTCAACTTTAGGAACTTTATTAAGAATATTTGTTGTTTCCTACAATTTTCTAGGTCCATGAGGACTTTAGAGCCCCTATTTTGTTGCTCATTAGTCTTACATTTATCCATTATATCCATAAAGATTTCAAAAAAAAATTAATTCATGGAGGTAAGTACTTTTTTTATAGTACTCCTCTATCGTTGTAGTGGTAGACTAGTATAAATTTTTGAAATAAACCCTACTACGCATCTTACCAGAAAACACCTCATATGTCACGATGAACTTTTCACTGGTCTTGTATACTACTTATGTAGCATTTCTTTTCTTGGAGATGGCTGCATGTGCATTGGCGAAATTTGACATCTTTGAAGTTTGAACCTCTAGTCAAATTCTATTATAGGGTAATTGGTCCGAGCCATACACGAATAGGATAAGTAATGATAGATCAGTTATTTGACCCTAATCGCCACACACGTACGAAGGAATAAGAAAGAAATACAAGACACATCCTATCATGCCCTCGCAGAATCACGATTATGGGAATGGCCGGTTACATAACCATAATTGAGATTCTACTACCGACGTGTGCTCCATTAGTCACAAGAATAACCTAGGGCTCTGGTAAAAACTTTGTCACGACCCAATTTAGGATCATGACCGGTGCTTAGGAACAAGTGCTCCCAAGTAAGCCTCGTGGGTAATCTACAGAAAATCGGACAGAGTTTCCCCTGTTTTAGAACTATCCAAGAATAAACCTGTCTTAGAAATTCCCAACACAACCAACCAATATGCACCTAAATCATTCATAATCTTCATCAACTAACCAAAAATGAGTTTTCACCATCATTACCAACCTTATAACCATAATAATACCAAACCCATTTCAAAATACGGAAAGAAGTGCAATAGTAGTAACTAGTCAGATATAACGAATGAATACTCATAACGCTAATAAAAATGACTATGGAGCAACTCTAAGAGTTCATAAGGAAGGACGATAATAAATAAATAAACTCTTCGCCCATGCGAAAAAGTGCGGGGCTCACCAGGAACTATCAACTCGTATACTCTAATTAACAAAATCTTCGTCGCGTCAACTGCTGTCTATGTAAAAACATAGCGGGGAGTGAGTCGCTAGCTTAGTGAGTAATAACACTTAACCACAACCATTTTTTTATCAGGACAAGTCAGAAATACATTCTTGTATAATAAAATTCAGAAATTATCATAAAAATAAAATGCCCTTTCAAAACGGTAAGAATAATCAGTCTCATTATATATTTCCTGTAACATAAATCAATTTAATGATTCGATAATAAACTCGGTAAGCACTATATCATATCAATTCCTTATGTTTGGGAGGTTTCCAAAAAAGGATCATTTATCTGTATCACTGTGTGGACCCCTTTGTAAAAGTAGTCAAATATAACTGTAGGTCCCTACTCGAGGGAAAAACTATAACTGTATGCTAGTTCTACCTTCCCACTAGCGAGGGCTATAACTGTACTCGGTAATCGGTAAATACAAGGTGCATCAGGTCTAACGAACCCGCCGTTAGCTACGGGATCCTTCAAATTCTCTTCCCATTTATACTCTTTCTTGTAAACAGTAAATACTCGTACAAAAATATTTTCAAAATAATAAAGGGCATATAATTTCTTATCAACTCTTGAAATTTTATTTCGGTAACGGTAAGCGTGTCTCAAGTAACAGTAGAACATGTCTAGTAACAGTGATAATAATTTAAACAATTGTAACATCTCAAATAACAGTAAAACATATCTAGTAACGGTGAAAATATTTAGATTAACCGGTAAACATCTCAAGTACACTGTTCAGTACCATATCAAGTAAATGACTTGTCCCACATGCAATTTCAAAGCATTGGTAACACGTTTATTTTTCAAAATCATATATAAACCATGCAGGTTATGAAAACACAAGTTGAGGTAAGATTACTACTCACAGTACTCATGCTAAATACCAAACTCGTCACCTCGAATGATCTGTACGACTCTCTTCAATCAATCCATAATCACATCAACACCGATCTTGTGTTAGTTGCCTCATTTAGGCTAAATTCATCACTAATTTAGGATACTCAATCCTCTGAGTTTTATATTTTATCATCAACTCGCCGAATAATATTTACCCATGCGTTGGGCAATTTAGATTAGTCCAAAATCTTTTAAATAAAAAGGCAATTTATATAGTTTATTCCCTGTACTTTTCAATTTCCTTAATCATGTATATAATTCGAAACTTAAATATTATTGTCCATAATATCCCTTTTCTTTGTATTAAATTTTCAATACCCGATAAAATCACATACACAGAAATCGAGGTTTAAAGGAATCCACCAGAAACTAAAGAAGAATCAACAGAATGGAAAAACTAACCTTTTTTTGGCCGAAGGATAGTTTTCAATTGAAGCTGCTATATATGTCCAATCTTTCTTCCTTTAATCGTAAATTTTACTGCCAACAATTTCCTTTACTCACTTGCTTGTCAATAACGTTGATGTCCAAGTAGTTAATCCAACAACTACTCCTTTTGTTTCTTTAAGTTTGGAGTTGGCTTTCCCAATCCCCAAATCCCGTCATGTGTTCATAGGATGGGCCTTGGCCCATGCAATTCTTTTTTTTATTTATTTATTAAGCTACTAACTTAAATGTCCTAACTTAAGTATCGAGTATTACATTTTGGGAGAATGGCGAAGCCCCCCCCCTCCCTCCCTCTATTGTTGAGAGTTCTCTGGCTATATATAGTCGAGACCCCTTTACCCATTGCTTGACTTGACGCTTTTTCGTCGTCAGTGTGTCCTGGTCTTGTTTTTAAATATTACTCTTTTTGACTTGTCGAATGTCACAGAAGAGAAATGGAGCGGGCTCTATTGACTTTCATTGTACGGTTACTAGGCGCGGGGTGCTGGCGACCTGGTCGTAATGGTCAGATTTTGACCAATACAGTTAGTCCCTCCATCTGTCGGGGTCGTCCCACGTCGGCCTCGACAGACGGATCATGCTCGTTATGCAGTCGACAGAAATTTGGCCTATGACCTACCGTTCCTCGGTTGTGTCCTAGGGATTTTTAACGAAATGGGAGGGGGGGTTTCTCAGTCCTCGTGGACCGTTGCGGCGAATTCGGAAATGAAACGTCGATTGGTACCGAAGCGCCGATTCATGGTTAACACCATTATGACATACGTTTCTGGGAAACTGAAACATTTCGTGCCTTATCAGATTCAAATGGCGACTCTTGGGTTTTGTGCTCGGCGAATTTATGTCTCGTATAAATAGAGGGAACTGGTCATTTGATTGATTCACTTCATCTTTCGTTTGAGTGAGTTCTTCAGATATAGCTTTTTATGATACCTTGGGTTTCTGCTCACCTCCTTGCTCACTGAAATCTTTCATCTCTTCTTCTTATTACTTCTTTCGGTGCACTCCCTGCTAAAAAATGACCGGTGATTCTCCTCACAACAATTTTCCTGCCGCTAATCCGGTACTAGAGAGTTCTGTTCAGGTCACCGGAGGGGCTGACGCGGCGGAGGATGAGGAGGTTCCCTTGGTGGTTGAGATCCTGCCTCGCCCCAGGAGGGAGGCGACTGACTTTAGTTTTGGTGGTGGAGCGGAGCCGGAACCCGTCGCTTCCATTTTGAGAGAAAGGGGAATCATAGATTTGAGGGAAAGGTGGGGAATCCCCAATTACGTCGAGATACAGCCAGTGGAGAGGGACGACAGAGTTCACTTCGACCGTCCTAGGTACTGCGTGTTCTATGCTTACCCCTTCAATGTAGGGTACACACTTCCTCTTCCCATGTTGGTGGTGGATTTTTACCGTTTCAACGAAGTGTGGCCCGCCCAACTTTCGCCTTATCTGTACAAGTTATTCTGTATACTGCTCAAGTATGCGGAACTTGCCGGTCGTGAGGTCACCTTGTACCATATGCTCAGCATCTTTGCTCCTCAACTGATCTGTGATTCGATGATCCACATGCGTCCTCGGGGGTCGAGGAGTCTAGTGGTAAAAATGGACGATAGGGCCAACCGTCGTTTCTATGAGAACTACTTTTATGTGTGGACTGAACACATTGTGGCGGACCAAACGGGATTCCCTGAGAGATGGAACTTCGCGCGTAAGTTTGCACCTTTATTCAGTGAAACGCTTTATCGTTTTCCTTGAGTACCAAACTGACTCGTCTTTGTAGCTGAGAGATTACCCCCGTCGCCCGTCGAAGGAATTCGCGAATGGGTGGAGGCCATTCTTCCCCATACAGTGGGAATTTGCATATGGTCGGCCTTTCATGAGAGGTTTGGACGCAGGCCCCTCACGGGTGAGACGACGCCTTTATGTACCATCCTTTTCTCTTCTCTTTTTTTTGTTTAGCTTCTCAAGCATTGTTCGTCATTGTTAGGGAGGGTGCGGAGAGTAAGGGAACCTCAACTAGCATTCTGCCAACCGACCACATCTGCTCGCCCTATTGCAGTATCCACTACACGACCTTCATCGAGGGCTGCTTCCATCGAATTTACAGCCTTGGTTACTCCAGCGAGGGCCGCTTCTCAGGATGAGGTCCCGACCAATGTCGTTCGTTCCACGAACGAGTCACCATCTACTGGAGAGGAGGAGGGGTCATCGAAGAGACAGAGGGTAGAGTTTGAGGCGGCGCCCCCGACTGTGATTCGCCTGGACGACTCTCCCCCGACGGGCTCAGGAGAGGGCGTTATTACGGCTTCCCCCATTGGGGCGGGGCAGAACGTTGGAGTTGTCAGTGCCTGCGATCAGCAATCAGAAATTCCTGCCACTGTCTTGGCTCAATCAGAAGTCCCTGTCATTGTTGACGACTAACACTTTGTCGTGGTAGAGAACCAGACCTTTGGGGCCGCTGTTATGACTTCGGACGTGCCTTCATCTTCTGCAGCGGGTCGTGTCTCCTCTTCAACAGCAGAAAGGGGAAAAAGTGTGGTGGTCAATGACTATGAGTCTGAGTCAGACCTGGACCTCGATGACGTTAGGATGTTTGAGGAGGGTCTTACCCACTCGGTGGTTAATGCGAGGGGCTCGGCCCATATCCTCCAGATCCCTTCCGGTGTTAATCTCTTGGCGGAGGGGAAAGATCTGGTACCGCAGTTCAGCCTGTTATGCTCCGAAGCTGAGAATGATTGAATTCGGGATGTTCCCGATGCCAAATTGGGGGACGAGGTGGCCGTCATGGGCTTGAGGGTACGTTACATTTTGTTTTTGCTTTATGCTTTCGCCCTTTTTTGAAAGTACTAGTTTAACCCTGTCCTTTTGTTTTCTAGACATACATGGTGGAAGTGGAAAGCATTCACAGGGCCAACATTCGGGCAAGGGTTTTCTTGAAGATGTTGGAGAAATACCATCACTATCATGACAGATGTTGCGAGATGCACGAGCGGCTGAGGACGGATCCCCGTAATCGGGCTCTTGGTAAGGAGTTGGAGAAAAGGGACCAGGAATTGATGTAGACCATCCGCAGCAAGAGCGAACTCGAGAAGATACTTCTCATTAAGGACGAGGAGCTCGATTTGGGTAGGGGGGTCGCAGCGGAGTACGAGCATTTACAAGGTAGGTTGAGGTTGATGCAGTCGGAGATGGAACAGAACTTGGTCAAGGTCAAGGCGATGAGCCTGGAATGGACAAGGAAACTAAGCATGATAGAAAGCAAAGTCGCTGGCTTGGAGAGCATTGTGAGATCCTGGTTTGAGGCTTTGGCGAGGGCGACGGCTCTGGAGAACACCATTCGCGTACTCCAATCTTAACAGGAGTCAGAGAGAGCGACAGCTACTCTGAGGGAGGCGAGGCTCGAGGACCGCATTGGCGTGATTGATCAAGAGGAGTCGGTTCTTGGAGATCGGGTCACGGCCTTGGAGGTGGAGAATGAACGATTACGGGCTCAGGTTGAGTCATTTTCCGATGTTGTTCCTCGCGGAATGCATCAGCTCTAGGTTTATGTTGAAGCCCAGCGGGACATATATAAGAGTTTGTGGGAGGCGGGCACCATGGCCGAGGTTGCTTATGAAAAAGCGCGAGCGAAAGCTCGTGAGGCTCGCATTAATTGTGGATATGACGCGGCGACGCCCAAAGCTAATGGGGATGTGGATGATGGTGATGGAGAACCTCTTGGAGTTAGTGATAAAAGTGGTGATGATGACGACGGTGATGATGCTGAATGAAGAATGTTGTCCTTTGTTTATATTTTACTTTGTTTGTCGACTGTCATTTGTTCGTTTCTTCTTCTTTTTTTTTTATTTGTTGTCTTGGGCCATATGTAAGCGGCGGTAGCCCGCACTATGACTTTGCATAAATAAAAGTTCTCTTCTTCGCTATTTGCCTTGTACTTCACTTCTTATTCCAACTGTTCGTGGCTTTGGTGCAAGATAGAGGCTCGTCCAATGAGTCCCAATTTTTTTTATTGGTTGTCGACCATTGGTGATGTCATTTCAAACTTATCGAAATGTTGGCATATCGTCATTCGATCGAGGTCGAACCTTTCTTTTTTGATAGCAAAAACCCTTGGCCTTGAAGGGTGTTATTTTGAACTTACTGAAATAACAGCCCATCGTCGTTCAATCGAGGTCAAACCTTTCTTTCTTGATGGCGAAGGCCCTTGGCCTTGGAGGGTGTTATTTTGAACTTATCGAAATAACAGCCTGTCACGCCCCAAAACCGTAGAACGCGACCGGCGCTCAACCGAGTAAACCCGACTGAGCAAGCCTGTTAGATTTTATTCTACCCAAGCTAGTTCATGAATAAAGAGGGAATGTTATCCCATTTATCAAAACACTAAGCAATCTTCCATTAGCAACTTTCATTACATTTCTGTTAATGACTTCATTCATAGTTTACAAAATATTACAAGTTTACAAGTTTAATGAAAAACATACTTATCAAGTACCAACTTTTCTAGTCTGGACTCCCAATATCAACCACCACCCACAAATAGTCTACGAAGCCTCTAAATATAATAGAAGAGTAATAGGGAAATACCGGCAACAAGGCTCCGGCTATACCTCAAAACGTGATGAGAAAATGAACAAAAGATACATGACATGGCCCCAGGATGGAGTGGGGCTCATCAAGACTACTGGGAAGAGAATACCGCTATCACTGCCCGATGTCGCCCGCTGTGGAACCACCTGTATCATTAAATATACAGCGCCCCCGACAAAAGGGACGTTAGCACCGTCAAATAGCACTAGTATGTAAGGCTAAAAGTCCTCTTTCAGAATAGAATAACCATACAAGCAAAGAAACCACAAAACAGTAAGTCAAAATCAATAATACACTAGCATCCAATTTGAAATATGTAAGTCTTCTAGTTTACGAAAATAATATATATAATTTTTTGGTTGGAAGATTATTAGAACCGATATGAGTTATACCACCGTCTTTGTTAGCGCAGAGTTCGATCACGACCCGATCAGCTAGGCCATCCCTTTGGATACATGTACCACAATCACAATTTCTAGATTTTGAATTTCTAGTTTTTTTATTCCTAGCACAATACCACCATGTGTGCGACATGGCATCCGATCACGACCCGATCGGCTAGGCTGCCCTCCCACATATGTCGTGTGAGTTGGCGTTACAAATTTACAAATGTTACCAAGTTCATCCCAATTAAGGTTAATAACCACGATCCACCCCTACACCGACACGTGTAGTTTCAGGTGTGAGCCTTATAACCCACACTCTTCCTCGGTTTTGCTAATGATACTCCCAAAAACATTTTTGATTTGATTTGATATTGCACACAACTGTAGTATAAATACAAGTTTACAAATATATCATAAACACAACCATGCTTACCTCAATACATCTCACATTTTTTAGTTTTATTAATGTCCTCAATCTCTCTCGATAACAGAATTTCTTTGGCCCTTTGGGCCTTTCACAAGATTCATCTTTTTCATGGCACGAAGGCCGCATTTGGTTTTTCATCTCCTTTGTTTCCAAGGATCACCAACCAATATCAATGAACTGAATATTCCGAGAATCATATATTTTTGAGTCAATAGTAATAGAATCATCAAACACAAAGGATTCTTCCCAAAGGGAAACATGCCAACCAATAATTGAAATACACATTGAAATTATAAGCAAGCAATCACCTCAATTATCCTTGAATACCCCTTTTTCCATCATGACAAATGCACAATTTCAACATCGGAATGTGTAAGGACTAGCATTACACTGAATATATTTATAAGGCAAAACATTATCTAAACAGCCATTTATGGGCATAGTTCAGGTACAAGGCTTTTAAGCCATTCTATTTATGAAGTTAGTTTGTAAGAGTTGAGTCGAGGCTTATTTTATAATTTGTTTCACATTTCCTCATTCGATTTATTTCCAAACATCTTTACAGTTTATCAACAAATAAGCACATTCAATCAAGGCATTTAGTACAAACAAGAGCATCTAGGAGTATTATATAGATCGAATCCTTCTCACCCGATAAGTATACTAACCTTCATTTAAAATGTGACTCAAGGCTATACCATTTTGGTAGACAAATCACACTTAAACTTACAAAACAATATGGAATTCACTTCCGAGAGAGAAAGTTTAGCCTACATACCTCGATTGAGCTTTCCTTAGGTCCTACTATACTCCGAGACTCTTAGCAACGTCAATCTCTTAGGAACATGACAAACCGAACCACAAATTAGAGAGGTGATCATAGTTCTAGATCATTTGAGCATATTTTCAAATACTAAGTGGGCGTTATGCTTTTAAACCTATTCGTGAAAGATCCTACCATCCCTCATCCCATCCTTAGCTCAAAACCTCACCAAATACTTTAAGAACTCATGCACGCAAGATATCCACTCCCATTCTCATGGATTTCCCTTCTAATTGTCCATTCCAGTTATATCTAGTAATTAAGAGCTTGGGTTATAGAACCTTACCTTTTAGGAAGAAGACCTAGGTGCCTTTCTTGACAAATCTTCAAGGTTTAAGCAAGATCTTAGGGGAAATGTTGATGAAGAACCCCTTCTCCCTCAAGGAACCTCTCTCTCTCTCTCTCTAAATGCATCAGGAAATAGGCCTAAAATGAAGGGTAGCATATAATATATCGACATGGGGTCGGGTGAGAAAATTAGAAATTTGGAGCCCTAGAACATATCTGCAATCGCATATGCGATCGCATAATTGACATGTGGCCCGCAAAAGGGACTGCAAAATAGCTCCCAAAACATAAACAAACTGCCCGGGTATGCGACAAAAATGCAGTCTGCATACCTATTCTGCGGTCGCATAATGCACCGTAGAACTGCCGCTCGCAAAATTCCAAGGGGATTATGCGGTGACTATGCGGCCCGTATATTGATTATGTGATCGCATAATTGGCCGCATAGTTGACTTCAAAATTAGCCAACATACTGTCTCACTCTACAGCAGATATGAGGCCTGCATTGCTGTTATGCGGTCGTATAATGGGTCGCAGAAATACACCCTTCTAAAAAACATTTTCCTTAACCTTTTAATGTACAGATCAATCCAAAGGGTGCGAATTGCGGCGAGCTCGCCGCGAAGAATTTTATGAATTTCTAACACATATTCCTAACTTGGCACTATGAGATCTCAGGTTTTGAGCAAAAAAATTTCACGGGGCCTTACACAGCCCATCGTCGTTCAATCGAGGTCGAACCCTTCTTTTTTTGATGGCGAAGGCCCTTGGCCTTGGAGGGTGTTATTTTGAACTTACCGAAATAACAGACCGTTGTTGTTCGATCGAGGTCGAACCTTTCTTATTTGATGGTGAAGGCCCTTGGCCTTGAAGGGTGTTATTTCCAACTTATCGAAATAACAGCTCGTTGTCGTTCGATCGAGGTCGAGCCTTTCTTATTTGATGGCGAAGGCCCTTGGCCTTGAAGGGTATTATTTTGAACTTATCGAAATAACAACTCGTCGTCGTTCGATCGAGGTCGAACCCTTCTTTTTTTTAATGGCGAGGTCCATTGGTCTTGAAGGGTGTTATTTCAAACTTATCGGAATAACAGCCTGTCATCGTTGGATCGAGGTCAAACCTTTCTTATTTGATGGCGAAGGCTCTTGGCCTTAGAGGGTGTTATTTTGAACTTATCGAAATAACAGCCTGTCGTCATTCGATCGAGGTCGAACTTTTCTTTCTTGATGGCGAAGGCCCTTGGCCTTGGAGGGTGTTATTTCAAACTTATCGAAATAATAGCCCGTCGTCGTTCGATCGAGGTCGACCCCTTCTTTTTTTGATGGCGAAGGCCCTTGGCCTTGGAGGGTGTTATTTTGAACTTATCGAAATAACAGACCGTTGTTGTTCGATCGAGGTCGAACCTTTCTTATTTGATGGTGAAGTACCTTGGCCTTGAAGGGTGTTATTTCCAACTTAACGAAATAACAGCTCGCCGTTGTTCGATCGAGGTCGAACCTTTCTTTCTTGATGGCAAAGGCCCTTGGCCTTGAAGGGTGTTATTTCGAACTTATCGGGATAACAGCTCGTCGTCGTTCGATCGAGGTCGAACCTTTCTTATTTGATGGCGAAGGCCATTGGCCATGAAGGGTGTTATTTCAAACTTATCAAAATAACAGCCCGTCGTCATTTGATTGAGGTCGAACCTTTCATTCTTGATGGCAAAGGCCCTTTATCTTGGAGGGTGTTATTTCGAACTTATCAAAATAACAGCCCATTGTCGTTCGATCGAGGTCGAACTCTTCTTTTTTTATGGCGAAGGCACTTGGCCTTGGAGGGTGTTATTTCGAACTTATCGAAATAACAGCCCATCGTTGTTCGATCGAGGTCGAACTTTTCTTATTTGATGATGAAGGCCCTTGGCCTTGAAGGGTGTTATTTCGAACTTATCGAAATAACAGCCCGTCGTCATTCAATCGAGGTCGAACCTTTCTTTCTTGATGGTGAAGGCCCTTGGCCTTGGAGGGTGTTATTTCAAATTTATCTAAAAAATAGCCCGTCGTCGTTCGATCGAGGTCGAACCCTTCTTATTTTATGGCGAAGGCCCTTGGCCTTGGAGGGTGTTATTTCGAACTTATCGAAATAACAGCTCGCCGTCGTTCGATCGAGGTCGAACCTTATTTATTTGATGGCAAAGGCCGTTGGCCTTGAAGGGTGTTATTTTGAACTTATCGAAATAATAACTCGTCGTCGTTTGATCAAGGTCGAACCTTTATTTCTTGATGGCGAAGGCCCTTGGCCTAGGAGGGTGTTATTTCGAACTTATCGAAATAACATCCTGTCGTCATTCGATTGAGGTCGAACCCTTATTTTATTTTATGGCGAAGGCCCTTGGCCTAAGAGGGTGTTATTTCGAACTTATCAAAATAACAGCCCGTCGTCATTCGATCGAGGTCGAACCCTTCTTTTTTTTATGGCGAAGGCCCTTGGCCTTGGAGGGTGTTATTTTGAACTTATCGAAATAACAGCCCGTCGTCGTTCGATCGAGGTCGAACCTTTCTTATTTGATTGCGAAGGCCCTTAGCCTTAAAGGGTGTTATTTCGAACTTATTGAAATAATATCCCGCAGCCAGTCCCAGTTTCTGGAGAGTTGGGCATCTTTCGCAAAAGTCCCAGTTTGTCTGGTATTGCTTGCATCGGATGGTGCAACGCTGGTGGACAAGAGGCCGCAACGTTTCGTATAAGCTCGCGCTGTGTGCGCATTATAGTTTTCTTGTCTGACTCCGATTGTTCAGCTCAGAGATGCTATCGGCAGGGAGGTTTTCGTCCGTATTGAAGTACTTTTTGTTCTTCAATCTAGATGTCCTTGTGTTCGTTCGTCCATGCGGATCTTATGTGCTTGCCCTGACGAAGTGTGGGAGGCGAGGGTGATATTTTCTTCGCTTCCATCCGGTGGTTCGGTGGGGGTGAGCTTGTTTTGAAGCACCGTTTGCCTTGTTTAGAATATTTGCAGCTGATGGGGCGAGGAATTCCAGGTTCGGTAAACCCACTCGGCTCTCCTTCCCTTACCATGCTTTTCTCATGTGTCGCATGAGTTAGATTCTCCCTTCGTGCTTCTCTCGGTGAATGATTGTGTTCATCAGTTTTGATCTGGGAAAAACTAGGAGTTTTCACTAAGAAATCCCCACAGACGGCGCCAAATTATTTGACTCAAAAGATGTTAGAACTTTTTTTGAACAAATCAATAAAAGAAGAAGGGGTAAATCGTAGCCAAACATAATTAATTCCAGATCAAAACGTTAATGATAATGAATGCATATGGGACGAAAGAATCATGATCGATCTTGTTAAGATTCAACATTGTTTTTCCCATCCATCGATGAGAAAGTCCATTTACATGTCTTCTTTGGGGATATTTCCCCATCTTCAGAAATACGAGAAATGGGTTTTTTTCTCCTTCTTTTGGGAGAATGGCGAAGCCCCCCCCCCCTCCCGGTTGTTGAGAGTTCTCTGGCTATATATAGTCGAGACCCCTTTACCCATTGCTTGACTTGACGCTTTTTCGTCGTTAGTGTGTCCTGGTTTTGTTTTTAAACATTACTCTTTTTGACTTGTCGAATATCGCAGAGGAGAAATGGAGCAGAATCTATTGACTTTCATTGTACGGTTACTGGGCGCGGGGTGCTGCGCGACCTGATCGTGATGGTCAGATTTTGACCAATACAAGCTTATGTGCGGGGAAGTATGTAAAGTTATAGAGAAAGGAAATGTCGTTGCATTATGAGTTTAGCTTATATACAATGTTTGTGTAAAAAGTTTTTGCACTACTAATGTATTAATTTTACCATGTTGTAACTCAATTGCTTTATTTTTCAAGTGGCTAATCTCAACGAATGATTACTTGAAATTTTACACCTTTTAGGTAATTACCTGATGGTGTAAGATATTAAACTTACAGTATCCGTAAACTAATTAATAAACACTTGATCTTTATTTCCATCCCACATATTAGAATTACAGTCTAATAATTACACACTTTCACTTTAAACTCAAGTAATGCATATATGGTTTAAAAATAGTTTAATACCTCTTTTTTTTCTTTTGAATTCTTATTCTTATTTAGTGTGATTCGCTACTCGCATTGAGGTTTGACTAATTTAGATTTACGTCGAAAACTTTCACTTTGAAAAAACTCTATTCCAAGATTCGAAGTCAAGACCTATGATTAACGATAGCAATCCCTATAGAAACCTCCTCAATTTGCTTATCCATCCTTCTTACTCTTTTCTGTGAAAATGAAAAATCTAACATTTATCCCCAATCATAGAATAAAACTTTTCAAATGACAAACCAAGAAGAATAGTGGGTAGCTTTAGAATGGCCTATCTTCTGTCTCGGTGCAAGTTAGCTTAACCTGCACCTAGCATGGGTAAGAGCGCTCGTATCCCACCTCAAAAAGCTATAATGGCGAGAGAATCAGCTGCCTCTCAGAGCAATGCTCAGTGAGAAACCATGGACGAAGTGATTAGAGAAGAAACTTTGAGTGAAAAGAAATTGAGCCCTAATTCAATGGAACAATAATGAAAAATATCGATAATGAGAATCTCAAGCAAATTGAAGCAATTCAACTGTGGAATGAGGTACAAGCCTCCATGAGCAGCGATCACCCTGTGCATGTGAACAATAGAAGGAAATCATGGGCTAACGAAGTAGAAGAGGCGACAGAGTTGCAGGGGAGGAAGAGCTCAGTATGGGATAACTTCGACATTACAAAAATTTCGAATGCTGGTTACAAATTGGAGTATGTGCAGCCTAAATCTCACGGTGAGTCAACTTTGGTGAAGTTGAACTAGATGATATAAGTACAGAAATAGAATATTAGGGGAACGTTGTTATTTGCTATGTCATAGGGGCTCACCCTTCATTTGCAGTAATACAAGGGTACATCCAAAGGCTATAGGGTAAAACTAAGTATTGACAGGATTGCAATATTAAAAATTGGAGTAATTGTGGTACGATTTGACACAGTAATGAGCAAGCAAGAGGTTATCGAAGGTGGCATCTACCACTTTGATAATAAACCCTTTATTGTTAAGGCTTGGACACCTGAGCTAGAGTTCACTCGTGAGGAACTACTGACAGTACCAATATGGATCAAATTCACAGGGTTGGATTTCAAGTATTGGAGTCCAAAGGGACTGGGTAAGATAGGAAGTTTGGTGGGTAAACCATTGATGGTAGATCAAAATACAGAGAAAAGTTTTGGAGTCCCCATTCATGCATATTTAGAGTTATTTTAAAACTATAGAAAATCATAAAAATGTTTAATTCTTCATCTCGTAGCATTTTAGATCTTAATTGCATTTTGGGATTTAATTACATTAGTTAAGTGTATTATCAAACGAAAAAATCACAAAAGATACATAATAATTGATTTAATTAAGTCAGGTGTGATTAAAGCGACCGTGCTAAAACTACGAAACCCGGGAATGCCTAACACCTTATTCCGAGTTAACAGAATTCCTTACCCGGTATTCTGGTTTCGCAGACTTTAAAACAGAGTCAAATTTCCTTGATTTGGGATTCAACATAAACCGGTGACTTAGGACACCATAAATTATTCTAAGTGGAGACTCTGAATCTAATAAATAATCCCATTTCGATTAATGTCACTTTAATTGGAAAAACTCCCTATCCCTAGGGAAAAAGGAGGTGTGACAGCTCTGGCGACTATGCTAGGAAACAAACCCAGAATCTTTGGTTCAGGTTTTAAAATTCAAGCTTTTAATGTAATCTGTACTTGGCTTTACTTTTTGTTGATATTACTGTGTTTGTGGGCCTAATGTGCTAATTGCTGCTCATTTACCGCTTTGATATTAGGGAAATTTTCATAAAGCACTATCTTTTAGTAGTAATTAGCCATCTATAGATACCATTTTCTATATTACGGATTATAGATATCTTTTATGTGTTTTATAAGATGTATTTGATGTATTTAAGCTATTGTATTCATGAATACAGTAGCAAAAATAGGCGTGAATCAGGGAAGTCCAGCTAATTAGTTGTTGTATTCGAGTGTATTCGACTGTATTCATGGAGTGAAACATGGGATTACAGCTATACAGATTATTGTATTCAACTATATTCGACTGCATGCACGGCGTGAAATAGGGGATTACACTATTTTTAAAACGGAAAGTGAATCAATTAACATAATAGACTCATAATATAACTCAACAAACTCAATTATAACACACAAATTTTGTATTTTCAGTTATAAAAAAAAATTCAACCAAAAAATACCCCAAAAATATAGCAATCTTCAGAGAAATTGTATAATACATCTGAATACATAAATTATATTAAATAAAAAAAACTTATGAATACATCCATGGCATATAGCGAGATAGTGAATACGATGAAATACATAGAATACAGCGGGATACATTGAAATACAATGGAAAAAAAAAGACAGAGAATACAATAAAATACATGGAATACAGCGAGATACATTGAATTACAATATAAAAAAAAGACATGAATACAATGAAATACATGAAAATATAGCGTAATATGTTGAAATTACATTGAAATATATTAAAAGAAATGTTCTTCTTCATCGCGAAAGATAAATGTGGCGTGGATGTCACGTGGAATTGCTCTGGATTGATGAAGTTGATTTGATTCGGTCGAAAAGAACTCTAAATTCCTAAATAGAAGAAGACAAAGCAAAAAGAAAGAAAAAGAAAGGCGGCATGGAATTGCTCTGGATTGATGATGTTGGTTTGATTCTGTCTAAAAGAACTCTAAATTCCCAAATAGAAAAAGACAAAGCACAAATCGGCTGAAGTAGAGAGTGAACCTGCTCTAAAGTGGGTTTTGCACAAATCCGGTGGAAGAGGAGGAGATCGGAAATTTTTAATGGGATGGGAAAAAATAATGGGATGTATCAAAGTAGAAAGAAAAAGAAAATAGTGTAACTGATTAGCGTATTTAGTGGCTTAGGGCTAGGAGGTAACCAAAATTAAATATTTTGCTATAAACCTTAAAAGGTATCTATAGAATATAATTTTTTTAAATGGTATTTATTTAAAATAAATAAGGTGTTAACCTTTGCTATAGGAGGTAAAAATTCTTTTATATTATTTGAACTGTATTTAAATGTCTTCTTACGCCTCCCTTCTGAGTCTTCTAAAATATGGTACACGCGTACGCATGGCCCACTTTTCTATTAGAGGTCGTACCAAATAGAACGAAGCTGGATCAGTAACTAGGCCGGGTAGACTTCTGTGCTCCTAGTGCATTGCTCCCACCTCGGCTCAACTTGTACGCTTGGGAAAGCCATGTCTAGAACAAACCCTCAGGTTTTAACCTAGAATAACATAGCTCATGTCGGATCCCTAGTAGGTACGTTTGCTTGCATCACGTGCATTTGACTTAGGGGACTCAACATAAGGGTTGGGTCCGTCTAGGACAGGTGTATCCGAAATTTAAAAAGATCATCCTGATGCATCTTACGTACTATTTGTACATTATTTGTTAGGCTTGTATGTTTACATGCTTATAGAATAGGAAAAACTCAAGAAAACCCAAGAGAGGGAAAAATAAGAGTGAAATTCACCTGATTCTAATAAAATCCATGTTTTCATAAATCAAAATGTGTCAAAATTTTACTCAAAATGTATTGAAAAAGATTTTTAAAATATTCCCCGCTTCTGGCCGAATTACGCGGGTCTGATTTTCACCGAATGTGAGATACGTAGGCAAATCTTATCGGTTCCGGCCCACAATTTTCAAAAAATTCAAAAATATTTTTCTTTACTTCTTCTTTAGAAAATTCTTTTTTTGAGACCCCATTTTTTTAAAAAAAATCAAAAAAAAATTCTTTTAACTTCTTCTCAAAATTCAAAAATATTTTAATTAGAAGTTTTTCTTTCATAAATTCAAAATAAAAGTCCAAAAATTCAAAAATATTTTCTTTCTTCTTTAGAAGTCTTCTTTTCAGAGATTCTTAAAAACAACAACAAATCGAAATCCAAAAATATTTTCTTTTTTCTTTATAAGTCTTTCTTTCGAAAATTAAAAAAAAAGTATATATAACAAAATTAAAAAAAATTCTTGTTAGGAGCTTCATGGTCTAATTTTTATAAATTAAAAAAAAATTTAGTTTATTTTCTTTATTACTGACTTCCCGAATTACGCAAATATTTGGTTCATGTCTCCACATGATATGTAGGCAACCTACATCAGGTTCGATCGACCATTTAAAAAATAATAAAAAATGATGATGATAATAATAAGGACCGACTGAGTCCATTCTAACGTGTCTCTTATTTTGAATTGTGAAGAAAGTTTGAGCTAGTGGGTTTATGGTATGCTAGCAAAACAAGATCCAAAGAAAAAATGTCATTGGCAACTGACATCGAAGCTGTTACAAGTGCTCAAGATTCTCAGGGTCATAGGGTTCAACAAGAGTCTACTTTGGTTGAGGAAAATAGAATACTGAAATAGCAAATGACTGAAATGTGTCAAGTATGGGCCAATGGTCAAGGACCACCCCTTTTTCATGTTTTCCCAAAGTTCACACCCATCTTGACTACTACCACTCCGGTCTCATTGTCTGATCAGTCCTATCCATCTGGGTTCAGCCTTTATCCCAGCTGTATGACTACAGCTGGAACTTCTGTTGCGCGCTCCCAAAGTGTTCCATTAACAACCAATCAGACAACCACTACTGTTATGCCCGTCTTCACCATCCCACAGCCGACGGTGGTGCAGAGGAAAACTCATGAGTCGCAATTTTCTATCTAGCAAGAACCGTACCACTCGTACCTATTTGATCTTCCTTCAAAGATTGAGAAACCTTCCCAAAAGATGGCACAGGAAGAAATGACCCAAAGAGTGAAAAACTTAGAACAATAGTTGAAAAAAATATGCAAGGCATGGCAGGTCAGAAGAGTACTGCCTTCAAGGATTTATATATGTTCCCCGATGTTCGTTTTCCACTTGGTTTTAAGACTCCCAAATTTGAAAAGTATGATGGACATGGAGACCCCATATCCCACTTGAAAAGGTATTGCAATCAACTAAGAGGTGCGGGAGGAAAGGAAGAATTATTGATGGCTTATTTTGGGAAAAGCCTTACAGGAGTAGCCTCCGAATGGTTTATGGATCAAGACACATCTAGTTGGTATGTATGGGATGACATGGCCCAGGCCTTTGTCAAACAGTTCCAATACAACATCGACATCGCCCCAGACCGCAATTCTTTTTCAAACCCGAAGAAGAAACCAACTAAAAGCTTCAAGGAATATGCCATTAAATATAGAGAGCAAGCAGCTAGAGTTAAGCCACCCATGGATGACCACGAGATAATCACTATCTTCTTTCAAGCTCAAGAGCTAGATTATTTTCAAAATATGATGTTCGCAGTTGGCAAATCCTTCTCGGAAGCAATCAAAATTGGGGAAATGATTGAGAATGATCTTAAGACAGGCAGAATTATAAGTTAAGCAGTTCTCAAAACCGCAACTCAGACTGTCCAGATTGACTCTGATAATTTAGTGACACGAATGAGAAGAATGAAGAAACCATGATGACATCAGGGTCGAGAAGAGGTCGTAGGAGAGCATCTCGAAGGTATGACCAACCTCGCCTAGTTTCCGATGATTTCCCTGAGCACTATTATCCACCTCAAAACCCACAATACTCTGTTGCTCTACCTCAGTATGTTGTCCAGCCACCAAAACACCTAGAAGGTGAGCACCAGCATCACAAAAACTCCACCAGCCTCCACAAAATTTTCAAGTTCCAAGCCAGGGGTATAAAGGGGAACAAAGGTTGAAAGATAATTTTACACCAATAAGAGAGTCCTATGCAAGCTTGTTTGAGAAATTAAAGCTTTATGACATGATTGCTCCTATTCCTCCAAATTATGTGGACCTACGTGCAAGAAGGTTTAACTCTTCTAAAAGGTGTGAATACCATTCCAATTCCCAGGGGCACAATGTTGAAAGCTGTCGGGATTTTAAAGGAAAATAGAAAGGATGATCCAGGAAAAACTTATTGGAATTGGAGAAGGCCCTGGTGATTCTGATGAGCAAATTTGTGGCTAAATGTCAAGCTTAGCAATTTAAAAGTCACTCCCTCCTTACTAGGAAGGAATCTTGGTAGCTTATTTTGATATTTTTTCTATTATTTGGGTTATTTCAGGGTTGTGAACTAGATTTTATATGTTTTATTGAGTCAAATCCTTCCATCCATCTGTTTTGTTTGTGTGAGTCTTGTCTGTTTGTTCTATTGCTATTTTCATTATCTGGGTTATTTTAGGGTTGTAACTCGAATTTTAGGTTGTTTGTCTTGCTGTCCAATATTCTCATCCTTTACTCAATAAAATACAGTTTGTCCTTTTGTGTCATTCTGTGCTTAATCCTTTTCCTGCTAGTTCTAGTGACATAACATACATATGGATTTTTTGGATAGATCCTAGAAAATTGATTTAGTCTTGAATTGGATAACTGAGAAAAAGATACTTTTGAGGATGAAACAGAGTTGAAATACCTTAGAATTAAGCGAGTAAAGTTCAAGTGGAACTAGAATAGTCATACCCGTGGAGGTTAAGGATCTTTACCTTCAAAATCATTGTGAAGATCATATTTGAGAATGTGTAATCATTTGAAGTTCGGTGGAAATTTTGATATTAAGAGATGGAAAGTGTCTTTCGACCACGACACACCAAGAAGACATACATGTTCATTAATGCAGTGATTATAAAAGGATACTATGTTTGGCGTTCTCAAGGATGGGAGGCCCTTTCTCGGCTATCCAAACACTGCATACCCTTCACTACCCCTTTTCAGCCTGTGTTATTTTTTTTACCACCCTCTTTTGGAATCAAGTTTTGAGATAAAAGTCAAAAAAAAAGATGAAAAAAATGAATGAATGAATGAAAAGAAGAGTTCGTACTCCAATAGTACAAATTGGGGTAACCCTTAGAAAGTTCAAGTGAAAAAAAGAAAAAAAGAAAAGAACAGTCAAAGATCCATGCCCCTAGAAAATAGAAGCTGGGGTAACTTATTTTGAAAAAAAATAGAAAAAAAAAGGAAATAGAAAGAAAGATGAAAAATAGCTAGATCAGATGTTTGAACTACGTTTGACTTGATTCCTTTTTCTTAAAAGGATACGCAGGCAGCCTTACACGGTTCGGTCCAACCCAAATAAGAGGCAAAAAATCCAAAAAATAATCCCCAGTATCTGAAACTGGGGCAAAGATTTTATTTCACCTTTGAAAGAGTCGATTCCAAGAGTTGTAAGTCTACAACTCCTCATTTTGAGTATACTTTGAGCCTTCACGCCGACCCTTCTTTCCAACCCTATCTAAAAACCTTCCAAATAAAGACCTTCCAATGTTCTTTAAGAATGCCATGAGACGTACGAAATGAGCAGCAGTTATCACACGACATAGAATACTATCAAGTTTCTCTCAAAAGAAAAAAGAAGGGGAAAGAAAAAGAAAAAAAGAAAATGAGAGTGTCTTACTAGTAAAAACTCTCTCGGGCACTATAAGGCAGCGGTAAGTAAAGATAAATAAATGAAAGAGACTTGTTGGTGAAAATCCTTCGGGAGTCGTGAAGCTGATGCAAAGGATTGGCATGAACAAACCCGTCTTCATCATAGAAATTGTAAAAGAAAAGATTAGATCAGTTTGATAGATCAGGTCGTTGAGTCCAAAATGCATGTCATGATCATTAAGGCTAGTTCCCGACAGGGGCATTTCTTGTTAAGATTGTTTCTTTACATCATGTGTCCTTCACTCAGAGTTCGTCCTTGTCAAAACAAGCAAGAATTCAAAATCTGCTACCAGTTTTTCAGTTGCACAAAGTAAATTTGGTCAGCACACTTAGTTGTTACAGTCAACATGCCTTGAGGATTCATGAAAAGGAGTCCCCCCAAAAGAATCTTGTCAGCCTACTTAGCTAAAGCAAGCAAAGGTGACCTCAGAGTTAATCAGGGATTTTCTGTAGTACTGAACAAGGACTATAAAGTGTGCACATCATGCAAAAGGCACTTACTATTTGTGATTCTTTCTAACAGACAAATTACTCCAAAAGCAAAAGTCATTCAAGATATCAGAAAATGTTATCCAAGAAAAGAAATTTCTTTTTGAGATATGGCTGATTGAGACACAAAGCACAAATGGTATTGGGAGCGAAACAATCAGGGTTAATACAGAAAGTAAAGGTCCTTTGAAAGCAACAACAGAGTCTCCCAGCAGTGCAACCAACTACTAATACAGTCGGTCTTCCAAAGGCTGGATGATCACAAGGTCAAGCTGCAAAAGACATCAAGGCCACAAACCGACCACCACTTTCAAAACTCACAAAGTTTTCTTTGTTTGAAATAGTGGTTAAAAAGGAGAAAAAGAAGATCCGACAAAGGGAAGCTTCTTAAATCTTTGTCTTTACTTGTCTTGCTAGTACGCATAAAATCTTGTCATTGCTCCTCGCATTTTCCTCATAGGGTAATACATCCAAGTCTAATGGATTTTCCTCCCAATAAAATTCTTAGTCTGATGAATTTTTTCTCCTAAGATAAGAAAACCTAGTATGATAAATTTTCTCCTAGGATAAGAAATCTTAGTCTGATGAATCTTTCTCCTAAGATAAACAACCTAGTCTGATGAATTTTCTCCTAGGATAAGAAATCTTAGTCTGATGAATCTTTCTTCTAAGATAAACAATCTAGTATGATGATTTTTCTCCTAGGATAAGAAATCTTAATCTGATGTATCTTTCTCCTAAGATAAATAACTTAGTCTGATAAATTTTCTCCTAGGATAAAAATCTTAGTCTGATGAATCTTTCTCCTAGGATAAAAATCTTAGTCTGATGAATCTTTCTCCTAAGATAAGAAAACCTAGTCTGATGAATTTTCTCCTAGGATAGAAATCTTAGTTTGATCTTCAGTTTTTAGTTTTCTTAAATTATTAATCTTTAGCGTTCTTTAAGTTCAGGGATCCCTCCTGGAGAATAGGGTCAATTTTAGTTTTCTCAAGTTGTTAATCTTTAGCAATCCTTTAGTTCAGAGGTCCCGCCTAGAGAATATGGTCAATTGTTAGTTCCCTAAGTTTTCAATCTCTAGTTTTTCTTTAGTTCAGGGGTCCCTCCTGGAGAATAGGGTCAGTTTTTAGTTTTCTTAAGTCGTTAGTCTTTAGTTTTTTTTAAGTTCAGGGGTCCCGCCTGTAGAATAAGGTCAATTTTTAGTTTTCTTAAGTCGTTAATCTTTAGCATTCTTTTAGTTCGGGGGTACCACATGGAGAATAGGGTAAGTTTTTAGTAAGTTGTTAATCTTTAGTTTTCCTTTAGTTCAGGGGTCCCGCCTGGAGAATATGGTTGGTTTTTAGTTTCTTTACATTGTTAATATTTAGCATTTCTTTAGTTTAGGGGTCCCGCCTGGAGAATAAGGTCTGTTTTTAGTTTCCTTAAGTTGTTAGTCTTTAGTTTTTCTAAAAGATCAGGGGTTCTGCCTAGAGAATAGGGACAATTATTAGTTTCCTTAAGTTTTCAATCTCTAGTTTCTTTTTAGTTCAGGGTTCCGCCTGGAGAATAAGTCCAGTTTTTAGTTTCCTCAAGTTGTTATCATTCCAATATATGGTCTCCACTCCCTAGTCTTTTTTTTTTTAGGGTACACCAATCCTGATCTTTTATTGCTTTCAATAATGAAGTAGTATAGAGTTTTGTTACCAATAACTCACGAAATTTCCCTAGTGAAAACTAAGGTAGAAAAATTTTGTTCGTTTGTTTGTTTTTGTGACTGAGCACGTTATACCTCGAGGCACGGGGTTCGAGATGACCAAAAGAAGTCTCAATCCAAAATAAAGAAAAGAAAAGGAAAAGAAGTGAATTCAAAGTGCAGAAGCGGAGAAAAGAAGTGGTATGCTCAAGACATGATTTTCAAACGACTGATAGATAGGAATCTTGTAACTCGTAGCTGATAGGCTTAGTTAGTCTTTTTTATTTTGACTTTGGTGAAATAAGGAGCTCAGCAAGCAGTAAACAGCAGCAACAACAGTGAAATCATAGCTTTTCGGTAGTCCCAGCTACCAAAACTTCCATAACTACACTGACCTGATTTCTTTATAGCCAAGGATATGTAGGCAACCTCTGAAGCAAGGTTCAGTCAAACTTTTTCAAAATGCTTCCCATGAAGTATCAAACGGGCAAAAATTGCTCATGATTGCTCACTTTATCTTTGCTCGAAAACTCATCATGGGCAGCTGTGAGTACCTAATTTTTGCCCCACATAGGAAATTACTCCTAAAAAGGTCAAAAAAAAGTAATTTTAATCGCTTTTATAGAATTTTAGAAATTTTTCTTGCATTGTTCATGCATATTTAGAGTTATTTTAAAACCATAGAAAATCATAAAAATGTTTAATTCTTCTTCTCACAGCATTTTAGATCTTAATTACTATTAGGATTTAATTATTAAATAAGGCACTATCAACAACAACAACAACAACAACCCAATGAGATCCCATAGGTGGGTTCTGGGGAGGGTAGTGTGTACGCAGACCTTATCCCTAGAGTTAAGTGCATTATCAAACAAAAAATCACAAAAAATACATAATAATCGATTTAATTAAGCTAGGTATGATTAAAGCGATTATGCTAAATCCACGGAACCCGAGAATGCCTAACACCTTCTCCCGGATTAACAGAATTCCTTACCTGGTCTTCTGGTTTCGCAGACTTTAAAACAGAGTCAAATTTTCTCAATTTGGGATTCAACATAAACCGGTGACTTGGGACACCATAAATTATTCCAAGTGCCGACTCTGAATCTAATAAATAATTTCATTTCGATTAATGTCACTTTAATTGGAAAAAACTCATTATTCCTCGGAGAAAAGGAGGTGTAACAATTAGTGGAAGTGAAAATGGATGCTAAACTACCTGATGTGGTGAAGTTTAGGAATAAAAATGGCAGAATAATAGAGCAAAGGGTCAGATATGATTGGAAACCAACTTTATCTGCCATTGTGTAAAATATGGGCATGACGAGGCAGTATGTAGACTAAAAAAGAAGGTACCAAAGACTGATCAACAGAATAATGACAAGCCAAATATTAAACAGGAGGAACAGTAAGTTCAAGTGAAAAATGGAAAACGGCAGGAGGATCACCAGGCTTCCACATCAGTAATAAAGGAAACCTTGCCTAGTGCTACATTAGAGAGATCACAACAGTATGTTGTCAAAGATCAGAATGCAACAAAGGAAAGGGGGGAGGCATCATGGTGGAAAACTCCACATAAGTTTGGTAAAAATATTCCAAAGCAGAATGAGCAGCTGAAAAAATCCAACCCATTCTAGATTTTGCATAAACATGAAAAATTAAATCAGGAATAGTAAGTGGTAAGGTGGGTGGATAACCATTTCTTATAGTGGGAATGGTCAGTTTACTCAGTTGGAATATTATGGGGCTAAATGCCCCTAATAAGAAGGAGGTGAAACTCATTTGCAATGATGAAAAGGCAGGCTTGATAGGCCTGTTAGAAACCAAAATTAAAAAAAAAATGGAGCTAATAGCAGATGAATTGTTTACAGGATGGAAGCATAGTACTAACTTGGATTGTCACTACAATGGAAGAATCTGGGTCGCTTGGAGGCCAGATTACTACCAGCTTGTTCTGAAATCTAAAACAGCTCAGTTGATTACTTGTGAAGTGTTGAGTATCCCACTCCAACTATCCTTTGAGATAACATTTGTATATGCTTTTAATACAAAAGAGGAGAAGAAGTTTGTGGTAGGACCTAGTCACTCATAGCAGGTCATGCACGAGGTCATGGTTGGTATTGGGTGACTTTAACTCAATACTAAGTGTAGAGGATAGAATTGGAGGAAATGAAGTGACTTGGTCTGATGTGGTGGATTTTAATAATTGTGTAATGGAGTACGGTCTGTTGGAACTCTCTGCGCAGGGTAGTAGATACACTTGGAGTGACAAACATGAAGAGCAAAGAATTTTTTCAAAAATTGATTTGACATTCATTAATGAAGAATGGTTTGATACTTGCCAGATTGTGCAGCTAGATTCTTGTCAGAAGGAATAAGTGATCATTGCCTGGCTAAAGTGTTCTTAACTCTTGAGAGACAGAGAGTTAGAAGATCTTTCCAATTTTGCAATGTGTGGACTCAGCACCCACAATTCTTGTCCATTGTTGGTGAAGGATGGAACTACATATTAAAGGGTGTAAAATATTTGCAGTAGTGAAGAAGTTGAAAGCACTAAAGAGAAAGATGAAAGCCTTGAACTCTCGGGCTTTTCATAATATTGTTACTGAAGCAAATGAGAATTGGATAATACTAAAGCAGGCACAAGTTCAACTTCAAAGGTGCCCCTCTAATCTAGAGTATCAACAAGCAGAAAATGCAGCTTATCACAAGTTTAGGCAATCTTCATATCTAGCTGAAATATATCTACAACAAAGAACCAAGGATAACACCAGATACTTCTACTCAGTCATCAAGCATCGAAAGCTAAAGCAGGCAACTACACAGCTTAGAGACAGTAGTGGTAATTGGCAAACTAACCCTTATTCCATAGCTGGAATATTTGTTGATTATTTGAAGATCTACTAAGGAGGAAACCAAAATGGCAGGATATATACAGTAAGAAGGATTTTAGACAATGATCCAACGCTCTCAGTGAATCAACAACTAGAGATGATGAAGGCATTTACTAAGAAAAAAGTTAAACAAGCTATGTTTCAAATTAGCAGCAACAAGAGCCCTGGTCCTGATGGCTATGGGGGGAGTGGATTCTATAAACAACTTGGTCAATAATAGGAAGGGATGTCTTTGATGCTGTGTTGGAATTTTTCCAAACTGGGAAGATGTTGAGGCAAATCAACTCAACCAATATAGACCTAGTTCCTAAGGTGGAAGTACCAGAAAATGCAACATAATATAGACATATTGCTTGCTGTAATTTCATTTATAAGTGCATTTCCAAAATGATTTGCGAGAGGTTAAAACCAGCAGTGCATCATATAGTGTCAGCTAGCCAGTCAACATTCGCACAGGGTAGGTCTATGATGCACAATGTGCTAATTTATACTAAGGCACTACAACATAAAATCATCTCTCAGATGCTTAATGAAGATAGATCTTAGGAAAGCTTACGACATGGTGAGCTGGGAATGTTTGGAGGAAGCATTGATAGGTTTTGGGTTCCCTGATAGATTTATACAACAGATTATGGTATGTGTGACTGCCACTATTTTTGGTATGTGTGACTACCACTATTTTCACAGTAAAGATAAATGGAGAGGGGGATGGCTACTTTGCAGGGAAGAGAGGGTTGAGACAAGAAAATCCAATCTCTCCCTTGTTATTTATTTTAGTTATGGAATACCTCTAGAACTTTGAAGATTATCAGCAGGTTTCCTGACTTTAGATTTTATCCTATGTGCAAAGAGTTACAGCTGACACATCTCATCTTTGCAGATGATCTAATAATTTTTTGTAAAGGTACTGAGAACTCAGTAAATAGAGTCATGGAAGGATTAGATCACTTCAGCAAAGTCTCAGTCCTGATTGCCAATATGAAAAAATCCAGCATGTTTCTAGCTGGAGTAAAAGAAGAAGTCAGGGATATGCTGCTAGCAAAAACAGGATTTGCACTGGGCACATTTCCTATCAGGTACTTAGGTTTACCTCTATCACCAAAGAAATGAAAATAGATTGATTGCCAAATGCTGATAAGGAAGATCACACAAAGGATAACTGTCACCTACTCTAAGCAGTCATCTTATGTAGGGAGATTCCAAATAGTTAATGTAGTGCTCTTTTCTATATATACTTTCTAGGGGGTGTCTATATTCCACCTCAAAGTGTGTTAAAAGAGATGGATAAACTATATAGAGAATATTTGTGGGGGAAGACTGAGGGACAGAAGAAAATAGCATTAATTGCATGGGAGAAAGTTTTGCTGCCCAAAGAATGGTTGCAAAGCATGGAACATGGCATTAGTAGGAAAGTTACTATGGCAGTTGGTAATGAATAAAGAGTCCCTTTGGGTGGGATGGATTCATGGTGTCTATATAAAAGCTGACCATAATAGTTCAAGCTGATGCTGGAAACGATTAAAAGGAAGCATTGGAAGCAGTTTAAAAAAGAGGTAGTAGCCGCAGTCAATGGAGCAGTGATATAGTACCACACTTGGAGAGCTTGAAATTTTAAAAAATTTCAAGGCAAAAATGTACATAGAATAGAGATAGTAACACTAATACAACAACAACAACAACAACCCAGTATAATCCCACTTAGTGGGGTCTGGGGAGGGTAGTGTGTACGCAGACCTTACCCCTACCCTAGGATAGAGAAACTGTTTCCAAATAGACCCCCGGCATCCTTCTCTCCAAGAACTTCCCACCTTGCTCTTGGGGAGACTCGAACTCACAACCTCTCGATTGGAAGTGGGGGTTACTTACCATCAGAGCAACCTCTCTTGTCAAGATAGTAACACTAATAAAGAGGAAAATTACAAAAAAGAGTAGATCATATGAGGATGTCAAAGAAAGCATATAGGTGTAGGAGTTTTGTCCAACGGCTACTTTGTAATTAGGAATTGTTGAGTTGGGGGCCTCGATCTGTGGTCAGATTAATGTTGCCTTATAAGTATAATTGTTTTGATGTTAATGTTAATTTTACATTGTTACAAAAAAATATTTATCCCCCTACCAGGAAAAAGTGAATGATATCTAGTTCTCTGTTTTGTCTTTATGTACCCAATTTCCTACGTTAGACAAGTTTAAGTCTAGTTTGTCTTTATGTCCTCAATTTCTACATTCAGTTGCATTGTCACATATATACACCTGTCAATTTTAGATGACTTGGCAGAATCAATCAATGCACTACTAGTCTGATACTCAATCCAACATTGTTCTAACACGAACAAAATAGATGAAGAAAATCAGTACAATTCTGGGAAACTATCCGTGGCGAAGCCAGGAACTTCTTTAAAGGTGTTCAAATTTGAAAGAAATAAAAAAAACTGCGATAAATGATGATCAGTATATGTTATATACTTCTAAACCTAATATTTTCAACGAAGGGTAGTCAATTGACCATCCTTTAAGACATGTAGCTTTGCCTCCGATAACAATAAAGTTATCTCCGTATGACCAACAGGGGAACCTTGAAGCAACATTAAAATTATTTTCATGTGACCTATAGGTCGTGGGTCCGAGTCGTGGAATCAGCCACAGATGTTTCTGTATCAAAGTAGACTGCCTACATTACCTCTTGGGATACGGCCTTTCCAAGACCCTGTGTGAATGCGGAATACGTCGTTCAAGCCGACTTTCTTAGTACAATTCTGCGGTAAAATAGATTTTAATTAATATACAGGAAGGATTATCACGGAATGTGGTATTGAACAAGATTTGAATATTTTGGGAGACATTTTATTGACAAAATATAACACGCTTGAGTAAATGAATACTACATTCATCATTTCTATTTTTGGGACAAATGTATTTTAGAATAGTATACTTTTCTCTAAGAGAACAAAAAGGAAAAGATTATAATGAATGTAAAGAAAGAAGTTTTTTGATAAATCTGTTGCTTGAGAAAAGTGAGTCATTGAATTCTCATCACCAAAGGCAGAAATGCCTTTGAATGTCAATTCAAAAGTATCAAGAATTCCAACTTGTAGACTTGTTTTAAGGTTCTTTTGACTAGTTAATTGACTTGAATTCAAGTGATAAATTTAAAAGAAACTAGTCTTATGGTACGCGCGTTGCGCGTGTAACCTATCTAAATGAGTATAAAGCTTTTACAAAACCATATAAACGATATTTAAATTATAAAGTAAAAGTGTAATTTATATTTAAAAAAATATTGATTTTATATAACTGACTCAATAAAGAATATCGATTTATACCTTCTTTAATTATGTTTTCTTTTTCTCTTTTAACTGTTTCATTAGATTGAGCTCATATGTTGTTATATCTTAAGTCTTTGTAAAAGCTCCAAATTCTAATCTTCAATTTTTGAAGACTTAAAATAAGATCTATAGTTTTATTAGCAGATTTCCAACGTGCATTTATATGCACTTTATCTAAGACATATATGAAAAAAATCATAATTACTTTATATAATTCAAATAAGCAAAAGATTTATAATTAATTTTTTATTTGGTTTTGAATTCCTAATAGTTAGGTGTTTCTATACATATGAATAAGGTAATATTTAATAACTATAATTTTAGATTATTTTAAAATCATAAATATTAGGAGAATAACTAAATTACGATTATATCTAATATATAATCTATTTTTAAAGGGTAAAAAGGCGAACGATATTTCGTTAAAGACCTTCGTGCTTTTAATATAGTATAGATTTATATTTTTATTTAGCATTGATATTTTTACCGGATGTCAAGGTTCTATATGACGCGTTCTTTAGAGAATTTAAATTATATATATACTGAAAGTGCAAATTTATTTACGTATCAATAAATTTTAACACTAATAAATCTTTTTTACTAATAATGGGAAGAGAGCAATCACGATGAATGGGATCGAAATAAACAAATCTGTCTAAAAACCAAAGACGCATTATTTAAATTAGTCATCTCTCTACGTATTCTTCATCATTTTTCTCCTCGTATATTAAATATTAAAAACATCTCAAAATACTTAATTCCATTATTGTAAAAAAAAAAATTATTTCTCTCCACTGTCACAGTCAGTGTGGTTACCCCCAATGGTACTACATTTGACTCCTTCCAAATTTTTGTTTCTTAAAAAAAAACAATTAATTGTTTCTTCCAAACTTCCTCATCTATTTAAACACTCTTTCATTTTCTCTCTTGCTTCATCATCTTCTCCACAATTCCTTTGTTTTAATAAAAAAAAAACTTCATAGCCCCTTCTCCCCTACTCAATTTCACAACTTTTCTATATACAATATTAGAATGGGCAAAATTATGGGATTTGCTAGTTCTTTCCTAAAGGAAATACGGTTTGGTGAAAAAATTAGTAACTCCAAAAAAACTAAGGTTGAAAGTAGTAGTACTCCTACTACTTATATATGCAGAGATGAGCTGGATATTAAGAAGAAGCCTAAAATCAAGAAACAAGTGAAATTTGATCTTCAACCTAAATACCAATATCCAACAGAAGAAGAAACCAATGAGGAGCAAAAGAAACACAATACTAGTAGTTCTTTTGATGATCATGCAAATAATGGGGTTAAAGTGAAAATATTGATGAAAAAGAAAGATGCAGAAAGGCTGTTATTGAAGTGTAAAGAAGGAGGGGTACTTGAATTCATGGATGTAGCTCAAGAGCTTGTTCAAATTCCTTCTACTAGTGTTAGGGTTCATTAACTTGCTACCAACTCTGAGTTTTTTCATTCTCAAAGCCCGAATTCGAGATATCTAATTAAATGAAGAGATTCCGTCCATCTCATTATACTTAGCTTTTTGGTGGTTTGAGGATTTCTTTGTTTATATTTTGTTTGAGCCTTTGAGGATTTGTTTTGTTTTTTTAATGACCTCAAATTTATGATGACATATTTGTATCGGTTTATATATGTCCACTCAAATTTTAGACGTGTACGATCATGAAATTTATTATGGTATTATAAAATTAAAATATTTTATATTACAATTGCAAGCAACTAGTAGTATACTGTCTCCTCTAAGTAACGAATAAAGATATTCGCTCGTCAACTTTTTATGAACAATTATATAAAGTTATCTTTTATGTGATATGATAATGTAAAAATTTCTCATTCTGACTCTAAAAATTTTATTTCCATCTGAAATATTAGAGCTACTATATATATACATTCTAATAATTGCAATTTAACTTTGAACTCAAGTAATGCATAGTTCAGATATCGTCTAAACCTTCTCCTTCTACTCCTTCTTCATCCGTCGTACCTTTCTCAAGGAATAAAGAAATAATTTATGTGACCTGATAAAATTATTAGTATATAATAAATACAACTAAAGAAAAAATGAAGTTTAATATAAGTCGAGAACTTGTAAAGGTTGCTGGTCTTTTGGCCCAAAAATGGTGTATATAATCTATATTTCTAATTTCTTGCACGTCTCTTAGAAGACTAATGGAAGACTGAAAAATCATTAATATGGACAAAAATAGTTTAGGCAACTTGTTAGAATCAAACAATGCACTATTTGACTGGTACTCAATCGAACATTTTCTTTTCTCTAAAAAAGTGAACATTGTTCTAACACGAAGAAAATAGATGAAGAAAATCAATTTGAAATAGAAGAATGGTATGTTCTTTTGATAGGAGATTAATGAACAAGACAAATTTATATTGTTAATTATAAGTTTAATTGATGAAAAATAATATATCACATTTGGTGCAAGATCACAGGAAATCAATAAAGGATTCAAGAAGCAATACCAGCCAGGAATATATTAAGGAAATAATCTATTAACGAGGAAAAGAATCAGTGATTAGCAATGGAAAAGGAAGAAGTAGCGGAGATCCAAATGAAGAATCAATCAGTGATTGACCGAAGCTATTACTAGAAAGAACGGAGATCCAGAAGAAGAATCAATCGGTGATTGACGGAAGCTATTACTGGAAGGTCCCAATCAAAGGGAAACGAGATCGCAAAAGGATGCACTGAAAATCAATAAACCCAAAAAATCAATGGATCCAATGGATATGTCTCAAGTAACAAAAAGATATGCCTAGAAGATGGAAAGCTCGTCAAGACCATAAATCAAGGAAGATCAATGGAAACTTGACTTTATTCTTGAAAAGAATCAATCTATGATTCCTTTCAAGGATCAACTCCCTTGGCTTTGCAATCTGTCAAGATTCACATCATTCAAGAGTCAAGAAGGCCTCATGGAATGTATATATACATATGTTTTGGACTTGAAGAGGATATATCAAGAAGAGAAAAGAGACATAGAGATTAAGTTGTTGGTGTAAAGCTACATCAACCATTCTGTACTCAAGCAACTTCGATCGCTAAAAAAGAACACCCTTGCAACCCAAGGAGACTAGACTAAGATTCACATTGAATCCGAAACCAGTATAAAATTCTAGCATCTTTAATTCCTGCATTTTAATTCTGCATTTACTATTATCCTGCTCTTGTTTGATATTTAGCTTAAAGTATATATATTTATATGTATATCGCCTTGTGTTTTACTCGTGTTTTGTGGATTTCGGATGTAAAATATGTTGATTTATATTAATTCGGGGTATTTTTATGTGTAGTAATCATCCAGAAATAACTGGGGGCGAAAGGTGTGAGATTAGAGCCAAAACGAAGGAAAACGAAAAAGTTAAATTTTTAGCGCCACAGGCAGCGCTCCACGCCACATGTGGCACCAGAGGCAGAATGCTTACTAAGCTAGCGCCAGCGTGGGGCGTTAGGCTGGACGCTGGTGACGAGAAATTTGCTCAAGTTTGCCCGGGACAAGGTTATTTCGGCCCTAGACCTACCCAACGCGTGTAAAAGCAAGACTAAGCTTATTTTCGGAGGGGAGACGCCACTTTGAAGAAAATATACACACGAGAAACATTCGGGAGCAAGGTCTTCATCTTTTCTTAGTATTTTCAATTATACAACACTTATGAATTTGTTTGATACTATCATGAGTGGCTAAAACCCATAGTTCTGGGGTTGTGATTTAGCCATGAATATTGTTGTTTAACGTTGACTTAAACTTGACTATAATTCACCAATAATTATTGTTTCTTCAATTCTGTGATTAATTGCTTAATTGTTTGGCCAGCAGTTAGGTTCTATTTAGTATCTATATTATGCTTGGAAAAGCCATGTTTAGATTAGAGAAGAATTAAAGAGAGCACGATCTTAACTCTGAGGGGGCGGATTTATGGTTAGGATAGGAATATAACTAGTCACCGTGCTTAATTAAATATCGTAATCTTAATGCGTTCTTAATAGATTGATTTCATAGGAATACAGGCGTTAATCTATTTTGAATAGGCAAGTAGTACTTCGGGAGAAGGCTATGAGAGTAATTGTTCGATTAATTAGCAACCATGAGTGAATTGTATGAAAGGGAGAGTTAACTAGAACACAACAGGATTGGTGAATCGATCATAACCCTGGAATATTAATCTCTACTGAATGCACAACAATTATTTTGCTGCTTGATAATTTAGTTACTAGTTAGAATTATTGTTTAGTATAATCACATTCTTGAATTCGAATTTGGCTCGACTAAATAACAATCTTGGTGAATTTAGTGGGTAGTTGATACAAGTCTTTGTGGGTTCGACACTCGACTTATTATTTTATTATGTATACCATGTATACTTGCGTGTGTGTTTGGGACCAACAAGTTTTTGGTGCCGTTGCCGGGGACTTGAATATTGACTACTTTCTAGTTTTAGCTATAATTGTTTATTTCGTCAAGTCTAACGTTTAGCTAAATTGACTATTTTTTACTAGATTAGATTTTTACTTTTTATCTATTTAAGTTTTTAATTTTAGTTTAGTGTAGTTAGTATTAAAAAAAAATTATGTGGCATCTTCGACCGAAAAGTGGTGGGATAGTAAGTATTCTTGTTTTTGTAATCCTTGTTCATATTGTAAGGGACCCCGCTTGTGGCAATATTGTAAAAAAAATTCCAGACCGAGTTGTGTGTACCATCTTAATCTTGTACTATTTGTGGTGGTAATTGAAATAATTATCCTAAGTGTTGTTATCATACTCCAATACTTTGTTATGATGATTCTAATAATTCGTGTGAGTTTGACAGGAGTAACGAATTGGATAATGTGGAACACGATGTTCGCATTCTTCATATTCAAAAGAAATTATTCGAGGAATATGGAGGTTTCCGTGAGAAAATTATGAATGAGATGCAACACTTTATCGAAGGATGAGCTGAACTGGGACACGAGATCGACAAATTTGGCAGTTATATTCACGACTTTGAGGCTCAATTGAGTGCAATGGTTGATGTGTGTAGTGCCCAACAGTTTAGTGATGAGTTGTGTGAAGCTGAAAAATATCTTCTAGGTCAAATTGATGAGCTAAAATGAGAATATCAATCATTAGATCATGTTCTTATTGATGATGCCAAGGTTGAGGGAGTATATAGTATTTAGGATGTCCAAAATAATGCAGTTTTGGAGTTGGAGCGTGTTGGTCCTCATTCTAAATACTTTTCTACATTATGTTTGGATGGAGACATGGATATCAAACCTTTGGAGAGATGTATAGATGAAGAACAAGACCCTTACATTCTAAAATTTGCCACACCAAAAAGATAAAATAACATTCCTTACTTAAAAGCCAAGAAGTGCAAGATGTGATATATATTGCTTGGTTCCTTTATTTATAACACCCCGTAAATTTAAATCAGTTGTGGATGCATTAAATGAGTATTAATATGATGGTTATTAATTGGTTATGATAATAATTGTACGAGGCATATCATAAGTGATTTGGGGTCCAAGGAAAGACCTAAGTCTAAGCCAAGTTGGAAAATTTCATGATAGACTAAAATTTTAAATGAGCACGCACAAGACTATACTTTGGATAAGTATATCTACATTTATATAAGGTTTTATGTGGTTCAAAACCTATAAAATAAAATATATCTTTGAGTCTAGTTTCTAACGCTTCAAACCGTTTGTCGTTTGGACACTCCTACCAGAAGTTATGACCAAATTACCAAAAGCAGCACAGAATTTTACACTATCGCGCCGCCCCATGCGGCGCGGCTATGTAAATTAACAAAGCACCTCCAAATTTCGTTTCTAAATACATTTTTCATTACCACGCCGCCCCATGCACCGAGGCTATGCAAATCTTTATTTCTTGGTCAACCCGACCCTATTTTGATATAAAACCTTCGGGGATTATTTTCTCCACTTCATGTGGACGAATTTTAGGGTTTTCCTCCACCCTCTCAAGACCTCCAACCCCTCTCATATTCAAGGTAAGCAATACCCATTATCTTGGTGTGAATTCCATCATTTATACACTAGTATTGATGAAATTTATACATAAAATACTTAGATCTTCAAGGGATTTCTTCAAGAACTCAAAGGAGGGTTTTGCAAGATTTCTTCCAAAACGGTAATCCTACACCCTTAGACTTACATGTATGGATTTATTAAGGGAATATGAGTATGAATAAGTATTGGAACTCTTGGTATGGTGATTGGAAATCATAAGTTCCCAATTTGGTTACACAACTATTATAGAGATTGAAAGAAGTTTATTTAATGGAACTTTGTTGGTTGGGTGTGTATGGATGATCATATATGTGATTTTGGAAGTTATAAATTGTCTAATAATGATGGTGGGATAAATTGTTGTTGAATGATGGTAGTTAGATGAACTAATTATATAGTGATGAGATGTAGAGATTTATGCCTTATTTGATAATATGCCTAAATGGCTTAAGTTATAGAAGTTGTTACTTATATTGGGTTCCATTGAATGTTGCTATTGTAGATTGAAGGTTCTTGGTATTGTGGATCATTGTAGTATCACTAAGGGGCGAAATTGAGGTATGTGAGGCTAACTCTCTATGTTTGGGAATGTTAATGATTCTCCCTACACTACGTTTCTTTTATGACGTTACTAATTGCCTCAGAAATATAGTTAAGCCTAGTTCCTTGAATAGTTGTAGAACTTCTATTCTCTAGCTTCATAACTCGCACATGACTTTCATTCTGAACGTTGTGAGCTCAGTGCGTATTCAATATAGACTTGGGTTTGATGACCCTGAGTTTTAGTATAGATTACTCAGTATTTCATAGCCATATACAGTTGAAATTTTAGTATTCATAATCAGTTCAAGAATTCATGTCTCAGTCTAGTCTCATTCAGTATGTCAGTATTATGTAACCCAGTATGATCTAGTATTCTAGTATCATGTAACTCAATGTGATTCAGTATTTCACTATCATGTATTGCAGTATGATTCTCAGTTTCTGATTTTAAATTCCTGAATGTTGAACACCTGTATTTGGGCCTGAGGCCGTAGTTTATATGCTTTATGCATACTTGGGCCTGAGGCCGTAGTTTATGTTTTATGCATGTTTTGGGCGTGAGGCTGTAGTTTATGCTTTATGTATTTTTGGGCCTAAGGTCGTAGTTATGTATACATATACTTGGGCCTGAGGCCGTAGCTTGTGCACATATATATATATTGGGCCCAAGGTCGTAGCTTATTCAGAGAAACAGGTTGTTCATCATTCAGAAGATGGAGTATTCATATCCTTACTTCCTTTGTTTAGTTTTAGTTATTAGTTATCATTTCAGTTACCAACTATCATTTCAGTTATCAGTTATTATCTCAGTTATCAGCTATCAGCTATCATTTTAGTTTCAGCTTCAATAGTTATCATTTTAGTTATCAATTATCAATTCTCAGTTATTAGCTCAGTTTCAGTTTCAGCATTTATAATTCTTTCTTTCAGTTGCTTTACATACCAGTGCAATTCAAATATACTGATGTCCCTTTTTGCCCGGGGCCTGCATTTCACAATGCAAGTAATGATTTACAGGTTGATAATTCAGAGCGCTAGGATTCTCGTACCAGCTATTTGGTGATCCCCAGTTCTTTCGAGGCATTATCATTACTTTATAGTCTTTCAGTATTTACAGATAGACAGTGTCTTCAGTACTTCAATAGAGGCTTCATAGACTAGAGTAACAGCTAGACAGAGTCGCAGGCTTTTCATATTAAGCTATTTTGGCAACAAATATGTTTCAGAATTGTATTAGCATTTCTGCACTTTAATTTTTATCATTCAAACTTTCAGTATATCGGCATGTGTTAGTTTATCTTCCATGTTTAGTATGTTGTGATATCATATGTTGATTCAGCCAGTTGGTTTGCTCGGTCACATGTAGTCAGGCACCGAGTGTCGTGTTACGTCCAGGCCCAGGTTTGGGGCGTGACAAAGCTTGGTATCAGAGCACTAGGTTCAATAGTCCTAGGGAGTATATGAAGTCGTGTCCAGTGGAGTTTCTTTTATATGTGTGTGCCAGCCACTCATATAAAGGGTTAACTACTAAGACATTCAGGGTTGTCTCACTTGTTTCTACTCTAGTTCGTGCCATGAAGCTTAGAGCAATAGTTAACCTTCTCTTCCTATCGAATTCCATACGTATCGAATTCCCAAGCGGCAGGCAAGAAAATCCTAAGGTTCTAGAGAGGACGATTGCCCATTGGGGTGTATTTGTGGAGTGCATGTTGGTAACAAATGAGATTTGAGGGTATGTTGAAAGTGGGATGCAATAAATAGTAGTACAGATTAGAGAATAGCCTTATCAGAAAGTATAAAAGCAGTCATTATATTTTATGGTTATCAGTTTAACTTAGTTACTAGAAATACAATCTTTCAGTTAGCAGGTTTATGGTTATTCAGTATGCCAGTTATTTGTTATTCAATTACCAAATCTCCAATTTTCAGTGTATTCGACATCTGTTGACGTGTGAGTATACAGTGATGCATATGGATGCTCAAAGAAAATGTAATTAACAGTGATTATAGCGAAATATTTGCATGTTTTAGGGATTAAGACCCAAGACTCACCGGATAGTGCATGAAGTGATTTATCATATGTGTATGGCACTGTATCCGTATGTCAGACCCCAAGGTGTAATAGGTTAAGAATTCAACCACAGCAGGCATAGAATTGATCACTATAGTTTTGGACAGAAAAGAGCCTAAGGGAAATATAGCTAAGAATAATATGATGTACGAAATGAGAACCAAGAGCAGGCGACATTAAATTTTAGGGAATGATTTTAAGTTTTTTAGATTTATTCAAATCAGAACTAGAAAGTACCATGTTAGAAAATTTGTATACGAAGTGGCTATTATTGTGAGATAAAAGATATGACAGTTCCCCCTTCACATGATGTGACTACAGTTTAGGCCAGAGGTTTATAGTCTGTAGTGATTTTGAAGTGTATAGAAAGTTTGGGGTTAGATATTCCAATTTTGTGTAAGATAGATGAAATTTTCCTAGGTGTGATCCATGTGCATAGTTCGAAAGAATGATAGTGTACAGCAAAAGAATATGGTCAGATGATGAGGGAAGTTAGGATAAACCTTATGCTTCACTTTAGTTATTCAAAGCAGAGCAAGAAAATATGATGCTAGCAGGTGGTTAGTAAAAGAATAGTAAATAAGTTTTGAGTAAATACAGTGAATTAGCAATTTCAGCAGAGCTAGAGGTAAGATTTGATTCACTTAGCCAGGTTAACTCTAGTGAGAGGATGACAGTTTGAAATATCGGACATGTGTTAGGACCCAAAGAGTTTAAGTTAAACCCGAAGTACAGTGTCAGTGGAAAAAATCAGCTAACAGTGAGAGAGCAAGCTATATAAGAATAGCCTTTAGAAATTATCGAAAAGCAGTCCTCCCAAGATTGACAGTGAGAGCAGAGTTAAATTATTAAGATTGTGTATGATAGTTGTGAATACACTAGCTTTCCGTTATGTGAATAATTTAGTTTTTTTTCTTAGCTCAGAAGTAAGTTGGAAGATGAGTCATTATTGACGTAGAGTGCAGAGAATTGCAGAACATAAGGAAAGTTATTTGGATCCCAACAAAAAGAGAAGGATCCGCAAGTATAAGACCTTTGGTCTAAGGGGTGATGTGAAAATTTTTAGTAAGTCTAGTTAGTGATTTGAAACCCGAATAGTTAGCATGGGATATGAAAAATAAAATTAGTTCGGTAATGAGGGAAAATTGTATAATTAGCACAAGGAATATGTCTAGCATGTGTAAGAAATACAAAGTGAGTAGAATGATCACTGAGCTTAGCTATTGATGATAAATTGATCACAGAAAAGCTATAAAATTATGCTCATTTATGTATTATGAGGGTAGTGCCATTGCACGAGGCGCTAATATTCCGAGTAGTGGTCAGAGACTTAGATCACAACAATACTATAAGTGTTTTCAGGTAGTGCTTAAGAAGCTAGATAATCAAGTGTGGGAAGTATAATTCATGATTGAGGTAGATAAGAGAACTCTGGTGAAAGAAGTTCACCGCTTAGCCCAGCTAGGAGTTCAATTTGCGTACTCCAAAGATAGTGGAGTTGTTGTCTAGAACAGGACCTGTTCATCCTGAGTGGCCGAAATGAAGGAGAAACAGTTTGATGATCTCTACTTATTGTAACTGAAAGATGGGATTCACATGCATAAGACGATGGCTTTTGAACAAGGGGGAAATGATGGTACTTTGAGGTGTCAGGATAGATTGTGTGTTCCAACCGTAGATGGACTTAGCGAGGGAGGAAGATGTTAGAAGCCCATAATTCCAGGTATTCTATCCACCTAGGTTTCCCAAAGACGCATCATGATCTTAAGGAGATTTATTGTTGGAATGACATGAAAAAGAAAGTTCCAGACTTTGTGGCCAAGTGTTTGAATTTTCAGCAAGTGAAAGTCGAGCAGCAAAAAACCAAGTGTTTGTCAAAACACACACATCTTTTAGTGGAGATGGTAAATATGGACCTTATAATAAGATTATCTCACTTATTTTGAAAGAATAATTTTTATGGGCGAAGGTGTAGATTGCCAATTAGTTGGTTCGAAGTTGGCGAAGCGGAGTTGCTGGGACCAGATTTGGTCAATCAGTCTATAGAGAAAGTCAAGTTGATTCAAGAGCATTTGAAGACAGCTCAGAGTCGCCAGAAGTCCTAGTCGAACATGCAACATAGAGACCTAGAGTTTCAAGTTGATGATTGGGTATTTCTAAAAGTTTTGCATGTGAAAAATGTTATAAAATTTGGGAAGAAAGGAAAGCTCAACCCCAGATACGTCGGCCCATAAAGGATCCTATGAAGGATCAGGTAAGTAGCTTATGAGTTAGAATTTCCACCATAATTAGTGGTTGTACACCAGTATTTCATGTGTCATGTTATAACATTCAAGTTTCCAGTATTCAAATCTCATGTCATGACATTTGTGTTTCTAGTATTCAGATCTCATGATTAGAACATTCAAGTCAGTTCAGTACTCAGATATTCATGCCAGCTTAATACTCAAATATTGATGTGAGTTCAGTGATCAGATATTCACGTCAGTTCAGCACTTGATTATTCGTGTCAGTTCAGTATTCATATATCCACGTTAGTTCAGAATTCATGTACCCATAACAGACAAGTTTCATGTATATGTATCATGTTATGCGTATTATTATGCCCTATGGAGATAGTGTTATGCTCGGTTAGCTGGTAGGTATTTTGGAGAAATGTCGAAGGTATCTAACATTCTCATTCAGGCCTTATATTACAATCTCCATGTATTTAAGTATTTAATCGTGTATTCATTCAGTTTAGTATGCAAGTGTTAATGAAAGTTCATGTTCCCACCAGACACATTTAAGGTCCGGAGTTAGCCGAAGATACAGCCAGGACAATCATTCGAGGACGAATGATCCCAAGGGGGAGATAATATAACACCCCGTAAATTTGAATTAGTTGTGGATGCATTAAATGAGTATTAATATGATGGTTATTAATTGGTTATGATAATAAGTGTACGAGGAATATCATAAGTGATTTGGAGTCCAAGGAAAGACCTAAGTCTAAGCCAAGTTGAAAAATTTCATGATAGACTAAAATTTTAAATGAGCACGCACAAGACTATACTTTGGATGAGCATATCTACATTTATATAAGGTGTTATGTGATTCACAACCTATCAAATGAAATATCTTTGAGTTTAGTTTTGCTTCAAACCATTCGTCATTTGGACACTCCTACCAGAAGTTATGACCAAATTACCAAAATCAGTGCAGAAGTTTACACTACCGCGCCGCCCCCTGCGGCGCGGCTGTGCAAATTAACAGTGCACCTCAAAATTTCATTTCTAAACACATTTTTCATTTCCATGTCGCCCCATGCGCCGCGGCTATGCAAATCTTCGCTTTTTTTATCAACCCGACCCTATTTTGATATAAAACCTTCGGGGGTTATTTTCCCCACATCATTTGGACAAAATTTAGGGTTTTCCTCCACCCTATCAAGACCTCCAAACCCTCCCATCTTCAAGGTAAGTAATACACATTATCTTGGTGTGAATTCCATCATTTATACACTAGTATTGATGAAATCTACAAATAAAATACTTAGATCTTCAAGGGATTTCTTCAAGAACTCAAAGGAGGGTTTTGCAAGATTTCTTCTAAAAAGGTAATCCTACACCCTAAGACTTATATGTATGGATTTATTAAGGGAATATGAGTATGAATAAGTATTGGAACTCTTGGTATGGTGATTGGAAACCATAAGTTCCCAATTTGATTACACAACTATTATAGAGATTGAAAGATGTTTATTTAATGGAACTTTGTTGGTTGGGTGTGGATGGATGATCATATATGTAATTTTGGAAGTTATAAATTGGCTAATAATGATGGTGGGATAAATTTTTGATGAATGGTGGTAGTTATATGAATTAATTATATGGTGATGAGACGTAGAGATTTATGCCTACAAGGTATTTGATAATATGCCTAAATGGCTTAAGTTATGGAAGTTTTTACTAATATTGGGTTCCATTGAATGTTGCTATTGTAGATTGAAGGTTCTTAGTATTGTGGATCATTGTAGTATCACTAAGGGACGAAATTGAGGTATGTGAGGCTGACTCTCTATGTTTGGGAATGTTAATGATTCTCTCTACACTACGTTTCTTTTATGACGTTATTAATTTCCTCAGAAATATAGTTAAGCCTAGTTCCTTGAATAGTTGTAGAACTTCTATTCTCTAGCTTCATAACTTGCTCATAACTTTCATTCTGAACGTTGTGAGCTCAGTGCGTATTCAATATAAACTTGGGTTTGATGCCCCCCGGTCTTAGTATAGATTACTCAGTATGCCATAGCCATATACAGTTGAAATTTCAGTATTCATAATCAGTTCAAGAATTCATGTCTCAGTCTAGTCCCATTCAGTATGTCAGTATTATGTAACCTAGTATGATCCAGTATTCCAGTATTCCAGTATAATGTAACCTAATGTGATTCAGTATTTCACTATCATGTATTGCAGTATGATTCTCAGTTTTTGATTTTAAATTCCTGAATGTTGAACACCTGTATTTGGGCCTGAGGCCGTAGTTTATATATTTTATGCATACTTGGACCTGAGGCAGTAGTTTATGCTTTATGAATTTTTGGGCCTGAGGCCGTAGTTATGTATACGTATACTTGGGCATGAGGTCGTAGCTTGTGCACATATATATATTGGGCCCGAGGCCGTAGCTTATTCAGATAAACAAGTTGTTCATCATTCAGAAGAGTGAGTATTCATATCCTTACTTCCTTTGTTCAGTTTCAGTTATCAGTTATCATTTCAGTTACCAGCTATTATTTCAGTTATCAGTTATTAGTTATCAGTTATTAGCTCAGTTATCAGTTATCAGCTATCAGCTATCAGCTATCATTTTAGTTTCAGTTTTAATAGTTATCATTTCAGTTATCAATTATCAATTCTCAGTTATCAGCTCAGTTTCAGTTTCAGTATTTATAATTCTTTCTTTCAGTTGCTTTACATACCAGTACAATTCAAATGTACTGATATCCTTTTTTTCCCGGGGCATGCATTTCACGATGCAGGTAATGATTTACAGGTTGATGATTCAGAGTGTTAGGATTCTCGTACCAGCTATTTGGTGATCCCCAGTTCTTTCGGGGCATTATCATTACTTTACAGTCTTTCAGTGTTTACAGATAGACAGTATTTTCAGTACTTCAATAGAGGTTTCATAGACTAGAGTTATAGCTAGACAGAGTCGCATGCTTTTCATATTAAGCTATTTTGGCAACAATATGTTTCTGAATTGTATTAGTATTTCCGCACTTTGATTTTTACCATTCAAACTTTCAATATATCAGCATGTGTTAGTTTATCTTCCGTGTTTAGTATGTTATGATATCACATGTTGATTCAGCCAGCCAGTTGGTTCGCTCGGTCACATGTAGTCAGGCACCGAGTGTCATGTTACGTCCAGGCCCAGATTCGGGGCGTGACATTATTTTTACACCACCGCCCTAGGAATGTGACAAAAAAGTTGATGCAAAAATGGCGACGCAATTTATATCCTCAAAGTGGAAGAAAAAGTGGTGAAAATGATGGCGTCGTGCCGCGACTATAGATAAGGCGCTTGTTGGGAGGCAACCCAGCCTGTATTTTATTTTTTTATTTTTTTATTTTCATTTTTTATATATAGTTTTGTGTTGTTTTTGTTTTGCACAGTAGGGGATGTCTGAGTACCCAAAGTTGAAGTTGAGGAGCATGTTTGAGCGTAAGTGTGGGGTCCTTCCGACTCTTAATATTGAGGATCATGTGCAAGCTAGGCCCGAGAGGGTCTCAGGGAGTATTTCTCCCCCTTGTTTAATATTTTTCACTGTGATAATGCATCAAGGACTATGCATAATATAAGTGTGAGATGGGAAAACTAATTTTCTGATGTGTAATTGCATAAAACTATTTTTTTAATTAATTTTTCTTTTACAACTCCTAGTAGACATAATCTAGGTTACAAAACAAAACGAAAATAGAAAAAAAATCAGAAAAAGCTCAGACTTTTCCCAACGATGGATCTTTTTGACAATTAAGGGATTAAAGTCTGATAAAAAAAACACCAAAAGTTTTTTTTTAGGATACATCGGTAGTATCCCTTGGTTTTTTCTTTGGGCACTGGTTCTTTTTCAAGGGTGTAGCTCGAACCGGGTACATTATTTTTTTTAGGAGTAGTTTAGAAAGAAACTGAGTTGCTCTGAGATGCCAAGTGACATGTTTGGTGCTGGAACATTAGGCTACAACATGCATTCTATCTTCCCGTACATTTGATTCGAATTGTGATGCTTGAATAAAGTAAATAGCCTATTTGGTGACGCCATTTCTCAGTTGTTCGACTTGTATGCTACATAGTGCATTATTGCTTAAATTTCTCGATTATATGTACTTTCTTGACTTGAGAGCTAAACAGAACCGTCTTGATTGAGTCATGTTCAATGTGTGTGTGAGGAATTGTGATTCTCTATGCTATCCCGTATAGTCTAGAACTTGCTCCATATGTTAATCGAAGCGAAATTGTTAAGTTGTGCTAGTCTAGGAGACGTAGGCGTTTATTGCTTGATCATAGATGTGCTTGTCACATAAAAATAAAATTTTCCGTTGCTAGCCCCTTTGAGCTTATAGACCTTTTCTTTGGCACTCACATTACAAGCCTTACTCCGATTTTGTTCTTAATTTGAGATTGTTGAACCTTTAGCTCCTAAGGTACTTAGTCGCTAAAAGAAGTAAGGTGAGAGATTGGAGAGTAGCTTTTGAGTGGAACCATGGAAGGGCTCTTTAGTGCACTAAAGTTGAAATCAAAAGTCATTAGCCCATGAACTTTAATGTATGGAGTGTGTGTATAAAAGAAATAAAAAAAAGGAGAAAGAAAAAGAAAAATTTCAAGAAAAGAAAAAAATGATAGTTAAAGTATGTAGAAAAAAATGCACACCTCCCATTCTTACTATTTTGTACTAGTGGAAGTATAGAGGTGCTTAAAGAAAATAAGGGCTATGTTGTATATGGTTTGTGGCAAATGAATTGGTTGAGAAGAATATGTGTATGAATTGTGAGTGTAGTGTATTAAAGTGCTTAGGAGGGTAAGTCACTTTTCCTAAATGTATCATACCCATCTCTTAGCCTACATTACAACCTTAAAGTCCTAATTGATCCTAGATTTGGCTAGCCTAGATTAGTAGAGATGTACACTACGGACAAGCTTATGACACAATCACGGGATGCATATGAATTTTTTGTGATAGTAAGCAAATTTTGTTCAAATGTATGATGTCCTTAAATTATATTCAAAAAGCATATTTGAATGTGTGGTCTATTCTATATTCACTGTTTTGTTTGTTGGTGAGGGCACACGATCTCATGAATGATTGGTAATATTGTGAACTTATCTTGTTGGTAAGTGCGCGAGTTGAGAGTGCTTAGTGATTACAAGTCAGTTTCTAAGGCTGGGTGGTTACAGGTAGGTTATTTGAATTGAAATGTTATACTTGGACATGGTTAAAACGGGGAGAATGTGAATTTTGTATGTTTATGCTTGATTGCCGGTATCGATCATAGTCAAGGGTAGAGTGTGTGATTAAAAATAAAGTGCTCCTCTATAGTTGAGATTTGTATGTAGTTGGAATAGAGTTGTTAGTCTCATTGCTCGAAGACAAGCAAAAGCCTAAGTGTGGGTGTTGATATTTAGCTTAAAGTATATATATTTATATGTATATTGCCTCGTGTTTTACTCGTGTTTCGTGGATTTTGAATGTAAAATGTGTTGATTTATATTAATTCGAAGTATTTTTATGTGTAGGAATTATCCGAAAGCAATTGGAGGCGAAAGGTGCGAGATTAGAGCCAAAACGAAGGAAAATGGAAAAGTTGGATTTTCAGCTCCACAGGCAGCGCTCCACGCCACTTGTGGCACCAGAGGCAGAATGCTCACTAAGCTAGCGCCAGCGTAGGGCGCTGGGCTGGACGCTGGTGACGAGAAATTTGTCCAAGTTTGCCTCGGACAAGGTTATTTTAGCCTAGACCTGCCCAACGCGTATAAAAGCAAGACTAAGCTTATTTTTAGAGGGGAGACGCCACTTTGAAGAAATTATACATACGAGAAACATTCGGGAGCAACGATATCTTACATTTCTTCATCTTTTCTTAGTATTTTCAATTATACAACACTTATGAATTTCTTTGATGCTATCATGAGTGGCTAAAACCCATAGTTCTGAGGTTGTGATTTAGCCATGAATATTGTTGTTTAACGTTGACTTAACCTTGATTATAATTCACCAATATATGGTTGTTTCTTCAATTCTGTGATTAATTGCTTAATTGGCTAGCCAGCAATTAAGTTCTATTTACTATCTATGTTATGCTTGGGAAAGCCATGTTTATATTAGAGAAGAATTAAAGAGAGCACGATCTTAACTCTGGGGGCGGATTTGTGGTTAGGATAGAAATATACTTAGTCACCGTGCTTAATTAAATATCCTAATCTTAATGCGTTCTTAATAGATTGATTTCATAGGAATATAGGCGTTAATCTATTTTGAATAGGCGAGTAGTACTTCGGGGAGAAGGTTATGAGAGCAATTGTTCGATTAATTAGCAACCATGAGTTAATTGTAGGAAAGGGAGAGTTAACTAGAACATAATAGGATTGGTGAATCGATCATAACCCTGGAATATTTGTCTCTACTGAATACACAACAATCATTTTGCTGTTACTAGTTAGAATTATTGTTTAGTATAATCACATTCTTGAACTCGAATTTGGCTCGACTGAATAACAATCTTGGTGAATTTAGTGGGTAGTTGATACAAGTCTCTGTGGGTTCGACACTCGACTTATCATTTTATTACTTGTACGACCACATATACTTGCGTGTGCGCTTGGGATCAACATTTATACTTTCATATGTGCCTAATTTTGCTCGTATGGTATTCTTAGTATATGCGATAATGGTTACATGATTTTAGCTAACTTACGTTGCCATCATCCAAAAATGAGTAATTGAAATTATACAGAATTTGTTTTGTTTTTTTTTGAAATTGACAGGTGCATGTGACAATGCAAGTATGCAACTGAATACTGATCAATAGAAAAAATTGAGTACATAAAGACAAACTAGACTTACTCAAGCATATCTAACGTAGGAAATTTGGGTACATAGAGACCCAAATTTCACTATAAAAGTCAAATTTTTCTGAAATTAATAACATATATAATATATATTCTATATAATAGCACTTCGCTATAACATCCAAAAATATTCAGAACAAATGAAGCTGTTATAGAGAAGTTTGATTGCACTGATAAGTGGAAGATCTTTTTGCATTGAAATAGGTAAAAGAAATTTATTAACCAATGCTCACGTAAGACTTAAAGGTATTTGAAGTAGTAATTTACTATAAGTGGCAGTAAGTGAAATTGGACTAGGTCTATGTGGAAATTGAAAGTGACAATGTGACATGCATCTTAATTACCGATACGCGTTTTTGTATTGTGTTATTAATCTTAATTACTCAGTGGATTAATGTATTTAAAGTTTCCCTTCAAAGTAGACTTGAACTATTTAAATATATAAAGTTATTGACTCTATACTTAGTGGTAACAATTTTAAAAATCACTAGACAATGCATTTGAAGGGGGAAATCGAGGAATCTTTACTTCAAAGTATATTTGTACTATTCAAAATGTATTGAAATATTTTTGATATTCTATTTAATAGTAAGAAGTATATTTGTACTGGAATTCTTGTAGCCAGAGAGAATGAGCGACTTCTCACTAAACAACCAATTAGGAAACCAAACTCAAATCCCACCAAAGCCTCACGACATAAACACAAACCCAATTTCACCCACATCATCCTACAAGGATAAACTACTAGAAAATGAAGTCTTTACTACAAATACACGCTGAAGAGACTTCAACAATTCCAATGGAGACACAATCATCGGAGCCAGGTGCAACGTTAGCGGGGAATTGACATAAAATTTGAGACAAATAATATTAATGGATGTCGACAGACAACGTATCTACAACCCATAAAAATATTCGGTCACTATAAAGCTCTTGGGGAAACGTCTAATGTACCACTATCTTAAACAAAAAATACAAGACTTGTGGAAGCCTAATGAAATTTTTTTCACTAATAAATCTTGGAGAAGATTACTATACAGTCAAGTTTGCCAAAAAAAGAGAACATGATTAAGGTGCTACAAAATGAACCATGGTTTATAAACAGGTTCTTCTTATCAGTACAAAAATGGCTCCCAAATTTCGTGGCAAAGAAAGCTCAACAAAATTACACAGCAGAGGAGACACCATACTACTTGTTGCTTGCAATTGTAATATAAGAATATCTTACTTTTGTAACACCATAACAGATTTTTCATGATCATACACATCTAAAATTTAAGTAACAATATATATATAAACCGCTATAAATATCTCATCATAAATTTGAGATTCACTAAAAAACAAAAGAAACCCTCAAAGGCTCTAACAAAATATACATACATACATACATATATACATACATACATACATATATATATATATACATATATACATATATACATACATACATACATATATACATACATATATATATATATATATGTATATATATATATATATATGTATATATATATATATATATATATATATATATATATATATATATATATATATATATATATATGTATGTATATATAAACAAAGAAATTCTCAAATCACCAAAAATACAAGTATAATGAGATGGACGTAATCTCTTCATTTAATTAAAAGTTTTGTATTCGAGCTTTGAGAATGAAAATGTAACGACCCAATCGGTCGTTTTGAGCATTTGCACTTCGCCCGTCAGTTCTCAGGCATGACTAGCCTTGTACGATGTGTTATGACTTATGTAGATCGTTGGTTTTGGTTTTCGGGATAATCGGAATGGATTTGGAAGAAAAATTATCAGCTTGAAGCTTTAAATTTGAAAGGTTTGACCAAGTTTTGACTTCTTAGTATTTGATTTCGGATTTGGATTTTTATGATTTATTTAGCTCTGTTAGGTGATTATGGACTTGGGAGCACATCCGGAATGTATTTTGGAGGTTCGTGGTAGATTTAGGCTTGAATTTGCGAAATTGAAAATTTGGCGTTTTTCGGTCGGCTGTGAAAATCTTGGTATAGAGGTCGGAATGGAATTCCGGAAATTGGAGTAGGTTTGTTGTGATATTTGGGACGTGTGTGCAAAATTTTAGGTCATTCGGAGGTGATTTGATAGGTTTCGGCGTTGTTTGTGGAATCTGGAAGTTTCTAAGTTCTTAGGCTTGAATCTGAGGTTGATTTGGTGTTTTGGTGTTGTTTTGAGTGATTCGAAGGCTCGAATAAGTTTGAATGATGTTATGGTATGTTTTGGCATGTTTGGTTGAGGTCCCGAGGGCCTCGGGTGTGTTTCAGGTGAGTTTTGGGTGAGTTCGGGCATTTTCGGAACTCAGGCATGGTTCTGGTGTTTAATTTTCGCTGTGGGGGAAGGGATTTTCCGCTGAGGGCGATGGATTTTCGCTGAGGTGGAGTAGGGAGCGCTGAGGCAGAAAATGGGGCATTGAGGCAGAAAATGGGGCGCTGAGACACTCCAGGGAAAGAATCTGCAGGTCCGTTGGTTCAACTTCGGAAGCCTATATCTTTTGATCTACAAGGAATTTTGAGATGATTCATAAACGAAAGTTGTATTCCTTCGTGTCTAGTTTCAAGAAAGGTAAATTAATAATAATTTTGACATATGTAGATAAAGTTATGGCCAAAATACTAAGACCTATCTATGCAGCCACCAGAAGCGCGGTCAGTGGTGATTTACCGCAGTCAACAGTGATTTACCATGGTCAACGGTGATTTTCCGCGGTCAACGGTGATAGGAATCCGAAAGGTGCACTATAAATACGATATTTGGGGTTATATTTCATATTTTGACCTAGAGAGCTCGGGCTTTGGCGATTTTTCGAGGGATTTTCAAGAAAACCATCGGAGTAAGTGATTTTTACTCAATTTTGGCTAAAATACAAGATTATAACGTTGGATTCATCATTTGAGTAGCGATTTGGGGTGAAAATTTGGGGAAAATTTGTGGAACTTCATAAAATGAATATTTGGGATTTGAAAGCCGATTCGGAGTCGGAATTGAGTGAAACTAGTATGGATAGTCTCGTAATTGAATGGGTTGTCAGATTTTGAGACTTTGTTTAGATTCCGAGACATGGGTCCGGGGGCCGGGTATGAGCAATTTTGGGATTCTTGAGTTAATTTGATTATTTTCGCTTGGGCTTTGTTCCTTTAGCATATTGATGATAATATACTGATTTTGGTTAGATTTGGAGCATTTGGAGGCCGATTCGAGAGGCAAGGGCATTGCGGGCTAGAGTTTGGACCGATTTGAGGTAAGTAATGATTGTAAATATTGTCCTGAGGGTATAAAACCCCGGATTTTATATCGTTGTGCTACTTTGAGGTGACGCACACGTTAGATGACGAGCGTGGGGTCGTGCACCATTAGGGATTGTGACTTGGTCCGTCTCGTACGACTATTAAGTCGCGTATTTGATTGAAAACTATTTGATATTATTGTGTTTGGAAATTATTATTCTGTTTTAGTCTAAATGTCAGGGTTTGGGCCTCATGCCAACTGTTTGGACCCTTAGGGGTTTTTTACTATTATTCCTCACTGTTTTGACTTAATATTTGTATTCAGTCATGCTATGTTTTACTGAATTCATAACTCATCTATATTTACTCCGTTTTGATACTTTAAATGATATTTTGAGCTGAGCATCATGTTTTACTGTTGCCCAAGTGGCTTGAGAGGTTTTTGATTGAGTGAGGCCGAGGGCCTGTGTTGTGAGGATATTATGGTATCGGCCTACGCGCCGCAGTATGTTGTACTGATTTGTGATATTGAGAGGCTGAGGGCCTGATTTATTATGCCACGAGGTGGCTTGTTATGTGAGTCCGAGCACCTGATTGATTATGCCACGAGATGGCTTCAAGTAGAGTATGGGCGTTATGAGTTCGGTTTTGGTTTTCGGGATAATCGGAATGGATTTGGAAGAACAATTCTCAACTTGAAGCTTTAAATTTGAATGGTTTGACCAAGTTTTGACTTCTCAAAATTCGATCTTGGATTTGGATTTTTATGATTTGGTTAGCTCTGTTAGGTGATTTTGGACTTGGGAGCGCGTCCGGAATGTATTTTGGAGGTTCGTGGTAGATTTAGGCTTGAATTGGCGAAATTAAAAATTTGGCATTTTCCGGTCGGCAGTGGAAATCTTGGTATAGAGGTCGGAATGGAATTCCGGAAATTGGAGTAGGTTCGTTGTGACATTTGGGACGTGTGTACAGAATTTCAGGTCATTCGGAGATGATTTGATAGGTTTCGGCGTTGTTTGTGGAATCTGGAAGTTTCTAAGTTCTTAGACTTGAATCCGAGGTCGATTTGGTGTTTTGGTGTTGTTTTGAGTGATTTGAAGGCTCGACTAAGTTTGAATGATGTTATGGGATGTGTTGACATAATTGGTTGAGGTCCCGAGGGCCTCGGGTGTATTTCGGGTGAGTTTTGGGCGAGTCCGGGCATTTTAGGAACTCGGGCGTGGTTTTGGTGTTTAATTTTCGCCGTGGGGGAAGGGATTTTCTGTTGAGGGCGATGGATTTTCGCTGAGGTCGAGTAGGGAGCGCTGAGGCACTCCAGGGAAAGAATTTGCAAGTTTGTTGGTCCGACTTCAGAAGCCTATATCTTTTGATCTACAAGGAATTTTGCGATGATTCAAAAATCAAAGTTGTAGCCCTTCGTGTCTAGTTTCCAGAAAGGTAAATAAATAATAATTTGAACATCTGTAAAGAAAGTTATGGGCAAAATACTAAGGCCTGTTTGTGCAGCCACCAGAAGCGCGGTCAGCGGTGATTTTCCGCGGTCAGCGGTGGTAAGAATCCGAAAGATACACTACAAATACGAGATTTGGGGTTTTATTTCATATTTTTACTTAAAGAGCTCGGGCTTTAGCGATTTTTTGAGGGATTTTCAAGAAAACCATCGGGATAAGTGATTCTAACTCAATTTTGGCTAAAATACAAGATTATAACGTTGGATAAATCATTTGAGTAGAGATTTGGGGTGAAAATTTGGGGAAAAATTGTGGAACTTTATAAAATGAATATATGGGATTTGAAAGCCGATTCGGAGTCGGAATTGAGTGAAACTAGTATGGATAGTCTCGTAATTGAATGGGTTGTCAGATTTTGAGACTTTGGTCAGATTTCGATACGTGGGGCCGGATTTGAGAAATTTCGGGATTCTTGAGTTAACTTAATTATATTCGCTTGGGCTTTGTTTCTTTAGCGTATATTGATGATAATATACTGATTTTGATTAGATTTGGAGCATTTGGAGGCCGATTCGAGAGGCAAGGGCATCGCAGGCTAGAGTTTGGACCGGTTTGAGGTAAGTAATGATTGTAAATATTGTCCTGAGGGTATGAAACCCCGGATTTCACATCGTTGTGCTACTTTGAGGTAATGCACACGTTAGATGACGAGCGTGGAGTCGTGCACCGTTGGGGATTGTGACTTGGTCCGTCCCGTACGACTATTAAGTCGCATATTTGATTGAAAACTATTTGATACTATTGTGTTTGGAAATTATTATTCTATTTTGGGCTGAATGTCATATTTGGGCCTTGTGCCAACTGTTTGGACCATTAGGGGCTTTTTACTATTGTTCCTCACTGTTTTGACTTAATATATGTACTCAGTTATGTTATGTTTTACTGAATTCATAATGCAGTCGTATTTACTCCGTTTTGATACTTTAAATGATATTTTGAGATGAGCATCATGTTTTACTGTTGCCTGAGTGGTTTGAGAGGTTTTTGACTGAGTGAGGCCGAGAGCCTGTGTTATGAGGATATTATGGGATCGGATTGCGCGCCGCAGCATGTTGTACTTATTTGTGATATTGAAAGGCCGAGGGGCTGATTTATTATGCCACGAGGTGGCTTGTTATGTGAGACCGAGTGCCTGATTGATTATGCCGCGAGATGACTTGTTATAGCGCTTGGGTTGTAGGAGCCCCTCCGGAGTCTGAACACCCCTAGTGAGCGCGGTACCCAGTGTGAGAGATGTGATATTGCCCGAGGGGCTGTTTTTGTTTCATGTTGTTGCCCAAGGGGCTAATTACGAGTGATTGTGAGGTAACCCGAGGGGTTGGTTCTATTGACATTGCCCGAGGGGCGGTTCATGGTACACGTTTTGCCCGAGGGGCTGTTTACGTTTCTATTCTTTTTCTCACTATTTTCATCACTCGTCTGAAGCTATTGAAAGATTATTTAAAATTGAAAGGTTTTACTGAAACTGAGTCTGTTTTACGAGATAAATGTTTTCTGTACTGTTTTGAGCAATGTACTGTATTTGTTGTAGTGTTATGACGTGAAATTATGTGTTTTCTTATTGCTCAGCTTTCATTTACTTTTATTATTTACTAAGTTGGCATACTCACATTATTTTTATAGAATAATGGTTTGATTTGAGAATTGTGTCGGCTGGCCTAGTTTCATGATAGGCGTCATCACAACCGGATCGATTTTAGGGTCGTGACAGAAAAAACCTCGAGCGGGTAGCGAGAGCGTATTGTTTAGTGATTTAGTGAACCCTAACACTAGTTGAAGGAATTTGGACAAGCTCTTGAGCTACATCCATAAATTCAAGTACCCCTCCTTCTCTTGTGCTTGCTTTAAACCTCTATGGCACTCACTCAGTTCATTTTTTATTGATTGGTATACTCAATTAGTGAAAAAAACAAACACAATAATACACCATTCACCATGTTTATACCTAATAGTAATCCGTAACGACATAAACCTCGTATACATGTACAAAAGTGAAAAACACAACGCTGATTTCCATAAGATTTAGTCCAACATCAGTTGTTCAAATTGGCATTTCACTGAGGTTGTAATTATCTATCGCCCATGAGAAATCAAGTGTTTACATCTCTCTTAGATTAAATGAAATGCCGATATATCATATCTATTACCAGAAATTTATTTTCTCGCTTGTCCAATACGAATATTAACCAAAAAATATAAGTTAACAAATAACAAGTACAAACGAATTCATATACATACATATCTAGGCCTAGAAAAGGATAAATTTTCTGCTCTTCTGGCCAAAATTCTTCATTGCGTAAGCAACATCAGCACCATGTTCATCAGACTGGATTTCCAGCTAGAGTCGTAATGTGTCTATTCAAGTGCACAATTGGTGAAGCCCTGACAATCTTTCTAGCTACTTCCAAAAAACTGTGACCAAAATAGAGAAAAAAGAAGTTGTAATATAACAAACATAAACATGACTTCAATTGATTAAGAAGTTTCAAACCTACACTTACGTGTAAGCGCATCTCTTTCCAACAATGCAGGAATCACGGTCCTTGCAAGATACCGTCACCAACCAAATCTATGTCAGTTTCTATATAATTGAGCCTTGGGCTATGCTCCCATCAATGCCTCGAGGATTCAGAAGCTACCTCACGCCCAACAGCTCCTTCAGATGCTCTTTACCACTGCATACAGAAACCATTCAACCACCTCATTAACAATCATAAGCACGCGCCGTAAGGAAGAAATCTGTGGAGTGAGCTTGAGTTCCTCTTTTTTAGTTCATAATGCAAGAATCCTGGGATAAGGAAAAACCTATTTCTTCCCTTTTACTACTGTAACAGCCCAGCCCGCTAGTGATATTGTCCGCTTTGGGCCTAGGCCCTCACGGGTTTAAAACGCGTCACTAGGGTCTAAGGCTTGTTAACTTATATACACAGCATCCCTCTTGTGTTTTTTGCCGATGTGGGACTCTGTCTAAAGTCTGGGGTGTTACAACTACACTACAGGAGACCCCAATAGTTTACTCAGGACAATTCAAGGCCATTTATCTTATCGTTGGATGCACAAATCCCCTCTTTGCCAAAGGAATGCTTACTGAAGGGAAATGTTAACTACTTGAATAAGAAGACCGAGTTCACTTTTTAAAAAAGAAATAGTCGGTCCTTGGACTATAATATATCACATCGGCTATTAGTTTCACAGCAGATGGAGTTTCTATAATGTCATAACTTGCTAAGACCAAAAAACTAGAGTTGTCTCTATCCAGATCTACTAATGGAAACCAAAAGACTAGTTACAGCAAGCATAGAGAGGCAAAATTCTTTTTTCCCCGTGCCGAAACTAAAGAGGATTCTGAATCATGTCCACTAAAGATCAATTCAGAAGGTTGATATTGATAATCCTCTATTATAATATTGTTCTAATTCTATCTATTATCCTCTGTCCTTTACCAATTTACACTGAAGTTGCCGTAACTGCTCAAGTCCTTTTACCATATAATGCTATAAGGCCCATAACATCACTTTTATGAAGCGAGCTCAACAGGTCATATTTTGCTAATTGGTCATAATTTTGCTTTTGGAAAACGTTTTTTTTCTCTTTCTTTACTTCTTCTAAAGCGAGGCGGCCACATTTTACAGTTCTGGCAATATTCTATAATTTACTAAGGATGGATAGGAAGTAAAGAAAAATTCTGTTAGAATAAAAGCAATTTGAGGTTCGGGCCACAGAATTCAACTGCAGCAGCCTTCTGATCGCAAGACTTGTGAAGTATAAGATTTAGAAATTCCTTTTTGTAATGAAAAGTAGAAAATTTGTTTACAAATAAGCTTATCAGATTCAAGCAGCTTCCATCCTCATGATATTTTACCATTTATGTTGAAATAAAAAACACTATATAATGTGTAGATGTAACATTAATTTATAAAGAAACTAGCAGACTCAGAAGTACCTGTCCGGAAATGAAGGAATTATCTCTTCAAGAACATGTAGCATTAAGGAGTTAGTGGTCTCATCAGAGAAGCTTCCCCTGTCCTTGAGAACTGTAAAGAAATTAGTAAACACCAGCCTTCAAAAATACAAAAATTTCAAACTTTCAAGGATTGGAAGCAAGAGAACCAGTATAGGGGACCATATTTTGGTAAAGGTTCATATTTCAAAGCTCCTTCAGAGGATTTTGAATCATGTCACAATAATAGCAAATTCACATTATGAAACTTTGCTGACAATCACTCAAGCTATCTAAAACCATCCATAACTTTCAAGTGTCCAGGGATTTAGCAATAGCAAAGTAACTTGGAGGAATTTACGCGCAATTCTCTTGTAGATATTACAAAGGTTAGGATTCAGCAACATCAACGTACCATTGCAGTATCAATCTCACTCACTTAAGCATATTATCTTCAGATAATAAACAACCATTCTACTCCCTGCTTGGTTTTCATTTGTGCCTTGTTTTATTCTAAATCTCAATTTTACTATGCGCCTGTCCTATCCATTCTATTCTTTTTTTAAGAGCCTCTCTGTGTTCATCTTCCCTTTTTCTTACTGAAACATACTTTTCGACAGGTTCTTTGACTTCTCATACAACGTAGAGTCTGCCACCTAAAAAGCATCACATAAGTGACATCCCACACATTCTTGACAGCATTCAGAAGTCAAAATAGGAAGATAAATTGACCTGAAGAAACAGAATATCGAAAAGATAAAACAGCAATCAGAACAAATTGCAGTATCACCAACAAGATATGTAAGAATCCTTTTTTATCTCTCAGCGGATATAATTCCTTTTTCTTTTTTGCCTTTTTATCCTACTCATTCAGGTACAAGGTTCAAATCCCACCAAAAGCCCTCCTTTCTTATGATCTTTTCCTCTGCCACTATTTCCTACCCCAACAACAGCAACATCTCAATCCTAATATATTTGGGTCAGCAAAAGAAGAATAAAGAAAAGAAAAAGGGAACAAAATAAATCTAAAGTGCTCAACCTAAAATCTCATTTCATTTTGTACTATTCAGGACACCTTTTTAATAGCAATCCTACAGAATACCCACCCATTGCCATACCAATGAGATGAAGCATCAATAGAACATGCAATCCTACGCGTAATAATTGTTTCCCTTTTTTACTTGCACTAGGTCTTTCCCCTAGAATGTGTTTCCAAAGGCATTTTCAGGCATGTTTAACTGCCTTTGAGAAAGAGTTCAACCGAGCCGAGCCAAGATAGATAAATTTTCATGCTACATCTGAGTAGGCTCATATAGTGCATAATCCCCCCAGATAATCTTTAAAGGTGTGACTGGTTGGTCAGAGCAAGATTGAAGAGTTGAGATCTCAACTTTCACAGGATAAGATATTCAGAACAGCCACTTCACTAGGTAGGCATAGTGCTTCCCGTAACTCAAAATGCAGGTATACTAAACCTTACGAGAGTTTTCCAAGCACGATGTTCCTTAAGTGACGCCTTAGAAATTTAAATGCCCATGGAGTGCTGTTTAGACATGGAAAATATAAAAAGCAAAGGCAGGAACAGAGAATCTGTCTAAAACAATCAAAAGACATTATCTTTTTTCAGTGACTACCCAATTGTTTAGACTCAGAAGCAGCACAAGGAGAGTTCTGGGTTCACATACCTTCAAAATTGTTGGGATCTGATGTATTGCCTTGGAGATATGATACATCATCATCAGATAACTGTAGCCCATCCAACTGAGCAAACTTATTCAACATACAGCCGACAAGACTGTAAGCAACCATACTAGTATCATCAGAAGCTTCCTGAATAAGAAGATACTGATTTTTACTCAAGTTGTTCCTGCGAGACGATGCATTTTTTTCTTCTGAACACTCTTCCGATGTATATCTTGGTGGCCTGCATCCTAGATGCCATGCAACTTCTTTTTGATCCATATCGTTCCTGTCTGATCCTATATTAGGCAAGAAAGTTGTAGAAAATTTATTCTGATCTCTGGTGGACATAGATGGGCACGAATGCTTTCCTCTGTGCTCGCCCATGCTTCTAAAATGGTAATCTTTTCCACTCATACTCTTAGCACCTTCTAAGAATGACGAGGAATTGTCAAACCAATTGGAATGAACTGAATCTACTTCATCGGTATACATTGACTCAAGTTTGACGTTCAACTTGTGTTTGGGTGAAAGCAGAGAGGATAAAGACTTGGAGCCACATTGGTTTATCTCACCGACACTTTCTAATTGGCTGTATGAGAAATTAGAATCAGACCTACAATTTCGAGGATGATCAGAAAGATTCTCATCTTCATCACCAGCTTCAAAATAAGTTTCCTCGATGTTCTCCATGTATGCATTAGCAAAGTCTTCACTGACATCACTTTCAGCAAGTAAATCCCAAACAATTTGTTTTATCTGAGCACTAATATTCAGCACACATTCTACTTCCTCTTCAACCTCCTTATTTGAGTAGGTTTTCTTAGATACATGCCTAGATGTTGTGTTAATAATAGCAAGACTTTCTAGTAAACTTTCAGGTATAGACTGCAAGTCGCTGCATTCGAGAAGATACTCAGTCAACAGTTTCCTCACTTTCACACGCAAACGAACACTTTCTTTGGCAGCTTTATCATTCGAATCCAGTACAAGCGGCAAATTTCCCAACTCCGCAAAACTTATTTTTCTTTTATCATCTAGTATCCTGATTGCTTTTGCTATATCATTCTGCAATGCTTCTATATCTGGTGAAAGTTTTTGGAACACCATCTGAGAGGGACAATCAGGTTTTGGCTTTAACATTAAGGTTGCCACGGACAAAGCCTTGGCCAGGGGTTCTGGTGGCTCATCCCCTTCTTCATAGTCTGATAGTATTTCCAAAGATGTTCTCCTGATTTGTTTAACTAAATTTTCAATATTCCACCCTATTCGTTTAGACTGCATCTTAGGGGTGTATCCAGTGACATCCCTGAGATTTCTATGCATTTTACTCAAAGTTAGAAGAGACAGCTCCTCAAGTCTATCCAGTATATAAATAGCAGCACTTCGAAAGGATATGGAGGTAGAACAAAGAACCCCATGGTTAACATGGAAGTTTTGAGGATCATTGAGGAGTTGAGAAATTCTTTTAATCCGACTTTGACTGGAATCATCATGGTTATGGAGAATTTTGGGAAGAAATTGCTTTATTATCCTTCTCATTTGCCAATTGGTTTTCTCAAAAGTAATTGAACCACCAGTTACTGTCTCCGCAATACAGCATAACCCCTTGTTGTTCATCTTATCAAGCAGGGAATATATGCATCCCAAATTCTCAGCTGAATTAAAGAGCAATATGGCTGGAGCATCAGGACCTGTCCTTTCATCCTTATGCACTCCAAATGCCTTTGCAACAGAAGTTCTAATATTTTCATAATATAACTGCAATTAAGACACACAGAAACTATATCAGCTTAGTGGGGGGAAAAATTTTGCAACTTAGTTTAACAAAAGCAGATAATATTCAATACAAAAAGAATCAGATTTTTTAAAAATAAAGAGTGCATGAATACTCAAACTCTTTTGCTTCAGAAGTTACATATAAGCAGTATCATTTGGATTTTTAAAAAAAATAAACTGAGGTATGTTTTATCTACTTCGACTTGCAGAATGTCATTACATCAGCAAGCATTAGAAAGAACACTTACATCATCTTTTCTAATCAATGATTCAGGTAAAGTCCTGCAGATACAGAATCAAAGAGTAGACGTGGAGTTAGAAGTGCAAAAAGTTTACTAGGAAAACAACAAGCAACCATTGCTAATGCAATATGAATCCAGATAACAAAATACATAAACAAGAGCAACCCACATAATAAGGTACTGTATACTTTTAATCAGGCTGTAGAAAGAGTATAAGAAACCTCTTTCATAAAAACATACAATGCTTTAAAAGAGCCAAGGAGACTGATATCACAAAGTGTGGCCTACGTATTGGATCTATTTCTGTGTTTAAACAAGCACACTTGGAAAAATAGATTTCAAAGTTTAGCAACAAGGAGCGTAAACTGTGGATGGTCTTTACTTACTACAAAATTCTGTAGATGGAGGTCACTGATCACAAATATGAATATGGTGTTGATACTCTCTGATGGAACTCAGAAAGAAACGATGGTTTAAACAGTTGTTCGATGTGGAGGGGCATTAGGAGAGGATTGGATAAGAGATTGGGTGTCATCACTTATGTCCATCTAATCCATCAACCTTGGGGACTGCTAATTTCTGGGTCAAATCATACTACAATCAACACTAAGAGAATATAGGATTAAGGATCCTTGAAAGGCATGAGGCAATGCATATCACATTTAAATTCTGTAGTTTTTGCATGGGAAGATAGTCGATACATAAGTAATCACATCTTACTGGTGATTGTCTGTGAAGTATTATGGTTAGTAACTGTTGTGTTCTTTTCAGAGGGGCCGAAGACTGTTAACCATCTGCTATTGCATTGTCCCTGAGCTTTAGTGTGCTGGTCACTTGTGTTGTGCTGGCAGGGTTCAATGATATATGCCCCCCATCAGTAGAAAAGTTGTTAATGGCTGGAAAATGCACTTCAAAGAAAAATATATACGAATATGGAGAAATATCTCCGCAAGTCTCTTTTAGTGCATCTCAACGGAAAGGAATAATCAGCATTTAAGAGAAATTGAAACGGAACTCACTTCACTTCTATCAGAACTCTTGGGAACGCCTTTTCATTGATATTATAACTTATAAGTGATTGTAGAATTCTGATATTTGCGTTTTTTTATTTGGGTGATATTTGCGTATTTTTGGAAAGTATCCTTGCAATTGGCTATTTCTGTAAGTGCCTTTGTCCTTGGACTTGCATGAGCTGTACAACAACAACAACAACAACAAACCCATTGTAATCCCACAAGTGGGGTCTGGGAAGGGTAGTGTGTACGGCTGTACGCAGACCTTACCCCTATCTTCAGGAAGGCCGAAAAAATGCAATCCATATTTGTGGACGCTGATAATAAGGACCATGTACACTTATTATATTTCATCTCATTTACAAATATCAAGTTTCAGAATTTCATTAGCTACATAAACCGTCATTAAAATGTGATTCATTACATTATGGTCTGCAAACATATAAAATGAAGTATCACAACACTCAGCAAGTGTTCTTTAACACGACTTCCCTGACTTAGCCAAAGCTAATAAAAGAAGAAGGAAATTTCGCAAAGGGATAGTCCAGAAAACTATAATGAAATTCACAGACAATTGCATCCCAATATCTGTGCATTCAATTGAGCACTCAATTTGCAAATATTCAATGACGAAAGCAGTGCAATGACTAACATGCCCTTTCTAGGGAGAGATGCTATTACTAACTAGACAGCCATAATCCAAGAAGTGGAAAAGAAGAGTTTTTACAAAAAAGATATAGAAAATTTAAAGACAAAAGAAGGTTCTCACATATCACCATGAGGTTTGAGTCTTTCCATCTTTTTTCGCTCTCGTTCCGATAAATGCAAGTCCATTAACCACCTGCAGAATGAATTTCTTATCTCTAACATAATACTCAAAATCGATTATTCCCATTTCCCACAAACACTTCATACGTTACTGATACAAAGAAAATTACACCCTCCGTCTAATTTAATACAACAGTCTTCCCATTTTAGAACGTCCTAAAATGTTTGACACCATCTTATTTCTACACAAACTTACATTGAATTCATTTAATTATTCAACTTTTTTTTATAAGTAAATTTTATTTCACTTGTATAAACTGAACAAAGGCTGCGCAAGTAGTTAAGAAACTATTCATACTTTATAATGTTTTGTCTATCAAACTAATTTTTCAATTCTTACTTGAATAGTTTCTTCCACGGCCATTAATCTCTTATAAATCAAGTGAAACACAATTATATAAAATGAGAAAGAGGGAGTATTAAACAAAACGAAAGTTACACTCATTAATTGGCAAAGTTCATCAATGTGCTAACAGTATCTAAATCCAGGTCAATGAAGTGGGTTGAAAACCATGAGGTCTCAGGTTCAAATAACAATGGCGGCAAAAGCACTAGGTGATTTCTTCCCATACGTCCAAGTCTTGGTGAACAAAGTTACCTAACACTGGTACAGGTGGGAGGTAACAGGTACCCGATGGCATAGTTGAAGTGCGTGCAAGCTTGGCCTAGACACCATCGTCATCCCAAAAAATTCGATCGTAGCATTGTATTATATTTAAAACGAAGAGTTAAATTAAGGTCAGAAGATAAAATTAAAAGGTTTACCTTCTTTTGAGCCTTAGGTCTTTATCTTGCTGCTTCAATTGAGATAGCAACACCCTACAATCCTCCATATAGCCCTCCATTTCTCCTATTCTTTCACAACAGATAAGAAAATATAGGGGTTTCAGGCTTCAAGTGATTCTTCAATTCTACATGAAACTTAAAATCAATTAAGAAAGGTTTTTTTTTTTTGCGTGTAAAATTATTTATTTAAAGTTTTCAGAAAATTTATCATTACTACTCAAACTCAATTTAGTATAACCATTATCACACATAAATCAAATAAGACGAATATTTATTTTTAAAAAATACAAGGAAGTAGTTATAAGCTTTGTTAAAAAATGGGAACAAACCCGGCATTATAATCCAAAATTCATAAAGATTTGTAATTTACCGCTAAAAATTATTGTAAAGTGTATAAAGAAAAATATCGAGAAACAGAGAAAGAGAAACATACTATTTGATTTCATAGAACGAGGGACTTGGCGGCACAAAGAGATGAAAAGGAGGCAATAGAGGAAGACAGCGCCAGCGTAATGTGGGCGAGAAATTGAGAGTGAGTGGAGTTCGAATTTGGGTCTATTTATTTGTTGTTTATCCAGCCCGCTATACTTGGAAACAAATCCAGTCCGTTAGAAGTAACTTGGGCTTGGGCCAAGGTCCTTCCATTCAGGTTATCAAAACTTGCCTTGTTGTATCCCTCTTCTTTGTCTAAAATTTGTATGCAAAGTAAAATATTTTAAACGGGCCATTTTATACACATCGTGAATCGTGTCGCGTGAAATGCACCCCCAATTTACGACATGTTTATTTTTATTATTACTTTTGAAGTTGGGGGGGTCGAGTCACGCAAGCGTGCACTCAAATTTTGGGGTTACGTATCATGACTATGTCACGGGAACGGTACCCATAGTCACAATAATTTTATTAAGCGCGCCTAAAGCAAACTACGAATGTTCACAAGTTGTTTATTTTTTCTAAGGTTTGAGATCAAATGTGAAGGTTTAAGAGTTATGGAATTTATTTGAGGAAATAAGATGTTTAATTTTTTCAAGTCGTTCTCCCTGGTCCGTTGCTTATCAAGGCGCAATGAAATTTATACTAATGCAAACTTAGAACAGTCATGAGATTCTCATAAACCATACTTTAGAAAACCAACTGCAGAGCAAATGTTTTACAAAATGGCCACATTCGATGCAATTGTTTAGGTTGCTGATTGCATGATGGTCTATTACTAATACTATACATTTGAGTCAATACTCTTCATGAGTTTACTATGCAACATCAAAAAAGGACAGGGCAGCCCGGTGCACTAAGCTCCCGCGTATGAGCGGGATTCGGGGAAGGGCTGGACTACAAAGGTTATTGTACGCAGTCTTACCCTGCATTTCTGCAAGAGGAAATTTTCGCTAGAGGAAGGGGTCGAACCTTCGACCTTGTGGTTAACAGCCACACGCTCTAACCAACTGAGCTACTCCAGCTTCTTACTATGCAACATCAAACTGGATTTAAAACTACAGATCCAATCCTCCCCATGGCTACAAGCTAGTTGTCACAATATAGCCATTTTACACTATTAGCCAAATCCGAGCTTATGTTCTTCCATCCTATTTCTTTTGATTCTCATTGGTGCTGACCATTTAGTGAGGATTCTTTTCAACGCCAGAAAACATCCAATTAGTCGAACAAAATTACTCACACTTCATGAAGTCCAGATTCAATCAACGAACACACGGAGTTGCTCTAATTCTCATGAAATCCAGATTCAATCAACACTCGGCTTTCAATTCATTTTATTAATGTTCTACTCATTGTTTGAAATTAAATCTAACAAATAAATTCATATAATAGCAACAGATAAACTAAACAACAACATTGATTCCATAATGAAACAAAATTGAGATAATTTTATGGAGAACATACCTAAACTGCACAAGGATCAAATTTAGAAGAGAAGAAAGCCAAATAAGCTGGAATCAGTAAATTGGAGCTCGGAAGAAAGAGAATCAACAAAACGCAGCTTCAACTTCTGAATCCAAAATCAAACTCGAACACCCAGAAGTTGTAGAAGTAATGCAGCAGAAATCGGAAGAGCCTTTGAAATTCTCTTTTCACTCAATTTTCTCCTGTTTTTCTTTTGAAGCTTTTATGTGTATCTATCTTCTTCTTTTTTGGATTTCCAACTTTTAGCTCTTCTCTGTGATTGTGTTCAAATTTCAGATCGTGAGAGCATGCGTGTGTGAGAATGAGAGAATCAGTGAGAATGAGAGCGCGAGGGTTGGGCTGGGGCTGGGGAGATGGAAGACAGAACGACGTCGTTTTGGAGTTCTATGGCGTCGTTTGGCTGGTCCTTGAAGCCAGATGGGCGGACCAGGTATCCAAGCTGGGCTGGGGCCTGGGTTATATGTTGAAATTGGGCCTAGAAAAATCGGCCCAGGTGCTTAATTGAGCGCAAAAATTGCACGGGGCGCCCTTTTTAACCTGTAGCCGCTTTGTCTTTCCGTTTGTACCCGTATCAGTTTTTTTGTTAAAAGCCATTTGAAAAGACTATTTTTTCCTTCTTTATTAAAAGACTACTTTCTCTCCAAGTATACGCTAGTCCTCTACTGTCTCTATCTTTTTCTCCCGTTATTCGCGTTTTTTTGATTTGCTCTTCTCTGAAATCAAAGGGTTTTCGTCGTTGTTTTGAATTTTCAACTGCTAGTCGTCGTTGTTCCCACATTACGATTTAATCATAGGTACATTGCATTAACTTTCTGGGTTTTATTTACGATTTAATTTCTGATTTTGGGTTTGATAGTCATATATTTATGATAGGGTTTAGTTTGATAAGCTCATTAGTTTTACTTTTACGTTTCTATTTTTAGGTTTTTTGAACGAGTGTTTATGTTGTTAATGAAAATTCTATAAATTCTTCTGTGATTAGACGCTCAAATTTTTAAAAAATTTCAGAGTTAAACAGATGATAATGATACCTTAGATAGGAGCTGAAGTTTTTTTCATGTTTTGGCATTATTTTTTATTTTGAATTTGTGTTTTGTTTTTTTGCTGAATGTTTTGTGCTTGTATGGAGAACCAGAATTAAGTTTTTGTGTTTGTAACTGGTGACTTCCATCTTTAGGAGCTGAAGTTTTTTGTGTTTGTAATTAGTGAAGTCCAGCTTTAGGAGATGAAGTTTTTGTGTTTGTTACTAGTGAACTTCAGCTCTAGAGCTGAAGTTTTTGTTTTATACTTGTCGAACTTCAGCTCTAGAGCTGAAGTTTTTGTGTTTGTAACTGGTGAATTCCATCTTTAGGAGCTGAAGGTGTTTGTGTTTGTAACTGGTGAAGTCCAGCTTTAGGAGATGAAGTTTTTGTGTTTGTTACTGGTGAACTTCAGCTCTAGAGCTGAAGTTTTTGTTTTATACTTGTCGAACTTCAGCTCTAGAGCTGAAGTTTTTGTTTTATACTTGTCGAACTTAAGCCTTCTTAGGTGTTGAAGTTTTAAATGATCTTTTTGATAATGTCTTGATGTTATTATTTGTATCTTTTACTTTTTTGGACAGATGGCTCCTAAAGCACCTAAAGATCCTAAAGCACCTAAAGATCTTAAAGTAGCTAAAGAAGGCAAAGCACCTAAAAAACCTAGACTACCTGTAGTAGCACCAGGTCCTTATGTCCCTGAGCCTCCACCTATAGTACCAGGACAAAAATATTTTGAGTTTACATAATGGTTTAACTCTAAGGGTTACTGGAAGGGGAACCATGATTTGAAGAGTTTAATTGCAAATTTCTTGACTCCTGCACAAATGGATAAGCTTAATAATGGTGCATTTAGATACATTATTGCTATGGAGAATTTCAAATGCAGCATGAAGTTGGTTCATTGTCTGTGTCTTTCTCGAATATTCATGAATTATCGAGACTCCATTAGTTTCAAGATTTTTGGGCATGATGTTTCCTTCACCCTTGAAAACTTTCACATTATGTGTGGTTTGCGGATCACAACACATAATATTGAAAAACCATTTAATCGAGAGAGCACTATTCTGAAGCGCTATTTTGGTAAGTCCAAGGGTGTGAGTTTGAAGGATATTCGAAGTTTTATGACTCGCAATGTAATTCCAAAGAATGTTGTGAATCATGCACACGTATGCGAGAGTGATGATGATGCAGATAAGCTTATGGAAATTTTTATTGTATAGTCTATTCTGTTTGGAAAAAATACTGAGTTATGTGTGATTGAGGAGCATGCATCTATCGTTGAAGACGAGAAGCTTTGTATTGAATATCCTTCGGGTAATATGGCTTATGAGAAGCTCATTTATTCACTGAAACATGCATTGGACAAGCAGAACAAACATCATGCAACTGCGTATAAACTTACTGGATTTCCATATCCGTTATGTGTTTGGTTCTATGAGCGCTTCCCAGATATTCGGGAGAAGTATGTAGCAGAGGATGAGTACCTTGATATGCCTCAGGCCCCCAGGATGTTACGTTATATATGCGTGGGAGAGGCTAAATATCCCGAACTTTATTATATGTTCAAAACTCATGAAGTAAGTTACTTTTTTTTTATTTTTGTATTTGTGTTTATATGCTGATGTATTAGTTTTTTTCTCCTCATAATATACCTTTTTGTATTAAACAGAGATATCGCGACTTTAGGGTATTGGATATAATTCCTACAGAAGAGGAATTGAATTCAATGCCTTTAATTGGGAAATTACCGTGCAGTCGGATTCGTTCATATGTAGTTAATGCAGTTCCTTTAACTGGTAAATCACCATGTACTCTGAGTCGATCAAAAGAATTGAATCGAACTCCTATCATTGGTAAATCACCACCTACAAAGAGTCGATTAAAAGAAGCGAATCAAACTCATGACATTGGGGAATCACCACGTAGTTGGAATCAACCAAAAGAACCGAATCAAACTCTTTTTATTGGTGAAGCATCTCGTACCAAGAGTCGTTCTACCTCGTCTACATCTGACTTTGATGACGATGAATTACTTGATACAATATGCTCTGTAAGTTTTGATCTGAAGTTTTTTGGGTTTGTTTTTGTAAAAGTACAACATGTTTTTTGAGCTGAAGTTTTCTTCTATATCTGAATTTTTGTTGTGTATTTATTGTAGAGGTTAACGACGGAGGTTCAAAGGCATGCAGAAAAAGAAAGAAGCACGATCGTGAATGAAGTTTTTGATACGTTTAAAAAGGAGGAGCGAACTGCTATTGTGGATGCGGTTTTTGTAAAAGTGAAGGTAAGCTAATTTATAGAGAAGTCTTTTTATTTATGCTGATTTTATTTCAGATTAATCATTGTTAATAATTTTTTTTTCTAGGAATATTTCGATGAGAAGATTGGACAGTTGTTTATGATTGTCAACAAATCAAATGAAATGGACGATGGCAATTTTGATTTGAGTAAGCATCGAGAATATGACAGGAGGAACGACTGTTACAAAGATCCATTGGCTTTTGAAGGCGATCAACATGTTCAAGAACAAGTTGAAGAGCATAATTCTAGTGTAGCTAGATTGAGCAGAGATGTAAATGATGAAGAACATTTATCAACTGAGAATATTGGAAGCAAGCAAGGTGCACATAATTAAGTTGTTGAGAGTGAAGAACATACTGCTCATGATGCATTGCGTAAAGTCGCAGATGATAATGCTACACATAATGAAGCAGTTGTTGAAGGCATTGAACATGTTCAACAACAAGGTGGAGAGGAACAATCCAATGTCTGTAGACAGAGTAAAGGTGGAGAGAAAGGTGCAGATGATCAAGTTGTTGGCACTGAAAAACATGCACCGAGTTGTGCTTTGGAAAGTGATATTGGAAATCAAGCACCTGTTGGTACTTTAAATCTGAAAGGCGATCGTTATGCAGGAGTAATAGCGATTTGCAATGAACTTCTAGGTGGTGATACATAGGAAGTTGTTACTACATGTACAAAGTGTGAAGTTTATAATATTTCAATTATACCTTAGATAGGAGCTGAAGTTTTATTTTTATGTGTTTGTGTTTTTTGTAAAAACTACAGGATGTTTTTTGGTGAATGTTTTGGTTTGTAACTGGTGAACTTTCAGCTATAGAACTGAAGTTCTTTTTTTATAACTGTCGAACTTTAGCTCTAGAGCTGACGTTTTTTTTTTGTAACTGTCGAACTTCAGCTCTAGAGCTGAAGTTTTTTTTTGTAACTATCGAAGTTTTTGTTTGTGACTGGCTAACTTCAGTCTTCTTAGAGTTGAAGTTTTAACTGTTTTTTTATAATATCCTGTAGTGAAATTTTCACTACAGGTATAAATTTTTTCTATGTTTTATATATAGAAAAACTAGTTGATCTATTCCCCCTCTTTTACGAAAAAGTAAAATGCTGTGGAAGTTGAAACTAGTCGTGGTTCAATTGCCACAACTCAAAAACTCTCTGATGATGCTCAATTGAATGAAGGTAGAGTTGAGAAAAACCTTCCAGAGAATATTGCAACGGTCGTCGACGTTGGTTCACAATTGAATGATGCTGGAAATACTGATATTGAGAAAGGCATGCAGCCTGGGGAAACCACAGCGGAAGACAAACGTAAAGGTATTCTATAGATCATGAATTTATTATATTTGATCGAAGTATATTTTTTACATTTTGAAATTTTACATATTTTATTTTCTTTTTTATGTTTTTGAATGATTTTTCAGAAAGACTAGAGGCAGCTCGAAAAGAATTGGGTGAGATTTTGCAGCAATATGAAAAAGGAGAAATACATATACTCACACCTGTTGACTCACAGACAGGTGTGAAGTGTGTTGGTATTATTTTATAAAATTTAGTAAGTATTATTTATTTATCTGTGTCGCAACACTTAGACCAAGTAATTATTTTCTGCAATTTGATTACTGGCTGTTTTATTGCCTAATGTGTGTTCTCTATCAGTTTTATTTATGTTTATATTTTCCTTGCTTTTGCATATCTCATATGATGCATCGGAACTGCTTCCAAAACCTAAAAGAAGGAAGATTTCTAGTTCTCTTATATGTGACACCATGATATCCCCAACTTCAATTTATGTTCACTTTCACTTGGTAGTACACAAGGGGCTGATTCAAAAGGTAATTCTGTTGTTGTTGTTGTTCGTGAAGAGACAGAAGAACGTCGTGAACAGCAGGGAATTGGTCAAGCATCTGCCACGATGGCTGTAGTTTCCCCTCTGTTGTTGAACAGCAGCAGTTAGTTGTGACGGAACAGCAGGGAGAGAAGGCAAAAGGAAAACAATATAAAAAAAGGGAAAAGGATGCGTATGGAGAGTATTTGGTTGAGATCTCCTTATGTAGTTTATAAGAAAAAGCAAAGGGGGCAAGATTGGATAGTAGGAAAGAATAGAAGAAGGTGTCCCTTCCATTATGTTAATCAAGACAGTGGATTGATGCAAAGATTTAAAGAGTGGTTAGAGATGGATGCTAGTGAATATGATTCCAATCCATTCAGATTAGCTGGACTTGATATTCAAAAATCATTCTTTACCGAGCTTATGGACCTTGACTCTGATCTTACGGATGAAGTAAGTTATTAAGTTTGTTTTTGAATTGGTTTTCAACTGTATTTCCCAAAAGTTTAGCTTATTTTTCTGTAGTATAGCTTTATTCATAGTAAACTGCTGAAGTTTTTTAGCTTATTTGCTAAAACTGAATATGCTTAAGTTTTTGTCATGCTGTTTGTAGTTGTGTAATGTGTTTTTTTCTAAACTTCATAGTGGTAATTTCACATGTTATCATTTGTCGTTGTCCATTTGCAGCATATTGATGTGGGCGTATATTACTTGCGCAAAAAATATTGCTATCACCTTCCACGTTATACAAAATCAAGATGTGCAGTAACAGATTTACTTTTCGATGAGTATATGACTATCCTGGATAGTATTCATCCTTCAGAAGAAAAGTTGAAGATAATTGAGAAAAGGAAGCAAAAGAGAATGGTGGTTCTTAAGAGCAAATCAAATAGAAAGAAGATATCTGAAGAACAGATTGAAAAAAAAAAGCGGTTATTAGGCCACTTACGGACTTTTGTTGGTATGAGAAAGAATCAACGAATGAAAAGGTGGTCAACTACGTAAAAGGCCTCGACCTTTCCTGTGGTATCTCATGGGCATCTGCCAAAAAAGTATTCTTTCCATTTCGACTTAAGCCAAGGGAGGGCCAGATATCTACGCACTACTTTTTTGAAATTCTGGACTTTGAAGACAAATTTATATATGTGTATGATTCCATGGGCGATGCAACATACGAGCGAGCACATGAACATGTCAAAATTTATGCCCGGTTGATTCCACACTGTCTCAAATGCTTGAATTTTGGGGAACATAATAAATTTTATGGGGACAGTCCTGTGGAAAAATTTCAAATTAAGTGGATGAACACACCGAAACAGACTACCAAGTATGTGTTTCACATATGTTTTACCATGCATCTTATGTTTATTATTTTTTGCCCTTGTGTTAACTATTCTTTAATTTCTTTTTCATGTGTTTTTTGCAGTGTTGATTGTGGTATATTGCTCTTAAGTTTATTGATATCCAGTTGAAGAGAGAAGATGTATTCAATTTCGATCAAAGTCAAACATTGGCATTGAGGAGATAATTGGCCAATCTTTGGGCTCATGGAAAGTGGAAAAAAGATAACGGCTATGAAACTCCAGCAGAACGAGAAGGACATGATTATTGAGATTTTGAAGAGACTCTGTGTGAATTTTTTGATTAGAGGATTGGTTGTACATAATTTGGATTTTGTGAATATACATTAATTATTTTTTTAGTTCACCTTTTTGTCATACAAATATGTTTGTGTCCTTTATCATGAATTTTAAGTACATTTTTTTGTTTGAAAAAACTTAAACATGACTTCTGCTTTTTGAGCTGAAGTTTTGTTTAAAAGTCATAAGAAAACTATTCAATCCGGCACAAAAACTTCACCTTATCAGGTGGTGAAGTTTTTGAAAATATGGTAAAAAACTTCAGGACATTCGGCCGAAGTTTCATTCAAAAAGCTTTAAGACAAAAACTATTAAATCCAAACACAAAAACTTCTACTTATTAGGTGCTGAAGTTTTTGGAAATATACTAAAAAACTTCAGCACATTGGGCCGAAGTTTTTTGAAAAAGCTTTAGGACAAAAACTATTCAATCCAACAGAAAAACTTAGGCTGATCAAGTGGTGAAGTTTTTGGAAATATACTAAAAAACTTCAGCACATTGGGTCGAAGTTTTTCGAAAAAAGCTTAAGACAAAAATTATTGAATCCAATAGAAAAACTTTAGCTTAACAGGTGCTGAAGTTTTTGGAAATATACTAAACAACTTCAGCACATTGGGCCGAAGTTTTTCGAAAAAGCTTTAGGACAAAAACTTTAGCATGTTTTGGTATTTTTTTTAAGTTGATACTTATCTTTTTTGCATTTACTATCTTCTTTTTGTCTTTTGTCAACTACTTCATCTTTCATTTAAATTTGTTTGACCATATAGTAAATGATCCGAAAAGTTATTTTTCAGGCTGAAGTTATTTTTTTACTATAGAAAAACTGTGGGTTTTACTAGGGCTGAAGTTACATTTCTTTTTGCATTTACAACATACTTGTTTTTACCACCTACTTATCTTGTTTCATTCAATTTCTCTGAACGTAAAACAGTAAAAACAGCTGAAAAGTTACTTTTACATTTATAGATATTAAATTGATTAGGTGAACTCTTTGTCTATATTAACAATCTCTTCACTTGAAAATTTCATAGTCATTCATAGAGTTCTATCATATTTCTTTAAATTTGTATTCATCCTTAGTCTTTCAACTTTTGTTAAAGAAAAAATGTCTGGTGCAAGTGAAAGTGGGAAACCTAATATGGATGAAATTATGCAGAAGTGGGAGAGTTTGAAATGTGAGTGGTACAATAACAAACCGATGTCTAAGCTTATGCTTTTGTGGGATCAAATAAAGGCTGATTGGGAGAGAATCAGACCATAGTTTTTTGCCAATCAATCATTCCAGAACAGGCTTAACATGGAACGTAATTGTGGAAGTTATTCAACCTCGTTCGACAAGGTTGTGCAGCAGTTTGATAGTTTTCAGTTTCCCAGCTGGAACGACTATTCCAAGCTGCAAAACAACCTGAAGACTCTTCCTTCTCTTATGGACAGAGTAATCGTCGAACAAAGTCAGTTGTGTGATCAATTCAACAAGTTAAAAATTGGTCTTCTTGGATTCAGTGGTCTTTTGCCCGACTACCCTATAGTTATCTCTGATAGTGATGATGATGAGATATTTATAGAAATTGAGGAGTACTGTGATGATGACGATGATGATGGTGATGATTGTTAGTCTTTGTAATCCTTTTTTTATGTTTTCAATGCTATTTTTTTGTTTACTTCAGCTCATAGAGCTGAAGTTTTTTAGGTTAATTTTGTATAACTTCAGCCCGGAGAGCTGAAGTTTTGTTTGTAAATGTGTGTTGTTCTGACCTCTTTTTATATCAATATAATTGTCACCCTCTTTGTTCTTAGCTTTATATTGCATTATCCTTGTTATTTGTTGGTATTTGCTTTATACTTCTTAGTTGCTTAGGGATGCTACAACTTTTGTTTGTACATGCGTTTCTTTTTGTGTGTTGTACGCATATGTGAGAGTGTTTGTATGTGTGTGTTTGTTTGTTTAAGGATATGTATTTCACATACTGTAACTTGAAGTTTTTTCTCGTAGAAGTCATTGCATATTTTTTAAAAATGCAACAAAACCTGTAAGTCTGCACAACAAAAATGAGTGATTTGTAATTCAGCAGTATATAAAATTGTCCAAGAGCTTATTTTTTTTATTCCTATGAAAAAAATCACATTTGAATTATGCCATACAGTAAAGAAAGTCTAAATTCTGACCAAGGATTATTGAAGCTTGGAGTATTTTTCAGTGTGTTTCTTGGAATATGGATGAGGTGCTGGAGAAGACAAGCAAGTTGTTCTGTTATGCCCAACTTGTTTACATCGACTGCATTTGGTAGACTTGAATAGTACTGATGATTCAGTCGCAGGTATATGCCTCTTATTTTGTCTTCTTCCTTGTAAAATCTCTACATCTGGAGGTTTTGTGATCTCAGATTGTACATTTTGTGGTATTTCCCATGATTTTGATCTCCCACGGTATTCACATGTCCTTCATATGTTTTCAACCATGTTTCCCTTGAATACCAATTTGAGCAGTAATCAGATTTCTGCAAATATCTCCTATTAATAGCAGCAATTGCATGTGGACAGAGCAATTCATCAAGTTGGAATTCCATGCAGTCACAAGTTCTCTTCTTTAAGTCCACAATGAATTCAATTCCTTCACTATTTAGTCTAAACAACATTGAGTCAAGGTTGAACACCTAACAAGGAATAAAAAATTAAGACAAATTATATTAGTGTATTTTTGCTTCAAAAAGAAAAAGTATGATTTTTTTTAAATGTAAGCAGTAAATTACTACAACAGATATAAAAAGCTGAAGTTAATAAATATACTCACAAACATTTTGCAAGCCAATTCCATCTTCTTAGTCATCTCTTCTTCTGCCCATATTGATACTCTGTGAAAAATTTCATTTGCCTTTTTTCTCCGTTCATAAAACCACTCTCCCAGCTTTTCTTGGATGAAATCTAACATTCTTAAAATAGGCATTTCTTTCCCTTTTAGTAAAAAGGAATTCATTGATTCTACCATATTTGTTGTTAGCATATCATAACGTCGTCGTGGGAACCACGATCGAGCCCATCTCTCGGAAGGCTCTTCCATTATGTAATTGTATGTTTTCTTGTCAATAATTTTTAGTTGGGACATTACTGATTAAAATCTTCACGTTTGTATGACCTTGCACCACTTTGAAAAAGATTTATTACAGTGGCCTTTGCATGTCTTTGCTTTAAATTTTTCTCAAAGTGATAGAGGCAGATACCATGGTGAGCTTCAGGAAAAACTTTTCTAATACCATTTGCGATCGATTGGTTTCTATCTGACAAGAAAACCAATTCACGACGGATTTGAATTGCTTTTTTCATTTCCCCGAAGAACCAAATGTATGCCTCATTATTTTCTGAATCTGCTACACCAAAACGATATTTTGACTTCAAAAACGTTACATCTACTGCAATAACGGGTCTATAGTAGGACCAACCAGCTACTGATGCCGCAGGAGCGAAGAACAAGTAAGCAAATCTGTACATTGAAACACAAAAAAAACAAATCATAAGGTGTGAAGTTTTTCAAATAGTAACATTTGAAACTTCTGGCTGATGGTTAGTATTGTTTTGCTTACCTATTATGAGCATCTCTTTTTATGCTTATGTATGTTCCTGGGTTTTTGGCCACCATCATATGTAGGTATGAAGGAAGAATCTGGTAGTTCTCTTCAGGTGTTCCCCTTATGCAAGCAACAACTTTTTGAATAACACGCCATGCCTTGTGATAACCAATGTCAATTCCAAATTTCTTTTTCATTTCATTTTCTACAAAGGCTGGTGTAACCTCTATCTTTTTGTCTTAAACATGTTCTATAATTTGTTCACTTATAAAATTTGATGTAGCATGCTTCTGATCTGATTTTCTTGCATCAACCGAGCATTCATGGATGTTATGATATTTTATCACCCTGAACACTGTGTAATTTTTTATTCTGGTAGCACGTACATTCCAACCACATTTGTCCACGATGCATTTCAGTTCGTATCTCTTGGAACATGATCTCACAGCAGTGAATTCAACTTTTTGATTTATCTCCAAGCTGCGGAAAAATTTAGTCATGTTTTGTTTGTTCTCAAAGATTGATCCAACTCTTACTTCCTCAGGCAACGCATCGTGCCTAAGTATTTTACATGGTAGAGATTCTTTCACCTTTCTCCTCACTCTTTTTCTTGATTTCTGAGAAACACAAGAACTTTTAGCAATTTTTTTATTTCTATGTGATGTTATCGGTATAAGCTCCATGTTTACTTCATCTTCATTGTTGTTTATCATTGCAGAAGGTGAAAAAAAGCTTTGTTGGATTGTATGTTGGTTGTTAATTTTGCATTATTAGTTGTCCTTCTTCTTCTTGGTCATCGACAAACTGGTATGAATTTATTGGAGTAGGGGGTAATTGTTGCAGCACTATGTATTCTGAAGTAGCTGTAATGTTAGAAGATTGTTGCCTGTTGTCTACTTCCATTATTGGCACTCATACTTTATGTTGATAGTCAGCAAAAGGTTCTGAATCTTTCGCATATGCAAGAGATTGTTTGAATGCTGCTGATTTTGAAGGTTGTATTTTTTCGATGACGAAATGGCAATTCTTGTAGGCTGAATCAGTTGTAAGAAAATGTATACACGTACTGAGTTCTTCATCTGAAGTTACAAGCATTCCTTTGCTTGTATTTAGTTTGATATCAAACCATACTTTTAATGCATATCTGGTTGAATCAATATTTGCAACTTCACTAATTTTCTTCAGGAAACTATTGAATGATATATCCTTATTAAGTAGAACAAGTTTCGTATCATGATCCAAGTATTTGAAATCAGGAGTCCAACTCCCATTGAAAGTTATAACAATGCAAATCGAACTCATCCTGCAGATTCATATTTAGTGGCAAGTATTAGGAAAATGAGCAGAAGAATTTTTTAGGTTGTTTGTGCTGAAATTTTTACAAATAAACTAAATCACTTAGGCATCTTCTGCTGATTTTTTTTTTTTGGAAAAATATGTACGACATAATTAATGAATCCTACAAAGAAAACTTCAGCTTATAAGTGCTAAAGTTTTTAGAGATAAGCTTAATAACTTCAGCATATTAGCTGAAGTTTTTATATGATGGTGATTCATCAATGCAGGGGGGAAAAAACTTCAGCACCTAGGCCGAAGTTTTTTTGATGCAATATGATTTTTTAAGTTAGCCAGTGTAGGAGGAAAACTTTAGCCCTCCTGCTTAAGTTTTTAAGTAATAACTAAAAAACTTCAGCACCTAGGCCGAAGTTTTTTTGGTGCAATATGATTTTTTAATTTGGCTAGTGTAGGAGCAAAATTTCAGCCCTCCTGCTTAAGTTTTTAAGTAATAACTAAAAAACTTCAGCACCTAGGCCGAACTTTTTTTGGTGCAATATGATTTTTAAATTTAGCCAGTGTAGGAGGAAAACTTCAGCCCTCCTGCTTAAGTTTTTAAGTAATAACTAAAAAACTTCAGCACCTAGGCCGAAGTTTTTTTGGTGCAATATAATTTTTTAATTTAGCCAGTGTAGGAAAACTTTAGCCCTCCTGCTTAAGTTTTTAAGTAATAACTAAAAAATTTCAGCACCTAGGCCGAAATTTTTTTGGTGCAATATGATTTTTTAATTTGGCTAGTGTAGGAGGAAAACTTCAGTCTTCTGCTTAAGTTTTTAAGTAATAACTAAAAAACTTCAGCACCTAGACCGAAGTTTTTTTGGTGCAATATGATTTTTAAATTTAGCCAGTGTGGGAGGAAAACTTCAGCCCTCCTGCTTAAGTTTTTAAGCAATAACTAAAAAACTTCAGCACCTAGGCCGAAGTTTTTTTGGTGCAATATGATTTTTTAATTTAGTCAGTGTAAGAGGAAAACTTTAGCCCTCCTACTTAAGTTTTTAAGTAATAACTAAAAAAATTCAACACCTAGGCCGAAGTTTTTTTGGTGCAATATGAAATTTTAACTTATGTTTTATGGTTTTTTACCTAGTGTACGAGGAAAACTTCAGCTTTTAATTATTGACAAAAAAACTTCAGCAACAAAACAATCATATAAAATTTAATATAATTTCTTCTTCGTTGTGTTATTTGCCAGCTCGTTAACTAAATAACTTCAACTTAGAATGTTAGAACATCGTCAAATATATTTAAAATTGCAAATTCAGCATATCAGTGAAGTTTGTCAAACAACTTCAATCAATCAATCACAAAACATATAATTCAAAAACTATTTTGAATTCTGGAGATGAATTTGAATACTTACAATGTATTTGAATTCGGAATTTGAATTTGAATGCAAAACGCATTCTCAGGAGAGACGGACTGATGGAGGAGATACGGAGGAGAGACGGACTCTTATATGTTTTAGAAGGGGTATAATTGTCATATTATTACGGATTTTTTGTTAGTTGGTTAGAAAATCAATAGTTTTTAAAAATAGGGTATAGGTTAAAAGGTGGCATAAAAATAGTGTACGACTGCAAAACACTTTCATTTAATTCCCTAATTAAATTGTAAAATCGAACTATCTATCTATTTTATCTAATATTTTACTAATTAACTAATTAATTATACCTAAATATGTAAAAATAAGACAAAGCAACTAATGCATTTTTTATGATTTTAATGTATTTTAATAATGCAATTAAAGTCTAAAAATGCAATGAATGCAATATTTAAAAAATTGACTTTTTCATGATTTAAAGATATTTCTAATTATGAAAATTGCAACTAAATGCCAAACAAACCAAAATATAATAGAGAAGAGACTCCTAAAATTTCATAAAAGCAATTAAAATTATTGTGGACTATTTTAGGAGTATGTTAAATATAAAGCAAAAATTACGTGCTCACAATTGTCTCTCTTTGTTTGAAGACACGAAGAGTTTTTGGACAAAGATATCCTGAGCAATTTTTGCCCGTTTGATACTCCAAGGGAAGCATTTTGAAAAACTTTGACCGAACCTCCCTTCGGGGGTTGCCTATATATTCTTGGCTATAAAGGAATCAGGCCACTGTAGTTTTGGAAAGTTTTGGTAGCTGGGACTACCGAAGAGTTGTGATTTCACTGAGATGTGATCTATGTTAGGAATCATGTTATGCTATATGCTTATTCTGTTGGAACCCACTGAGGTCATATCTGTTGTTGAGTTATTTGCTTAAACTGCAGTTACATACTCAGTCATAGTCATTCATTTGCATAGCATATCTCAGTCTCTGTTATCATTTGTTGTCATGACATATTATCATTGTTTAGGCTGATTGACATGAGATTTGTGAGCCCGAGAGACTGCATAGACTGATGACTGAGTTGGGGCCCGAGAGCCGTGTTTGTGAGTGAGATATGTGAATCACGGTGCACGTCGCAACATGCCTTATGGTTATATGTGGATCGTGTTGCATGCAACGATAGGTCTTATGGCTATATGTGGATCGTATTGCATATCGCAACAAGCCTTATGGTTGTATGTGGATCAGGTTGCACGCCATAATAGGCCTTATAGACTTTATTATTATCGATGGGATCGGGTTGCATGCCGCAGAAGGCGCCGTATAGTGCTGAGAGACTGAGTGTGATGAGCAGGTGTGTGAGACAGTGAGATTTAGTACTCTAAGAGCATGAGTACATGAGTTCATCACTGTGATGCATTGCATTTGACATATATACTTGACATACATGCATAGAGATGCATTCCTTCATGTTACACGGTTTTGTTACATTTACAACTTCACATGCACATTGACATATAGGCATAGATACGTACTTCCTCATGTTATCTAAGATTGAAGCATCTTATCTGTTGTTGAAAGTTTTGGGGAAAAATCACAGATTTTTGACTTACTCATATTTTGGTGATTTCGGTGAAAGATTTGGGTTTTACTGTTATACTTTAAAAGCATGCCTATTTTTCTGCGAACGAGCTGAGCATTATATCTTTGAGTTGCTTCTTGTACTACTCTATTATATCGTTATGAGTTGATGTTGGCTATTGATGTTGGACGCTGACTATTATCCAAGCTCGTCAGTGCTTTCAACCTAAGGTACTTGTCTTAAAAGTAAATTCTGTGTTCCGAGGCCTTAGAAATCTCCTTTTATCTCACCTCAATTTGCGTGCGCAAATCCGGAAAGCTTTTATGTGAAAACTTGATAAAAATGCTAAATTTGCCTTTAAAATTTGAATTTAACTGAAGAAAATTGTTTAACTGAAATTATAAGAGTTTTTATAAATTTAAATGTGTTTGAATTTAATGATATCGGGCCTGTATTTGGTTCCAGAGTCCGGTACAGGTCTTATATGGTGTTTAAGTTGTGCCTGTAAAATTTGGTGAGAAACGGATTTGGTATGGCGTGAATCGGATCCTCGGTTGTTAAAATTTGAAACTTAAAGAGTTATTGAGATTTTTCTTAGATTTTGATGCTAAATTCATTGTTAAAAATGTTATTTTGGCAATTTGATCACACAAGTAAGTTCATATGATATTTTTGGATTAATATGCATGTGTGGTTTGGAGACCCGAGGGCTCGGGTGAGTTTCGGATAGGCCACGAGATGTTGTCATAGCTGTTGCAGGTGCTCAGGTAATTCCTTCTTCGCGTTCGCGAAGGAATTCCCGCGAACGCGAAGAGCAAAGTGGGACTGAAGGAAAATTCCTTCTACGCGAATGCAAGGCATAGGTCGCGAACGCAAAGCCTTGGTGGTGTCACCATTCGCGAATGCGGGCCTGCTATCGCGAACGCGAAGGCCATTTGGTAGGGAATTCGGGGAAGGGAAAAATGCTCTACGCGAACACAACAATTGGCTCGCGAATGCGAAGGTCAGGGGGTGAAGCTTCGCGAACACATATAGTAACTCGCGAACGCGAAAGCTCTTCTAGCCAAAGCTTCGCGAACGCGAAGAAGGTCTGTCCAGCGATTTAAAACATAACTAGAACTTAAATTTAGCCATATTTTAATCTTCTTCCCCAAAATCAGAACCTAGGCAATTTTTGAAGAGCAAAATCAACACTAAATCATATGTATGTGTTCCTAGACCCATCTCCTTCATTTGCCATTAACACCCATTAGATTTCTAGGCCTAAATATTGTTCTTTCATGGTAGAATTAGGGATTTTAGGCAGAATTAAGGCTTTTTGAATAATTGGAATCTAGACCTCGTTTTGGGGTCGAATTTCGAAACTAATTGCATATTCGGGCTCGTGGGTGAATGAGTGATCGAGTTTTGGTCCGAACCTCGAGTTTTGACCAAGCGGGCCCGGGTCGATTTTTGACTTTTGGAAAAATGATAGAAAACCTATAATTAAGCATTGGTTATGAATTCTTTCGCATTTATTGATGTTGTTAAATTAATTTGGGTTAGATACGAGTAAATTGGAGGCAAATTCTAAAGGGAAAGTGGTGGTTGAGGCTTGAGTTGGCAGTGGAAGTTCGAGGTAAGTGTTTGGTCTAACATTAGCTTAAGGGAATAGGTATTGTGCCATATTTGCTATGTGCTAGTGTAGTGAACGACGTATATGTGTGGTGACGAGTATCTATACGTTGGTGTTAAGCATGCTCGTGAGTCTTAAATTGTGATCGTTGTGTTTCTTAATAATTACTATAAATGCCTAAATTGTTGATTATCCATGTTGAGCAAGACGTATGATTATCTTCTCGCTATTGGTTTATTATTGAGCATTGGCTCCGGTCGAGGTTTATTTGTGAAGTTAATTGTTGGTACAAGTTTGGCTATAGCTGATTCCCTTGCCGGAACGTGTTTATTTCTTACTGTTGATTTCCTTGCCAGGATGTATTTATTCTTGTTGTTGATTCCCTTGCCGGGATGTTGTTGTTGCTATTGTTTGGGTGAGGAAAGAGAGATAAAGCACGAAGGGTGATGTCGTACACATTCATACTTATGCATATAGTGAGGAAAGAGTGATAAAGCACGAAGGGTGATGCCGTGCACATTTTCATTGATATTGATGCATATGGTGAGGAAGAGAGATAAAGCACGAAGGGTGATGTCGTGCACATTTCTAATATTTACACGGTGAGGAAGAGCGATAAAGCACGAAGGGTGATGGCGTGCACATTTTCATTACTTGATTGCATTGATGGGGATTGAGACCAAAAGCACAAAGGGTGATGTCGTGCACTTATTGCCTGTTTGTTATGATTCCTTGCTGTTATCGGTTCAGGTGCCTTAATTATTTATTTTCATTATTATTATGATTCCTTATGTTGATATTCTACCATAGCATGTTACCCCTCCCCGTTACCTTTGAATTGTTTCTATTACTGTTATTCTGTTAGGTACTGTTTAACTACAAGTTATGTTAATTATTGTGTCCTAGCCTCGTCACTACTTCGCCGAGGTTAGGCTCGACACTTACTCAATATGTGGGGTCGGTTGTACTAATGCTATACTCTGCACTATTTTGTGCAGATCCCAGTACTGGAGCATACGGACCTTAGCTAGGGGTTGTTGCCTTCAGTCCATTAGGAGACCCGAGGTAGTCCTGCAGGCGTCCGCTGGCCTTGGCATCCCCTTCCCATCTAGTTTTCCTTCTGTTCTTTACTATTTTAAGAGACAGACATGTATTTATTTTGTTCGGACCTTATTTTTAGTGCTCTTAGATAGTCCGTGAGATTGTGACACCAGTTCTGGGTGGTTTATGTTTATGGATTCGTATTGACATTTGCTTAATTGTTAAATTTTCATTCTTCTGCATTGTTAATTCTGTTGTTTATAATATATTAACTTGAACTTGTTAAGAGGTTAAAAATGAAAAAGGTAATTAATCAAAATAGTTGGATTGCCTAGCTTTCACTAGTATGCGCCATCACGACTTTCGAGGGTGGGAAATCCGGGTCGTGACACTTATTGAGTACATGGGGTCGGTTGTACTCATACTACACTTTTGCACCTTGCATGTAGATTTTGGATGTTGATGTTGTTGTGTATGGCGAAAGCTGAAATTGAAGATGTACCTGCGTTACGGTCATAGCTGCTTCTTATTCTTGGTAGCTTTAGAATTTTCAATATGTTCATGTATATCTCAAACAGACGATGTATTTAACTCATACCAATTTTGTAAACTCTAAATCTTAGAAGCTTATGATTTGTGTACCAACCCCTGGGAAATTCTTTGTATAAAAGTTCAGTTATATTATCATTATCTCTTTCAGTAATCTCATTTGAATTGGATTATTATTAAGTTGGTTTACCTAGCAGGTCGGGTTAAGTGCCATCATGACTAGTTGAATTTTGGGTCGTAACAATAAATTTTGTCCATTAACCAAGGTTACGTTTCTAGAAACTCATGCAGGTAGGACTGAGTAGGTCTCTATAGTGTTGTGATTTTCACTACCATATTGTTTAAAAGGTGAAATTGGACTAGTTCTAGAGGAATTCCAACAAAATAAAAGGACATGCTCTTAACTATTGAGTCGAATATAATTCCTATATATATATATATATATATATATATATATATATATATGCATTTTTTGGACTTTTTTTTATTAATATTGTTAATAATTACTACTAAGTTAAAGCACTAATGCTCATCATTTATGTTGACTACGTCGGCGTCGTATGCATCAATGAAGTCCGGCGGAGGAACCTGGAAATGGCGGGAAATGGCTAATTCACTTTTGGGCCGGACCCACACATGGGACATGGGACACTTATACTACTTTCTTGGGGTCTTTGCGCGAATAGCCACTAAGATTCATTGTTTACTTTTGTTGGTCAATATACATAGATTATATTTTGATTTTGCGTGACTACACACATATTAGACGAGAATTATGCATATATATTATATATTTGCAGTCTATTTTTAGTTTAAGCGATTAAGCGAACACCTATTTGATAAATTCTTTTACTTTTTTTTTTGTTTTTCTTTTGCATAAGGGGGCTAGTGCACTCATAGCCGATCAAATTAAAACTATATTTTCTTTGTTGTCTTTACGCTGGGTAAAAGGTAGACGTACTTTCACAACATCATAAATCAAATAATATTCACCAAAAAAATTAAAAAGACTAAAGAAAAAACCAACATGCGTACTAAAATAAGAACATTGGGATAAAGTCTGCGTATACTTTACCCTTTTGAGACCTCACTAGTGAGTTATTACTGAATTATTGTTGTTGTACTTGAAAATAATCTAAGTTATAGATGATACGCATAATTAAATCTAGCAAAATATATCTAATTACAATATATGACACTAAATTTGAAATAAAGACCCAATATAAAGAAATACCGTAAATTACTGAAAGAAGCAGGGAAGAAGGCAAAAATGAAATATTAACCGAGAGAGCCAAGAAACAAACAAGATGGTGTGTGAGAGTGAGTAACACGTGTTTGCTAATCAAAGCAACATGGCCGCCGAAATTATGAAAATACCCTTCATTATTATAGCTCAAAAACTCACTCATTAAATGCTACTACTGCTGTAACTGGGGGAGGAGTTTTAGGTGATATTGTGTGGCTCAAGGGAAGAGGTATTTGCATTTATATTGCTGTAATTGTACTTACTTTTTGGGTCACGTTTTAATTTATGTTCACTTTGCCAAAAAAAATTACAAACATACCTATTTTTTTTGCATAACTTCAGCATATGAGGCTGAAGTAGCAAAGACAATCACGCAAAACTTCAACATTCTAGTAGACGGGCCTGAAGTAGCAAAAATTGCTGAACCAAGTGTACTGAAGTTTTTATTTGTAATTGTTGAACTTAAGCATCGTTGCTGAAGTTTTTGTTTGTAATTGCTTAACTTAAGCATAGTAGCTGAAGTTTTGTGATGCTAAAGTTATTTAGTTCATTTGTAAAAACTTCAGCACTAAATAAGCTGAAGTTTTTTTTGTCTTGGATTTATTAGTTTTGTCATTAAGCTTTTTCAAAAACTTCAACAGAAGATGCTGAAGTTATTTAGCTGATTTATAAAAACTTCAGCACTAAATAAGCTGAATTTTTTTTGTCAGGATTCATTGGTTTTGTCATAAAGTTTTTTTCAAAAATTTCAGCAGAAGATGCTGAAGTTATTTAGTTCATTTGTAAAAACTTCAGCACTGTATAAGCTGAAGTTTTTGAAAAAGCTTTCTAACATATTATATAAATAATCACCTTATTCTTTCATAGTGTATTACTACTATAAAATAATCAGATTGTCAACAGTATCTAAATCATAAATTTTGGAAATAATAAACGTAAAAAGAACAGAATTATCATGAAAATAATCACTAAGTGTGACCTTAAACTTCCCGTACGTGAAAATATTCACAAACTATTGTCTACATTATTTATAGTTTGTTTTTAAATAATCTGAAAAATATACTTATGACAATCATCGCATGAACTGAAGTTTCATAGCAGCACCAACAGTAACAGAAGAAAGAAGAAGAAGAAGAAGAAGAAGAAGAAGAAGAAGAAAACGAAGGAGGAGAAAGAGAACGAGAAAGGGGCTGAAGTTGTTTAAAAGTATGTACAAGTTAAAACCTTTTTAAAAATGGGTATAGGTTAAATGAGGGTGACCAGATAGGGCGCCCGTGCAATTTTTACTCAAGGGAAGACTAGTAAAGACTTTGCTTTGAGCCTAAATTTTGGGATCCCAAAAATATTTTTTATTGTGAATTACTCTCTTATTTTCGCTAAACAATATTAAAGTTTATATGAAAAGGAAAAAAATACAAAATCTTTATAAAAATAGATAGAAAGACTACCTATTTTTTAACAATAGAAATAATCTAGAACTTTGATTAATACTCATATCTTGATATTGATAAATGATGTTTTTTACAATAAGATCAAGGTACCAAATTGTAAATACATGGCTAATATCTTATTAACTTGAAGTTTGTTACCAATGTCAATATTAATATTATATTTTATAAGATAACTCCACTATAGATAAAAAGAAATTTAAAAAAAAAAACAATGTAATATTAATACCATATTTTGCTAGATAACTATACTATAGACAAAAAAATAATAACAAAAGGCCCCTTATTAAAAACTTACTTTAGGCCACGAATTTCATTGAGACGTCTTTGGTGTTATACTAGCAATATAATCAAATATTTCATGTGATTTAAGGGCAAGTTGTTCATAATATAATATAACATAGAGGTATTAAACGTTTTGGAACTTCATTTCAAATTATACTTCTTTTTGTAATTACAGAATTCAAACAAGAACAAAACAAACAAAAAAAACTCTGGTTCAAAACTCCGTCTAAGGAAAGAACCAGAGAGAATAAAACCGTAGATTTGGTGACTAAAAAAAATCTAAATAATACTACTAAAAAGAGATACTACTTCTTACGCCTAGTAGGGAATTTTTTGGTTTTCTTTTAGATTCTAAGTCCTGCCCCCCCCCCCCCCTCAAAAAAAAGGACAAAGGATAGATTAGAATAAACTCATCAAAACAAAAACAAAACAAATTAAGAGTTTTAACAACTAACTCAAAATGAGCATCATTGTGATGTTGCTCCATAGCAACTTCATTTTCAAAATTTATACGAACATGTTTTCTCTTTACATTTAATAGTGTAACTCGTATAGCGGTTCACGTAATGGTCTTTGATCCCCACTTTGTTGTACCTCTCAGTGGTGAGGCACACCAAATAGGGGAATCTCACAACTGCACAAGATTAATTATATGTTAATAAGCAAACAACGCACGATAACTTATAAAACCACCAAAAAATATTATCACCATTACTAGCACCATGCACAAGATTAATTATATGTTAATAAGCAAACAACGCACGATAACTTATAAAACCACCAAAAAATATTATCACCATTACTAGCACCATTTATTATCGCCTCCTCCACTTTAGGAACATCAACTTGTCCTCTGTGATGAGAAAGAAAATCAAATAAGATTGTTACTATTACCAAACAAATGATATGATCCGACTACAATTTTGAAAATCCTACTCTAAAAACTAACTAAGCAATTGACTCTATAGTAAAATGGTTGAGAGGAGTTTGTTACTCCATTAGAGAGATCAGAGCTTTTTGGTTGTAACTTGTAAGTGGCTTGTCTAACCTTGTGTGGGGGACCTTCCCCTTAGGATTGATATATTTTGTAATTTAAATGCCTTGTACGTGAGGTGACAAATACGTACTTGTGCAAATTCTTGGAAATCCAATTTTCTTTAAGTACTTATTAGTATGTTCCTTCTTCTACTGCTATTATTTGTACTATTAAGCCCGTTGTAAGTTTAGGAAAGCATGTCTAAGTGATTTAATTACTTTAATTGTTCAATCTGTTTACTTGAACTCGGTGTAGCGTGCTAGGCTAGAATTATTTGTTGCCTTAACCTGAAATTTCTCTTCTCTGAATATTTCCTTGCTACTGCTGTGTATTTACATTGGGACTACGGATGTGGGATTCCAGTAGTTCCCCCCTTGTCTGTTTACTTTGGGACTACAAGTTAGATTCCCGGTAGATCCCCAGCATATTTACTTTGGGACTACGGGTTAGATTTCCGATAGACCCCCCTGCACAGTTATATGGAACTACGGGAATGCACCCGGTAGATTTCTCCAGTACTAAGTAATTACATTTGGGACTATGGAACTGTATTTCGGTAGATCCCCGCGCAATATGAGTTGGACTACGAGATGGTATCCCGGGAGATTTACTGGATACGTAAAGATGGGACTACAGGATGGTATCCTGGGAGATTCCCGATTGTTACTATCGGTGCTGAGCTGTATTTCCTTTCCATGTTTACCTTGTTCTGTATAGTTGTTGCTATTTTGTTCACCCTGTGTTATTTTACTGTTGTGCTCATTTATACTGTTCCGTTCTATACTGTTGATCTTTATATTTTATTTAACTTCAGTAGGGCCCTAACTTTCCTCATCACTACCCAACCGAGGTTAGGCTTGGCACTTACTAAGTACCATCGTGGTGTACTCATGCCTCTTATGCGCATGTTTTTCATGTGCAGATCCAGGTACCGCTGATCAGGCCTACTATCATTTAGGGAGACGACTGCTTAGAGACTTCGAGGTACATCTGCCGCGTCCGCAGACCGATAAGTCCCTTTCTATTCATGCCCTTAGTATTTAGTCCTTCTGTACTTTTCTGTTCTCTATTAGAAATTCCGGAGTTAGAGCTATGTAGTATTTCTCCTCTTAGCTTGTGATTCGTGGATTTCTGGGTCTTGGATTTGGATATTGGTTTCGAGATTTATATATGGTGTATGCCGAGCGACACATTTAGACATTGTTATTGCCTTATTTCTGCTTTAAAATTATTTTATTTCTACAAGTTTTGGTTATCTTCCGCAAAACTTACGGAAGTAAAACAATTTAAAAATAGAAATAAAGCAATAACATTGTTTAAATGTGTCGCTTGGTATACACCATGTTTAACTCTCATTACCAAACATAAATCTAAGACCCGAAAACCCATGAATCACAAGCTAAGATCAATACTACATAGCTCTAACTTCGGAATGTCTAATAAGAGCAGGAAGGTACAAAAGGGCTAAATACTAAAAGCAGGAATATAAAGGAAATACAACTCAATACCAATAGTAACAATCGGGGATCTCCCAGGATACCGTCCTGTAGTCCCATCTTTACATATTCAGTAAATCTCTTGGGATACCGTCCCGTAGTCCATCATATATATATGTCCGAAGGATCTCCCGGGATCCCGTCCCGTAGTCCAACTCATAGTGCACGAGGATCTACCAGAATTCCGTTTCGTAGTCCCAAATGTAAATACCCAGTATTTGGGGAATCTACCAGGTGCATTCTCGTAGTTCCATATAACTGTGCATGGGGATCTACCAGGAATCTAACCTGTAGTCCCAAAGTAAATGTGCAGGAGGATCTACCGGGAATCTAACCCGTAGTCCCAAAGTAAATTTGCTGGGGGATCTACCGGGAATCTAACCCGTAGTCCCAAAGTAAACAGACAAGGGGGAGCTACTGGAATCCCACATCCGTAGTCCCAAAATAAATACACAACAACAGCAGGAAGATAAACAGAAATAGCAAAATTCATATTAAGACAATAAGTGATTCTAGCCTAGTATGCTACATAGAATTCAAGTAAGGCGGTTAAATCAAATGAAGCAATTAAGACACTTAGACATGCTTTCATACGCTAACAACATGCTTAATAGTGCAGGTAATAGAAATAGGAAAGGAAATATACTAGTAAGTACTTAAAGAAAATCGGATTTCCAACAATTAGCACAAGTACGCACTCGTCACCTCACGTGCAAGGCATTTCAATTACCAAATATACCAATCCTAAGGGGAAGGTCCCCCACGCAAGGTTAGACAAGTCACTTACCTCGAGCCGGCTCAAAATCAACCCAATACCACGTCTTTGCCACGAGTACTCGACTCCAAATGGCCTAAATCTATTCAATTCAATTGCATAATGTAAATAACCCTTCAAGTAACCGATTCTACAATTAAATTCTAAGCTAATACGCGAAATTATGTAAAATGACCAAAACTCCCCTCGGTCCCACGTCTAAAAATCGGGTGAAATTTATATTTTCAAAAACCTCGTACTCTCACGAGTCTATACATAACAAGAACACTGAAATCGGAGTCCAAATGACCCCTCAAATCCTCATTTAAAGGCCTCTTAAACTCAAGCCCTAATTACCCATTTTTTCCCAAATTTCTCATCACTAATTAGGTCTTTAATTACATAAAAACGAGTTATGAAGTCAAGGATGTTACCTCCAAGTGATTCCCCTTTGTATTCCTCAAAAATCTCTCTTAAAAGCTTCAAACTCGGATGAAAATGGTGAAAGGATCCCTCAAATTTGCGAAGGCAACTATTTATATGTTCTGCCCAACGCTTGTTAATTTCGTGAGTGAGAAGTGAGAGAAGGTAAATATATGGGTTGCGCGGAACCCGGGGAAATTAATAGTACCCTAATTACTATTTTTAGTTTCCGAGTGTAGAATGTGAGGGGTTCATGGTTCGGTTTGGATTGGTGTTTCTCTAAAAAAAATTAAATCAAGTAAGTCGGTTCTTAAAATATTGGAACTAAACCAAATCAATTAAGTCATTTTTTATCGATTTGTTTTTTGCCGTTTTCCGGTTATAATCAATTTTTTAGTTAAATATGAGATATACACTACCAAAGACATAATCTGGCGACTACATTTTCAACGTAACACTATCAAATCAATTGCTCTTTGAGAAATCTATCATTTACCAAGATATATTGATGATAATTAAATCGGATAAATAACTTAAGTACCAAATTAAAAATCGATTACTTTTAACATGAAATAAATTCATTTACTTAGCAAAAGAAAACTACCAATCAAACTAGAATGTAAAAGCAAATAATTAAATTATTATAATAGCAAAGGCCTAGACTAAAAATACAAACGACTAATATATACCATAAAATGTTAGAAACTTTATATAAAAATATACATATATATATATATATATATATATATATATATATATATATAGGTGTAATAATAAATTTGAATAGCTACTTCTATATTCGGTTAGAAGTTCATTTTTTTGGTTATTTTTTTATTAAAACAAAAACCAAACCAAATTTGAACAATTTTAAAAATTCAAAATCAAAACCAAACCAAACCTAAAAAGTAACATTTTTTAGTCGATTTGATTCGATTTTTATTTTGGTTCGATTGTTCCGAGTTTTTATAAACACCCCTGTGTGGAGTCGTCTTGGCTCTACCTCTGTTCCTATATAAACTAATAGTATATCAATTATTGCATAACATAGGAAGATAGTATTATTTATAAGGAAAACCACAAAGAGTAATTACCAAACAGTGTAACTTCATTCCTATTTCTGTGGAGACTTTACCTGTTTGTCCATAAAAAATTTCATATGAGTTTCAAGTTTGAAATGTGAGTTTTACCACTTTTTTGCGTTAAAATTTATTTTTTTCTTATAAAATTGTAATATTTTTTTTTTCAAATAAAATGTATATTCAAATATAATTTTAAATTTTAATTATCCCTTTTTCAACTTAACTCAAAATACTACTTTTTTCAAATTCACAATTTTTATATCCAAACGCCTACTAATTCGCTTCTACTCAACCAACCATTGTGTAATTTACTACAGATTTATATGGAAAAAATGGCAGAAATAAGAAACTTCAATGCCACTATCGATTTTTTAATCCCGATAACAGAAGTTTGCTAAAAAAATCCCGTCAAAATATTAAAGTTCGATTACTAGGATTTTCCTTATTCACAAAATTGTAAAGCACACAACGTTATGGTGATGGTCAAGATTTTATCACAAAATTCTGATGGATCGCGATAATTTTTCAATATTATGGCTGAAAATTCTAGTAATTGTCATGATTTCTGGTGCATCAAAATTCTTCTCCAACTATGTTAAATAGACATGTTTGAAATCATTATTTATATTTAACCATTTTAAGAAAAGTTTTTGGAAAATAGCCCAACCTCAAAAATCATGACAATCACCTGAATTTTTCAGTCAAAGTGCTAAAAATCTCATGGTGATCCATTAGAATTTTATGCTAAAATCATGACAATCAGCTTAGTGTTGTGTGCTTTAAAATCTTGGCAATTGAGAAAAGTTATAGCAAACGAACTTTTAAATTTTGGTGGGATCTTTTTCCCAAACTTTTGTTACGGGGTAAAAAAATCAATAACAACACTGAAATGCCCTATTTTTGTCAATGGTGGAGATTGGTTGGGTTAAATCTAGGGGTGGGCGTCGGTCGGTTATTATAAAAGTACGATTTGGTTTATTAGTTTTCGATTTTGTAATTTTAATAACCAAATCAAACAAAAGTAACGGTTCGGTGCAGTTTTTCAAAGTTCGATTCGATTTTTTGAGGTTTAATTTTTCGATTATTAACGGTTCAAGATTTTTTATGCAATGTAGACTACTTATGTAACTGAATATAATAGACGTGCCACTGATTCTAAGAATTGGCAGAGATTGTAATAGACGTGCCACTGCCCACTGATTGATGTTTTTAAAAATCAGAAAATCAGAAAGTTTTATTCTAAATCAGAAAATCAGAAAATTCCATTCCAATTTTCAGCAAAACGACGGGCTGAGGAAGAAGGATGAGCGTCAGCACTGCAACAGTCGCGTAGACTTATAGCCCGTTTGACCAAGCTTCTTTTCGGCCAAAAGTGTTTTTTTTTTGCCAAAAGCACTTTTGGCCAAAAATTGAGGTGTTTGGCCAAACTTTTGGAAGGAAAAAAAGTGCTTTTGAGGAGAAGCAGAAACCGTTTTGGAGAAGCAGAAAAAATAGCTTATCTCCAAAAACACTTTTTAGAGAAGCACTTTTGAGAAAAATACACTTAGAAGCAGTTTTCAAAAGCTTGGTCGAACACTAATTACTGCTCAAAAGTGCTTTTCTAATTAGTTAATCAAACACAAACTACTTCTCACCAAAAACATTTTTTTAAAAAGTACTTTTGAAAAAAAAAATACATAAGCTTATTTTTTTGCAGCTTGGTCAAACGGGCTTAGAGTGACAGAAAAAAAGTGACGAACCCTAATTTATAATTTCTAAGGAGTAAGGAAGGGAAAATGTGAAATGGAAAGGGAAAGTCTGTAGTGTAGGCTAATTAGGCTTAGGGTTTGGGTAAACTGGGTGGGCTGGTATTGGGCCTTCAGAATATCGGATAGGTGGGATTCAGAACATTAAGTTTAGTAGTTTACATTTTACAACGTAAGTTTTAGGCATACCCAAAATTCCGGGTTTTCAATTTAACCGAAAACCGAAACATCAAAATCATAAACCGAAATTTAATAATTTAAAAATCGCAAACCGATCGAATAATCGATTAAATCGAAATCGAAAAATAGAAATTCACGATTCGGGCAGTTTCTTCGGTTCGACCGATATTTTGCCCACCCCTTGTAAATCCCCAACCAAATCACCCCTTAAAATTACTAGTTGGGTAACTTTTTGAGTCCAATTACATGGATTTTATTAGAACTACCTTTAGTAGGATTGAATAGTTAATTTTGTACCTTACAAATAAAATTAGGGAATTTTTGTCTGTAAGTATAAAATATAGGAACAGATAGACTATCTTTAAATTGCACCTTCATTCTCTTCAGGCTATAATTAAACTCAAGAAACTTTTAACTGTGACAACGACAGTAATTGATCAAGATCAGAAGTCCTCATTTTTTTCAAATATTGGTAATAGATCAAGTAAGTGAGTTATGTGGTTAAAACTGAAGGGTTGAGCTAGTTGGCGAAGATTACTTAGTCTATTTCTGATTATGGATAAACTTTAGTATTAGTTAGTTATTGGGCATGATATTCTATAATACACATTTCTAGTGTAGTTGAAGAAATGTAAGATATTTAAGACCAAGACTGTATTCTGTATTCTGTATCCTTGAATAAGTTATACGCAACCATGTCTCAGGCTGACTCGATACTAAGCATAATGTGTAAGTTTCATACAATCGATTTGTTCTGACTAATTTGGTTTCTAAGGTTTAGCATTGTGTGATAAGAGATAATCTACTAAAAATAATAAAATATAACTAATATTAAACTTACATTAAATCTTTCATCCCTAACCATCTGTTTCTTATCAAGAATGTTCCTTTTAGTAGTTCACTAAATTTTAGTTCAATTGAATAAAGTTATACCTTTCACTAAGTGCAATCTTCAAGAAGAATGACTATACCAAAAAATAAAATATTATAATTAATTCTGAACCTCAAATATAGATTTTTAAAATCTAAACCTTAGATAAAAGACATGAAACCGAGAGTCCTGCTCCATAGGATGTAGTTCCTTGACTATTATGTAGGTACTTTGAAGGAAAATCAACAAGAAAGCCTTGAAGTTGTGGACAATAATTTTGTGCAAATGAAAGCATGTTCTTGATATCTAGTGAAATTTTGGTGCACTTATGAGGACTTGATTAGTATAGATATTTGGGTGTTATTTGTAGAAAACCAATTTATTTAAGGCTCTATAGTATTTTTTTATGCCACTACTATACCGACAATTTTTCATATCTATCAAACAAAAGTGATTAATCGTCGCATATTAAGGAACTACTAAAATTATATTTAGTTTTAGGTGCAAAACTACAGATGATTCATACAAATTTATTATTTTCTTTCAAAAGAGGTGAGCAAGATACGCACAAGGGACGTGTAGTGTAGTATAATTCATTATAAGAAGTTTTCTAGTTTCATAAATATACAAATTAGACTAATCTATCAAACTTCATCCATTTCCAACTTATGTATAGTGCTTTGAACGCACAGTTGTTAGTGCTATTAATGAAAAGAAAATTCCAGTATTGAAATAGAGAGATGGGGCAAAGTTAAAATGGAAGACCTGATATTAACGTGATCTTGTCATACTTTTTCACCAGAAACATCAGCACTCAAGACAACCTTAACCGCGTTCAGCACAAAAGATAATATGTTAGAATTAAACCTAGGAACTCTTGTTATCTCAACAGAGTATTATGTAAATGAAAAAAGTGAGCAAGCAACTAAAGATGGATCACCTCAGAAAAATTATTCCAATATTGCAACCTGGAATAGGCCTCAATAAGTCCCTCAATAAACTTTGTCACAATATCTGCAAATCATTGTACATCAGTATGTACAAAAAATAGATATTTAGTCTTTCAGTAGATAATATAAGACCAGTAGTATCTATTATATAAGCATGACCGAACCATACATCATACACACAAATGTACATACACAGATACTGAAACAAATCATTTTCACTCCTCAATACGAAAAAACTAAAACGAAAGCCCATAGAAGAGCAATATTTATCGGGCTCCGAATTGATGAACACACAAATAAACAAATACAACTACCACCACAAAGAGCAAAAAGTTAAAGTAAATAAGATGAAACAAAACAAAGTAACAAAAGCATCGGTAATAGACATTCGCAAACAAAAATCCGAAGAAAGGCGAAATTTTACGGCAACAAATAAAGCAATAATGCACATGCAGCTAAGGAATAGCCTACGCCAATAATGTAATTTTATTGAAGTAAATAAAATCCATATCTTCTGAATATGCCTCTCATAAGAAATTGAATATCGGGAAGGCTGTTACTGCAAAAAATGAATTGTCACTATAACTATTTATAACCAAAACAAATAGGTTTTTTTATAGTAAATTGCAGTACTCCCATGAATCCAATTGAAGATTAGATTGAATTCACTTGAACAGAGGGAGCACCAACAAATTGAGGGAGTTCTTCTCCGTCATGCCTCACTTTCGAATCCCCAAAAAAATACAATCAAAACTTTTACAAAAGAAAAAGGTGAAATTATAAGTCAGATAAGGTAAGGATGAAGAATCAGACAAATTGAGGAAAAAATGAGCCTAATTTAGCCGAAAATATATTTTTCAAACCCATAATGAGAAGTCCACCATTGTTTCCTAAAATATTCAAACTACGAGGTTTTTTAGAAAACCTACAAAAGTGCATACAAATTTAAAAACAAATAGGACACCACAGTTGAGAAGAGCGAATAGAACTAAAAAATGGGTAAGAAAAGAAGATGAAAAGAGGCGGTGGGTGAAAAGCTCAATAACAAAGTTATAGACAGGTAACCACTTTTATGGCTGCGCAAAATGACTCTTTTACCGTTGGTCGACCATATTCTCTTTTCCATATAATAGAAATATGCAAATTCGATAAAAGCATACAATTTGTATACTATCATTTGTTGTATAGAATCCGATCAAAACAAACAACTTTTATACAATGTGCATACAAATTTTATATATAATATGGTCCAAACATACAACGCGCATATAAAAATTTTGTATAGATTTTTCTCAAAATATACAATTTACATAAAATTATGTTTGTTATATTGTATTTTGTGTTATGTGATTACACTAATTTTTGTTGTTGTTGTTGTTGTTGTTGTATATTGTATTTTGTATGTTGTAGTACACCCGACATACAAAATAAATACAATTTATTTATGTCTTTCTCTTCGTGTTTCATTCTGAAATTTCAGCCAAAACAACTTGAGCCTTTACCAAACTATCTCAAAGTTAATTTATAAACTCCACATGATTTTCCTAATATTTTGCAACTAAACACGATGGTGATGACCCGATAGGTTATCTAGAGTTTTAACTCTTAATTATGTATGCTGAAATCTCAAATAACTTCACGTAGTCTTCCTCGATTTGTGTGCGCGGACCGTGTTTTCTTCCTGATGGTTTTATGGGAAAATTGAGTAAAATGTGAAATCGTGTTTTAAATCTCATTTGAGTTGACTTCGGTCTACGTTTTGAGCAAACAGACTCGGATCTGTATTTTAACGATCCATATGGGTCCATATCGTGACTTGGGACTATGGTGTGTGCCCGAAATTGAATTCGGAGGTCCCTTGCTTGATTTATCGCAATTTGTTGAAAAGTAGAAGTTTAAAGGTTTAAAGAAATTTTAAGTTTGACTTTGTTGCTACCGAATTTGGATTTTGGTTTCGAAATTTGGTATAAGTTTATTACTCTATGTACAACTTATCTTCTAAATTTGGTGCAAAACGAAGTTGATTTGGTGTGATTCAGATGTCCAGTTGTTAAAATGAAAGTTCTTAAGTTATATTGTCATTCGTTTTGGTGTGTAATTCGTAGTTCTATGTGTTATTTTAGTATTTTGATCGGGCGAGCGAGTTCGTATAATATTTTTGGACTTGTGTGCATATTTGGTTTGGAGCCCCGATGGCTCGGGTGAGTTTTGGATAGGCTACGGGTGTTTCAGACTTAGAAATTTCTGTTTTTTTTGAACTTCTGCTGTCATCTGGTGAATGAGTAAATGGATTTTGGTTCGAATCTTGGATTTTGACCAAGCAAGTCCGGGGTTGATTTTTATTTTTTGGATTTTTTGGGAGAAGTGTAAAAACCTTAACTTTACGTATTGTAATTGATTACCGTAGCATTGTTTGATGTTATTGAGTCAATTTTGGTTAGATACGACTGGTTTGGAGGCGGATTCTAGAGGAAAGGCCCCGGTAGAGCTCTGGGTTGATTACATGCCTTAACTGTTAAATACTTTAAATGCTTCTTATGCCTTTATTTGCTATTGTCATTTATTATTCTCGTGTTAAAAATATTAGATTCTCCCATGCTTCCATGATTTACTGCTACTTGCCTTCAATGATTTACTTGTGCCCTTTAGTTGTCATTTATTTGGTTTATCTTACTGTTTAGCATTAACCATAATGAATTCTTAATTTGAGACGAGATTTCCTTTCTGGTTCTGCTTCATATCTGTTTATCGTAGAGAATTCTTGTGGTTCGAGTTGTTAAATTGATTACATTTATTTCTTTATTCGTATTGTAGGGTGGGTTGGGTTGCACGCCACAACAGGTAAAATAAGGTAGAATTGATATGGTAAAATAAGGGTGTATTTATATTGATATGGGGGGATCGGGTTGCGAGCCGCAACAAATAAAATAAGGGTAGATTTATATGGTGAAATAAGGGTGAATTATGATGTTGATTTTGATTATATGATGGGATCGGGATGTACACCGCAATATATATTTATTCATTATTAGTGATATTATTATGGTGGAATAAGAGAGAGTTGTGTTGTACGATGGAATTGGGTTGCGGGCCGCAACAACCTATATGTTTCTATTCCTTATTGTGTTGTGTTGGCTTCGGTATTTTCATACGAGATTCTAAGGATTTTTATTTTGGCATTTGCTGGTTTTCCTTTGGAGATTGGGTTACTTTCCTGTGTTAATTGTTTAAATTCATTTCTGTATTTTTCTTTCCTATCTTTATTTTATACTGCGTATAGGTTATTGTAAGTGACTGCCTTAGTCTCGTCACTACTTCGTCGGGCTAGCTCGGCACTTACATAGTACATGGGGTCGGTTGTACTCATATTACACTTTCCACTTCTTGTGTGGATTTTGATATTGGTCCCAGCTGTACGTGAGGTGCAACAACTTGGATTATCATATTTGGAGACTTGAGGTAGATCTACTGACGTCCGCAAACCTTGAAGTTCCCTTCCTCTTACCCTTTTTACTATTCCTTTCATTCGAAACAATTGTATTTATTTCAGACTCTATTTGTAAAATTTCTAGCAGGTCGTGCACTTGTGACACCAAGTCCGGGATTGTACTTAGATATTTTGGTCGTTACACCTTATTTCAGCTTAATTGGCTTTAATAACTTGAATTGTTTAAAATGCATAATATTTACTCTAACGTTGGCTTGCCTAGCGAAACGGAATGTTAGGCGCCATCACGATCCCAAAATTGAGAATTCCGGATCGTGACAAGTTGGTATCAGAGCACTAGGTTATCTAGGTCTCACGAGTCAGGAGCAAGAAAAGTAGAGTCGGGAGGATCGATACGGAGATATCTGTACTTATCTTCTAAAGTCTATGGAGTTTAGGAACAAATTTACTTATATTCTTCTATGTCGTGCGATTTTATTCTATCATTGATGATTGAACTCTTCTATTCCTAATATCTCGCAGATGGCGAAAACACATATTGCATCTACAGCTGGATAGCAACCGGAGCCCCTAGTGGCAGCTCATACCAGAGTCAGAGGTCGAGGTCGCGCTAGAGGCCGAGGCAGAGGCAAAGCTCAGCCTAAAGCTCAAGCAGCAACTCCAGCAGTGGAGCCTCTGGTAGATTTTGATGAGGAGGTTCCAGCTCAGACTGTACCTGTTGGACCCGCTCAGGTCCCGGAGGGGTTCATAGCCATTCTAGTGCTTCAAGACGCTCTAGTCCGTTTGGTAGGCCTATGGAGAGTGTGGCCCAGGCCTGTATATTTTCGGTAGCACCAGCCATCTCTCAGGCTGGGAGAGGAGCACAGACTCCCACTACTCACACTCCGGAGTAGATGGGTCCCCAGTATCAGACTCCAGCAGCCCTGCCAGTTGGGGTAGTTCAACCGGTTATTGCGGCACAGGCCGGTGATAGGTCTGCCATGTCTTACGAGGCTTTGTTGAGATTAGACAAGTTTACCAAGCTCTTTCCAGTTAACTTCAGTGGTACACCTTCTGAGGACTCAAAGGATTATCTTGATCGCTGCCATGAGGTACTGCAGAACATGGGTATAGTTGAGACCAATGGAGTCGATTTTACTGGGCTTTAAATGATGGGTTCCGCCAAGAGGTGGTGGAGAGACTATATATTGACAAGATCTGCTGGTTTGCCTGCACTTACTTGGGATCGATTCTCACAACTATTTTTAGAGAAGTTCCTCCCTGTCACCCTGATGGAGGAGTACCACAAGTTTGAGCGCCTCCAGCAGGACAGTTTGACCGTTACTCAGTACGAGACCCATTTTGTGGACCTAGCCTGTCATGCCATTATCTTGCTTCCTACTGAGAGGGAGAGAGTGAGGAAATTTATTAATGGACTCACTTACTTTATCAGGCTACAAATGGCCAAGGAGACCGGGAGTGATATTTCCTTCCAGACGACTGCAAACATTGCTAGGCGGATCGAGATGGTTCATGCTCAGGAGATGGGGCAGGTGTAAGATAAGAGGACTCATCATTCTGGTAGTTTCAGTGGTGCCTCATTTGGAAGTAGGGTACTTTTGGTAGAGGCCATCCACCCAGGTCATTTTAGTCAGCGCTTCAGGCATCTCACAGTGTTTCAGGTAGGGGTGGGCATAAGATCCAAAAAATCGAATTCCGAACCGGATCGAATTAATTTGATATTTTGGTTTCGGTTTTTTCGGTATTTCAGTTTAATTCGGTACTGAATTTTCTGTATTTCGGTATAACGGTTTGGTCCTCGGTATTAGGATCTTGACAATTCGGTATACAGAAATACTGAAAACTTAAAAATCATGTAGAATACTGGGACTGCCCAGCCCCAGCCCAAGTGATGACCCAAAAGCCAAAATTTTAATTTTTGGAGCCAACCCAATAAGACCCAACCCAATAACCTAAAAGTCTTTCACTTGTCTTACCCTAACCTAAGTCCTAACATTCTGAGAAAGCTAAGAACTAAGAAGCAAGAACTAACAACGAGTAAACAACTGAGAAACCTAAGTAAGAACGAACGACCCCTTACTCAAAAACTCAGAGATCGGCTGTCTGGTGGCGTCCGCTGTCGCCACTCGCTTGTGAGATCGGTTGTCCGACGTCTGCAGTTAACTCTTCAAATCAAGACTTCAACAGGTCTAGTTCATAACTTTTCAATTTTTCATTCTTCAATCTCCATTTTTCTAATTTGTCTCGAGGAACTCTCATTTCATGATCTAAGTTTTGAAGATTAGATAGAACTAATATTCATTTTCTTGGATGCTCTGCGAATATATGCAGTAATAGACTTAGTAGCAACAAAATCAAAATGGGGCCTAGGCATTTTTTTGTACCAATTTATTTTGGAAATTGAATATGGAAAGAGGTATATGCGATTAGGCACTGCTGCCTACTGGTACTATTAGAAGTTAGAACACTAATTTTGCATTTCTGCTACTGTTAATTATGCTACTAGTGCTATTGTTATTGCACTGTTTAATTTGTTGTTAATGCTGCTACAGTGCTGTTAGAACACTAAAATTTGCAGCCTGTTATACTGCAGGCTGCTGTGAAAATGTTTAGGTTCAATCGTTCAAGACTTCAGGTTTAGTCGTTACTGCTATTGTTATTGCACTGTTGAACTTCTTTTCTGTGAAAATGTTGTTAATGACTTAATGGTTTTCAATTTTGTCATTGATTGTTTTTGTTTAGGTTGTCATTCAGATACTTAATCATAAGTTGTTTAGGTTGCCTATAACAGTAGCAGTAATGACATTAAGTCATTACAGATCATAGGCATGTCTTTAAAGACATTCTAATTATGTTACTTGTTACCCAAAGTTTTGAACACTCATAGCAACACCCATGTTCAGATCAGTGATAGGTCATAGACATGTCTTTAATACACCCCCAAAGTTTTGAACTAATGGTTGGCAGCATTTCGTTATTATGAATGATAGCATTAAACCGAAACCGTACCGAACCAAAATAATAAATACCGAACCGTATCGAAATAATTTGGTACGGTATTTGGTATAACCAATTGATAAACCGAATACCGAAATATCGAACCGAAATTCTTATATACCAAACTGAAATACCGAATGCCCACCCCTAGTTTAAGGAAGTCGTGGTCCTTATGTGACTTATTTTGGGAAACCAGCCTACAGTGCACCACCAGCTCCTATCAGTGCGCCTCCGATTATGAGTTATCATCATGGTTATTCGGCTTGTTCGGATCAGCTTCAGTTTCAGCAGCCACAACAGCAGGATGAGTGTTTTGAGTGTGGTGGTATTAGGAATATCAGGAGGTCAATCCGAGATTATTGGGTGGCATGCCACAACAGAGTTCTCATGCCATAATTTCAGCACTGGTTGCTTTACCACTCATTCAGTTAGCTAGGGGCAGGGGTCAAGCAGCCAAAGGTGGGGTCAGGCTGTTAGAGATGGAGGCCAGCCAGCTAGAGCCCATCCTAGAGACGTAGTTTAGTGTGGTGAGGCCCAGATCTGATATTATGCTTTCCCGTCTAGGCTTGAGGTTTAGTCATCTGACACTGTTATCATATGTATTTTTCCAGTCTGCTATAGTGATGCTTCAGTTCTATTTGATCCGAGCTCTACTCATTCCTACGTGTCATCCTATATTGCTTCATATCTGGTTGTGTCTCGTGATTCTTTGAGTGCTCCTGTGTATGTGTCCATACCTGTGGGAGATTTGTAATAGCTCAGCCCGCTAGTGATATTGTCCGCTCTGGGCCTAGGCCCTCATGGGTTTAAAATGCGTCACTAGGTTCTAAGGCTTGTTAACTTATATAACCAACATCCCTCTTGTGTATTGCCGATGTGGAAATCTGTCTAAAGTCTAGGGTGTTACATACACCCCCTCTTATGGACTCAGCGTCTTTGCTAAGGTTTGCTCCACTGCATGGGATTCGCCTAGACTCAGCACTGAGATTTACCCCGCCTAACTGGGATTTGCCTAAACTCAGTTGAACTCTGACCAACCATCGGCAAGGCTGACACAACAGTGTCTCTAATACCATCTGTAACAGCTCAGCCCGCTAGTAATATTATCTGTTCTGGGCCTAGACCCTCACAGGTCTAAAACGCGTCACTAGGGTCTAAGGATTGTTAACTTATATACCCAACATCCCTCTTGTGTGTTGTTTATGTGGGATTCTATCTAAAGTTTGGGGTGTTACAAGATTCTATTGTTGTAGATCGTGATTATCGCTCGTGTGTGGTTACTATTAGGAGTTTTGAGACTAGCATAGATCTCCTACTTCTTGATATGGTAGATTTTGATATCATCTTGGGTATGGATTGGTTGTCACCTTATCATGCTTATTGGATTGTCTTGCCAAGATGGTGACCTTATCCATACCGGCATTGCCTCGATTAGAGTGGAAGGGAACTCTTGGCCATTCTTCCAGCAAAGTTATCTCTTATGTGAAGGCTCGACGTATTGTCAAGAAGGGGTGTCTAGCTTATTTGTCTTATATTTTTGCGATTTTGGTGCGCAGATTCCTTCCATGGATTTAGTACAAGTTGTCCATGAGTTTCTAGAGGTGTTTCATGCAGATCTTTTGGGGATGCCATTCGACAGAGATATTAACTTATGTATTGATTTGGCTCCGGGCACTCAGCCTATTTCTATTCTGCCATACCGTATGCCCCCGCCAGAGCTGAAAGAATTAAAGGAGCTGCTGTAAGACTTGCTTGATAAGGGCTTTATTAGACCTAGTATCCCGCCTTGGGGTGCGATTATGTTGTTCGTGAAGAAAAATGATGGATCGATGAGGATGTGCATAGATTATCGGCAGTTGAACAAAGTCGCAATCAAGAACAAGTATCCATTGCCAAGGATTGATGACTTATTTGATCAGTTTCAGGGTGCCGAGGTGTTTTCAGAGATTATTTTGAGGTCTGGCTACCGTCAGTTGAAGATTAGGGCATTTGATGTCCCTAAGACAGCTTTTCGAACTCGATATGGGCATTATGAGTTCCTAGTGATATCACTTGGGCTGACAAATACCCCCGCAACATTTTATGGATTTGATGAATTGGGTGTTCAAGACGTATTTGGATTCCTTTTTGGTTGTATTTATTGATGATATCTTGATTTACTCCCGCAGTCGATAGGAGCATGAGCAGTATCTTCAGATTTTACTTCAGACTTTAAGAGATAAGCCAGTTATATGCCACGTTTTCAAAGTGTGAGTATTGGTTGGACTCGATTGTTTTTAGGGCATGTAGTATCGGAAGAGGGCGTAAAGGTGGATCCCAAAAAGATTGAGGTAGTTCAGAACTAGCCTAGACCTACTTTAGCTATAGAGGTCCAGAGTTTCATGGGTTTGGCAGGTTATTACTGCCGGTTCGTGGGGGGTTTCATCCATAGTAGCCCCATTGACTAGATTGACCCAAAAGGGTGCCCTTCAAATTGTCAAATGAGTGTGGGTTGAGCTCTCAGAAGCTCAAGACTGCTTTGACTACGACGCTAGTGTTGGCGCTACCAATAGGTTTAGGATCTTATACGGTTTATTATGATGTATCTGGTATTGGGCTCTGTGTGGTATTGATGTAGGATGGCAAGGCGATCGCATATGCGTCGCGACATTTGAAGGTTCATGTGAAGAATTGCCATGTTCATGACTTAGAGTTTGCAGCCACTGTTCATGCGCTGAAGATTTGGAGGCACTATCTTTACGGCATGTCGTGCAAGGTATTCACAGATCATTGGAGTCTATGGTATTTGTTCAAACAAAAGGATTTGAACTTGTGGCAGATGAGGCGGTTGGAGCTGTTGAAAGACTATGATATCACCATTTTGTATCACCCCGGGAAGGCCAATGTGGTGGCCGATGCCTTGAGTAAAAAGGAAGTGAGTATGGGCAGCCTTGCGTACATCCCAATTGGTGAGAGACTGCTTGCATAAGATGTTCATGCTTTGGCCAATCAGTTCGTGATGTTAGATATTTCATAGCCCAATCGTATTCTAGCTTGTATAGTCACTCGGTCTTTATTGTATGAGCATATCAAAGAGCGACAGTATGATGATCCTCATTTGCTTGTCCTTAGCGACACATTACACCATGGTGGTTCTAAGCAGGTTAATGTTGGAAATGATGGAGTTTTGAGGATGCAAGGTCGTATTTGTGTGCCCAATGTAGATGGACTTCGTGAGTTGATTCTTGAGGAGGCCCACAGTTTCCCGTATTCTATTCATCCGGGTGCCGCCATAATGTATAAAGACTTGCGGCAACATTATTGGTGGAGAAGGATGAAGAAGGATATAGTTGCATATGTAGCTCGGTGTCTAAATTGTCAACAAGTTAAGTACGAGCATCAGAGGCCTGTTGGTTTGCTTCAGAAGTTAGAGATTCCTGAGTGGAAGTGGGAGCGCATCACTATGGATTTTGTTGTTAGAATGCCACGGACTTATAGGAAGTTAGACATGGTATGAGTCATTATAGACAGGTTGACCAAGTCAGCACATTTCATTCTAGTGGCAGTTACCTATTCTTTGGAGAGGTTAACTGAGATCTACATCCGCGAGATCGTCAGTCTTCATGGTGTGTCCATGTCTATCATTTATGATCGAGGTACATAGTTCACCTTGAACTTCTGGAGGGCAGTACAACGTGAGTTGGGAATGCAGGTTGAGTTGAACACAACATTTCATCCGCAAAGGATGGATAGTCCCAGCGCACTACTCAGATATTGGAGGATATGCTTCACATTTGTGTTATGGATTTCGGGGGGTTTTTGGGATCAGTTTTTGGCACCGCTATAAGGTATTATACCAGAGGCAGTGTCGTTCGCCAGTTATATGGTTCGAGCCAGGAGAGGCTCGATTGTGGGGTATAGATTTACTACAGGATGTTTTGGATAAGGTCAAGATTATTCAAGATCGACTTCGTACAGCTTAGTCTAGGCAGAAGAGTTATACCGACCGTAAAGTTCGTGATGTTGCATTCATGGTTTGAGAGAGGGTATTCCTCTGGGTTTCACCCATGAAGGGTGTGATGAGGTTCGGAAAGATGGGCAAGTTGAGCACTAGGAATATCGGACACTTTGAGATTCTTGAGACAGTGGGCGACCGTAAAGCTCATCTTTTAAGAAGGCTTAAGTTGAAAAAATCAACCGGACGTTGACTTATGAGTTAAAGGGCTCGGATGTGAATTCCTATGGTTTGGTTAGCTCCGAGAGATGATTTGTGACTTAGGAGTGTGATCGGAAGTATTTTTGGAGGTCCGGTGTAGAATTAGGCTTGAATTGGCGAAGTTAGTATTTTGGCGAATTCCGGTTGATAGGTGAGATTTTGATCCGAGGGTCGGAATGGAATTCCGAGAGTTGTTGTAGCTTTTTTATTTCATTTGTGATGTGTGTGCAAAATTTCAGGTCATTCGGACATGGTTTGGTTGGGTTTTTGACCGAATGCGTGTTTTGGAAGTTTTAAAAGAACTTAGGCTTGAATTCGATGTAATTCGATGATTTTAGTATTAGTTGAGGTGTTTTGATGATTGGAGCAAGTTTGGATGATGTTTTAAGACATGTTTTCATACTTGGTTAGAGTTCCGAGGGGCTCGGGTGAGTTTCGGAATGGTTTCGGGCCATTTTTTAGGCCAATTTAACTTGCTGGATTTTTGACAGCAAGGTTCGAAAATTTTGATGCGAGGAGCATAATTTGTAAGCTTATATCTCGTAATCTATAAGAAATCGGAAAATGTATAAAACATGAAACTTGTAGCCCTTGTATTCTAGTTTCCGAAAATATAAACCATTTGTCATTTGGATATTTGTACAGAAAGTTATGATCGATTGAATAAGGGCTAGTAAAGCTATTTTGGAAATTTCCCAGAAATTTCTGATGCGAGGAGGCTAATTGGGAAGCTTATATCTCTAAATATATATGGAATCGGAAAATGTATAAAACATGAAAATTGCAGCCCTTGTATTCTAGGTTCCAGAAATTTAAACCATTTGTCATTCGGACATTTGTACAGAAAGTTATGCTCGATTGAATATGGCTGGTAAAACTGTCTCCGGTGGACTTTTAGTGACGACTTTTAGCGACGAAACTGGACTTTTAGTGACACGTGGACAGAAACTTAAGGACCAAAAATGCTGATTTCTTCATTTTCGTTTTGGGATTTTTGGAGCTCGGTTCTTGGGCGATTTTGAGGTGTTCTTCACGATTTCAACTCAAGTAAGTGTCCTATACTTGAAAGTGTTTATATTACATAAATCCATGGTTATTTTTATCGTTTAATTCAGATTTAAATGGAAGAAATCAAGATTTTTGCAAAATCTTCCAAAAAATGAAAAATTAAGATTTGGAGGTCAAGTTGTTGCCGGAATTTATAATTTTGGTATGGTTGAACTCGTATCGGAATGGGTTGTCGGATTTTATAAGTTTCGCCGGATTCCGAGACGCGGGCCCCACGGGCGAATTTTTAGTGCAATTTCGGATTTTTAATGGAAAGTGTAGAATTCCATATGGAATTAATTCCTATAATTTTTATTGATTGAATCGAATTATTGTGGCTAGATTCGTGGCATTCGGAGGTCGATTTGAGAGGAAAAGGCATTGTGGAGTAGTATTTTGCTCGGGTTTTAGCTAAATTCGAGAATTTTGGTATTTTTTGATTGTTTTGATTGGGATTTGTTCCCTTATCATATTATGACATATTCGTTCTGATGTTGGATAGATTCGACGCACGTGGAGGCCAATTCGAGGGGCAAAGGCGTCGCGAGCTAAAGAAGTAGCCGGTTCGAGGTGAGTAATTGATGTAAATGATGTCCTGAGGGTTTGAAACCCCGGAATTTCACATCGTAACGCTATATTGAGGTGACTTGCACGTCGGATAACGGCCGTGGGGTAGAGCACCGTTAGGGATTGTGACTTGGTCTGTCCCGAGAGATGTTTTTACCGTGTTTTCTACTTGAACTAAATTGAGAATCATCCTTACTTGGATTTAATTGTTACATTTGGGCTTCTTGCCAATTATTTGAATCCTTCAGGGATTGATATCACTGCTTTCACATATTTTGCATATCATTTGACCCCAGTCCAAGGTTTTAAATACTGTTTTGCAAACTCAGTCATCTTTCTAAGATTTGAAAAACTTAAATGATATTTCTAAATGATATTTCGGGCTAAGAACTACTGTTTTACAAATGCCTAAGGGGCTTATGATGATTTCTGTTCTGAGCATGGATCGGGCTGCGCGCCGCAGTAGTGTTATATTGATATTGAGGCCGAGAGCCTGGTTGATTACATTGATATTGAGGCCGAGAGCCTGGTTGATTACATTGATATTGAGCCCGAGAGCCTGGGTGATTATACTGAGATTGATATGAGGCCGAGGGCCTAGATTTGATGCCACGAGATGGCTTGATATTGCGCTTGGGCTGTAGGATCCCCTCCGGAGTCTGCACACACCCCCAGTGAGCGTCGTCGACGATAAATAAATGGATGGCTCGGGCTGCACGCCGCAGTGGGTACTAGAGTACCATCATATGCATTGCATTGCACTCATGCATTTGTTTTTATCGGTTATACCTGTCTCAGTATTTGGTACTCTGATTTAACTGACTTGTTGCTTCACTATTTGTTGTTCTAAACTGTCAGTTATAGTTTACTTTGTATTTTTCCATGATTTCTTATTCTCAGCCTTTATTTATGTTTATTACTCACTGGGTTGGAGTACTCACATTACTCCCTGCACCTTGCGTGCAGATCCAGGTACACCACAGGCTAAGTGAGGAATTGTTTAGCTGAGCAGGCAGTATCCGGGAGTATTGAGGTAGCTGCATGGCGTTCGTAACCTTGATCTCTCCCCTCTATCTCTATCTTTTATTCCGTATTTTTCCTAGACAGACTTGTAATAGGTGGATATTCTGTATTAGAGGCTCATATTCGTGACACCGAATTCTATTGGGCTATGGTGTGGTATTTTAGTTGAATTTTCGCAGATTTTATTATTAATTATACACTTGAAAGTGATGACTTAGTAAATTCTCGGTGATATTTATCTATAATATGAATAAGAATTTGGGATAATGTTGTTGAATGGTCGGGCTTGCCTAGCAGTGTGTTGGGCGCCCTCATGACCGGGGTTGGGGTCGTAACAAGTTGGTATCAGAGTCTAGGTTAATTGGTCTCGCGAGTTATGAGCCGGTTTAGTAGAGTTTCGCGGATCGGTACGGAGACGTCTGTATTTATCCTCTAGAGGCTGCAGAACCTTTAGGAAAACTTCACATTCTTGAATTCTTATCGTGCGTCTTTGATTCATCTTGAAAAGAAACTTTTGAAATTTCTTCCACACGTTCGTATGTGCGCATGGGCGCTCAGTATCAGATGTGTCTCGATGGCTTGTGATTCCACGATCGAAAGGCGAGGTGTTATCTCTGTGAGTTTATGGTGGGCCAGTCTGGAGGACTTGAGGTTGGATTTTTGCCTATGGCGGGAGCGCCGAGGTGTTGATTGTGTGAACAAGTGTTTTTGAACTTATATGTTCGGTAGTGTCCCTGTTAGAGGAAATGATGGTTGTGGCTATGTGATCAGTATGTTAGTACTGCGAGGCATATCTATATGATTTGGAAGCGACGAGAAGGGTCTGCTGAATGATGGAAGAACTAATAGATGTTTGAAGTCCATCGTGATTCAAGTTATAGCCCGAGTTATGGGCGTGTGAAGAATCTTTTCATGTCTCTTAGTTGGGAGTGAATTAAATTTCATATTGCGGTATGAGTACAGACTCAGGAAAATCAAGTGACTGTGTAATGCTTATGGCGGTGGAAGGTATACGAAAATGTTATATTGAGGCGAAGCAGGTGGGTTATCTCCCGTGAAGTGTGCTAAGGCGGTGTGATCCTCATGTGAATGACAGAAGATCTCATGTGCAAATGAATTGTAAGTGTTGAAGTTTGAAATTTTTGGTTCACTTAAGAGAGTGAGTTTAACTGTTGCGAGATTGCCAAAGAGTTGAAGTACTAGATGAAATGTGTTTACACAAGCTTACAGAGGATTTGAGTTTAACCACACTAAGGTATTGAGGCAACAATGGAGTATATGTGTTATGAGTATAGTGTGTTATGATCTATGGCTTCGAGCCAAGTTGGGGAGCTTGCTATTGGTTAGCGAATTGTGCGGTTATGTACTATGTTAGTTTCGATTTGATGCATGCTGGTGAATCAGTTCTGGTTGTGGAAATTGGGCGGAGAATGGCACGAGTGAAGGAAAATTTTGACAAAATGTCATGAGCTCGGATGAGTAGGAGATAAGTTTCGATGTTTACGGTAAGTTGGTATTGTCTTCAGCGTCACCTAAGATCGGTATTTTGTAAAAAGGGTTTTGCATCCTGGTTAATAATTCTTGATCGCTCTTTAGCGTTAGTGTGACCGGTGGTTTGGAGGTACGCTCCAGATATTGTTGTGGTAGGTTGTGGGAGTGCGTCCTACGGGAAGATTATATAAGTGTGGCATATGATCACTTGATTGATTAAAGGTGTAAACCAAGTATGAAGTTTGTGATGGTGTCGTTAAATTGAAGATTCATGCCTGGAGGGCAGTTGGCTTATTGGGTTATGAACTGGGGAGGATTTCTCCGATTGTGATGGTTGTTCTTGTGTGTTATGAGAAAAATGGGAGTTATTATGGACCTTTAAAAGGTTATCAGACTAGTTCAGTGTGATCAGAATCAACTTGCAATCGGTGGATAGATTTAATGTGAATAATGGCTCTATATCAAGCCAGATGCGTGCATTTTAGTAACGCGGCCCTCATGGAGGAGTAGTTAGGTTGATGTTTTGTTGTCAGATATTTCGCGTAGTAATGCATTGCGCCGTGTGAGTTGTGAGACGGCTTGAGAAATTGCTTTGTGTTGAGAATCCGCGTAGGAATGACGTTATATGAGCATCTTGGCTCTTGAAATTCAGACTGTACATTGCACCTCAGTTGTGCTTGAGTTTTGTAGCTTATAACGCTATATGTCCTCAGAGATATTATTATGCACTTAGCATGCTTACAACCGATACTCGGTATTTTGTTGTAACGAGCAAATTTGGCTCGATGTGCATCTCCTTATGTGAGATCTATGTATGGATCGGGTGGCACGCCGCCATGGGTATGTTATCTGTATCGGGTTGCACGCCACAACAGTGTGATGTTGAGTATAGTTTTCTATATGCTATTTTGTATGCCTTATTTCCTGTTTTCTAAGGAAAGTCCGTATTAGTGCGTGAGATTGGTAATTCCTTCTAGAGTTCATTTTCTTTTTTTGTATTGCGTTCAAATTGGTAGCATATTGGCATATTAGGGCATCATATGCGGCTTTTGATTATGTCTGGGGTGGCTTATTGCCTGAGTAGTTCGTAATGAGTGAGACGAGATCATTGAATTCGAGATCAGTGCAATCTGAGTATATGAAGAAAATTAAGGGGCTAAGACCATTGTTTGGTTCATAATGAGGTGATAGTTCTTGCTAGAAGTATAGACCCAATGAATTGTTGATTCGGCGGTGTTATGAATTTATACAGATCTCATTCGTCGTGTCGGTATTGTAATAATTTGAACAAGACCTATGTATGTCATGCAGAGCATGGGATGTGTAATGATTTTTCTTCTAGATGGGATCAATGAAAGTTCTTGACTAGTTGAGTACGTAAACGTTCATGGTTCGGAAGGGAGGTGAAGTCCTCATGTTACCTTAGGATGATATGGTATATGCGATATGTTGTGAAGGATTGAGATTTGCGTATGTAAGGTTATGGTTCAGTTCTGAATGGAAATTCATAACATTCTTAGGCAGTACGGGCAGCTTTAGGTGATTAGAGAAATGAGCTTCAGATGATTAGGGTGAATGTTCTTCAGATGATTAAAGAAATGGTATTGCTAATTGGAAGTGATTTGATGAGAGTATATGTCTCAGAAAAAGGTAATGTGATTAAACTGATGATATTTCGGTAGTATTGCGGCATATTCTTGGTGGGTCCACTGGTGGTATTCGGGTTTGCTTGGTAGCATAGGGAAATTTTGAGTATCTGTCGTGGAATGATTGGGTATCAAAAGTGTGCATGTATTCACACGGTGGAAACTGGAATCAGGTATGATGATATGTATACCATATGGAGTTGGAGACTGGGAGTTCTCATGTACAGGCTAGGTTGTGGTGGTGGATCGTGTGTACTCGGCACCGTTTAACGGCAATCGGGATTTGGAGGCTCGAGTGGATCTTTGTTTGCTGGTATGTTAGATTTTGGATGTGATGTTGGAATTCAGACTGGTTGTCTTAGTGTTGAGTGATTCTGAACTATTGCACTACGGGCAATACCGAAAATGCCACGGGTTGAGTGATGAAGTGCATTGGATTATGTTCTAGCAGAGTGGTTTGTATATCAAAGGATCAGCGGACGGTTGGGAAGGATTGCTTTCTTAATTGGGAATTCGTGATGGATGTCAGTGCAAAGGTTGCTATCATTAATTCAGTTCCGGTGTTGGGGGACTTTTCAGATGAGTTTCATATGGCTAGGCATGTCGCCGGGAGAGGTTGTTGATTTCGGTATTAATTTGGTGTCGGGCACCGGATCGTCTGGCTCCGATAGGAGTTGTAGTAGTGGAAGTCGAGCGGGATGAGTAATTTGGTGTTGCTCGGTGAATAACGTACCAGTTATGTTCTATCAAGTTTGCGTGGTGTGTGTTATTTGTTTCACCATGGGTGTAATGATTTGCTTTGGCTCCAGACATCAATTGAGCATGGTTGTCGATTTCAAGCCTAGTGACTTGAGGTGTTTCCTGTGGAGTAGTATTTGGATAGGAACGCGTGTTGCAGCAAAGTTGTGTGGAAACATGACATTGCGGGTCAAATTTGTGTGTCTTGTTTCTATGATGTGAGACAGGGTCTCAGCCTTGTGTTGTGGTAGTACTGGTGAGTTTTAGGTACAACTCTCTCAGTTGAGTCATTTTCATGATTTGAGTATGTTCGGACCGTTTCTTATTGGTGCACGTATTATGCAAGTTGTGGCTTAGGCATGTATTAATGTGTCATGTCACCTGAGTAGTGTGTTTGGTCAGAAGAGATCGTTGAAATCATTAATGAATGCGAACGGATTCGATTTCAGTATGTGTGATGGGTAAATATTGAGGTTCAGTTCAAAATTTGCTATGGTAATTACCAAGAGAGAAATGACTTCATGAATGGTTGACATAGGAAATAGTTATGATTTATTGTGCGTTTCCTTTATCATTGGCAGTATGTGAAAGTGTTGGAATGAGGCTTTAGTTGTTAAGAGGTTTCCTATCGATATTCGATTATTATGTGCAGCTACTGTGAATATAAATTATCGTTTTGAGCGTTTGAGTTATGTGGTATATCAGATAATTGCACCTGATGTTGCAGGTATGGGTTATTACAGCTGGTTCGGGCTTATTCTGAGTATGGCTGTGAAGTTCTAATCTTGTGTATGATTTCAGAAGGTGCAGTGTGGTTCTATGGTTTATGGACTAGATGAATTGTGAAATTTCAGCTATGTTGTGTTATCGGACCTATGCGAGATAGGGTAGTATGGGATCACCCACGGGTATATTCTTGGTAAAGTCGTTCAGCTATAGGTTGGCTTCTAAGACAACTCTGGGTACGCTCGAGGACGAGCATTTGTTTAAGTTGGGAAGGATGTGACGACCCGACCCGTCGTCTCGTGAGTAACCGCCCTGTTTTCCCCATTTCCTATTTTTTTTATGCTTCATTATCAGTTTTGGGTGTGAACGAGTTGATTTGGAAAGGTTTTGAAAGGAATTGAGACACTTAGTCTCTTTTAAGAAGGCTTAAGTTGAAAAAGTCAACCGGACATTGACTTATGAGTTAGAGGGCTCGGATGTGAATTTAGACGGTTCGGTTAGCTCCAGGAGATGATTTGTGACTTAGGAATGTGATCGGAAGTAATTTTGGAGGTCCGGTGTAGAATTAGCCTTGAATTGGCAAAGTTAGTATTTTGGCGAATTCCGGTTGATAGGTGAGATTTTGATCCGAGGGTCGGAATGGAATTCTGAGAGTTGCTGTAGCTTCGTTATGTCATTTGTGATGTGTTTGCAAAATTTCAGGTCATTCGGACATGGTTTGGTTGGGTTTTTGATCGAATGCGTGTTTTGGAAGTTTTAAAAGAACTTAGGCTTGAATTCGATGATTTTAGTGTTAGTTGAGGTGTTTTGATGATTGGAGCAAGTTTGGATGATGTTTTAAGACATGTTGGCATACTTGGTTAGAGTCTCGAGGGGCTCGGGTGAGTTTCGGAATGGTTTCGGGCCATTTTTTAGGCCAATTTAACTTGCTGGATTTTTGACAACAAGGTTCGAAAATTTTGATGCGAGGAGCATAATTTGGAAGCTTATATCTCGTAATCTATAAGGAATCGGAAAATGTATAAAACATGAAAGTTGTAGCCCTTGTATTCTAGTTTCCAGAAATATAAACCATTTGTCATTTGGATATCTGTATAGAAAGTTATGATCGATTGAATAAGGGCAAGTAAAGTTGTTTTAGAAATTTCCCAGAAATTTCTGATGCGAGGAGGATAATTGGGAAGCTTATATCTCTAAATATATATGGAATCGGAAAATGTATAAAACATAAAAATTGTAGCCCTTGTATTCTAGGTTCCAAAAATTTAAACAATTTGTCATTCGGACATTTGTACAGAAAGTTATGATCGATTGAATATGGCTGGTAAAACTGTCTCTGGTGGACTTTTAGTGACGACTTTTAGCGACGAAACTGGACTTTTAGTGACGGGTGGACAGAAACTTAAGGACCAAAAATGCTGATTTCTTCATTTTCGTTTTGGGATTTTTGGAACTCGGTTCTTGGGCGATTTTGAGGTGTTCTTCACGATTTCAACTCAAGTAGGTGTCCTATACTTGAAAGTGTTTATATTACATAAATCCATGGTTATTTTCATCGTTTAATTCGGATTTAAATGGAAGAAATCAAGACTTTTGCAAAATCTTCCAAAAAATGAAAAATTAAGATTTGGAGGTCGAGTTGTTGTCGGAATTTGAAAATTTTGGTATGGTTGAACTCGTATCAGAATGGGTTATCGGATTTTATAAGTTTCGCCGGATTCTGAGATGCGGGCCCCACGAGCGAATTTGTAGTGCGATTTCGGATTTTTAATGGAAAGTGTAGAATTCCATATGGAATTAATTCCTATAATTTTTATTGATTGAATCGAATTATTGTGGCTAGATTCGAGGCATTCAGAGGTCGATTTGAGAGGAAAAGGCATTGTGGAGTAGTATTTTGCTCGGGTTTTTGCTAAATTCGAGAATTTTGGTATTTTTCGATTGTTTTGATTGGGCTTTGTTCCCTTATCATATTATGACATATTCGTTCTGATATTGGATAGATTCGACGCACGTGGAGGCCAATTCGAGGGGCAAAGGCGTCGCGAGCTAAAGAAGTAGCCGGTTCGAGGTGAGTAATTGATGTAAATGATGTCCTGAGGGTTTGAAACCCCGGAATTTCACATCGTAACGCTATATTGAGGTGACTTGCACGCCGGATAACGGCCATAGGTAGAGCACCGTTAGGGATTGTGACTTGGTCTGTCCCGAGAGATGTTTTTACCGTGTTTTCTACTTGAACTAAATTGAGAATCATTCTTACTTGGATTTAATTGTTACATTTGGGCTTCTTGCCAATTATTTGAATCCTTCAGGGATTGATATCACTGTTTTCGCATATTTTGCATATCATTTGACCCCAATCTAAGGTTTTAAATACTGTTTTGCAAACTCAGCCATCTTTCTAAGATTTGAAAACTTAAATGATATTTCTAAATGATATTTTGGGCTGAGAACTACTGTTTTACAAATGCCCAAGGGGTTTATGATAATTTCTGGACTGAGCATGGATCGGGCTGCGCGCCGCAGCAGTGTTATATTGATATTGAGGCCGAGAGCCTGGTTGATTACATTGATGTTGAGGTCGAGAGCCTGGTTGATTACATTGATGTTGAGGTCGAGAGCCTGGTTGATTACATTGATATTGAGGCCGAGAGCCTGGTTGATTACATTGATATTGAGGCCGAGAGCCTGGGTGATTATACTGAGATTGATATGAGGCCGAGGGCCTAGATTTGATGCCACGAGATGGCTTGATATTGCGCTTGGGCTGTAGGAGCCCCTCCGGAATCTACACACACCCCCAGTGAGCGCCGTCAACGATAAATAAATGGATGGCTTGGGCTGCACGCCGCAGTGGGTAGTAAAGTGTACCATCATATGCATTGCATTGCACTCATGCATTTGTTTTTATCGGTTATACCTGTCTCAGTATTTGGTACTCTGATTTAATTGACTTGTTGCTTCACTATTTGTTGTTCTAAACTGCCAGTTATAGTTTACTTTGTATTTTTCCATGATTTCTTATTCTCAGCCTTTATTTATGTTTATTACTCACTGGGTCGGAGTACTCACATTACTCCCTGCACCTTGCGTGCAGATCCAGGTACACCACAGGCTGAGTGAGGATTTGTTTAGCTGAACAGCAGTATCCGGGAGTATTGAGGTAGCTGCATGGTGTTCGTAGCCTTGATCTCTCCCCTCTATCTCTATCTTTTATTCCATATTTTTCCTAGACAGACTTGTAATAGGTGGATATTCTGTATTAGAGGCTCATATTCGTGACACCGAATTCTATTGGGCTATGGTGTGGTATTTTAGTTGAATTTCCGCAGATTTTATTATTAATTATACACTTGAAAGTGATGACTTAGTAAATTCTCTGTGATATTTATCTATAATCTGAATAAGAATTTGGGATAATGTTGTTTAATGGCCGGGCTTGCCTAGCAGTGTGTTGGGCTCCATCATGACCGGGGTTGGGGTCGTGACAATCTCATGTGTTAGATTTCAGCTCAGTCCAATTAGACAAGGATTTGACTTATGAGGAGGAGCTGGTGGCTATTCTAGCCAGGTAGGTCCGAAAATTGAGGTATAGAGTTATCATTCAGCTCGAGTGTAGAGGATAGGTCAACCGATCGAGGCAGCCACTTGGGAGTCCTAGTTGGACATGCGGAGTAGATATCCACACCTTTTCACTAGTCTAGGTATTTTTCTATGTTCGTTTGAGGACGAACGTTTGTTTTAGTGGTGGAGAATATGATGACTCGATAGGTCATCTAGAGTTTTAACCCCTAATTATGTGTTTCGAAACCTCAAAATCTCCGTTTAACCTTTCTTAATTTGCGTATCTTTTTCCGGAAGGCTTTTATGTGAAAAATTGATTAAAATGTGAAATCGTGCTTTAAAAGTCATTTGAGTTGACTTCGGTCAACATTTTGAGTAAACGAACCCGATATGTATTTTAATGATCCCAGTGGGTCCATATCATGATTTGAGACTTGGGCGTATGCCCGGAATCGAATTCGGAGGTCTCTAGTTTGATTTATCGCAATTTATTAAAAATTAGAAGTTTAAAGGTTTAAAGAAATTTCAAGTTTGACCGAAGTTTTTCTTTGTTGCTACCAGGTCCGGATTTTGGTTACAAAACTTGATATAAGTTCATTACTGTATTTACGACTTGTATGCAAAATTTGGTGCAAAACAGAGTTGATTTGGCATGATTCGGACGTCCGGTTATTAAAACGAAAGTTCTTAAGTTTTATTGAAAATTTTATTTGTTTTGGTATCCGATTCATAGTTCTAGGTGTTATTTTGGTGTTTTGATCACGTGAGAAAGTTCGTATAATATTTTTGGACTTGTGTGCATGTTTGGTTTGGATCCCCCAGGGTTCCGGTGAGTTTCGGATAAGCTATGAGTATTTCAAACTTAGAAATTTCTGGGTTGTTTTGAACTTTTGTTCTCATCTGGTGTTTTCTTCTTCGCGATCGCGAAGGTACTCTCGCAATCGCGAAGAGTAAACTGGGTTGGGGTTGTTTTCCTTAGTCGCGAACGCAATAGTTGGTTCGCGAATGCGGAGCAATGGGGGACTTATCCTTCGCAAATGCGACCCTCTTCTCGCGAACGCGTAGGGCTTTGGACCTAGGAAGGGAGCCTAGTGTTTTACTTTACGCGAACGTGGGCCCAGGCTCGCGAACGCGGAGGTGTGGTGGGATAAACCTACGCGAACACGTAGAGTATGTCGCTATCGCGTAAGCCAAATGGGCAGTGCCCTCCGCGAACGCGTCAGATGTCTCGCGAACGCGATCTACACCTGGCGCTTGGTCATTTAAACATTTAAAAAATGGGACTTCACCCATTTTCACCATCTTTCCGTTAGAGCTCGGCCTAGAGGCGATTTGGAAGAAAAAATTCATCATTTTTCATAGGTTAGCATACTTTACCTCATTTTCTTCCATTTCTAACATCACCCATTAATTTTAAGCCTTAATCTTTATTCTTTCATGCTAGAAAACTAGGGATTTGGGAAGACTTGGGGGGGGGGTGCAAATTTGGGATTTAGACCTCAATTTGGGATTGGATTTCGAAAATAATTACATAATCGAGCTCGGGATGCATGGGTAAATGGGTTTTGTTTCGAATCTATGGTTTTGACCAAGCGAGATCGGGTTGACTTTTTTTGACTTTTTGGGAAAGGCGTAAAAACTTTACTTTACGTATTGTAATTGGTTATCCTAACATTTTTTAATGTTATCGAGTCGATTTTGGTTAGATACGATGGTATCCATGATTTACTTCTACTTGACTTCAATGACTTACTTGTACCCTTTAGTTGTCATTTATTTGACTTGTGTTACTTTTTAGTATTAATAATAGTGAATTCTTAATTTGAGACGAGATTTCCTTTCTGGTTTTGCTTCATATCCATTAATCATAGAGAATTCTTGTGATTCGAACTGTTAAATTGATTGCACTTATTAATTTATTCATATTTTATACTATACGGTGGGATCGGGTTGCACACCGCAATAGGTGAAATAAGGATGGATTGATATGGCGAAATAAGGGTGAATTTATATTGATATGGTGGAATCGGGTTGAGCGTCGCAACATGTGAAATAAGGGTGGATTGATATGGTGAAATAGGGTGAATTATGATATTGATTCTAATTATATGGTGAGATCGGGTTGCTCGCCGCAACAATTGATATTATAATGGCGGAATAAGGGAGGATTGTGTTGTACAGTGGGATCGGGTTGTGCGTCCCGATAGTCTGTGTTTCTATTCCTTATTGTGTTGGGTTGCCTTCGGTATTTTCATACGAGATTCTAAAGATTTGTATTCTGCAATTTACTGGTTTTCCTTCAGATTGAGTTACTTTCAGGTGTTAATTATTTTAATTCGTTTCTGTATTTTTCTTTCCTGTCTTTATTTTATATTGCGTGCAGGTTATTGTATGTGATTGCCTTAGCCTCGTCACTATTTTGTTAAGGTTAGGCTTGACACTTACAGAGTACATGTGGTCGGTTGTACTCATACTACACTTTGCGCTTCTTGTGCGAATTTTGGTATTGGTCCTAGACTCCTAGCTGTACGTGAGGTACACCAGCTCGGATTATCATATTTGGAGACTTGAGGTAGATCTGCTGACATCCGCATACCTTAAAGTCCCCTTCCTCTTACCTTTTTTCCTTTTCATGTCATTCGAAACAGTTGTATTTATTTCAGACTCTATTTGTAGAACTTCTAGCAGCTCGTACATTTTTGACACCAGGTCCGGGGTTGTACTAGGATATTATGGTCGTTACACTTTATTCTGGTTTTATTTCTGCTTAATTGGTTTTTACTCGAATTGTTTAAAAAGGCAAAAATATTTACTCTAACGTTGGTTTGCCTACCGAGTGGAATATTAGGCATCATCACGATCCCGAAGGTAGGGATTTTGGGTCGTGACAACGGTCCAAATATATAACAATTTCGTAAAGCATGATTTTCAAATTCAAAGCTTTAAAACTTTTTAATATTTTACAATAGTGTTTAACCTCTTATCTTCACGTTTTCACACTCAAACAAGATATATAGGGTGTTTGGCTAAGCTTATAAGCTGATCAAACTAGCTTATAAGAACTTTTCGGCTTATTTAAGCGTTTGATAAAGTTAAAAGTGCTTATAAGCCAAAAATAAGCCAAAAGCCATTGTGAGCACGTGATTTTTGCCTCACGAAAATTACTCCAAAATAATTCAAAAAAATAATAAAACAATTTTTGCTTAGTGTGCAATTTTTAGAATTTGTGTGGCATTTATTAAATATTTGTGTTATGTCCGTAAATATCTACTTTGTTTGTTAAAATGAAAAATAAAATAAAAACACATGTTGCATGATAATTAGGATTTAATTATGCATTTAAGAGTTAATTAAAAGAAAATCATAAAAAATATGCATTTACCTTATTTTGGTCATTAATTATATCATTGTGTAATTAATGTTTTGTCTATGTGTTAACATTTGTTAAAAAGTAATTAATATTTTGTAAGAGTAATTTTGTTTTTATAATTTTAATTAGGATTTTAATAATTAAGGAATAAAATTGGAAATTGAGAAAATTAATTAAAGAGGCAAAACGAATCTGGGCCAAAATCTTAAACAAAATCAGGCCCAAACAAATCAAACCCCTCAGCCCAATCCAAACCCCCATGTCCGGTCCAATTTAATCAAACCAAACGACGGCGTTTTGTCGCGTTTCATCAAGGACCGTTGGATCAAATCCATCCAACGGCTGAGATCCCACATCCCTTACCCGTAACCTTTACCCGACCCACTGCCCCGATCCAGCCTGACCCCAACCTTTAACCAAACGACAACGTTTGGTTAAATGAATTAATCTCAACCGTGCATCTTAATTGATCCAATGGATGAGATCAATCCACCCCACCCCTATATAAAGTCCAAATCCCTACCCCGGCCCCCTAACTAAACACCCCCTCCCTACTGTTCATCATCCTCTCCGGAATCACACCCCTAACCCTAGCCGCCTTAACTCTCCATTGCCTGAAACCCGGCGGCAACAACGCCGCCGGTCACCACCTTAACACCCTCGACTCCTCACAACCCCCTCTTTACGGATCCAGGGTTAATTTCCTTCAAATCAGGCCCCAACTCTTCGAATCTTAAATCGTAGGTTGGTCTGAAAACTCAACCACCTCCGATGGTCTCCAAATTAACACCGTAGCTTCCCCTAACTACCCTAGCTATGGATCTGGTGTTGGTTTGGCTCGAATCACCTCAGAGCTCTTCAAATCTTCTTTTGAAGGTTCGAGCCAAACATGAACTCGCCCAGTTTCGTTCCAAACTAACACCAAATGACCCCTAGGCCTCCCTCACCCTTGTGTCATCTTTGGTTCCCTTCGAATCTGCCCAGAATTGGTCGAACCCCAAATCAAAGAATCTGAAACCCTAAAAATTTCCAATCGTGGAATTTTTCCAATTCAAGTGAAGGATTGAGGTCTAAGAGACTTTAATCGAGGTATTCTCAATTGAGAATACTTCGAATAAAGTCTGTTCAGCCTCAAAAAGGTTCGAATCTAAGTTGAGTCTGAGTCCGAGTAAATTTAAAGATTCAGAGGTATTTTTCCTGTTTTTCTTTTGTTTCCTACATGTATTGTGTTTTAGTAACCTGTGTAATTTTTCATATTTTTTGTTTATTTAATTCTGTGATTCTGTCTCCTACCCGCTTACTTGATCAAAATGTGAAACTATTTCTGTTGGTTGTGATTATTTACAATGTGAGTAATCGACTCGATTAAGTTCGTCGAGTAGTTATATTATAGAATCCTGTTTCTGAAAATGTTGTTTGAAATAATCTGTTTATCGGTTGTTTGTTGACAATTGTTGTAAATAATCAGTTTAATTAATACTCGTCAGTTAAATCATCCTTGATTATATTTCAATGAGTCTGTCAGATGAATGATGTGTGTATGTTGATTTCTGAACATTGAGTTTCAGGGCATTGTCAGTATATTGACAATGTTCTTGTGTTTGTTTGATCTTAGTTCAATGTTGAAGTTCAGTTTGAATTGTTATGCTGAATTCAGTGTAATGTTATTGTGATGTTGGGTTTGAATTCAAGTTTACAAGGGTTGATTAGATACAACTGTGTTAGGAGGTTGATTAGATAATGTTAATAGGATTGGTTATAGCTGTTTGAACAGAGTGTAGAATCTGTTCTGATTTTGTATTAAGAACAGTAATTACAGTAGGATTTCAGGGGTATTTGAGGAATAAAACAGTGAGGGTAATTTGATAATAGTAGTGTGCTGATAGTGGAGTGTAATGGATATAATTTAATGTAATAATGGGAAACAAAGGGTAATAGGGATGCTGAAAATCAGGATAAGATCACTTAATGGGATTTAAAGTAGTAAAAGCAGATTTTAATGGGACTTTCTGATTTTTAAAAGAAGAAGGGGGTCCGGGCAGCACTGAAAGGAAAAGGGGCAGACCTGTATAAATACAGGGATCTGTTTATAAAGAAGGGGCAGTTTTTGAGAGAGAGGGAGACCGAGATTTTAATACACACAGATATAGATATTAAGAGATACACAGAGAGAGACAGAGAGAAAATCTGGACAGAAATTAAGTGAGGAAAAACACACAGAAGCAGAAACAGAAATCTGAAAAGAAAGAAGAAAAAATAGAAAAAGAAACAGAAAATAGAGCACTCATATACACATAGAGTCTGAAACCGATAACAGAAAAGGAAAAGGAAAATATGAAACATTGTTTTTTGGAATCTGTCCGGGTCTGTTTTTTGATACTGCTTGGTTTTAAAATCTGAAATTCTTTAAGAAGTCTTGTTATTGTGCATCTGGGTTCCTCGGGTCTTTCTTTGTTGATCAAATCTGTTGAACACTGGTATATTCTGCTGATTTTGTTGTTGCTGTCACTGCTGAAATTTACTCCTTCTACCTTCATTTCCAGGTACATATCTGTAAACTCCTGTCATGAAAAGCTTCAACATGACAAATAAATAAAGTTCGGGAATTATAATTCTATTTTCCATTCGTCCAAGTTCATTAGTTTAAAATTTGGTTTTGTTTCAGTTGATTAATATAGTAGTACGTTTGACGTGATGAATATAAGATAATTGTTACCTCTTGAAGTTCGTATAAGTGTTGTAATAATGTCATCTATTTCGGAATTTTCATTAAGTGAAGTCATGATTGAATTGTCAAAGTAGGGAACATGGCATAAAATGGGCCATTAATTACATCCCGTAATATTGTTAGCTAAATGTAAAGTAGAATGGAAGTATCAAGAAATTACATTATTAGTATATCTTGTCAAAAATTTGATTTTTGTTTAGATTGATATAAGTTGTATGTTCATATATGGCATGATAACGGGTATATATATAACCATATGTGAAAGGTGAGTTGATATAGTTCGTTACGATGTTAGAATGTTATGAACGGTTCAGACGTATAACTATGTTGCATGTAATGCAATTTTATTGAATCGATTTGTATAATAATCCCTTTTTATCAACTTGATGCCTATCTACCATCGTAAACAAATTAACCAAACGATTACAACTTTGTATTAAAAACAAGTAATGTAGAAGGTGATTAGGTTTATAGATTATAACAATTTTAAAAATATAAAAAATAGTATTCGCCTCAAATAGAATAATGAAGATTCTTCGAAAATATCATTTCCTTTCTTACATCAATTCTTTCCCAATGTTTATACGTAATTCGCACGTTGTTTATTTGGGTAGTCAAATATTGTATTCACTATAAATGGTAGTATTAATCACACGTTGTTCATTTTTACTCCTTAAATTCGAATGGCTTGGAGGAATATAATTTATACGCGAAAAAATATAATTTGTGGTCAACACTCAATAATTTGTGAATCCTTTTCGAGTAATTTAGAGGCGTCTCAAATAGTGATTTACCATGACTTTCACAAAAAATATATGGATGTAATAAACAATTTGTGAAAAAATTTATACTACCATCAAGATTTTTTTTTTTTGATTAGGGATACGTTCGCGTGACCTGATTATATTTCTAAAAAAAAGCAATTCGGATTATGCGTTCGCGCAGCTTCGAGCAAATATTTAATAAAAAGGGATTTTTTGGAGAATATCAAATTAATTTCATAAAAACCCGAGATGTGCGGTTCACTATTTAATCAATACAAGAGCGACAAACGTCCTTAATTTTATTCTAAGCACGATTTCAAACATATGATTTTTATAATAAAAATATAAAAAAAAATATATTGTCAACCCTATTGTGTACACGTATGCGTGGCACGATGCTCTACATTTATAAAAGGTACATAATACGAATATACGTACGCGTGATTCGTTTATATAATTGTAAACAATCTAAACAAAAGCGGTAATAAAATTGGGCAACAAATAAAAAATGTATTTAACAAATCAAGATAATTAAGCCAAATATAAAAATGGTTAAGCGACCGTGCTAAAACCACGGAATTCGGGAATGCCTAACACCTTCTTCCGAATTAACAGAATTCCTTACTCAGGATTTCTGGTTAGCAGAATAACAAACAGAGTCATATTCTCCTCGATTCAGGGATTAAAACCGGTGACTTGGGACGCCTTAAAATTCCCAGGTGGCGACTCTGAAAAAAATAAACAAATCCCGTTTCGACTGTCCTTTAATTGGAGAAAACTCTCTACGCCCCCCGCGGGGGCGAATAAAGGAGGTGTGACAGCTCTGGCGACTCTGCTGGGGACATTAGTGTGATTTAGAATCCAGAACCACTGGTTCAGGGTTTAAGAATTCGAGCTTAAAATAACTGCTATAGTTGGCTTTATTTATTATCTGATGCTTACATGATATATGCCTAATGTGCTAAATAATGTTTTTACCGCTTTAATATTATCTGAATTGTGTATATACAACTGCTACGAAACCCCCTTCTTTCTAAGTCTTCTGAATTTATGGTGCACACGTGCGCGTGGCCCACCTTTCTGTTAAAGTCATACCAAATAAGACGAAGTTGGGACAATTAACTAGGCCGGGTAGACTTTCGTTCTCCCGGTACGTTACCCCCACTTCGGCTCAAACTGTCCATTTGGGTGAGCTAGGTTTAGAACAATATGCCTCAGGTTTTTCACCTAGAATAACTCAGTCATGTACCGGATCCCTAGTAGGAACGTCTATTTGCATCATGTACATTTGTCCTTGGAGACTCAACACAGGGGTTGGGTCTGTCTAGGACAGGTGAACCCAAGATGAAAAGACTATCCTGATGCATCCTACTTGCTACCTGTGCATTCATTTGCCTCGGATTTGCTTGTTGACCAGCTTAATTGAAATCATTGTGAGAGCCGAGGAATAAAATGGGTTGTTTTAGAAAATTCCCAAAAAATATTTTTAAATCTTGAAAAAAAAAGCGTTAAATAAATAAAAATGATCTTTTTATTTATGAGTGTCATTTTTCAAAATGAGTCTTGATTATGTCTTTTGTTTGATTTGGGTTTGTGTCGAGTTTTAAACAATTTTTATAATGTTTTCAAATGTAATGACTGTTCCATCTTTGTAAAATAAATAAAAGTATTGACAATTCCCTTACGTCCGAACTATGCAAGGTCTGATTCATGTGGGGGCATGATACGTAGGCAATCTCTATAAGATTCGACCACAACACAATAAAAAATATATATAATAAAATAAAATAAGAGTGAACAACAATAAAAGACCAAGAAAAGCTGGGATGACGCAAGCAGCCGAGCAAATGCATAATAGAAATGGGTAATTTGTCTAGGAGCATTGCATCTCAACGTGTAATTATATATGTGTTAAACTCTCAAAACTAACAAGTTTGTCCATTTCCAGAATTCAAGCAGTTAGTTTCTCTAAAGAGTATACTGGCATATTATCATTATCACACGAGATCAAAAGGACCGATACCCGAAAGTATGTCTATTCCAGATGTCGACACAGGTATTGAGCTAGAGGAGATGGATGTTGGGAAAATGAAAGAAGAGATGTTTAAACTCAAGCAGCAAATGGTTGAGATGTATCGGGCCTGGTCTACAGGGCAGTCACCCCCATCTTACCCAACTAACCCTGCTCTATCAATGGCCCAACACTGAATTATCACCCTGCTCTTACCACTGAATTATCCCCAAATTTCCCCATCTACCAACACTACCGAAGCACCACCTCTCAGACACCGCAGTCTCCCCCTCCTAAACCAGTTCCATACTTTCCTCCACCTGCAACTCTTGTCTTTGTGACACCTCCCACAACTACACTCCACAAATCTCCTAGTGAGCCTACATTCCAGGCCCAGGACAACCAATATTACCCCCCGGAGCCCACCCTCAAAGCCTCCGTAATCCATTCAACTACTCCTCGTTTTGACCTCCCAACCGAAATTGACAGGCCAGCTAAAAATGCTGAACAAGAAGAGATATTCAGGAAGGTCAAAAGCCTAGAACAATCGTTCCGAGACATGCGAGGGTTAGGTGGGCAAGTCAATGTAGCATACAAGGATTTGTGCTTGTTCCCAAATGTACAATTACCAGTTGGCTTCAAGATGCCTAAATTTGACCTATACAATGGGCACGACGACCCAGTAGCCCACTTAAGGGGTTTCTGCAGCAAGATGCGAGGAGCTGGGGGAAAGGACGAATTATTGATGGCTTACTTCAGTCAAAGTTTAAGCGGATCAGCTTTGGAGTGGTATACACGCCAGGACCATGGGAGATGGTACACCTGGGATGACCTGGCACAGGCATTTGCATACCATTTCCAATACAATCTGGAAATCATCCCAGATCGACTATCTTTGACAAAATTTGAGAAAAAACACAATGAAAGTTTCAGAGAGTATGGCTTCCGGTGGAGAGAACAGGCAGCAAGAGTGGATCCTCCTATGAAGGAGAGTGAAATGGTAGACTACTTCCTTCAAGCCTTGGAACCAACTTACTATGCCCATTTGGTTTCAGCGGTAGGAAAATCATTCAACGAAGTAGTGAAGATGGGAGGTATGGTGGAAGAAGGCCTCAAAACAAATAAAATCATGAGCTATTCGGCTATTAAGGCGACTACTCAAGCTTTTCAAGGCGGTGTCACACCTCCCTTTTACGTACCCGATAGGGTACAAGGGAGTTTTTTCCAATTAAAGGACAATCGAAACGGGATTGGTTTATTTATTTCAGAGTCGCCACTTGGGAGATTTAGGGTGTCCCAAGTCACCAATTTTAATCCCGAATCGAGGAAAAGAATGACTCCATATTACAGTCTGCGTACCAGAAATCCGGATAAGGAATTCTGTTAACCCGGGAGAAGGTGTTAGGCATTCCCGAGTTCCGTGGTTCTAGCACGGTCGCTCAACTGTTATATTCGGCTTGATTATCTGATTTCATACAAGTGTGAACTTATGTGCAAAATTTAACTTTTAACCGCTTTTATCATTTACTGTTTTTATCAAGAATTGCAACGTTGTGAAAATGTATCTCGAACCACGTCACAATCAATGTACCCGTGGTTAGAGCTACATTTCAACTCTGTTGAGATTGGGATTTGGGTCACATAAATGTGCACCCGAGTTTAGGAAGATAACATTATTAAATACGCTCCTAAAGCGACTAGCGTATTGTTATTTTGGGTAGGGCCGTGGAATTTTGCTAAACGGTCCATCCCGAAGTCTAAGCAATCTTAAAGTAAGTATTTACTGAGGGCCCCGCAATTTTGTATTTTTATTCGGCGAGGCTCATCTCATTCTTATTTTTCAAAAGGAATTTGCAACGTCATGGACACGCATCTCGAACCACGTCACAATCAATGTACCCGTGATTAGAGACACATTTCGACTCCGTTGAGATTTGGATTTGGGTCACATAAATGTGCACCCGAGTTTAAGAAGGTAAGGTTTATGAAGGCGCGTCCTAAAGAGACTAACGTATTGTTATTTTAGGAAGAGGCCGTGAAGGTTCATTAAACGGCTAAATCCAAAGTCTAGTCAATGATTATGTATTTATTGAGGCCCCCAGCGATGTGTGATTTATTTGGCGAGGCTCGTCTCATTTTATTTTAAGGATAAACCTACAGTGACTACATTTCTTCTATTAAGTTTGTCTCTAAAAGCAAACGAAAATTTCTTAATTAATTACATGCTGAAAAACGTAACTTATCAGTTATTAAGTTACGACTAATGTGAACGGAAAATTGCGATCGCGTTTGTACAAGGAAAAACTGCTTTAATTCTACATTCTATTATTTACTAATGCTAGAACATGAGATAGATACACAATAATATCAAAAACAGATTAATTCAACTAACATTATTAGATGAAGAAGTTATACATATGCAACCCCATTACTTATTAATAAATCGACTACATTTTTATACAAAGAAAGGAAAATTATATTCAAACAACAAATCTAAACAGTTCGGATTCAACAGGAAAACCGCCTGATTAATATTTCATTTCGCTTCAAGCCGAGAGTGTACAAATGTGTACCTGGAAATGGCAGTACAAGAAGAAAAGAAGTAGGAGTCAGCAGCAATAATACCACAGCAACAACAGATTCAGCAACACCGCAAAACCAGCAACAACCAGTAGAATAACCCAGTAACAGATTGAAAACCCAACAATACCAAAGTGCAATCACAGTCAAAGCAGAAGAGCAAACGACACAAGATGCAGTAGTTTAATGATTTTGAATAACACTCGAGAAAAGCAAACGGAAATTATTCGAGTGAAAGTTCAAATTGCATTTCTCTTTTACTCTCAAAATGTTTCAAGTTTGTCCGCTCTCAAGTGTAAAAATCTGTCAATAATCTCCACCCTTTTTCTCTCAATCTTTTCAAGTCCTCCCAATAAAGTTCAAGTTCTTTTTATGTCAAGAATAACTCTTATTTATAGCAAGACCTTGTCTTGAATTCCCAACCCCAAATTATTCCCCCAAGGCATGCTTTGTCCCCACTATTAAATGTCTTCCTTACTTTAAACCTTGTCCCCCATGCCTACATTAAATAAATACATCCACCACAACCCATTACAATTTGTCCCCCATGCCCACATTAAACAAGTACAAGATTCCTTCCCATTATGTTTTGTCTTGTCCCCCATTATATTAAACAAGTACATCAAAAACCCCACCCCATTATATTTGTCCCCCATGCTTAACATAAAGAATCAAAATAATGTTCAATTACCAAACTACCCCTCCGACCTTATTGCAATTACAAATCTACCCCCGAATGCAATGCAATTTACCAAATTACCCCTCTGCTCTAAACAATCAATTAATCATAACTTGACCAAAATATAGTCAAGATGACCAATTTCTCAACAATCTTCAACAACAATTATATGAACACGATGAACAACACAACTCCAAATTAATGGAACTAAATTAACCATATCGGGAACCAATCCTGGTTAATTTAGCAAGGATACAACAATACAAACAACAAAATACATGATTCAAACTAAATCAAACCAATCAAAAACAAACATAAACTCACATTAAATCACTGGATTTAAACATGAACTTCAAACCAAGACGAACATGAATTAAATGTATTTTTAAGCAACAAAACATGACGGATTCACATGATTCAAACAACATTACTAATTTCTGGAAAATACATAACAACATGAGACAAATTGAAGAGATAATTAATTAAATTTCAATTTGAATCTAACAAACATTAAACTAACAAATATTTACATAAACAATAATACAAACATGAAATAAACATGAAAAACAACTAATTAAACTTCTATTTTGAAATCTGAAAATTAATTTAACAAAACATATGAACATGAACAAAACCAAAAATCAAATATCTAACCATAGACATGAACAAAACAAACATTTGCCGCTTTTAGATTCGAAAAATATCAAAACAAAATACGGACAAAATAAAACTCAAAAAATCTACTAACCGAATCGAACAACATACATACGGACTGTTTCGACGAAGAAGATGAAGCTCAACCAAACGACGACGAACTCGAACCTAATTAGCAACTGAAGCCATGCCGAAGCCTAGCAGCAGTTGACGCGGCAGAACAGGGACTGGTTGACGAGGCAGTGACAGCAGCCATGGCGGACTGCTTGTCGTTGTTCATGGTGAAGCAGCTCGAGCTTGAAGCGGTAGGGGAGGTCGACGGACAATAGCAGCTGGGGATGGAGGTCGAAGAAGGAAAAGCTTGAACAACTGGTCTTTTGGACGTGCGGTTGAGGGCAACCATGGATGTCGAGCTCAAACTCGAGCTTGACGTCGAACGACGAAGATGCAGTCGCGATGGATGGTGAAGCAGAAGGAGCAACAGTGGCGTGAAGGAGAAGAAGCTGGTCGTGAGGTGGAAGGGAAGTAACGAGGCAGCCATGGATGGGGTCTTTGAGATTTTGGAGAAGAAGGAGCAAAAATGGGTGTGGGGGCGGATGTTTTCTTAGTTTTTAGGGTTTTTTTTTTGTTTTTTTTGTTTTGTGTTTTGACAAAATGAAGAAGGGGTGTTGGGTTAACGGGTCAATGGGGCGGACCGGGTCGACCCGGTCTGAAGTGGACTGGGTCATGGGGAAGATTGGGCAATTATTTGGGCCTGGGGTTGAAATTTGAAGAAGTGGCCCAATCCGATTTTTCTTTGTATTTTTGTTATTTTTTCTTCTTTTAATTTCTAAAACTAAATTATAAAAGTACTTAAATTATTATTAAGAACTAAATTAAGTTATAAAAGTGCAAATTAACTCCCAATAACAATTAACGCACAATTAAGTAATAATTAAGCATAAAATTGTATATTTGGACATTAAATGCTAAAAATGCAAAAGATGCCTATTTTTGTAATTTTTAATTTTTGTAAAACTAATTTAATTACTAACAATTGTAGAATTAAATCCTACATGCAAAATGCGACATATTTTTATATTTTTTATTAATTTAACAAATAAGCAAACACAGACAAATACAAATAATTATCCAAAAATATCACAAAAATACTCAAAATTGCACACCAAGGAAAATCATTTTATTTTGCATTTTTTGGGAGTATTTCTCATATAGGGCAAAAATCACGTGCTTACAGCTGCCCCTCTTTGCCCGGAGACACGAAGGGTTTTCGTGCAAAGATAATTGATTCAGGAACTTGGTCGGGATCCAGAGGTTCACCTCCTTACTATAATCAACATCGACCTCACCAATCAACTCACCACACTACTATCACCCTTCGGAACCTCATTTTTCCATCAACCATGCACAAGCATACAATCATCCACCTGCTCACGCTAATTGGCGTGCTCCTGTCATACCAAGTACCTACCCTTATCCGCGAGCCCACTCCGGACCAGGTTTCAGACCTAGTCCAGTATTCAGGGGTGAAAGGGGGCAGAAAAAGAAAACCTACACTCCATTGGGAGAGTCCTACACTAGTCTGTTCCACAGGCTGAGACAGTTGGACATGCTAAGACCAATACAATCTAAGCTACCCAATCCTCCTCTAAAGAATCTGGACTACACCATTAGCTGTGAGTATTGTTCCGGTACACCAGGCCATGATACGGAAAAATGTTGGCATTTAAAAAATGCAATACAAGAGCTGATTGATACTAATAAAATCGAGGTTCAAACCCCTGAAGCTCCCAATATCAACAGAAATCCAATGCCAGCCCATCAAGAGGCTAATATGATAGAAATAGTACAGGTTGATGGGGAGACAAAGAAGCCGTCACAAACCGTCATGATGATCAGGTCTCATGAAGCCAAGCCAGATAAACAGTTAACAGAGGAGAAGCCGGTACCTAAACAGAACAGAAATGGTGATGAACCATATGTGGTAGTCGAGAAGGAGTCTTCGAGCAAAGTTGCCACAAAGCAAGAAAGGTCGAAAGTGATAGTACCAGGGGTCGCCAGCAAACCCATTGTATTCGTGGAAGGAGCCCGTATAGATCGGGTTATTATTGAACCTGTAACCCAGCTACCAGTGATCAACAACAAGGCCATTCCATGGAACTATGAACGGGTGACTGTAATGTACAAGGGAAAAGAAGTCAAGCAAGAAGTCTGTGAGGTGCAAGGCTTGACTCGTTGGGGAAGATGTTTTACTCCCGAAGAGTTAAGAAAAACTAAAAATAATCCAACACCAATAAAGAGAGCTGTGACGGAAGAAGAAGCGGAAGAGTTTTTAAGAAAAATGAAGCTCCATGACTATTCTGTTGTGGATCAACTGAAGAAGACGCCCGCTCAAATTTCATTATTGTCATTACTGATCCATTCAGAGGAGCACCGTCTGGCTTTGATGAAAATCATGAATGAGGCTCACGTTCCCGATAAAATCTCTGTAAATCATTTGGGAAGAATAGCCAACAGAATCTTTGAGGCGAACAGAATTACATTTTCTGATGATGAATTGCTTGTGGAAGGGACTGAGCACAACAGAGCTCTTTACCTCACCGTGAAATGTGAAAACTCCGTAGTAACCCGGGTATTGGTTGACAACGGGTCAAGTGCAAACATCTGCCCTCTCTCTACTTTAAGCAAATTGAAAATCAAAGAGGAGAGGATCCAGAAGAATAGCATTTGCGTACGGGGGTTTGACGGTGGAAGCAGAGATTCATTTGGCGACATAGTGTTGGAACTGACAATAGGGCCAGTTGAATTCACGATGGAGTTTCAAGTACTGGACATAACTGTTTCTTATAATCTGTTGTTGGGTCGACCATGGATCCATGCTGCTAAAGCAGTCCCATCAACACTACACCAGGCGGTCAAGTATGAATGGGATCATCAAGAAATAGTTGTGCATGGGGAAGAAAGTTTAAATGCTCACAACAGTGCCATTGTACCGGTCGAGGGAATAGAAAATGACCAGGGACCATGGGTATACCAAGTGTCCGATACAGTGTCGGTAGAGAAAATTCCAGAGGGGAAGTACCTTCCGAATCCAAAGATAACCTCTGCATCAGTCATGGTAGCCTATGAAATGTTAAAAAATGGTTTTATACCCGGCAAAGGTCTGGGCTCATCTTTGCAAGGAATTATACAACCAGTATCTCTCCCCGAGAACTGGGGAACATTTGGTTTGGGATTCATACCCACTGTCACCGACGTGAGAAAGGCCAGAAAGCTGAAACAAAAGGCATGGGTTCTTCCAAAACCAGTCCCACATCTATCAAAGTCTTTTGTCAAGACCGGTGCTAAAAATCGCCCGATAACAACAATTCCTAAATCCCTGGTCAATCCTGAGGAGGAATTAATTGAAAGATTCGAGAAATTGTTTGACGATGTGAATATGGTGGAAAGCGGGGAAGGTTGTAGCAACGCAGAAGTTCAATTCGTTGGGCCAGAAACAAAGCTTAATAATTGGAAAGCCACTCCTCTCCCCATTCGAAAGGAGTCTTGGTAGTTTATTTTTGATTTTCCTTCAGTTTGTTTGGGTTACCTCAGGGTTGTAATCCCAATGCTTATCTTACAGTTTGTTTGAAGTGTGCAAACCTTGTTATCTTTCATCATCCAATAAAATACAGTTTCCTTTTTCATTATCATTCCTGATAGTTTTCTTTTCCTTTTCTTCTTTTTCTGTACAGTTCTTTTTACGCTGGCTCTAGTGATATGGCATGCATGAGGAATCCTCAGCCCAGTCTTAAAAATCAATCTGGTTCCGAAATAATAATTCAAGAAATATATTGTGATTATGAATCAGAATATGATGAAGATGAGGCTTTTGAAGAGATTAGTAAAGAGTTAATTCACTTTGAGGAAAAAACCAAACCTAACCTGAGTGATACCGAAGACATCAACATAGGGGACACGAATAATATCCGGGAAACTAAAATAAGTGTCCATCTCGAACCAAGGATCCGAGAAGAGGTAATTAAAGCACTCATAGAATTCAAAGATGTTTTTGCATGGTCATATGACGACATGCCGGGCTTGAGCACTGATTTAGTGGTTCACAAATTGCCTATCGATCCAATGGTGCCTCCTGTCAAGCAGAGGCTGAGAAAATTCAAGCCTGATATGAGTGTGAGAATTAAGGAAGAAATCACCAAACAGTTGGAAGCAAAGGTCATTCGAGTCACTCGATATCCTGTTTGGTTAGCTAATATCGTTCCTGTACCAAAGAAAGACGGCAAAATTAGAGTATGCGTCGACTACCGCAATCTCAACAAAGCAAGTCCAAAGGATAATTTCCCATTACCCAATATCCATATTTTGATCGATAATTGCGCCAAGCATGAGATAGGATCTTTCGTGGATTGTTATGCCGGGTATCATCAAATTCTAATGGATGAAGAAGATGCAGAAAAGACGGCATTCATCACACCATAGGGAACTTATTGCTACCGGGTAATGCCATTCGGTTTGAAGAACGCCGGAGCAACTTACATGAGAGCAATGACCACGGTATTTCATGATATGATACACAAGGAGATTGAGGTATACGTGGACGATGTGATCATAAAATCAAAGCATCAGGCCGACCACGTTGGGGATTTGAGGAAATTCTTCTTAAGACTTCGCAGGTACAACCTCAAGCTTAACCCTGCCAAATGCACATTTGGAGTTCCATCTGGAAAGTTGCTGGGATTCATAGTCAGTCGGCGAGGCATCGAGCTAGACCCATCAAAAATCAAAGTCATCCAAGAATTGCCACCTCCAAGGGACAAAACTGAAGTAATGAGTTTGTTGGGAAGGTTGAATTACATCAGCAGGTTTATTGCCAGCTTACGACAACCTGTGAGCCTATTTTCAAATTGGTAAAAAAGGATGTTGCGGTCAAATGGACCGATGAGTGTCAAGAGGCGTTTGATAAGATAAAAGGATACCTGTCGAACCCACCCGTGCTGGTCCCGCCGGAGCCAGGAAGACCTCTGATTCTTTACTTAACGGTCTTGAAAAATTTATTTGGTTGTGTATTGGGGCAACATGACCTCACCGGCAGAAAAGAACAGGCCATCTACTACCTTAGCAAGAAATTCACAACTTATGAGGTTAAGTATACTCATCTGGAGAAGACATGTTGCGCCCTAACGTGGGTAGCTCAGAAGTTGAAACACTATTTGTCGTCTTACACTACTTACCTCATTTCGCGTTTGGATCCGTTGAAATATATTTTTCGAAAGCCTATGCCAACGGGAAGACTTGCAAAGTGGCAGCTATTGCTCACAGAATTTGACATCATCTATGTGACTCGGACTGCAATGAAAGCCCAAGCACTGGCCGATCATTTAGCTGAAAACCCGGTCGATGAGGAGTACGAGCCATTGAAAACCTATTTTCCTGATGAAGAAATAATGCATATCGATGAGACGAAGCAAATTGAAAAACCTGGCTGGAAACTTTTCTTTGATGGGGCCGCTAACATGAAAGGAGTCGGGATAGGAGCTGTAATCATTTCTGAAATAGGGCATAACTATCATGTTACGGCTCAACTACGATTTTATTGCACCAATAATATGGCTGAATATGAAGCTTGTATTTTGGGGTTAAGGCTAGCCGCAGACATGGGTATCCAGGAAATCTTAGTCATGGGAGATTCAGATCTTCTGGTACATCAAATTCAAGGAGAATGGGAAACCCGAGACTTGAAGCTCATACCATACCGACAATGTCTACATGATCTTTGTCAGCGGTTTCAATCAGTGGAGTTCCGACATATTCCAAGGATCCATAATGAGGTTGTCGATGCATTGGCTACCCTGGCATCAATGTTACACCATCCAGACAAAGCTTATGTGGATCTAGTGCATATTCAAGTCCACGATCAACATACCTACTGCAATATGGTTGAGGAAGAATTTGACGGTGAACCATGGTTCCACGACATCAAGGAATATATCAGAATGGGGATATATCCAGCACAAGCCACAGGGGATCGAAAGAGAACCATTAGGCGATTGGCAAATGGATTCTTCTTGAGCGGAGGAGTTTTGTATAAAAGAACACCAGACCTTGGATTATTAAGATGCATAGATGCCCGACAAGCTACGGCTGTCATGTCTGAAGTACATTCGGGAGTTTGCGGACTCCACATGAGCGGATATGTGTTGGCCAAGAAAATCCTCCAAGCTGGTTACTATTGGTTTACCATGGAACGAGATTGTATCAGTTTTGTGCGCAAGTGTCATCAATGCCAGATACACGGAGATTTGATTCATTCTCCACCATCCGAGTTGCACATAATGTCGGCACCATGGCCCTTCGTCGCCTGGGGCATGGATGTGATTGGACCAATTGAGCCAGCAGCATCCAATGGGCACAGGTTCATTCTGGTAGCCATTGATTATTTTACCAAATGGGTTGAGGCCAAAACATTCAAATCAGTGACCAAGAAAGCTGTGGTCGATTTTGTTCACTCAAATATCATATGTCGATTCGGAATCCCAAAGGTGATCATCACAGATAACGGTGCTAATCTTAACAGTAACTTAATGAAGGAAGTATGTCAACAGTTTAAGATTACACATCGCAACTCTACCCCATATCGGCCCAAGGCGAATGGAGCAGTCGAGGCAGCCAACAAAAACATAAAGAAGATACTTCGGAAAATGGTAGAAGGTTCAAGACAATGGCATGAAAAATTACCATTTGCATTATTGGGATACCGCACTACTGTTCGCACTTCAGTAGGAGCAACTCCTTATTTGTTGGTATATGGCACTGAAGCAGTAATTCCTGCAGAAGTTGAGATTCCTTCCCTTCGGATCATCGCCGAAGCAAAGATTGATGATGATGAATGGGTCAAAACCCGTCTAGAACAGTTAAACTTGATTGATGAAAAACGATTGACCGCAGTATGCCATGGTCAATTATATCAAAGAAGAATAGAAAGAGCATACAACAAAAAGGTGCGTCCCCGGAAGTTTGAAGTAGGTCAGCATGTGCTGAAACGTATTCTTCCACATCAGGTTGAAGCAAAAGGCAAATTTGCCCCGAATTGGCAAGGACCATTCATTGTGACCAGAGTATTATCAAATGGTGCACTATGCTTAACAGACATTGAAGGCAAATGCATAGATATGGCGATCAATTCTGACGCGGTAAAGAGATATTATGCATAACTTTTTGAGTGTTTGTATTTAGCATTATTTCGAAGATTGGAATGACAAAGGCAATTTATTCTGCTATCCAAACACTATACCATTTGCTTCCCCTTTGAGCCATACTGGTTTCTTTCCTACCCTCTCTTGGAATCAATGAAAGTCAAATAAAAAAAAAAGAGAGTCTATATATTTAAATAAATAAATAAAATAAAATAAAAAATAAATAATAGAAAATCACTATTATTGTAGTGAACTACGTTTGACCTGATTCCTCAAAGAAGGATACGTAGGTGCCTCACGGCTCGGTCATAGGGTGCACGATATGCATAATGTGCACAAAAAGAAACATCAAGAGACCCCAGTCAAGAAACTGGGGCAGGAATTGTATTGGAAATAAGAAAAAGATTCCAAGAGTTGTAATTTTAAACCCATATCAAACTGTTTAACTTTTGATACCTTTCCATTCCAACCCCATACCAAAAAGACCTTTTGACCAATCTTAGAAAAATGCCGAGTCGAGCAAATGAAGATGGTTCATAACACTCTGGTCCAAACAAGAAAAGAAAGTAAAAATGAGAGAGTCTTATAGGTGAAAACCCACACAGGCACCATGAGACGACGAAAGTTGAGAGAAAGTAAAATGAGAGAGTTTTATTGGTGAAAACCTTCGCAGGCACCATAAGGCGAAAAGGAATTAAAAATGAACAAATGAGGAAGGTTTGCCGGTGAAAACTCTTTTAGATACAGCGACCCAAATAAGGTTTGTAAACTGGCAAAAGAAAATTGGGTTATGGAAAATTTGGGAAAACAAAATGAAACAATTGAAAAGAGATTGGTTAAAAAGACTGGGTTGATTAATCCAAAATGCATACCATGATCATTGGTGTCAGTGACTCCAATCAGATAAGTCCTTTATTCTTTCTCCAACAGTCATCCAAATTTGGATTTTTCTTTTCATTTTAGATTGTCGAAATCGTCATGTTTTCGTCACTAATAGTCTTACTCTTCTAAAGCTTTTGAGATGAGCTTTGTTCCAAACAAATAAGGAGGAATGTCAAGGTATACTACCAAGATTCAAGATTGCATAGGACAAAATTTGGCCATGATGGGCAGGAGGTAATAGGATAAAAATAAGATATGGGTGTAAGAAAAGTGGAATCAAATGTGGTTCAGAAATGTCAGGAGAAACATATGATTATAGTTGAAATGGTTTGAAGTGAAAACAACAGTTGGTGATCCTATAGATAAGGATCAATTACAAGGACAAAACAGTATTCTCAACCATTCCAAGGCAATAAAACGAGACGAAGAGAAGCCCCACCGTCGGCAAGAATGCCCCAGTTAACCACCCTGCTTTAAACTAACGAAGTTTTCTGTGATTTGAAACAGGGGCAAAAACAACGTTTGTGTCAGGAAACACCCGGTGAAGAAAAATTTAAGGAGAAATCAGGCGTCCACCTGGAGAATGAGGATGAAGAATTAAAGAAGAAATCAGGCGTCCACCTGGAGAATGAGGATAAAGAATTAAAGAAGAAATCAGGCGTCCACCTGGAGAATGAGGATGAAGAAGTAAAGAAGAAATCAGGCGTCCACCTAGAGAATGAGGATGAAGAAGTAAAGAAGAAATCAGGCGTCCACCTGGAGAATAAGGATGAAGAAGTAAAGAAGAAATCAGGCGTCCACCTGGAGAATGAGGATGAAGAATTAAAGAAGAAATCAGGCGTCCACCTGGAGAATGAGGATGAAAAATTTAAGAAGAAGTCAGGCGTCCACCTGGAGAATAAGGATGAAGAAATAAAGAAGAAATCAGGCGTCCACCTGGAGAATAAGGATGAAAAATTAAAGAAGAAATCAGGCGTCCACCTGGAGAATGAGGATGAAAAATTTAAGAAGAAGTCAGGCGTCCACCTGGAGAATAAGGATGAAGAAGTAAAGAAGAAATCAGGCGTCCACCTGGAGAATAAGGATGAAGAAGTAAAGAAGAAGGCAGGCGTCCACCTGGAGAATGAGGATGAAAAATTTAAGAAGAAGTCAGGCGTCCACCTGGAGAATAAGGATGAAGAAATAAAGAAGAAATCAGGCGTCCACCTGGAGAATAAGGATGAAGAAGTAAAGAAGAAGTCAGGCGTCCACCTAGAGAATGAGGATAAAGAATTAAAGAAGAAATCAGGCGTCCACCTGGAGAATGAGGATGAAGAATTAAAGAAGAAGTCAGACGTCTGTAAGCACGTGATTTTTGCCCAATATGATAATTACTCCCAAAAATTCAAAAATAAAATAATTTTCCTTGGTGTGGAATTTCTGTGATATTTTGTGATATTTTGTGTAAATATTTGTACGTTTGTCTGTGCATGTTTATTTGTTAAATTATTAAAAATACAAAAATATGTCGCATTTTCATGTAGGATTTAATTATACAATTGTTAGTAATTAAATTTGTTTTACAAAAATTAAAAATTACAAAAATAGGCATCGTTTGCATTTTTAGCATTTAATGTCCAAATATACAATTTTATGCTTAATTATTGCTTAATTATGCGTTTATTGTTATTTGGAGTTAATTTGCGCTTTTATAACTTAATTTAGTTCTTAATAATAAGTTAAGTATTTTTATAATTTAGTTTTAGAGAAATAAAAGAAGAAAAGAGAGCGAAAATATAAAGAAAGTCGGAATTGGGCCTCTTCTTCGATTTCAAGCCTCAGGCCCAAAAAATGGCCCAATCTTCCCAAACGACCCAGTCCATTTCGAACTGGGTCGACCCAGTCCATAACCCAACATCCTATCATTTTTTATTTTAACAAAACAAAAACAAAACAAAAAAAAGGGCCAAAAAACCCTAAAACTACTAAGTCATCCGCCAACCCCCCCCCCTCATTTTCCTTCTTCTTCCTCAAAACTCCAAAAAACCCCATCCATGGCTGCCCCCCCCCCACAAACCCCAGCCTGCAACGTCGACTACCCTCCCCCACGAACACCCCCTCACGTCGTCACACTCACACATACATACACAACCAAACGACGCAACCACCACGATAGTCCATCGCCCCAGCGTTGTTTCTCCATTGACGAGCTCAAGCTCGACCATGGACTGCCCGCTGCTTCTGCTTCAACGTCCTCCTAGCTGCTGCCTCACATCGTCTGTTTCTCGTTGCTGCTTCACCATGAACGACCACGCCAGACGTCCGCCATTAACGACCAAGCTCGAACAACCGAGTTGATGCTGCCTCACTTCGTCTTCTTCAGCTCGAACAGCCATAGCCGTTGCTTCATCGTCCAAACCACACCGTCGCCGCTGCTCCTCCTCGCGTCCGAGCTGCTGCTGCGTCCATTTCAAGCTCCGATGTCCAGCAGTAGCGGATGCTACTGCTTCAGTCCAGTCGAGTTCGCAAACCTCGATGACTATGGCTTCTTCATTAAGCTGCTGTTGCGTCCATTTCTCTTCATCGTCAGCTGCTTCTGCTTCATCTTCGTCATTCAGTTCAAGCGCCGATGTCCAGCAGTAGCGGATGCTACTGCTTCAGTCCAGTCGAGTTCGCGTACATGGATGAGTTTTGGTCGATGTCGTCGATCACTGTCCGGTTTCGTCGTTGGTTGGTCGTTATTTGTCGTTTCATTTCCGGTTAGTTGGTTTTTGAATCTCATTTATCGTCCATATTTTTGTTTGGTATTTTTTGGATCCAAAATCGATAAATGATTCAATTCTTGTTTGGTTTGTTCTTCGTTGAAATAATTTTCTAGTTTGTTCATTATTTGGTGAATTTTTCATGTTTATTTCATGTTTGTTTTATTGTTTAGGTAAATGTTGTTAGTTTAATGTTAGTTAGATACAAATTGAAGTTTAATTAATTGTTTCCTCAATTTGTTTTATGTATTTTATGTATTTTCCAAAAATGGTCAATATTGTTAAAGTTCAAGTTTAAATTCATAATTGTTTCTTCTTAGGTTTTGTTTTGTTATTTGCCTAAAAGAATTTAGTTGTGATAGGGAAGTATGTTGGTTTAATCATTTGAATCCGTCATGTTGTTTTTGTTCAAAATAAATTTAATTCATGTCCATACTTTGTTTAATTGTTCTTGAATCCGAATTTTGTATAGTTTGATTTCTTGTTTATCATTTATGATTATTTCTTGAATTTGTCTCATAATCTTGTTTAAGTTTAATATAGGAATTGTTTGTTGTAATGTTTTTAGAGTAGTTGATTTTAAGTTCAATATTATTGAATTTAGAAATCTAAATATACTTGTTTGTTGTTGTTGTTGAATCCGAAAATAGGATTGTTTGTTGCTAAAATATTGTTCAATCAAATTTTAGTTGTTCTTTGTTGTTCAATTTGTGTTCATGTGATTTGTTGTTGAAATGTTGAAGAAATCATGTTCATGAAATTTGTTGTTTGAACATTGTTAAAAATTAATCATATTGTCTATATTTTGGTTAAGTTTGATTAATTGATGTGTTATAGCTGATGGGTAGTTTGGTAATTTATAGTACTTTCGGGGGTAAAATAGTAATTTGCAATAGGGTCGGAGGGGTAGTTTAGGAATTGTACATTTTGTAATTGTTTATATGAAGCATGGGGGACAAAATGAAATGGGGTGGGTTGTGATATGGTTATTTAATATAAAGGGGGGACAAGACAAAATTTAGTGGGGGGAATCTTGTATTATTTTATGTTAGGCATGGGGGACAAAATATAATGGGGTGGTGTGATATGTTTATTTAATGTAATGGGGATGAGTGGGAAGATAATGGGTTGGGTAGAGAAAAAGTATTGATTTTAATTAATTGAAAGATTTATGGGATGAGTTATATATAAGAAGTCTTGAAACCAGAGATAAGAGAAGGACACACATATAGAGAAAAAAGAGAGGAAAAAATCTGACAGAAAGAGAATAAGAGAGAGAAAAAAAAGGCTGAACATTTAAGAGAGAGAAAATTCCGAAAAAAATATTTAAACTTTCAAATAAAAAAAAACTAAAAAAAATATTCTGCTTTCTTTCATTGTTTGAAATTAACATTAATTGTTGTTGTGTCATCAAAGCTTGAAGTTTTTGTTTTGGGATTAATACTCCACCGGTTTGCAAACTCTGTTCCTGGGTTGTTACTGTTGCTGGATTGTTGCTGCTGTGCTGTATTGTTATTACTGCTGCTGATTCTCATCTTTCATTTTCTTTTGCTTCCAAATCAGGTACACAACTGACACGCTGGTTATTGTAATCCGAAATATGAAGTATGAATACGAAAAATGAAGAGTTGAAATTCTGAATTATATTTAATTATATTCTGAATTTTATTTGTATGTATAAATTATTTAGCTTGCAAAAAATCAGAATCATGTAGATATTTAATACATATAGTGAAACATCGGATGATAGCTTAACGGACGAACTACCTATATATTGCCTAAAAATAAATAAATGGTGTAGTAACTTCGTCTAGTTAATTCGCTATTGTTGGATGATTATCATGTCTCAAAAAACACGTTAGTTTATCAAAATAGACCATTTTGGAACTTGGAAGAATGTTGTTTAATTAAATATTATTGGTCAATTTCAGCCTGTAAATAAATTAAGACGTTTTTTTTATTTTTATTTTGTAGAGACAAATTTAATAGAGAATAATGTAGGCATTTTAGGATTGTCTTTTAAAAATAAATGAGACGAGCCTCGCCGAATAAAAAATACAAAATTGTGGGGCCCTCAATAAATATTTAATTGAGTATTTAGAATTCGGGATGGACTGTTTAGTGAATTCCACAGTCTTACCCATAAATAATAATACGCTAATCGCTTTAGGCACGATTTAATAATAATACATTCTTAAACACGGGTGCGCATTTATGCGACCCAAATCCAAATCCTAAAACATTGAATAAAAATACGTTCCGGATCGCGGGTGCATTTTATGTGACGCAATCCAAAGACATATTTTTAAACGATGTTCACATTCTTGTAAAAATAATAATAACAATTATGAAAGCGGTAAAAAGATAAAATTTGCACATAAGTTCATATTTGTATAAAATCAGATAATCAAGCCGAATATAACAGTTGAGCGACCGTGCTAGAACCACGGAACTCGGGAATGCCTAACACCTTCTCCCGGGTTAACAGAATTCCTTATCCGGATTTCTGGTGCGCAGACTGTTAAACAGAGTCATTCTTTTCCTCGATTCGGGATTAAAATTGGTGACTTGGGACACCCTAAATCTCCCAAGTGGCGACTCTGAAATAAATAAATAAATCTCGTTTCGATTGTCCTTTAATTGGAAAAAACTCTCTACGTACCCCTCGGGTATGTGGAAAGGAGGTGTGACAGCTCTGTTGACTCTGCTGGGGACTATTTTGATGGTAACCCAGAACCACTGGTTCGGGGTTAGAGATTCGAGCTTAGATAAATTGTTATATTTGGCTTTATCTGATTTTTACATGTTTGAGCCTAATGTGCTAAATGTTGCTTTTACCGCTTTGATATTATTTGACTGTATATATAAACTGTGTCGAACCCTTCTCTCTTCACCTCCGGGGATGTGCTTACTGGTTGAGACTCCCTATTCTGTTAGTGTTATACCCTAAAATAAGAAAGAGGTCGGACAAGTTACGAAGCCGGATGGCCTTTTGGTTCCCGGTAAGTTGCCCCCTCCTCGACTCGAGTTGTCCGCTCGGGTACACAGTCTAGTACACTGACCCAGGTTTTGAATATAGAATAACGTGACTTCATGCCGGATCCCTAGTAGGAACGCTTATTTGCATCACGTTGCATTTGACTTAGGGGACTCAACACAGGGGTTGGGTCCGTCTAGGACTAGCAACCTGAAATGAAAAGACCATTCTGATGCATCCTACTTGCTCTGTACATATATTTGTTTCGAACTTGCATGTTGACCGGTTTCTGAATCTCGGGAATGTTGGAAAATTGAAGGAAAAAAAAGAAAAAAAGGGGGAAAAAGAATATATCAGTTAGGGAGTTAATTGATTATTTTAGAAAAAAAATCAATGACCAATTACTGGCGAAACTCTGTCGAAATTTTGAAAAAAAAAGAGGAAAATATTTTATTTTGTTTTACTAAAAAATATAGAAAAAAAAGAGAAGAGTCTTTTCTTTTATTTTTTTTGGAAAAATAGATTGTTTTATTGTTTGTTGAAAATGGAAAAAAAATCGTTATTTTGTCTTTTTCAAAAATAGAAAAGGAAAATAGATTGTCTTGCCAGGAAAAAATAAAAATGGAAAAGAGTCATGTTTTAAAATAGTTCGGTTAATTTGCCCGAACTACGCGGGTTTGATTCTCACCGGATGTGAGATACGTAGGCAACCCTCATCGGGTCCAACCCCCTCTTTTGCTAAAAAAGCCAAAAACAAATAATAATAATAATAATAATAATAAATAAAAAAAAAACATGTCAAAATTTCAATTTTGTCATAAAGAAGTCGGGTGACGTTGTTTTATCAAGACATAGCCGAATGTTCCCGAAAGGGACGCCGGAGGGCTGACTTTGCATAAACAGCCACCTTTGGTCGTATTTTGATTTTTGACCCCCACAGCCTTAAAATTTTCGCCCCTGAGGCGCAGGAAGGCCGTGTCGCAATATCGGGTCTTTTACCTAAAAATATTAGAATTAAGAATTGAGTTCTTCATTTGAAATATAGGGTTAATTTTGAGTCGATAATATAGATAGTAGTTTTTGGAGTTAAATAAAAGTTTTCTTTTGCTTAAACGCTTTAATAAATGTGCAGGATGAGCACGACAATAAATGAGCCTTTTTCAATAATGACCAAAATCCCTTTTGAGCTGCAATTGTGGTGGAATGATTTGGGCAAAGAAGGGCAAGACGAAGTGAGAAAATATTTGAAAGACCTTCCGAATTTATTAGACATTCAGCCTCGGGGGATATCATCAGGGCATTGGTCGCCCATTGGGATTCGGCACATAATGTGTTTCATTTTTCAGACTTTGAACTCACCCCAACAATAGAGGAAATAGCGGGGTACATTGGAAGTGACCAAGCTCCATTGAGATTCAAATACTTGATTGCTCCTAGGGCCATTACCATACATCGATTCCTGGATTCCTTGAAAATACCCCGGACAGTTCATCACCCAGATTTTGCAAAGGGTTTCTGCAGTTTCCGCTTCGTGTATGATAGATATGGCCATGTGGGCGGGTTCAATAATCCAGACTTTAAGCTTTGCAGCAGAAATAGCCGACAAAAATGGGAGAAACACAGGCGAGTGGCATTTATGGTAGCTTTTTTGGGTCTCGTAATATTCCCAAGGAAAGATGGTAATATTGATTTGAAAATAGCAGGCGTCGTCAGTACTTTGCAAACCATGGGGAAAAGCACTTTAGCACCTATGATTGTGGCTGATATCTTCAGAGCTCTCACTGCGTGCAAAGCTGGGGGCAAATTTTTTGAGGGATGTAACTTATTGTTACAAATGTGGATGATTGAGCATTTGTGCCCGCGCTCTCAGTTATTGAGTTATGGCTCGGCTGAGAAAACTTGTATAGGGGAATTTTGTACGAGAATCAAAGGGGTTGGTCTACCTGAAGGAGTCACAGCTTGGGCATTATTATTTCGGAACCTCGAGGCTAGCCAGATACAGTGGGTGCTTGGATGGTTGTCTGTCGAGGAAGTCATATATATGCCAGCAGCCCGACCGCATTTTTTGTTAATGGGACTCAAAAGCATACAACCTTATGCACCGTATCGGGTTCTGAGGCAACTCGGTAGATATCAAGTAATACCAAGAGATGAAGATTTGAGTACCCAAGTGGTCGAAATTAGTCCTGACGGTCGATTCCCCGAGGAAGAGGTTCGTCAAATTTGGAGTGAGTGTCAATATCTGATGGCAAACACTTGTGTGTCCGATAGGGTCAGAGGGGAAATTGCTCCAGGGTATCACGAATGGTTCAGAGGTGACGTGGCATATGGGAGACCGGCTAAAAGACCTCATCTCGAAGATTTCGCCAAGTCGTCCCAAGAGCAGTGGGATTGGTTAGCAAAGGAAGAAAGCTATCGAGTTGAGATTGGTAAATTAAAGCAACAAGTCGAGAGTCTGAAATTCGAGAACAGTGTACAGGTTGCCGAGGATCAAGGTGAAAAGAATAGACTAGCCAGAGAAAATGACGCTCTTAAGGCCCAAGTCCGACAGTTGAAGATAACCATCGATAAGCAACCGAGGAGCCGATCCAATGAACAATTGGTGAAAAGATTGGAAAGCGAAGTCAGAGAATGGCGGGATGAGCTAGGAAAAGCTGAAAATGTCATGGCAGAACTTAAAGCACAATGGGCGACAAGAACCGAAGAGCGTCGCCAATACTTGAATCAGTTGAAAAGGGACCATGAGAAAATTGTTGCCAATTTAAAGAGAAAAGTAGTTGCCCTTGAAGGTAGAGCGGTTAGGCAGGCTAGAGACTTCGAAACTGAGAGCGGACATTGTTACAACTTGTTAGCCCAAATGGAGGCAGAAGTGCAACAGCTGCAAGACCAGCACTTGCAAGACTCCCGAGCTTTAAAGACGTGCAGCGATCAGATAAGACGCTTGCTCATAGAAAAGAAGCAAACAAAAGACAGGATTAGAGCCATTGCTCATGCTATTGTCAGGAGATGCCGGGTTTGTGAAGACATGACCCGTACTACTTTTATCTCAGCAGTGATGATCTATGTGAAGCGAACCATGAATGAGTTAGAGCAGCTTGAAAGGGATTTGGATCCTAGACCCGCGGCGAGGCCGAACGACGCCCCGCGGATACCTAAGTTTGAAGCACTAGAATATGCATAGTCCGTGTCTGTGAGTGTCTACCATTTTGAGTCAGTCTTTTGTACGTCCGTTATCTTTCTGGATTGAGTATGTTTGCAAGCTTAGAGTTTTTGTTTGCTTTCAGATTGCGTTTGTTAGTTTCTTTCCAAAACAAAAGATGTCGAGTTTGTAAGAGTCTGTTTATTAATGAAAGTTGAGCATTTTATTTCCACCCTTATTTTTACATTTATCTTCATGAACTACGCTTGGTTTGATTCGTGCGGGGTCACGATACGTAGGCAATCTCCATAAGATTCGACCATAACCGAAAAGAAAACAAAAAGAATGAAAAGGAAAATATAAGGAAAACCAAGAAAAATAGAAAGAAAGAAAAGAGCGGAAAAACAAGAGAGAGAAAAGAAAAAGCACAAGAGAGGGATAAGGCGAGGAGAAGAAAAATGAAACAAGGAATGAAATGCCGGGATGACGCATGCAATCGGGCAAACGCATAATAGAAAGGAATAACTGTATAAGTGCATTCATGCCAACGTGTGGTTGTTAAATTTGTTAAGACCTAATCGCTAACAAAGTGGTTGTCTAAATGTGTAATACCAGGTAGGTGGTTAATTGATTGGCAATTCTGGCAACTCATCCATACAACACCCGGTCGAAAGATCAAGTAAAAATGGCAGGGTAGGATTCGGAAATCAGCATCGTAGACCCTTCGAATGAGGTTGAGGTAACAGATGTGGGTGCTATGAAAGAAGAGATGAGGAAATTAAAAGCACAAATGGCTGAAATGCATCAGGCATGGTCGCAGGGACACCCAGCACCACTATATCCTGCCAACCCATCTTACATCCCACCCTTGGCTCAAGCTCAGGAGCCTATCACTCCCCACGCATCTTCAGCTTTCCCTTATCAGGCCCAGGGTTATGGTACCACGTCATACGCTCCCCCAGCTCCACCCTCCAAACAAAACCCTCCACCACCCATGGTTCCCGTCTTTGTGGCACCTCCCCCAGCTCCACTACATAGATCATCCAGTGAGCCGCTATTCCAAGCCCACGACACCCAATATTGCCCTCCCGAACCCACTTTCAAAGCACCTGAGCCATATACCTCCTCTCCCCATTTTGAAATCCCGGGAGAAGTTGAGAAACCGGTTAAGAATGCAGAACAAGAGGAGGTGATTCGTAAAGTCAAAAGCCTGGAGCAATCCTTTAGGAACATGCATGGTTTAGGAAACCAAGTTAGTGTCGCATACAAAGATTTGTGCCCTTTTCCTGATGTACAGTTGTCTGCGGGGTTTAAAATGCCGAAGTTTGACTTATATGAGGTGCACGGTGACCCAGTAGCCCATCTGCGTGGTTTCTGTAGCAAAATGAGAGGGGCCGGGGGAAAAGATGAGTTGTTGATAGCATATTTCGGGCAAAGCTTAAGCGGGTCAGCACTAGAATGGTACACGAGGCAAAACCCCAGCCGATGGTATACATGGGATGATTTGGCCCAGGCATTTATTGGCCATTTCCAATATAACCTCGAGATAGTCCCTGATCGTCTATCATTGTTGAAACTAGAAAAGAAGCCTGGGGAAAGTTTTAGAGAGTTTGGTTTCCGCTGGAGGGAACAAGCTGCAAGGGTTGATCCTCCCATGCGGGAGAGTGAGATGGTAGATTACTTCTTGCAAACATTGGAACCTACCTATTTTGGTCATCTAGTGACATCTGTCGGGAAGTCGTTTAATGAAGTGGTAAAGATGGGAGCCATGATTGAAGAAGGATTGAAATCTAACAAGATCTTGAGCTACTCGGCGTTGAAAGCAACCACCCAGGCCATCCAAAGCGGTACTGGTGGTGTGCTAGGGAAGAATAAGAAAGAAGAAGTTGCTACAGTTGAAGCTAATATTTGGTCCAGGCACAATAATCGTCCACTCTACTACAACCAACCCAGACCCCATCACCCAAACTATCAATATACCCCATATGGTCCACCGCAACACTATTATCCACCACCAGAACCACACTTGTCTATCCACCACGCCCAGACCTACACTCAACCCCCAGTGCACTCGCAATGGCGTACACCAAGTCCCCAAAATACACAGCCACACCCACAAAACACCTATCTACCTCCCAGGGCTAACAGACCAGGAACCAGCTTCCGCCCAAACCAAGCTTTTAGAAATGAGAAGGCCCCAAACAAAAAAACATTTACTCCGCTGGGAGAATCTTACACTTCTCTCTTCCACAGATTGAAACAGTTGGGGATGCTGACCCCAGTTGAATCCAAAGCACCAAATCCTCTTCCCAGAAACCTGGACCACTCTGTTAGCTGCGAGTATTGCTCAGGGATGCCGGGGCACGATACTGAAAAATGTTGGAAGTTGAAAAACGCAATCCAAGAGCTCATTGATAATCGTCGTATTGAGGTACAGGCTCCAGAGGCCCCGAACATCAATCAAAATCCGTTACCAGCGCATTATGAGGCCAACATGATCGAACTGATACATAAGGGGGCAGAGCCTAAGAAACCTTCGCAGGTGGTTATGGTGATTCGTTCTACGGAAACCAAAGAAAAGACAGTGAGTGCAAGGCCAGTGGTTCAGTTGAAAGCAATAAAAGACAAGCCAGTGCTAGTAATGGGAAAGGGACCATTTGCGGCCGAGAAAAAGTAGGAGCCAGTCAAGATAGTGGTACCAAGGTCAGTGTCCGCACCCGTGGTGGTTGTGAAGGGAGCCTATGTAGAACTGGTTGTCATAAAATCAGTAGTCCAGTTACCCATGGTTGATAGCAAAGTCGTACCCTAGAAATATGACAAGGTAGTGGTGACATACAAAGGAAAGGAAATTGAGGAAGAAAGTTGTGAAGCACAGGGACTGACCCGGTCGGGACGTTGTTTCGCCCCCGAAGAGTTGAGAAAAGCTAAAGGCGCAAAAGACAATCCAGTACCAGTTAAAAAGCTGTAACAGAAGAAGAGGCAGAAGAGTTTCTGAAAAAGATGAAAGGACAAGATTATTCCATTGTTGAGCAACTGAGAAAAACACCGGCCCAAATCTCGTTGTTGTCATTATTAATTCACTCTGATGAGCATTGCCGAGCTTTAATGAAGATATTGAATGAGGCTCATGTGCCTGACAAAATTTCAGTAAACCATTTAGAGACAATTGCCAACAAGATCTTTGAAGTGAACAGGGTAGCATTTTCTGATGATGAATTGCCTATGGAAGGCACAGAACACAACAAGGCTCTCTATTTGACGGTCAAATGTGAAGGTTCAATGGTTACTCGGGCACTAATCGATAACGGGTCGAGCGCTAATATTTGCACGTTATCCACATTGAACAAGTTAAAGATTGATGAGGATAGAATCCGCAAAAATAGCATTTGTGTTCGAGGGTTCGATGGAGGGGGAACAAACACGGTAGGGGATATTGTACTCGAATTGACTATTGGCCCAGTCGAGTTCACGATGGAATTTCAGGTGTTGGATGCTGCAGTATCCTATAATCTTTTGTTGGGTCGACCGTGGATTCATGCGGCAAAAGCCGTGCCCTCCACACTGCACCAAATGATCAAATTCGAGTGGGACAGACAAGAAATTGTGTTACATGGGGAAGATCCCACATGCGCCATGAATGATGCCATTGTACCCTTTATAGAGACCGAAGATGATAAGGGGCCATGGGTGTATCAGATCCTCGACACGGTTCCGGTGAGCAGGGTGCCTGAGGGTAAAAGCATGCCATGTCCCAGGGTGTCAGCTGCGACCGTCATGGTAGTGTCAGAAATGTTGAATAACGGGTTCGTGCCCGGGAAGGGTTTGGGGGTTGAACTGCAGGGCATTACTCAACCTGTGTCTTTGCCCAAAAATCTGGACACCTTCGGGTTAGGGTTCAAACCAACAGCGGCAGATGTCAGAAAGGCCCGTAAATTGAAGAAGAAAGCTTGGGTGCTCCCTAAACCAATTCCTCGATTGTCCAGGTCCTTCGTCAGACCGAGTATTAAGAAACAATCATTGGCAAAGATGTCAGGTTCGTTAATTGAGGCGGATGGGAATTTGGATAAGGTGTTTGAGAAAGTATTTGCTGAAGTAAACATGGTTGAGGCCGGGGAAGGGTCAAGCAGAGCAGACATACAGTACATCGGACCACGTGCTAACATCAGCAATTGGGAAGCTACTCCTCTTCCAGTTCGGAGGGAGTCGTGGTAGTGGGTTTTGTTTTCCTTTTTGTCACCTGGATTATTCCAGGGTTTGTAATCCAGTTGTTATGTTCCGTCCATTTGGATGAGTTAAAACCTTGTTGTCTTTACGTTTAATGAAATGCAATTTTCTTCGTCCCTAATTCTCTTTCCATTTTCTTTTCTTTTCTTTGTACAGTTCTTTTTATGCTGATATCAATGACATGACATGCATGAGGAATCTTCGGCCCAGTTTTAAAAGCCAATCTAGTTCAGAAGTAATAATACAAGAGATCGAGTGTGATGATGGGGTGGATTGTAATAATGATGAAGCTTATGAGGAAATTAGTAAAGAATTAAGTCACTTTGAAGAAAAACCCAAACCTAACCTAAATGACACAGAAGCAGTTAATCTAGGGGACCAAGACAATGTACGGGAAACTAAAATAAGTGTTCATTTGGAGCCACAACTCAAGGAGGAGATAATTAAAGTATTGCATGAGTACAAAGACGTTTTTGCATGGTCATATGATGATATGCCGGGTCTAAGCACCGATTTGGTGGTTCATAAATTGCCCACTGATCCAGCACTCCTCCCTGTCAAGCAGAAGTTGAGAAAGTTCAAAACAGACATAAGTGTGAAGATCAAAGAAGAGATCACCAAGCAGTTTGAGGCAAGGGTCATTCAGGTTACACGGTACCCCACTTGGTTAGCCAATGTCGTGCCTGTGCCAAAGAAAGATGGCAAGACCAGGGTGTGCGTCGATTATCGAGACCTTAACAAGGCAAGCCCAAAAGATAATTTCCCACTGCCCAACATCCATATACTGATCGACAATTGTGCCAAACATGATATTGGCTCTTTTGTGGATTGTTATGCGGGTTATCATCAGATTCTAATGGATAAGGAAGATGCAGAAAAGACGGCATTCATCACGCCGTGGGGAACGTATTGTTATCGGGTCATGCCGTTTGGTTTGAAAAATGCTGGGGCAACTTATATGAGGGCCATGACAACTATCTTCCATGATATGATACATAAAGAAATTGAGGTATACGTGGATGATGTGATCGTTAAGTCTAGACAGCAATCTGACCATGCCAGAGATTTGAGAAAATTCTTTCAAAGGCTTCGCAGATACAATCTTAAGCTCAATCCTGCGAAATGTGCTTTCGGGGTGCCATCTGGGAAGTTGTTGGGATTTATAGTTAGCCGGAGGGGTATTGAATTAGACCCGTCAAAGATCAAAGCTATTCAGGAGTTGCCACCTCCAAGAAACAAAACCGAGGTGATGAGTTTGTTGGGAAGACTGAACTATATCAGCAGGTTCATTGCTCAGCTCACGGCAACGTGTGAACCAATTTTCAAATTGTTAAAGAAAGATGCCGCGGTCAAATGGACTGATGAATGCCAGGAGGCTTTTGATAAGATAAAGAGGTATTTGTCAAACCCACCCGTGCTGGTCCCACCAGAACCAGGGAGACCTTTGATTCTATATCTGACAGTTGTGGACAGTTCATTCGGCTGTGTACTGGGGCAGCATGATGTTACGGGCAGAAAGGAGCAGGCTATCTACTATCTCAGTAAGAAGTTCACATCTTACGAGGTCAAGTATACTCATCTGGAAAGGACATGTTGTGCCCTAACTTGGGTGGCACAGAAATTGAAACATTACTTGTCATCTTACACCACTTACCTTATATCTCGCTTGGACCCGTTGAAGTATATTTTCCAGAAACCCATGCCCACAGGAAGGCTTGCAAAGTGGCAGATCTTACTTACAGAGTTCGACATTGTCTATGTGACACGGACTGCCATGAAAGCACAGGCATTAGCCGATCACTTGGCTGAGAACCCCGTTGATGAAGATTATGAGCCTTTGAAAACTTATTTCCCTGATGAAGAGGTAATGCACATTGAAGAATTAGAACAAGTTGAGAAGTCGGGATGGAAACTTTTCTTTGATGGGGCTGCAAATATGAAGGGTGTGGGAATAGGAGCAGTACTTATTTCGGAAACAGGTCAGCATTACCCCGTTACAGCTCGGCTTCGTTTCTACTGTACAAACAACATGGCAGAATATGAGGCGTGTATATTGGGATTGAGATTAGCTGTGGATATGGGTGTACGGGAAGTCTTGGTCATGGGTGACTCGGACTTACTGGTACACCAGATTCAAGGGGAATGGGAAACACGGGACTTGAAGCTTATACCGTATCGACAGTGTCTGCATGAGCTTTGCCAGCGTTTTCAGGCCATAGAATTCAGACACATTCCAAGGATTCATAATGAGGTTGCTGACGCTTTGGCTACTTTGGCGTCAATGTTGCACCATCCAGATAAGGCCTATGTTGATCCATTGCAGATTCAAGTCCGTGATCAGCATGCTTACTGCAATGTGATAGAAGAGGAAATCGATGGAGAGCCATGGTTCCATGATATCAAAGAGTACATCAAAGCGGGAGTGTATCCAACGCAGGCCACCGGTGATCAGAAAAGAACAATTCGACGGTTGGCAAGTGGGTTTTTCCTTAGTGGAGGAGTACTGTACAAAAGAACGCCAGAGCTCGGTTTGTTGAGATGTATAGATGCACGGCAGGCCACAACTATCATGACTGAGGTGCATTCCGGAGTTTGCGGACCGCATATGAGTGGGTATGTTCTAGCAAAGAAGATTCTCCGAGCAGGTTATTATTGGCTCACGATGGAGCGAGATTGTATCAGTTTTGTGCGTAAGTGTCATCAATGCCAAATACATGGAGATTTGATTCATGCTCCACCATCAGAATTACATACGATGTCCGCGCCATGGCCTTTTGTTGCATGGGGCATGGATGTTATTGGGCCAATTGATCCAGCAGCATCAAATGGGCACAGGTTTATCTTGGTAGCTATAGATTATTTTACCAAATGGGTGGAAGCGAAGACATTCAAGTCTGTGACCAAGAAGGCTGTAGTTGACTTCGTGCATGCAAATATCATCTGTCGGTTTGGGATCCCAAAGGTAATCATCACAGATAATGGGGCTAATCTTAATAGTCATTTGATGAAGGAGACATGTGAGCAGTTTAAGATTGCTCACAGGCACTCTACTCCGTACCGTCCCAAGGCAAATGGTGCGGTTGAAGCGGCCAATAAGAACATAAAGAAAATACTCCGGAAGATGGTTGAAGGATCTAGACAATGGCACGAGAAATTGCCTTTTGCATTGTTAGGATATCGCACCACCGTGCGTACCTCGGTAGGGGCGACTCCTTACTCATTGGTATACGGTACCGAGGCAGTAATACCCGCAGAAGTGGAAATCCCATCTCTGCGAATCATTGCAGAGGCTGAGATCGATGATGATGAATGGGTGAAAAGCCGTCTTGAGCAGTTGAGTTTGATCGATGAGAAAAGATTGGCATCAGTGTGTCATGGCCAACTGTACCAACGAAGAATGGCAAGAGCATACAACAAAAAAGTACGTCCAAGGAAATTTGAAGTCGGGCAATTAGTACTGAGGCGGATCTTGCCTCATTGGGCTGAGGCAAAAGGAAAATTTGCCCCAAACTGGCAGGGACCATTTGTAGTAACCAGAGTGTTGTCTAACGGAGCATTGTATTTGACAGATGTGGAAGGAAAATGTGTAGAAATGACCATCAATTCCGATGCGGTCAAGAGATATTATGTATGATTTCTTTATTTTCTGAATGTATCTGTTCGTATTTGGCATATCTTAAAGATTGAAATGATGAAGGCATTTTGTTCTGCTATCCAAACACTCTTATCCCTTGTTATCCCCTTCGAGCCTTACTTATTTTTCATACACCTCTTTCGGAATCAGCGGCATTATCAGAATCTACAGAAGTCGGGCATAAAGAAAAGAAAAAAAAAAGAAAAAAAAAGAAAAAGAAAAGAAGAAAAAGAAAAGAAGAAAAAGAAAAGAAAGAAAAGTGAAGAAAAGAAAGGAAAGAAGAGAAACATAACAACGTAGTCTCTATGAAGTGAACTACGTTTGACTTGATCCCGAAAGGGTACGTAGGCAGCCTTACTCCGAGGTTCAGTCATACCAAATAGAAATCCAAAAATCCCCAAGCAAGAAACTGGGGCAGAAGTGGTGATTGTTATGAAAGTGGGATTCCGAAAGTTGTAATTTGAACCCATTTGAATTGTTTTGAGCCTTTTATACCTTTCTTTCTAAATCAATCCAAAAGCCTACATTACGGACCGAAGAAAGACCTTATGATCAGTTTTGAGAAATGCCAAGATGAACAGGTAGGAATAACCCACGACAGGGGCAACACTCTGGTTCGAGCAAGAAGAACAAAAATAAATGAGAGAGTCTTATGGGTGAAAACCCTCACGGGCACCGTAAGGCGACGAGAGCTGAGAGAAAAATAAATGAGAGAGTCTTGTTGGTGAAAACCTTTACGGGCACCTCAAGGCGAAGGTGAGAATAAGAAATGGAAAACTGAGAAAGGTCTGTTGATAGAAACCGTTTCGCGGTACCGCAGGGAAACAAGGTTAAGGTCTGGATAAATCAAACAAGTGATGGAAGTTCTGGGCAATGAGGTACGACAATTGAGAGTTGTTTGGTTGGACAGATTGGGCTGATTAATCCAAAATGCATGTCATGACCATTGGTACTAGTTTGTCTCGCTCAGATAAGTTTCTTTTCCTTATCTTTTCAAACAGTCATCTGGTTTTGGATTCTTCTTATCCTTAACTCAAGAATCATTGCATTTCATTTTCTTTTGAGGGTTTTATCTAGCTGAGATGTTTCAGTGCCAGTTTTGTTCAATGCAAGCAGAAAGGACTTCAAAGTTCACTACCAGCTTCTAGAATTGTAAAGCACAACGTGGTCAGAGCATGTCAAAAATAACTTGATGTCAAGTGGAATACAGGGAATTAACGGAAGTTTCATCGGTGAAATGATTGGGGAATGTCATGGGAAAGGCGAAAGCTCAAACAAAAAGGTCAGAAAAGTGAAATAACAGCAGGGGTGTAAAACATTTAGGTCGCTAGAGGTTGGGAAATTTAAAAGTTGGTCAGAAAGTCAAGCGGTTTAGGGTCAGTGCGTGGAAATTAGTCAACACAAAGCAAGGCAGTGGAAGGATTTTTCAGCAAGAATGCCATCAACTAACCACCGTTTTAAACTGACAAAATTTTCTTTGATTGAGCAGGGGGAGAAAAGTTAGTTGTTGAAGAGGAATTCTCCAGGAGGGAAAAACAAGCACTAATCAGGATAAATGCAAGTTGTCAGGAGTCCGCCTGGAGAACAGAGACGTATTTTTCAAGTTTGACGTCAGGAGTCCGCCTGAAGAACGGAGACATACAATTTAAATTTTAAAAGTCAGGAGTCCTCCTGGAGAATAGAGACATTTATTTTTCAAGTTTGACGTCAGGAGTCCGCCTGGAGAACAGAGACGTATTTTTCAAGTTTGACGTCAGGAGTCCGCCTGAAGAACGGAGACATACAGTTTAAATTTTAAAAGTCAGGAGTCCGCCTGGAGAATAGAGACATTCAATTTCAAATTTAGCAATCAGGAGTCCGCCTGGAGAACAGAGACATACTTTTCAAGTTTGACGTCAGGAGTCCGCCTGGAGAATAGAGACATTCAATTTCAAATTTAGCAATCAGGAGTCCGCCTGGAGAACAGAGACATACTTTTCAAGTTTTACGTCAGGAGTCCGCCTGAAGAACGGAGACATACAGTTTAAATTTCAAAAATCAGGAGTCCGCCTGGAGAATAGAGACATTCAATTTCAAATTTAGCAATCAGGAGTCCGCCTGGAGAACAGAGACATACTTTTCAAGTTTGATGTCAGGAGTCCGCCTGAAGAACAGAGACACACAGTTTAAATTTTAAAAGTCAGGAGTCTGCTTGGAGAATAGAGACATTCCATTTCAAAGTTAGCAATCAGGAGACCACCTGGAGAATAAGGGAATACAATTCAAATTCTAAGTAGTCAGGAGCCCCCTGAAGAATAGAATGGCGATTTATTGGTTGAAATCTCGCCAACCTAAAGAAAGGAGTGGCATTTTTAAAGTTGTTGTTGAAGTTGGGAGCCCGCCCAGATAACAGAGGCATACATTTCAGTCTTTACATTTCAAGTGTTGAAGTTGGGAGCCCGCCCAGATAACAGAGGCATACATTTCAGTCTTTACATTCCAAGCGTTGAAGTTGGGAGCCCGCCCAGATAACAGAGGCATACATTCAGTCTTTTCATTTCAAGTGTTGAAGTTGGGAGCCCGCCCATAGAACAGAGGAATACATTTCAGTCTTTATATTTCAAGCATTGAAGTTGGGAGCCCGCCCAGATAACAGAGGCATATATTTCAGTCTTTATATTTCAAGCATTGAAGTTGGGAGCCCGCCCAGATAACAGAGGCATACATTTTAGTCTTTACATTCCAAGTGTTGAAGTTGGGAGCCCGCCCATAGAACAGAGGAATACATTTCAGTCTTTATATTTCAAGCGTTGAAGTTGGGAGCCCGCCCAGATAACAGAGGCATACATTTCAGTCTTTTCATTTCAAGTGTTGAAGTTGGGAGCCTGCCCATATAACAGAGGAACACATTCAACATTAATTTTCAAGTATTAAAGTTGGGAGCCCGCCCATAGAACAGAGGCATACATTTCAAGATCAAGTCACAGGACAATAAAATAGAGGGTTACAACAGGAATCCCCAGCAGAAAACAATAAAAATCCCCAGCATCAGGAAGCAGAAGGTTGCAATAAGAGGTCCCAGCAAAAACTCAAGTGCATGTGTCGAAAGGAAGGAAAGCATCGGAAGAAAAGCACCGGAAAAAATGCAAGCAGACAACAAAGCAAGGCAACAAGAAAAAATGCAGTATAGCCTAGCTTCTTGTTTTCTTTTAAGCAAGGTGTAACAAAGAGATCGGTAAGCAGTAGTAATAGCATGCAACAACAGTAACAATGCAGTCCCACGGTAGTCCCAGCTACCAAAAACTTCCCGAACTACATTGACCTGATTCTTGTTTAGCCCAGGATATGTAGGAAACCTTTGAAGCAAAGGTTCGGTCAAATCTTTTTCAAAAAAAATGCTTCACACAGAGTACTCGGATGGGCAAAAATCGCTCGCTTTATCTTTGCACGAAAACACTTCGTGTCTTCGGGCAAAGAGGGGCAGCTGTAAGCACGTGATTTTTGCCCAATATGATAATTACTCCCAAAAATTCAAAAATAAAATAATTTTCCTTGGTGTGGAATTTCTGTGATATTTTGTGATATTTTGTGTAAATATTTGAACGTTTGTCTGTGCATGTTTATTTGTTAAATTATTAAAAATACAAAAATATGTCGCATTTTCATGTAGGATTTAATTATACAATTGTTAGTAATTAAATTTGTTTTACAAAAATTAAAAATTACAAAAATAGGCGTCGTTTGCATTTTTAGCATTTAATGTCCAAATATACAATTTTATGCTTAATTATTGCTTAATCATGCGTTTATTGTTATTTGGAGTTAATTTGCGCTTTTATAACTTAATTTAGTTCTTAATAATAAGTTAAGTATTTTTATAATTTAGTTTTAGAGAAATAAAAGAAGAAAAGAGAGCGAAAATATAAAGAAAGTCGGAATTGGGCCTCTTCTTCGATTTCAAGCCTCAGGCCCAAAAAATGGCCCAATCTTCCCAAACGACCCAGTCCATTTCGAACTGGGTCGACCCAGTCCATAACCCAACATCCTATCATTTTTTATTTTAACAAAACAAAAACAAAACAAAAAGAAAACAAAAAAAGGGCCAAAAAACCCTAAAACTACTAAGTCATCCGCCACCCCCCCCTCATTTCCTTCTTCTTCCTCAAAACTCCAAAACACCCCATCCATGGCTGCCCCCCCCCCACAAACCCCAGCCTGCAACATCGACCACCCTCCCCCACGAATACCCCCTCACGTCGTCACACTCACACACACATACACAACCAAACGACGCAACCACCACGATAGTCCATCGCCCCAGAGTTGTTTCTCCATTGACGAGCTCAAGCTCGACCATGGACTGCCCGCTGCTTCTGCTTCATCGTCCTCCTAGCTGCTGCCTCACATCGTCTGTTTCTCGTTGCTGCTTCACCATGAACTACCACGCCAGACGTCCGCCATTAACGACCAAGCTCGAACAACCGAGTTACTGTTGCCTCACTTCGTCTTCTTCAGCTCGAACAGCCATAGCCGCTGCTTCATCGTCCAAACCACACCGTCGCCGCTGCTCCTCCTCGCGTCCGAGCTGCTGCTGCATCCATTTCAAGCTCCGATGTCCAGCAGTAGCGGATGCTACTGCTTCAGTCCAGTCGAGTTCGCGAACCTCGATGACTATGGCTTCTTCATTAAGCTGCTGCTGCATCCATTTCTCTTCATCGTCAGCTTCTTCTGCTTCATCTTCGTCATTTAGTTCAAGTGCCGATGTCCAGTAGTAGCGGATGCTACTGCTTCAGTCCAGTCGAGTTCGCGTACATGGATGAGTTTTGGTCGATGTCGTCGATCACTGTCCGGTTTCGTCGTTGGTTGGTCGTTGTTCGTCGTTTCATTTCCGGTTAGTTGGTTTTTGAATCTCATTTATCGTCCATATTTTTGTTTGGTATTTTTCGGATCTAAATTCGATAAATGATTCAATTCTTGTTTGGTTTGTTCTTCGTTGAAATAATTTTCTAGTTTGTTCATTATTTGGTGAATTTTTCATGTTTGTTTTATTGTTTAGGTAAATGTTGTTAGTTTAGTGTTAGTTAGATACAAATTGAAGTTTAATTAATTGTTTCCTCAATTTGTTTTATGTATTTTATGTATTTTCCAAAAATGGTCAATATTGTTAAAGTTCAAGTTTAAATTCATAATTGTTTCTTCTTAGGTTTTGTTTTGTTATTTGCCTAAAAGAATTTAGTTGTGATAGGGAAGTATGTTGGTTTAATCATTTGAATCCGTCATGTTGTTTTTGTTCAAAATAAATTTAATTCATGTCCATACTTTGTTTAATTGTTCTTGAATCCGAATTTTGTATAGTTTGATTTCTTGTTTATCATTTATGATTATTTCTTGAATTTGTCTCATAATCTTGTTTAAGTTTAATATAGGAATTGTTTGTTGTAATGTTTTTAGAGTAGTTGATTTTAAGTTCAATATTATTGAATTTAGAAATCTAAATATACTTGTTTGTTGTTGTTGTTGAATCCGAAAATAGGATTGTTTGTTGCTAAAATATTGTTCAATCAAATTTTAGTTGTTCTTTGTTGTTCAATTTGTGTTCATGTGATTTGTTGTTGAAATGTTGAAGAAATCATGTTCATGAAATTTGTTGTTTGAACATTGTTAAAAATTAATCATATTGTCTATATTTTGGTTAAGTTTGATTAATTGATGTGTTATAGCTGATGGGTAGTTTGGTAATTTATAGTACTTTCGGGGGTAAAATAGTAATTTGCAATAGGGTCGGAGGGGTAGTTTAGGAATTGTACATTTTGTAATTGTTTATATGAAGCATGGGGGACAAAATGAAATGGGGTGGGTTGTGATATGGTTATTTAATATAAAGGGGGGACAAGACAAAATTTAGTGGGGGGAATCTTGTATTATTTTATGTTAGGCATGGGGGACAAAATATAATGGGGTGGTGTGATATGTTTATTTAATGTAATGGGGATGAGTGGGAAGATAATGGGTTGGGTAGAGAAAAAATATTGATTTTAATTAATTGAAAGATTTATGGGATGGGTTATATATAAGAAGTCTTGAAACCAGAGATAAGAGAAGGACACACATATAGAGAAAAAAGAGAGGAAAAAATCTGACAGAAAGAGAATAAGAGAGAGAAAAAAAGGCTGAACATTTAAGATAGAGAAAATTCCGAAAAAATATTTAAACTTTCAAATAAAAAAAAACTAAAAAAAATATTCTGCTTTCTTTCATTGTTTGAAATTAACATTAATTGTTGTTGTGTCATCAAAGCTTGAAGTTTTTGTTTTGGGATTAATACTCCACCGGTTTGCAAACTCTGTTCCTGGGTTGTTACTGTTGCTGGATTGTTGCTGCTGTGCTGTATTGTTATTACTGCTGCTGATTCTCATCTTCATTTTCTTTTGCTTCCAAATCAGGTACACAATTGACACGCTGGTTATTGTAATCCGAAATATGAAGTATGAATACGAAAAATGAAGAGTTGAAATTCTGAATTATATTTAATTATATTCTGAATTTTATTTGTATGTATAAATTATTTAGCTTGCAAAAAATCAGAATCATGTAGATATTTAATACATATAGTGAAACATCGGATGATAGCTTAACGGACGAACTACCTATATATTGCCTAAAAATAAATAAATGGTGTAGTAACTTCGTCTAGTTAATTCGCTATTGTTGGATGATTATCATGTCTCAAAAAACACGTTAGTTTATCAAAATAGACCATTTTGGAACTTGGAAGAATGTTGTTTAATTAAATATTATTGGTCAATTTCAGCCTGTAAATAAATTAAGACGTTTTTTTATTATTATTTTGTAGAGACAAATTTAATAGAGAATAATGTAGGCATTTTAGGATTGTCTTTTAAAAATAAATGAGACGAGCCTCGCCGAATAAAAAATACAAAATTGTGGGGCCCTCAATAAATATTTAATTGAGTATTTAGAATTCGGGATGGACTGTTTAGTGAATTCCACAGTCTTACCCATAAATAATAATACGCTAATCGCTTTAGGCACGATTTAATAATAATACATTCTTAAACACGGGTGCGCATTTATGCGACCCAAATCCAAATCCTAAAACATTGAATAAAAATACGTTCCGGATCGCGGGTGCATTTTATGTGACGCAATCCAAAGACATATTTTTAAACGATGTTCACATTCTTGTAAAAATAATAATAACAATGCGGTTAAAAGATAAAATTTGCACATAAGTTCATATTTGTATAAAATCAGATAATCAAGCCGAATATAACAGTTGAGCGACCGTGCTAGAACCACGGAACTCGGGAATGCCTAACACCTTCTCCCGGGTTAACAGAATTCCTTATCCGGATTTCTGGTACGCAGACTGTAATATGGAGTCATTCTTTTCCTCGATTCGGGATTAAAATTGGTGACTTGGGACACCCTAAATCTCCCAAGTGGCGACTCTGAAATAAATAAATAAATCCCGTTTCGATTGTCCTTTAATTGGAAAAAAACTCCCTACGTACCCCTTGGGTATGTGAAAAGGAGGTGTGACAACGTCCACCTGGAGAATGAGGATAAAGAATTAAAGAAGAAATCAGGCGTCCACCTGGAGAATGAGGATAAAGAATTAAAGAAGAAATCAGGCGTCCACCTGGAGAATGAGGATACAGAATTAAAGAAGAAATCAGGCGTCTACCTGGAGAATGAGGATGAAGAATTAAAGAAGAAATCAGGCGTCCACCTGGAGAATGAGGATGAAGAATTAAAGAAGAAATCAGGCGTCCACCTGGAGAATGAGGATGAAGAATTAAAGAAGAAATCAGGCGTCCACCTGGAGAATGAGGATGAAGAATTAAAGAAGAAATCAGGCGTCCACCTGGAGAATGAGGATGAAGAATTAAAGAAGAAGTCAGGCGTCCACCTGGAGAATGAGGATAAAGAATTAAAGAAGAAATCAGGCGTCCACCTGGAGAATGAGGATGAAGAATTAAAGAAGAAATCAGGCGTCCACCTGGAGAATGAGAATGAAGAATTAAAGAAGAAATCAGGCGTCCACCTGGAGAATGAGGATGAAAAATTTAAGAAGAAGTCAGGCGTCCACCTGGAGAATGAGGATGAAGAATTAAAGAAAAAATCAGGTGTCACCTGGAGAATGAGGATGAAGAATTGAAGAAGAAATCAGGCGACCACCTGGAGAATGAGGATGAAAAATTAAAGAAGAAATCAGGCGTCCACCTGGAGAATGAGGATGAAGAATTTAAGAAGAAATCAGGCGTCCACCTGAAGAATAAGGATGAAGAATTGAAGAAGAAATCAGGCGTCCACCTGGAGAATGAGGATGAAGAATTAAAGAAGAAATCAGGCGTCCACCTGGAGAATGAGGATGAAGAATTTAAGAAGAAATCAGGCGTCCACCTGAAGAATGAGGATGAAGAATTGAAGAAGAAATCAGGCGTCCACCTGGAGAATGAGGATGAAGAATTGAAGAAGAAATCAGGCGTCCACCTGGAGAATGAGGATGAAAAATTTAAGAAGATGTCAGGCGTCCACCTTGAGAATGAGGATGAAGAATTGAAGAAGAAATTAGGCGTCCACCTGGAGAATGAGGATGAAGAATTGAAGAAGAAATCAGGCGTCCACCTGGAGAAGGAGGATGAAGAATCGAAGAGGCAATCAGGCGTCCACCTGGAGAATAAAGGAATACAATTGAAGGATCAGTAGTCAGGCGCCCACCTGAAGAACAGAATGGCAATGTAGTTTGACATTACGGGTTGAAGTCAAAAGCCCGCCTATGTGAGAATGGAGCACACGTAAAGTCAATAAAGCAGAGGAGTCCAACCAAATCCCCAGCAAGAAACAACAAGAGTCCCAAACAAATAAAGGAAATACGAGGCACAATGAAAGGAAATGCGGAACAAGTCAGAAGCAAAAGATGCCCAAAAGTCACCAAGACATCAAGACAACAAGAAACGCAAGGGCATGATCTAGATAAGATTCTGTAATTCATATACCATAGTCTAGTTTAGCCTTTGTTTTACCTTTGAAGCAAGGTGTAATAAGGAGGTCAGCAAGCAGTAAAAGCAGCACGAAACAGCAGTAGCATCACAGTCCCATGGTAGGCATCATCACGATCCCGAAGGTAGGGATTTTGGGTCGTGACAACGGTCCAAATATATAACAATTTCGTAAAGCATGATTTTCAAATTCAAAGCTTTAAAACTTTTTAATATTTTACAATAGTGTTTAACCTCTTATCTTCACGTTTTCACACTCAAACAAGATATATAGGGTGTTTGGCTAAGCTTATAAGCTGATCAAACTAGCTTATAAGAACTTTTCGGCTTATTTAAGCGTTTGATAAAGTTAAAAGTGCTTATAAGCCAAAAATAAGCCAAAAGCCATTGTGAGCACGTGATTTTTGCCTCACGAAAATTACTCCAAAATAATTCAAAAAAATAATAAAACAATTTTTGCTTAGTGTGCAATTTTTAGAATTTGTGTGGCATTTATTAAATATTTGTGTTATGTCCGTAAATATCTACTTTGTTTGTTAAAATGAAAAATAAAATAAAAACACATGTTGCATGATAATTAGGATTTAATTATGCATTTAAGAGTTAATTAAAAGAAAATCATAAAAAATATGCATTTACCTTATTTTGGTCATTAATTATATCATTGTGTAATTAATGTTTTGTCTATGTGTTAACATTTGTTAAAAAGTAATTAATATTTTGTAAGAGTAATTTTGTTTTTATAATTTTAATTAGGATTTTAATAATTAAGGAATAAAATTGGAAATTGAGAAAATTAATTAAAGAGGCAAAACGAATCTGGGCCAAAATCTTAAACAAAATCAGGCCCAAACAAATCAAACCCCTCAGCCCAATCCAAACCCCCATGTCCGGTCCAATTTAATCAAACCAAACGACGGCGTTTTGTCGCGTTTCATCAAGGACCGTTGGATCAAATCCATCCAACGGCTGAGATCCCACATCCCTTACCCGTAACCTTTACCCGACCCACTGCCCCGATCCAGCCTGACCCCAACCTTTAACCAAACGACAACGTTTGGTTAAATGAATTAATCTCAACCGTGCATCTTAATTGATCCAATGGATGAGATCAATCCACCCCACCCCTATATAAAGTCCAAATCCCTACCCCGGCCCCCTAACTAAACACCCCCCCTCCCTACTGTTCATCATCCTCTCCGGAATCACACCCCTAACCCTAGCCGCCTTAACTCTCCATTGCCTGAAACCCGGCGGCAACAACGCCGCCGGTCACCACCTTAACACCCTCGACTCCTCACAACCCCCTCTTTACGGATCCAGGGTTAATTTCCTTCAAATCAGGCCCCAACTCTTCGAATCTTAAATCGTAGGTTGGTCTGAAAACTCAACCACCTCCGATGGTCTCCAAATTAACACCGTAGCTTCCCCTAACTACCCTAGCTATGGATCTGGTGTTGGTTTGGCTCGAATCACCTCAGAGCTCTTCGAATCTTCTTTTGAAGGTTCGAGCCAAACATGAACTCGCCCAGTTTCGTTCCAAACTAACACCAAATGACCCCTAGGCCTCCCTCACCCTTGTGTCATCTTTGGTTCCCTTCGAATCTGCCCAGAATTGGTCGAACCCCAAATCAAAGAATCTGAAACCCTAAAAATTTCCAATCGTGGAATTTTTCCAATTCAAGTGAAGGATTGAGGTCTAAGAGACTTTAATCGAGGTATTCTCAATTGAGAATACTTCGAATAAAGTCTGTTCAGCCTCAAAAAGGTTCGAATCTAAGTTGAGTCTGAGTCCGAGTAAATTTAAAGATTCAGAGGTATTTTTCCTGTTTTTCTTTTGTTTCCTACATGTATTGTGTTTTAGTAACCTGTGTAATTTTTCATATTTTTTGTTTATTTAATTCTGTGATTCTGTCTCCTACCCGCTTACTTGATCAAAATGTGAAACTATTTCTGTTGGTTGTGATTATTTACAATGTGAGTAATCGACTCGATTAAGTTCGTCGAGTAGTTATATTATAGAATCCTGTTTCTGAAAATGTTGTTTGAAATAATCTGTTTATCGGTTGTTTGTTGACAATTGTTGTAAATAATCAGTTTAATTAATACTCGTCAGTTAAATCATCCTTGATTATATTTCAATGAGTCTGTCAGATGAATGATGTGTGTATGTTGATTTCTGAACATTGAGTTTCAGGGCATTGTCAGTATATTGACAATGTTCTTGTGTTTGTTTGATCTTAGTTCAATGTTGAAGTTCAGTTTGAATTGTTATGCTGAATTCAGTGTAATGTTATTGTGATGTTGGGTTTGAATTCAAGTTTACAAGGGTTGATTAGATACAACTGTGTTAGGAGGTTGATTAGATAATGTTAATAGGATTGGTTATAGCTGTTTGAACAGAGTGTAGAATCTGTTCTGATTTTGTATTAAGAACAGTAATTACAGTAGGATTTCAGGGGTATTTGAGGAATAAAACAGTGAGGGTAATTTGATAATAGTAGTGTGCTGATAGTGGAGTGTAATGGATATAATTTAATGTAATAATGGGAAACAAAGGGTAATAGGGATGCTGAAAATCAGGATAAGATCACTTAATGGGATTTAAAGTAGTAAAAGCAGATTTTAATGGGACTTTCTGATTTTTAAAAGAAGAAGGGGGTCCGGGCAGCACTGAAAGGAAAAGGGGCAGACCTGTATAAATACAGGGATCTGTTTATAAAGAAGGGGCAGTTTTTGAGAGAGAGGGAGACCGAGATTTTAATACACACAGATATAGATATTAAGAGATACACAGAGAGAGACAGAGAGAAAATCTGGACAGAAATTAAGTGAGGAAAAACACACAGAAGCAGAAACAGAAATCTGAAAAGAAAGAAGAAAAAATAGAAAAAGAAACAGAAAATAGAGCACTCATATACACATAGAGTCTGAAACCGATAACAGAAAAGGAAAAGGAAAATATGAAACATTGTTTTTTGGAATCTGTCCGGGTCTGTTTTTTGATACTGCTTGGTTTTAAAATCTGAAATTCTTTAAGAAGTCTTGTTATTGTGCATCTGGGTTCCTCGGGTCTTTCTTTGTTGATCAAATCTGTTGAACACTGGTATATTCTGCTGATTTTGTTGTTGCTGTCACTGCTGAAATTTACTCCTTCTACCTTCATTTCCAGGTACATATCTGTAAACTCCTGTCATGAAAAGCTTCAACATGACAAATAAATAAAGTTCGGGAATTATAATTCTATTTTCCATTCGTCCAAGTTCATTAGTTTAAAATTTGGTTTTGTTTCAGTTGATTAATATAGTAGTACGTTTGACGTGATGAATATAAGATAATTGTTACCTCTTGAAGTTCGTATAAGTGTTGTAATAATGTCATCTATTTCGGAATTTTCATTAAGTGAAGTCATGATTGAATTGTCAAAGTAGGGAACATGGCATAAAATGGGCCATTAATTACATCCCGTAATATTGTTAGCTAAATGTAAAGTAGAATGGAAGTATCAAGAAATTACATTATTAGTATATCTTGTCAAAAATTTGATTTTTGTTTAGATTGATATAAGTTGTATGTTCATATATGGCATGATAACGGGTATATATATAACCATATGTGAAAGGTGAGTTGATATAGTTCGTTACGATGTTAGAATGTTATGAACGGTTCAGACGTATAACTATGTTGCATGTAATGCAATTTTATTGAATCGATTTGTATAATAATCCCTTTTTATCAACTTGATGCCTATCTACCATCGTAAACAAATTAACCAAACGATTACAACTTTGTATTAAAAACAAGTAATGTAGAAGGTGATTAGGTTTATAGATTATAACAATTTTAAAAATATAAAAAATAGTATTCGCCTCAAATAGAATAATGAAGATTCTTCGAAAATATCATTTCCTTTCTTACATCAATTCTTTCCCAATGTTTATACGTAATTCGCACGTTGTTTATTTGGGTAGTCAAATATTGTATTCACTATAAATGGTAGTATTAATCACACGTTGTTCATTTTTACTCCTTAAATTCGAATGGCTTGGAGGAATATAATTTATACGCGAAAAAATATAATTTGTGGTCAACACTCAATAATTTGTGAATCCTTTTCGAGTAATTTAGAGGCGTCTCAAATAGTGATTTACCATGACTTTCACAAAAAATATATGGATGTAATAAACAATTTGTGAAAAAATTTATACTACCATCAAGAATTTTTTTTTTTTGATTAGGGATACGTTCGCGTGACCTGATTATATTTCTAAAAAAAAAAGCAATTCGGATTATGCGTTCGCGCAGCTTCGAGCAAATATTTAATAAAGGGATTTTTTGGAGAATATCAAATTAATTTCATAAAAACCCGAGATGTGCGGTTCACTATTTAATCAATACAAGAGCGACAAACGTCCTTAATTTTATTCTAAGCACGATTTCAAACATATGATTTTTATAATAAAAATATAAAAAAAATATTGTCAACCCTATTGTGTACACGTATGCGTGGCACGATGCTCTACATTTATAAAAGGTACATAATACGAATATACGTACGCGTGATTCGTTTATATAATTGTAAACAATCTAAACAAAAGCGGTAATAAAATTGGGCAACAAATAAAAAATGTATTTAACAAATCAAGATAATTAAGCCAAATATAAAAATGGTTAAGCGACCGTGCTAAAACCACAGAATTCGGGAATGCCTAACACCTTCTCCCGAATTAACAGAATTCCTTACTCAGGATTTCTGGTTCGCAGAATAACAAACAGAGTCATATTCTCCTCGATTCAGGGATTAAAACCGGTGACTTGGGACGCCTTAAAATTCCCAGGTGGCGACTCTGAAAAAAATAAATAAATCCCGTTTCGACTGTCCTTTAATTGGAGAAAACTCCCTACGCCCCCCGCGGGGGCGGAAAAAGGAGGTGTGACAGCCATAAGGTGGTCACCCCTAGCTTATGAATTTTTACCTTATAAGCACTTTAAACTTGACCAAGATTTTTACTTTTTTATCCTTAAAATATTTCTTTTTAGAACAAAGCTCCTACATTGATACTCACTGTCCCCCCACCCCCTCCTCCCCAACCGTTTCAAGTCTGCAATTCTCATTGATTATTTAAGATAAGAAAATTCTTTATTCCTTTGCATACTTATATATATATGTAATTGTGTATTAATCTTTGAACTGTATGTAATAAATGAGGATATATCAAACTTTTGGTGTATTGCTTTCTAAGTGTTGTAGTGATGAAGACAATGTTTATTTCTCTTCAAATAATTTGTCCTATTTAGGTTTATTTTTTACTGAGAAACTTTTGTCTATTTATTATTATTATAACTTATGACTATACGCTTATCATAAAATAAATTATATTTATCATAAAAATTATCTTATCTAAGTACAATTGTATTTAAAATAAAATGACAAATAGAATATTTTGTATTTGAATCGATCTGGAATCTAAAATTTTGAAGAAATTACGCCCTTATAAGTGTAAACAATTCTAAGGTTATTTAAGTCATTTTAACAGAAAAAGAGCTTATCAACACTTTTTTATTAAATACTGCAACAAACATTATCAATTTCAGCACTTGTACCCAAACACGTAACTGCTTATTTATTAAATCAGTTTCAGCACTTAACAATTTTTTTCAGCACCTAATGTTTATCAGCTACTTCAAATCAGCTAATCCAAACGGGCTCGTAGTTTTCTTAAAATAGCCAAAGTTGGTAGTTCAGTATTAACAACACGGTTGCAACCACAAAAAAACGATTTTTTACGTTCCACGCGAATTTCAAATACCAAATATCCATTGTTTACGCTTTAATTTTGAATTAGAGCTAACATTAAATACATTTTATTACTTTAAAGCTGCATAAATTAACTTTAGAAGTTGAATCAACTGGAAAATTAGATTAGGGAGAGAAAATAGGGAAGGTTGAAACATAATCTCTTACTTTGTATACAATTGGTAAATACATTTATGTTAATTAAATAAAAACCTTGTTAATACTTAATAGCAGTAATTAGGATTATACTTTTACATATATAGGTAAAAGCCCGTTAAATTAGTCTATTTAATATTTTCAAGCCGAGGATCCACTTCGTTTAAAGAAATTTTCTATTTTATCCTTAATGACATACTTTTGTAGATACAAAAATTTCATGTATAATTGATGCCATAAGATATCTTAGAAGTTGTTCCTTTTTCTTGAACTCCACCTATGTCAGTCAAACTACATAACATAAATTAATACGGAGAGAGTATTAGCTAGTTTTCGTGTATGTGCATTTCTCGTGGTAGTAACTAAAATAGAAAAAGCTTATCATTTTCTTGCCATTTTTTTAATATATGAACCTTTTGAGACGATAATCACCCATAAATCATAGCTAATATTTTTAATATTTTATAAATCAATAAGGTTGTTGTATTTTCTTCAGTTTTATAAACCTATACTAAAATGTTTTTGCCACTTTGTAGATACAGATAAGAACCTCTGAAATTTGAGATTTTCATCTTTACAGGCTCGTCGTCTGCAGCGGAGCCAGTATTATAGTTACGGGTTTGACATAATCTAATAACTTTGGCTCAAATTCTGTATTAATTAAAAAATTATTGAATAGTACAATAGTCTATGTAGAACTCAACAAGCAAAAAGGATTATGGTCCAACGTAACTCATAAACTAAAAAATTTAGTTCCGCCTCTACTCATCGTTTTGCTTGGAAGACGTTGCATGCATGGGGATTGGGGGACTCAATCTTTCCATCTAACTATTTATGGTCTTATATATATATATATATATATATATATATATATATATATATATATCCTTTGTCCCATTAATTTAATTCATTTTTAATCTTGAGGGTCAGACAACTTTTTTCTTATAGTAACTTTTTCTTATGCATGGCTTTTAAATATTTTAAGTTGTTGTTAACTATTGTGACTTATAGTACATAATTTTCAAATATGTAAATTCTTTTTTTAAAAGAAATTAAAATTATATATCCAAATTCGCGATTAAAAGTAAAAATTTGACTCTTGACCTGGTTATACGAGGATTCCCATGCCATATTTGATAAATTCAATCCGAACATTTTGTTCATGAGATAGTTTTATGCAAAACTCCCAATAACCGCCCCTTTGACTCTTTTTTCAGTTTTCACAATTGGGTGGCTGTTTACCGGGAAAATCGCTTGCCCGTTTTAACAGTAGGGATGTACCCTCCCCAGACCCCACTGGTGGGATTTTAATGGGTTGTTGTTATTGTTGTTTTAATGGTTGTTTCCATAAAGGAAAAGGGGTTAAAGCAAGTGAATAAAATATAACCGTATGAAAGTTTAAAACGAGAAATGCAATGAATCAAGAAGACGATGTTTAAGATATCAACCCAATAGAGTCATACACTTTTTGTATTGATTAAAGTTCTTTCTTTCAAAAATCATACATAGAGAGATATCAACCCAATAAAGTCATGCACGTTTTTCTTTTGCTAATTCGAGGGCCAGAAATTCTATAGATATTGGCACACAGTTCTACCCTTCTCCACTTGCATACCAAGCTTTTTTCTTCAGCATGGTTCAAATACGTGATGTGTGCTTAAACCACATATCATGTTTTTGCTCTCTCGCCACGTTCTAAACCCAACTCACGTACCACTTGAATTGGCGAACAACCGAATCCTTGGGACCTTCATCGGCCCCAAAATGTAATGAGTCGAAATCGGATGTGCCAAACGACCCCTCGATAGTAGCTCTTGGGAGTCATCAGCGTGTTATCTCTGGATACCTTTGATCCGTTGAGTGAGAGCCTTTTCACACGAGACTCCCGAATCACTATAACCCACTTTCGTCTCTATTCAACTAGTCGGTCTCACAGTTAGGCAAGCCAAAGCCTTGAAGGTTCAATTTGCAATCCTGTTACTCTGTCTCAGGCTAGCTAACATTATTGGAATTGTCTTAAGTTAGACATGTTGTCAAATTATGGAACCTGAAATATCCACCATATGGCATCAGGGACATTCCTTCATGATTGTGAAAAGTAGTTCATGTTCTAGTCCCTGCAGGGTGCAGGGTAAGGTGGGAGCTTGTCATTCACTTATATACTCGTGTCAGTCAAGGTGTATGTAGATCTATTCAAAATTTTCATGAATTTGGTTGGAAAAACATGAACGTCTCTATAGAGAATTAAAATTTCAATGTGATAGTGGGTTGCTCGGGATTCGAACCCCAAACTGGTCGAATGGATTAGATTGAGTCATGTGTTATTTAGGTAGTGTATGCTGTTGAATTTTTAGCCATAAGTAAAGAAAAAAGTTTCAACAATGGAACATATATTACCAGAATCAATAGAATTACACTCTTTCTACACAAAAGCATTCTGCATTTCTTATTACATCTTGTATGTACAACAACCAAAAGACAAAAAGAAACAAAGGATATGACTAAAAGGCAGCCCCGTGCGCTAAGATTTCGATATGCGCAAGGTCCGGAAAAGGACCAGATCAGAAAGGTGTATTGTACGCAGTCTTACCCTACATTTCTACAAGAAGTTGTTTCTACGGCTCGAACCCACCTCCTGACCACAGTACAACAACTTTACGAGAGGCTCCCCTTCGACAGCAAATCAAGATTCAGAACTCTTTTCTAACATGGTTTCAAGAATCACAGACCTAGGATTCACCATTGGTGGACCTTTCTCTCTTCTTTCCAACTCTTCAAGCCTAAAAGAAATCAATCTATCCCAATTCCCACCTTCAAAAAGCACAGCAGCTTTTCCATCAGTAATCCTTTGCACAATCCCACAATACATATAATATGGATTATTAGAATTCTTAACAATAGCAATCATTCCAGGTAATAAAAGCGGTAATTCAGGTGGCTTTGGTTTCTTCACAAGACTCAGATTAAAACCCTCCATTCTTGATTCTGTTTTCTTAGGTGGTGGATTTTTTTCTATGAATTTCTTTAAACCTTTTTCACCTCCAGGAAATCCACCAACTAACCCCATCATTTCTTTCTCAAATCCATCTTCAGGAAATTCCCCAGTTTCCATCTTTTCTTGATTATTATTATTATTATCAACAGTTGCTGATTTTGCTGAGGATTGTTCTTCTGAAACTGACTTTTTTAGCTCTTTTTGTATACCTTCTTCTCCATTACAAAGACCTCTACCTCCAAGAATCTCATAAAGATTGAATTTTGCAGTAGTAATTGAGGTAAAAGATGGTTTCAGAGTTGATTTAGTATGAATATTACTAGGGTTAAGGTTGTGAGATTGACCAAAAAAGTTGGATTTTTTTAGAGGTGGGGTTTGAATTTGAAGGCTTGAGAGTTGAAAGGAAGAAGAAGAAGCCATGATTTGATTATCAAGAATTTGGATTTGGGAAGAAAGATGGTGAGAAGTGTTTTGTAGAAATGAGAGACTGAATTCTGACCACGAATTTGTTTGTACTTTGATATCTTCAATTGACAAATGAAAGACACTGAGTCAGTGTACTGTGTACATTTGTAAGAGCTGTTTAAATTTTGTAGTAGTACATTATCCTTTCACTTCCGTCATTTGTTTCTCTTTCTCCGCAAAAAAATAAGTAGTGTAATTACTTACCTTTTACTCGGCGGCGGAGGCTGGATTTCCTCTAAGGGGTTTCGAAAAAAAAATTGAAAGAGATTGTGGCCATTTGAAATTGAACCAATATAACAAAAATTTTGAACTATTTTAATCACTGAGCTACACTTTTGGACAATGTCAAGAGGATCCAAAACATAATATATAAAGGTAAAAAATAAATTTTGTTTTATATATACAATATAATTTTTCGGCGAAGGGGGTTAACCCCTTTATGTCCTCTAAATCCGCTCCTACTTGTACTTGTATTTACATTAGATTATATTAATTATCATTGATTAAATTATCAATAGAGATGTAATAATATTCCATCCGTCTCAAATTAGCTTTCACATTTCGCTTCTCAAGTGTTAAATTATATGAACTTTGATCAATGTATTGAAATATTTTTTTCATCATATTGGTATGAAATAAATTGTAACTTGTAGTATTTTTTATATAGTTTTAAATATCTAAATTTAAATTTTAAAATATTGAGTTACAATTTATCATTGAAGATTATCAAATTGACTCTCGAAAAACTAAATAGGATAAGTAATTTGGAACGAAGGGAGTATATATTAACTAGACATAGTAGAAATAAAAAGTACTTATAAAAGACGCATATCATATGCTTATTGATTTAATGTAAAAGTAAAATATGTGTAACATTTTTCCTATTATAGTCACAACTTGAGGGAATAGCAGGAGCTGCAAAGAGTGTCGTCCTTTAAAACATACCAGCTAGACCATCCAAATTTTACATGTTCATTTTTTGCCCCGTCAATTTTCGTAAAATGAGCATATTTAGTTCTATTAATCATATTAATGGTAATCCATCGGGGTTGTCCAGTCGGTTTGGAGGACGGTTATCCATACGGATGACTTGGGATCGAATCCCTCCTCAATGCCTTGTGGGTTGAACCGGTCGCACAGGGCTTCCCTAGTGCGGTATGAGGTTTACCAGTTGACACAAAGTGCTCACCGCAGAGTGCTCACTTGAATGGCAGAGATTGTAGCGATTACGGGTTTTCCCTCTTACTAAAAAAAATCATATTAAAGGTACTTGATGATAGGCTATAATTACGTATTTTAGTTGATTATTACACTCTAATTTACCGCACTTTCGTGGAGTTTGCGCTTTAATCGCTAGTGCTTTGCACTAATTGTGTGTTTTATGCCTTATAGGAGTGATTCCGAGCTATGTAGATGTTATGGAATAAATTCAAGTGATTTAGAGCTTTGAAATCTGAGTAAAAGCCCAAGGAATTAAGCCGGGATCTTATTCGGGGATCAACGGATGATAGAGCAACGAAACGAAGAATCGAGTAGGTATATTGCGCACTGTCTAGTAAAATAAACATAACTTTTCACTCAAAACTCCATTTGGGATTCACAATATATGGTTAGAAAGATAACTCAAAGGGCTACAACTTTTATGTTTTATATTTTTCGAAATTCCAAACAGAACAGGGTGAAAAATGCGCGAAAAGTGCTCCGCGGTTAGATCCGCAGCCGCGGTCAGAACATGGCCAAAATCCGCAGTCAGGTTCATGGTCCAATCCGCGGCCGCGGACGTCCTATCCGGGAAAAGTGTCCTTTTCGTATAGGAGAAGGTATAATTATTTGGGCACAACCATACTTGGTATATATACATGGAAAACGGTATTTTGAGGACCTTTGACATACTTTTGCATAATTTAGACCTAAGGAGGCCAAGGAGACCGGAGATTCGATCTAAGTAGGCAAGAACACACTAGGAGTAAGGCGGAGAATTCTTCTATGAGTTTTTTACTTCCTTCTTCCTATTTTCATTATTGGTTATAACTTTTAGTATTGTGGTTTTACATACTATTATGAATAACTAATTTGTTATCTAGAGTTTTGATAGAACCTTTTATAGGATGAATTCTTGTTAGGTTTTAATATAATTTAGCCTTTGAATTTATCTATTTGTTCAGCTACGTATTTATTTTAGTTGATTGAATGACCATCGATTGACTGTGCCTATTTATTATGTGTTGCTTGAGAAAAGATACATATTTAGGTGGTTGTTGAACGACGTCACTCTTAACGTATGTGAGAAATCAATACAACAGGTTTAAAGGTAGGTTTAAGAAATAACAAAGCCTTGACGTGGTCATAATGAGCGGTTAGATAAAGTCAACTAGCGTAGTTCGAGAGAATATATCTAGTAAATTGTTGTAGTTGCTCGAGAGAGAATTACGACACCTAAAGTGCTCACGATCAGTAGAGAATACATTGGCGAAATTGTAGGGAACATAGCTAGAAGGATTCCGACAATTGGGGGAAATCATAATTCTAGACCTCCTTAATTTAGTCTCCAACCTTTTGTTTCGTTAGTTGATAATTTTACCGCTTTATAGTATTTGCTAGTTAAGTAGTTAGAAATATAGATCTCAATCTTTATAATTTAGAAAATTGTTCAAACTTGTCTTTTTAGTGATATTAAACAGATATAGCTAAGCCTTAATTCTCTGTGGGATTCGACTCCGGACTTTTAGACCGGATTATATTTGCAGCGATCGCTTATCCTTTTTAGGACTAGAGTTGGGCATGACCAATACTTTTAGCAATGATATACCAAAATCTTCACAAAATAAAAGAAATCTCGAACGCGACAATATCATTTTTTGCTAAAATAATTTACTTTATTTAGGTTAATTAGCTAAAAAATAATACTTAAATGAATTACCCATGTTGTACATTGAACAATGGAAGGACATGCTCGAAGAGAATCTTGACCTATACATGACATTTTAATTTCAAAGTAGTTAATTGTTTGTTTACCTGTATAACAGTATAGTTGAATTTATATGTGATTTCTAGACAAGTGAATTTATGCTATCCTAAAATAATGAAGTAATTGAAGAAATATGTAATACTTAGCCTTGATATAAAGATGAAATAGTAGAAATAGTGATTCCGGGCGCAACAACAACAAGAATAAAAACAAGAAGATAAAATTGTATAGAGTTTTGAGCAGATTCTAGTATCAGTTTTTACCATAAAATTTGGAGTCAATCACTCAAATGGTCACTCAACTATTTCAAATTATCTTCTAAAGTCACTTTTCTTTCGTTTGTAACAACAAAGTCACTCAACTATGCATATTGCACTCAGAAGGTCACTCGACTAGATTTTTCAAATTTTGGATTGTCAAATATCAATTTTACCCTCTAAATTATAAACATTAATCTAATTTCTAAAAACTTTTTAATATTATGAATTTTCATTTTTAATTTATATTACGGACTTACCGATAGAATAAATAAATATTATTTATAAATTAAAAAAATAAAAGGTATTTAAGCATCTATAATGCTGGAATAACAAAATAATGAGCATAGTAAAAAAATTAATTAGAATAATTTATTTGTAATAATAATTTTAATATCAACAATAAAAATTCAAAAATTTATTTACACAATTCAGAATGAAAGAAAACAAAGGTTGTAGAATATATATTCCATGCACGTAATATAAATATAATTATTTATTCCATGCACGACTTAACATATTATATTATTAGAAGCATAATAATATAATTGAGCATAATTTTCAAGAATATATAATGTATATTATAAAAATACCTTTATTTAAATAATTATTTTTATATTATGTGCATGTAATATAATTTTTAAAACCTTTATTTTCTTTCATTTTGAATTGTGTAAATAAATTTTGAATTTTGTTGTTAATACTAAAATTATTATTACTAACAAATTATTCTAATTAATTTTTTTACTATGCTCATTATTTTGTTATTCCAGCATTATATATGCTTAAATACTTTGTATTTTTTTGAATTTATAAATAATATTTATTTATTATATAAGTAAGTCCATAATATAAATTAAAAATGGAAAATCACAATATTAAAAAGTTTTTTTTAAAAAAAGTAGATAAATGTTTATAATTTAGAGGGTAAAATAAGTATTTAGCAACCCAAAATTTAAAAAATCTAGTTGAGTGACCTTGTGAGTGCAATAGGCATAGTTCAGTGACTTTGTTGTTACGAACGAAAGTAAAGTGACTTTAGAAGATAATTTGGGATAGTTGAGTGACCATTTGAGTAATTGACTCAAATGTCCTTTACAATGATAACAAAACTCACTATCTATAGCTATATCTACGGAACGAGGTCCTAGGATCGTGCCCTTCTTTAATGTTAATTGTGAAGGCCATTGATGAAGATGTAACGGTGACCATAAATGCCAAATTCCTTATAACGGGCAGTACTTAATGCTGTGAAATATTTTTCATTAATACCACCGGGTGGAGGATATTTATTATCTCTTTATGAATGTCATTCTTTCTGGTACCAAATAAAATAATTGTTTTCGATTTCACGTGTCATTCTTTTAAACAATCACCCGTGACAGCATATTATACCACTGTTGGTGTGAAGTTTGCCTTTGTAGTTATTTTTACTAATTTCTTATGCTGTTGAATTCAATTGTTAACGACTCTTAAAGCAACATTTGCTCAATTCATAGTGTACTCGCGTTTCAAACATTGAAAATTGGTTGACAATTCTGTAATGACTTGTTAAAGAATCAATAATTATAATTAGCACAATGCGCTCTTAATTCTAGTTAATAAACTACACGAACTGGACTCAAGACCATTATCAGGACGACGATACCAACAACCATCAGTAAAATTCCACTAGTACGGTCTTGGGAGGGCAGTGTGTACGCTAACCTTACCTCTACCCCTCGGAAATAGAGAGACTGTTTCCGAAAAACCTACCGCTTCGTGCTCCGCTTCTCTCGCGCTTGCTTGCGTGGAGGCTTAGAGCTCTTTTTGCTAGGTCCAAAAGATCTGATCCAACAGAAATCTCGCATTGAGCGTAGCTGATATGCGGCAAAGGCCTTGTTATTTATAGGAGAGATTAGGAAGATGGTATCTCGTACACATTCCGACGATTGGCCGAGCGAATAAGCCAACTTCAAAGTGGATTTGAGTATCTTGAATGAAGGCCTAAGTGATGCTCATCAGTGTCGGGACATCGCTAAAAAACGAATAGATAGGTGGTTCAGTATAGTTTTAGTCAAAAAGACGAAAAGAGAAGGCCATTATCAAGACTGGTTACTAATTAGCCTAACACTTTTTATTATGACACAATAAAATTTGGTTAATTTAGACCTTTAATTTGAGAAAATCTCAAATCTATCTATACAAAAGACAATTAATTATCGAAATGAACTAAGACCTAGTAGGGAGCAACAAGTACAGAAAATTAATATAATCGACATCAAAGAGGTACTAATCGGAGCACAACTGATTGATTAGTTAACTTCGACTTACTTACGAAAAGATGTTGTTTCATTAATTTTTAGTTATTCTTGGTATTATTCTCATTCCGTAAATTATTTCTATTTAATGCGATACTAAACCCCAAAAAGAAATTGTAAGTGTTGTTTATGTTCAGAGGAATAGAAAAGTGTGTGAAATAAATAACGAAAATTAGCTTTAATTGATATCGACTAAGTTTACGAAATAAATTTAAACTCCTTAAAACTCCATCGAATCAAGTTTCAGCTCAAACTTAGAGCTCGCTTTAGAGCGCCAAACCAAGTTTGAAGCTTTACAACCATGTTTAATTTTGCTTGTTCAGATTGTATTATTCTTATCATGAATTATAATTCAAATACTTGCATCTTAATTAGGCTTTCAGGATTGTTTGGTTGGTCTTGTACAGTTGTACACAAATTTAATCTCAGTATAAAGTTTTGTATAAGTATTATAGTTTGGCTGAGCCCATAAGAAATAACTTTTTTAGCATAATTAATACAAAAGTTTAATTAATAGCTAATATTTGCATAATTTTTATAAAATAATATCCTGTTTTATGTAATATAAGACGTCGATGAGATTAAACTTACAAGTAATACAACAATATTTTTTTCAAGGAATCAATGGTTTGTGCCATTGAAACAACCTACTCATCCATGCCGATGGTGTTGGTCACCAAAGCATTGATCATAGTTGAAGACTTAAAATAGACAAATTCGCCGAGTCCTCGAACTAATCAAGTCGTTTTGCTTAGATTGTATTTGATGTCCCATACTCTTAAATAGCAAATTAAAAGATTGAACACTAATTATATCACAGTAAGTAAATTATCAATAAGTACTCTCTCACTCTTAATAAAAAATTATTCGAGTTTGAGAATAAAATCATCTTTGATAGGGATTCGAAGGGTAGGATTAGTCGAAACCTACACAAGTACCGGACATCGGGTCGGGAAAAAAAAGGAATTTTATGAGAAAATACCCTTTATTACTCACTACTCATGGTCGACTAGGGGAGTGCGTGTCAGCCCTAACTCTATAGTAAATACAAACTCTGATTGAGGGTATTCTCGACATAACACATCCTATTATCTGCGATACCCCAATACGAATCACATTTTAATTTAGCAGCCCAGCAGCAGCAAACCATCGCCTCCGATCTTCTCTCTTAAAATTTCCCAATTTTCTCTTCTCAGTCTCCTCTCAATAATTTCTCTCTCTATAGCTCTCTCTCTCTAGACTTGTATTTATACGTATATATATATTTATACGTATACTGTACACTATTGTTGTATGTATCTCTGTTGCTTTCGGCGATATCGACCGATTTGAACAACTTTCTCAGATTTCGGGGAAATAGACCGGCGGCGTGTCTCGCATTTGATTCGGTTCTATAGCGCAGCGCGTGATTGTAATGGAACCTGTTTAAGTTTTGAACTGCAAGAGACTTAGGGTTTCTGGAAGTTTGTCATTTTATTACCGGTGACGGAAACCGGCGGTGCCTGTTCAGATTCGAATTGGCTATAAAGTGGCGACGAGCGAGTGATGGTAATGGAATCTGATTGAGTTTTGTTGTTATTGTTGTTGTTGTTCTGGTGGAAACGTTAAGAGGGTTAGGGTTTCGGAGAGTAAAAAAGGTTTAGTTTTTGGTATATTTACAGTTATGCCTCGAAGTTCTAAGCATAAGTCGCACAAGCAGAGCAAACATAGTCCGAAAGAGGGTAAGGATTACTCGTACTCGGATTCGGATTCGGATGTGAAGATGAAGGAGAAAGAGAAGGAGAAGAGCAGTAAAGAGGAGAGTTTGGCTAGGGTTTCTAAGGATTCAAGCCACGTAGCTTCTGGTGAGAAGCGGAAAGGTAAAGATCTAAGTGGCTATGGAAATGGTGATGTTTCGGAGGAGCATGCTTCGTCCAAGAGGCGCAAAGAGAAGGCTGCAGAGGCGACTAGTGGTGGCGCAGATAGGTGGAATGGTGCTGTGGATAGTGAAATGAAGGGAGAAAGTTTGAAATGTGATGCAGATAAGGGTTCTAAAGGGAAGGAAACAAAGAGTTCAAGTGATTCCAAGAGTAAAAATAGTAAGAAAGAAGGTAGTATTGTCTCATTGGTGGAGAAAGAGGAGTGCAAGAGTAGTGGAAAAGTGGAGTCAAAGAGGAAATCTGAGAAGGATTCTGCTCGAAAAGAGGGCAAGGATTTGAAGGAAAAGGAGCGAGGGTCAGATAGGGAAAAGAAAGGTCATGAGAGTAAACGCGATGATGTGGACAATGTGAAGAAGCAAGGGTCTCAATTAGGTGATGTTTGTGAGGAAAAGCAGAACAAAAAAGGTAGAGAAACTGCTGGTAAGGTAACTTATTTGAGTAGTATTTGTTGTTGGAATGTCTAAGCTTTTGGTGAGTTGTTGTTAGTCTGAATATCCCCATATAATCTAATGGAAACCTTAAAGGATTTAAATATTAAAAAATGCATTTTTTTGTTCAATTTCGCACGTCTAACCGAGACTAATAGTGGGGACAATATTCTGGTCCGGTATGACTCTAGGAAAGTGAATTCTGTAACCTTCTGTTCAAGCATCTGGTTATTGTTTGGTAGAGAATGTGCCGTAGAGATGCGCAAGTTGAAGCTTTCTTGGCGGAAGTCCTCTCTATGTCTGGTATAAGAATAGTAGGATTCCATGTGAAATTTGTTCGAAATTTAGATGACTCTTCACTGCGTTAATTGGGCAGAGAACAATAGTGGGAGACAGTTCCATATTCTAAACTAGGAACACTTCATGGAAATAAGGAATAAAAAGGCTCCCTCCCTTGCTTTCTTGTTGAGTGATGTTGTTTACGGGGCCCGTATAATAAAAAGTGATCTTGTTTCCGGGGAACATGGGGAGAATTTTGAGGGAACCCGGCTGTAGTTATGTTCCTGTTGCATTCATTTAGTCTATCATATGTAAGAAATATGTATATTTGGGTGCCCATTTGTGGCATTTCCCCAATGCATCCATGTATTGAAGATTGTATTTTTTGTAACTTGAGGCGAAACAGAGGTGAAGATGGATTGTCTTACTTCTCCCCTCTGAATGGTGGATTTTGGCTTGGCATTGTAGCTTGAATATTGCAAGTCAATGAAATTGATTTGCATTAGCTGTTTGTTTTCAGGATCATCTTTTCCGCACATGCTAGATGCAGTATTATTATCCGTTTGGTGCATTATTACTCCTTTTTCTTTTAAATGGTCAAGTTTGCCCTGGATATGCTAAGTCAAGCTGTAGGAATATCATGGTAGACGAGGATTAAGTTTTATGATCTTATATGCCTATGTACTGCGGGAGACATGTAAAGATTGGTGTTATAGGTTGTCCAGTATTAAATTTTACGGTATCAAAATACTTTTGGTGTTATTATTTCCATTACGTCATTGCTTTAATTGTAGTATGTTGGTTAGTTTTTTTTTCCTCCATTTTCCTTAAAGGAGAAATTGCTAGGTGTTTAACCTTCTTTAGCTCTAAAATTTTCTTTGACCTTTACAGAGTGGTCTATCCAAAATGAGGTACAGAACCTTGACTTGGACAAGGAAACTGAAAAGAAGGCACGGAAGAGGAGAGAAGTCCCTGGTGATCGAGATAAATATGAAGATGATATAAATGAGAGCGACGACAGGCGGTTATCTTCGAAATCCGAACGTGCTAGAGATGAAAAACACCGGCATGAAAAACATAAAGAATACAAGGAAGATGGTGATAAAGATGATAGGCACAAGGATGATAGGTATCGCGAGGATGTTGATAAGGACAGAAAACGACGTGATGATAAATATCGGGAAGATAGTGACAGAGATAGCAGACGCCGGGATGACAAATATCGTGATGATGGTGACAGAGATAATAGACGCAAAGATGATAGGTATAGAGAAGATGATGAAAGAGATAGTCGTCGTAGGGATGGAAAATATCGTGAAGATGGTGACAGTGATATCAGGCATGGGGATGATAAGTATCGAGAGTATGCAGAAAAAGATGGTCGTCACGATGAAGATAGATATCATGAAGATGGTGAAAGGGATGATAGGCAGAGGGACATCAAATATAAAGAAGATAGTGAAAGAGATAAAAGGCGCAAGGATGAGAAGCACCGGGAAGATTTTGAAAGACATGGAAGATCCAAAGATGGTGATGAAGCAGATGAAAGTGATAAAAAGAGGAGAATTAATGATGCCAAGTACGGGGATGAACGTGTTCCAAGAGACCATTCAGGTGACCGGTCTGATGCGAAACGTTCTAGGGATGAGGGTCATGCTTCTGATTTGCATTTAAGGAAATCAGGTTTGCATGATGGTAACCCTGGTTATGATGATCGTACAAGGTATAAAGATGAGCTCGGAAGAAGGAGAACTCATGATAAAGAGGACCTTGGGGATATTAGGTCTCGGGGTTCTAAAGAGCAGCGCTCTGAAACAGAGAAGAGATCCATCAGTTCTAGAGTAGAGTCTGTCACTGATCGTGGAAGGTCTACCTCAAGGAATGCTGATGTAGAACTTACTCCAAAAAAGAGCAGGTGGAGGACTTCACCCGGTGCTGGCCCTCATTCTACTAGGGATAATTACAGGCAAGTAGTTATCAGTTTTCTTTCTTCCTGCTGTTTCATATATGTCAACAATATAGATGTGATTCATCAGCTAGAACTGAAATCATCTGTTTGATTACTTGAAGGATCTTGATTTCTTGAATAATCATGCTATCCTCTTATTTTTTCCCCCGTGGTGTAACTTTATAGGGCTTGAACCTAGCGTTAGCTACTACAATTTGTATTGTCCCACAGGGTTGGCTAAGCAGTTGAAGTCTAGGATTGCGCCAAGAACCCTCAATATGAGCCTATTTTATACATCACCTGCTCTTGTGTGTTGTAGCAGGTGTCGAGGTGTGTTAGCTTTCCCGGAGACCACCTTTGTTGAAATAAAAAAAGCTACTACAATTTGAATGGTATCATGTTCTTTCCTGGGCAGGAGAGGTTTATTATTAAGAAAACTTGTAGCTGGTTGATGGAATGATGAGGATGTTTGATTGACCCTCTTTAGACTGCACCAGTTTCAAATATGAGAAGTAGGAATTTATTTTTCTGAAAATATGCTGAAACTGAATACAGCGTGATGCTAAAATCCATTTTGGCTTGTTATAATTTAATGTTCCGCTGCATGCTTATTCCATGAGTAGAGATAAATCTATGTCTCTATGCATGATCTGCTCAGTTTTGGGAAAGCTAGCTAAGTTTTCTGGTTATGATAAGTGCTATTTCCGCAAGGTTAATTAGATTCGTTTATGAAAGAGTGACCTTCTGGGTTCTTTCAAGAGTGGCTTTTGTGATTTGTAGAATAACTCACATTTATGTATGTATGCTGGCTTTCCTATCACTTAGAGTTGCTTCCTCTGGTTGTGATTGATGGGCCTGTGATGTAGTTCAGAGATAGGCCTGTTGTTGACTGAAAAATGGATGCCTGTAGTGAATTATTCAATTTTCTGTCCAACCATTTCCTTCTGTGCATTTCAGAAGCTTTTTTCCTTGTACTGTTTGAAGGTATATTCATGTGAAATAGGGGAAGGAAGATGGGGCCACTACTTGTGTTTGCTATATGGTTTTAGTAGTGGTAGTCTTTGTACTGACTTTTGGCTTCTAAGCGTTGTATATTTGGGTAATCTATTAGTTGGTCAGAATGGTATAAAGGGCTAAGAACTCTGTTTGGTTTCTGTTCTTTTGGTTTGTAATAAATTTTCTTGGAATTGTTCCTTACCCAAAAAAAATAATCTTGGAATTGTTGATCTTCTGTGTAGGTTCTTAATCAGAGGTGACATTTACTCATGCCTTTCTCATGAACATAATTACTCTCTGTTTTATTGCAACATTTGGATGCTAAGTCATTTAAGCTATACTTCACAAACAGTTATAGAGGTGCTTGTTTCGTTGGCAATCTTGTGCATTACACCAGAGGATTTTAGAATTTTGCTTGATAAAACCTTCTTGATCTCAATCCAGAGATCTAGTTTTGTCTTATTTGGCCCTTGTGTTCTGCTTTATTGATGATGCTAATGATGATTAGTATTCTGTTACCAACAGTCTGTCTGTCTGCTTTATGTTAACAAAAGCTGAGAATGATATGTACTGCCCTTCTTTGCCTACCAGGCTGTCAAAGCAAGAAGAGTCTAAGTACAGGGATTATCCTTATGAAGACAGGATTCGACATGGTGGAACCTCTCGAGATTATGCTGGTTCTGGGGGATCAATGGAGAGGATTTCATCTCGATCAACGGAGAGGCTGATTCAGAAGGAGGATATCTTTCATGGAGAGTTCTCAGCTGAACGGCGGCTTAAAGCAGATGTTCGCAGTTCTCCCCTGCAGTTGGTGGATAGATCTCCTTCTTCAGCGAGCAATGAGCGAAGACACTTGAGTAGATCTGAGGTTCGCCGGAGTCTTGATGTTGAGGAATCAACACAGAGAAGTGGTGGCTCCAGGGAAGTAAAGGAAGGCAGAGGAAACCGTGACTTTGCTGGCGATGCATTTGCAGGTGAGGAACTATCACAAATGGACGGAGATACCGTCTCTGTTTCTTCACCTTTTATCAGAGGGAGTCACTTCTCAGGCAGTTCAAAGTCTGCTTTACCTCCCCCTCCCCCATTTAGATCTGGAGTTGACAGCCCATTAATGTTTGGCTCTTTGGAGGATGATAGTAGAGGGAAGTCGACCAACCGCCACAGAAGAATTAATGATCCCAATATTGGAAGAATGCAAGGAAATGCTTGGAAAGGGGTTCCAAATTGGCCATCACCTCTGGCAAATGGTTTCATGCCTTTTCAGCACGGTCCACCTCCTGTTGGTTTTCATCCTGCGATGCAGCAGTTTCCTGGACCGCCAATGTTTGGTGTCAGACCTTCAATGGACTTAAGTCACTCAGGGGTTCCTTACCATATACCAGATGCAGACCGCTTTTCTGGCCATGGGCGCCCGATGGGGGGTTGGCGAACTCCACTGGATGATTCATGCGGTCCTCCATTGCATGGGTGGGATGCTAACAATTTTGGTGAAGAAGCTCACCTTTATGGGAGGCCAGACTGGGACCAGAATAGGACGCTGTCCAACAATAGTCGCAGTTGGGAGACTAGTGGTGATGTATGGAAAGGGCCAATAAGGGGCACCAGTGTGGAGCTGCCATCTGGTTCACAGAAGGAGGTTTGTTCAGTTCAGGGTCGAGGAGATAATTCTTTTGCTGCTCAGTCGGCTCAGCAAGCCCAGAGTGAGCAAAAGCAGACAGATCAAGATGCTGAAAGCAATGATATCAGTCAGTCCAGCATTGTTCCTGGAAGGAGCACTCCAGAAGACTTGAAACTTAATTCTGAAGAGCAACCAATTGAGGTGAAGCCATCCAGGAAAGAAGAGGCTCGCCTTTGCAATGTTTACCTCGAAAAGCTTGATATATCAGCAGATCTTACGGAGCCCGAGTTGTTTGATCAATGTGCTAGCCTAATGGATGTTGATCAGAACATGACATCTGATGTAGATATCTCTAAAATTTTGTTCTTGGAGGTAAATCGGATAACAGAATCGTTTCTTTGCAAATTTATCACTTTCATCCCCAAAAGTGTACCACTCATTCTTCCTCTATCAGGGTGCTGTGGAACATAATGCGGCGCTGCCCGGCAAATTTTCAAGTGCTCCAGTCATTGCTACCGTGGCTGATTCTGTTTTTCAGGTGTGGTTTGTGCCAGCTGCATATGCATATCGAGTTGGAAAGTGATATATTTTGATCAACTATGTTCTCTTGTATTGATTTTATCAGCTGTTGCTATACCGTTTATGCAGAACCACCTGTTGGATTAGTGTCTTATGAGGACTATGAAATACATTTTATGTTTGTTGGGGTTACTTACAGTGTTATTGGCTGCACATATCTTGTCTCACCTTTTAGGAGAAAAGCAATGAGAGGAACAATCATACTTGGCCCTTTTCACTGATGTGCTCTATAAGTTGTTCAAAAAAGAAAAGAATGGGGGATAGGAGTTGTGTTTACTTTTTATTCGTGAGATGAGGAAAGGATTTTTCATGGGTTAATTACCCAATCTGGTTACTCAGTTTTAGAGTGAACCAATTTTGTCTTTATATGCATAAATTTCTGCTTTCTAATTTTCCCTTATCCCATGTGACCATATTGCAGAAAGCCATTTCCCTTTACAAGAAGAGGAGAGAAGAAATTAAACTCGTAAACGATGTGAAATGTTCGTTTTCTGGTCGGCTAGGTGAGTCCTATCCAGCAACTAAATTAGAGAATTCAAGTTCAGATTATGTTAAAGTTGAGGAGACTGCTCCAGTGGATAATGCGCTAGCAGAAGATGGTTCTAAGGGGGCTAATCTCCCTGTTAGTTCTGAGGAAGTTGTAGGGCTTTCACAAACCACCACCTGTAACGAGCTGTGTGAGCCAATGAGTCTGAACACAGCTGAGAAATCAGATCTCCCTCCTTCCGTGGTGGAAAGAGTTGGCATGGACGGGGATACCGTTCCGGATGTGGCTCAGGAAATTAAAATTGAAGAGAACTCCTCGTCTCTCGGAGAGGTGGGTAGATCTGATGCCCCTGCACCTCAGGTATCTAAAGATTTGATAAGGACCGACATTTCAATTCTAGTTAATGTCAAAGAGGAAGAGGAGTCTGTTGATGCTAAATGTGGTCCCTTGCGACACCCTGATGTGTCTTCTGAGGTATTTGAGGCAGTGATGCCAGAGTCAATTGAGTCTGGGTCAGTAAATTTAAGTCGGATACATCATTCTCCTGAAAGTACACATTGAGACAATTTATTTTCCTGAGTTTTTGAAATGCCGCTTATAATCCATCATATGTTTTGTCTGCTTGCTGCTCGTAGCTAATCAATAAAACATTTCGGTTCATTTTATGCTCTTGCCTTTTTTCTTCTTCTTGTGTTTCTGTTCCCAGAAAGCAACGTCAACCCTTACTACTCCTACAACGTTGCGGGATTTTAACCTATTCGTCTATTTGGGTTTCCAATTTTATTTGGGATGTTGGTGTATACAATTCCTCACTAGTGCTTTTAGGTTGACTGGTCGAGCAAGGATTAGACGCCTACCTCACCATGCTCATCGCTGATTTCTGGTATGGACGTCTATTTGTCTCTTTTATCTGATTTCCTGTTACATCCTTTATTTTTTCGTTTTCCTTCCTTGCATTCTGTTTACTTCCTTTATCAATATATTTATTTCAGTAAAGCATGCATCTCTGCTTTACTGCTTTTGGACCATTTGACGCCAGTTACATTTTTTATTTTCTACCTTTTTTTGCTACCCTTATATCTTGATATTTTCAAATGTTGTTTTCCTTTGGTGAAAAAAAATAGTGTTCAATTCTTTTTTAAAATACCAGTAGAACTGTGGAAGTGTTTATATTATATGTCATTGATGCTGCCTTGTGCTATTTGCTATTTTAAAGTTCTCATTTGAAAAAGAAATGCTTTTGAACTGGCCACCAATTTAGAAAGTAAATAGTGCTTATATATAATATTTGAGACCAGGAAGATAGTTAAGACACCTTGTGCTGTTTATCTACAATGTACTTTATAAAACATTTACCTTGATATCTGAGTGTTCGTGATTTTTGCAAGTACTGTCGTTTGTGATTACTGTGGTGGAATCTCTTCTTACTCTGATAGAGAATTCGTAAACTTGATTTTCTTGTGTTCTTTTAATTGTTTCTAAGAAGTGTTCGTCTCAAGTTATGTACTACTAGTAGAGGTGGCAAAATTAGCTGAAATAAAAATGATATATAACTACAATAAAGATAATAAAAGTTTTATTAATTTTGTTCGATAATTAAATAAATTATAAGAAAGTAAATTTAGAAATTAAAACTTATAAAGATTTGGGCTGGTTAGCCTATGACTCATTGTTCAACCTTTTTGATCCAATCAACTCACTTATTAACTTAGCCATTTTGACCTGCCCGAATTCTGTACAACCACCCATTTGACACTCATATTCTGTAGCATATACTCCTTTTTCATGGTTATTTCAACTTATTCGGTCGGATTTGGTATTCTATTATTTGATTTACGATCTTAAAGATGAAATTAAAAAAATTACGATCTTAAAGGATTATAATCCACCAAACATGATTGTCTTTCTCTCTGATTCAGTTTGTTCACCTTTTTTTGAAAGAAAAGGGATCTTTATACAAATAGCTGGTTGAATTTACTATTTAATTTTTTATACAAAGAATATACGATAATTATGCATGATTATAGGTATATTATACATGGATTATGCGTATATTATTCATTTTTCAGCTATTTTAAGTCTAAGCGTTTGGGTAGGCGGCTATTTAAAGAAAATATTATGTTATCTTTTGTTTTATTTAGATTTAGGCTCAGCTGAAAGTAAAGGCCCACATTATCCGGCTCAGCCTGTGTAGTAAAAGTTTTTCATCAAAAACTGCAAAATGAAACATAAATTGTAAGCTTTTTCTCCCAACCTTCAGTTCAAACTTAAAATCATAGTTTTTTTTTTTGGTTTCTCATCCGGTGTTCGAAACTTTCATTAGAGTTTGACTATATTCGGATTCGCATTATGTAGGCTCCTATCGGGGGAAGCATTTCCTATCAAGGATTTTTTATACCCATGGCTCGTTCCCGAGACCTCTGATTAAGGAAAAAACAGCATGTTCATTGCACCACTTCCTTTGGTGGTAACTTAAAATCATAGTAACAACAAAGCTCGGATGGTTGTTGGAAAGGAAATATTTAAGTGCTTGAAACACAATGAAATTCAGATTATAAGTAATTAGACCGTATTGGAGAAGCCACACCGTTATACATGATGATTTTTGAATCAAATTATGTTAATTTAGCGCAAATGTGACATTTAGGTGAGAGTATGTGTTGACTAATTGACGTTAAGTTAAAAGGTTTTGAAAAAACAATGTGTAAATCCTAATAGATCGTGCTCTAAGTTTTTATTAATTGTATTTAACAAATTTCTCGTGAGATATATTACAACAGCAGCTCACGGACTAGTAAAAATAGCACGGTATAGCCAGTTTCCGGACTGATCATTCAAAAATAGTCAGCGTTTACTAAGTCAATGAAAAATAGCCACTATTTTGCTGCAACAGAGACCGGTCCAGCATAATATACTAGAGTTCGGTGCACCTGTGTATGAACTCCAGCATATTATGTTGGACCGATATACTTTGTCGGCTCCAGTATAATATACTGGAGACTGGAGCACTGGTGCTCCAAACTCCAGTATATTATGCTGGACCGGTATAATATGCTGGAGTTCAAGTATACTTATGCTAGAACTCCAGCATAATATACTGGCGTATTTTTCGGGTTTTGAACAGTGTTTTCGCTCAGATTTATCTTTGCATGAAAAATGGCTAAATTTCGATTACTTTTGAAACTGGGCTATTTTTGAATGACCAGTTGTAAATCTGACTATTTTTGAATTTCTCCCCACGGACTATGTTATTTTTGTTTAAACTCATTTCATGTTAATATTACACAAATACAAATAATATATTAGAGGTTCTTTATTTTCTAAATGTACAATTGCTTAATCACTGAAAAATTAATTACATTACCCAAAAACTCTACTAGCGTCTAGCTGTATAAACACAATTTTTTTTCACTCTTCTCAAAATGTCCGTACCCTTTTGCTTTCAAGACCCAAAAATAATCCCTCCCTTCTTGAGAAATATACATGGCTAAGCACTTTTTAAAAAATATTTAATAAAATATTAGCAATTTCTATTTATTACATAAAAGGAAATTTCACCCTCTCTCACTCTCTCATCCTTAAAAGAAATAAGATTTCCTCTCTTCATTTAGAGCATATAAATAATGTTTAATCAAATTATTTATGAAGTACAACACAACAATCTTCACTGCATCCTGACCGGATGATCATTTCTTTCCTTCAAAACAATCGATTATAACTTGACTATTAAGCTTCTTAATTCCTGAAAAACAACGATCAATCAAACTACAACTTTTGTTGTCATCATAACTAGGGCTGTGCACGGATCGGATCGGATCGGATTTAGCACATTTCGAATTCGAATTTCGGATTTCGGATTCTAGAAAATGCAATCCGAATCCGATCCGAATTATATCGGATTGGATCGGATTTTAAAGTTTGGATCGGATCGGATTTCGGATCGTATTATGCCTCAAAGTTGCAAACTAATATGTATATTTTCTTTGTAAAAGAGGCAATACATTAAGAAAAATTCATGTTTATGCAATTATGAGAGTACTATGATGCCAATATAACTAAATCTAGCAATTGTAAAGGTAATAACTTGGAGGAAGATGCAAAGGAAGTCTAGCTATCCGAAATAAAAGTGTAGTATTTATACATTACCTAATAATTTCGAATTATGGATCGGATCGGATTAAAATATACCAGTCCGAATCCGATCCGAAATCCGAATTTTAATAAACACAATCCGAAATCCGATCCAATCCGAAATCTGAAATTCGAAATTGAATGGATCGGTTCGGATTTCGGATATCCAATCCGAATGAACAGCCCTAATCATAACGTTTATATGCTACACCAATACATTTTAGACCGGTAATGAGTGCAATCTCACCAATACCAGAATGTATTTTACTACCATTCAAGGAGAGCCACAATTTATCTCTATTATCATGAACAACCCCTCTCAACAATAGAGAGTGAATCAAACGGAGTTGCATATCTACAATTGGCAAATCAAGAAAGTACCCAAAACAAGTTTTTCTGAACATTGCAAACTATCTCGAATTCAGATGTTTCATCAATGTTTGAACAATGCAAATATTGTTGTTAGCACCAATCTTCAATTTAGAATGATCTTGTGGTTTGAAATAAATATCCCAAACTTGCAATCAATAATAATATAAAAAAATTATTCATTTAAGAAGCATATAACTTTTTTACAACTTAAACATATATATATATATATATATATATATATATATTGAAAAACTATTATACCGAATTAGAGGCAAAACAAATGGATAGGGCAAAGCACATTGAGCGTAAATATCATTTAATTCGTGATATAGTGCAGAGAGGGGATGTAGTGGTCACCAAGATTGCGTCAGAGAACAACTTGGCAGATCCGTTTACTAAGAGCTTACCACAGAAGACTTTTGATAAGCATGTAGAAGGAATGGGTGTCAAAATTGTAGACGCATGGTTATTAGTCTAAGTGGGAGATTGTTAGAATATACTATAAGCCATGCGTATTGTTATAGTATTCTTTATGAACAATTATTTATTTACTTGTTTAAATTCAATAAAGTTTCATTTTAAATAGATCATGTGTTGGTTTGTGCGTCCATTGCTTACATAGTAGATGATTTAGTGTATAGAGTTTAGCTTATACACGGAAGATTAAATCATCGGTTCTTGTAAGACATAAAAGTTAATGTTCACAATCTAATGATGGAATTGGACAAATCATCGGAATGATTGTAGCACAAGATTAAATATAATTTATCTTGATTATGGGAATGGTTTAATTCCAACTTCTTGTGCTAGTACATTTTGTATGTATTGAACGGATCAAGTAGAGATGAGTATTTTATACTGACTTTATAAAATAATTTCTCTAGTCCATTTAATGTACTTATACTCTTAATCCTGATATAATTATTATTAGTTGTGTATGTCACTTGTTGTTTTGATTTATTAAAAGGCGAGATTCTTTCGCGAGTCAATAAGCCTGGTAAATTGGATAACAATGATATACATTGGCGAAGTAATAATTAGTTGATGGAATCCATGTCTCAATTTTGAGATTGATGATACTCCTTTATGAAAGCTTATAAGTTTTCATGTGTAAACCCGGCCGGTGGATTTTGTATCCGACACATGAAATAAGTTAAGTGTAAGTCTAAAGGAAGTAATCAATAAATTAAATAGTCAGTAATTTAATTTGATTGATTAGTATCTGAATCTTAACATGAGGAGTTAAATAAGGTTTTATGGAAGAATTTCGAAATTGAACTAAGGAGTGCAATTACGAATTTTTAGTGGAATAATTCGTAATTTATTATGATGGAAATTAGTTTCAGAATTTCGAAATTAATATCATAATAGGAAGCCTTGTTAATTAAATTCTGTGGTCCCTACTGTGCCTAAATAATAGAAAATAGTGGAAACTGTTACTTAGTGGGAAAGAAAACGTGGAAACCGTCCCTTAGCGGGAGAAGGAAACCTAACAGGTTTTGAAAACGGTTTTGACCTAAAAAACGCAGCTATATATATGGATATAAGGGCTGGACGTTTTTTTACATGATTCTGACTGCGGTTTCTACTAGAATTTTGCCCACCCAAAATTCTCTTTTTTTTCGGTTATTATTTGGGTAACACAGTAGAAGACTGTGGAAATCTGCTAGTGTGTTTTCAACTGAGGAACTGGAGAACGACCAAGATTTGTTGTGTTTACGCTTCAAGAGGTAATCCTAAAATCTCCATACGTGCTAGTTGTTTAGATTACACGTGAATAAGATTCTGTTATTGCTTCTGCTGTGGTATATATTCCATCATAAATTATATATGAAATAAATATATATTACCATACTTATTTTTATGTTGGTAGACAGAGTAATCACAATCTATCCAATAACATGTACCAACATATTATCCATGGCAGAATAAGTATACAAGATCTTTCAGTTATTTGCTTCCAATTAGTTGCTTCTCATCTCTTTATATAATACTATATGGCATATGGAATAATCGGAATACGACAGTTACGACTAAGAAGATTGGCCGACACTAATGACTAATTATCTTAATTAAGTAGAAGTATGTAACTAAAACTATTTAAGATGCGTGATTGAAGGTACCATGTTTAAAGGGTTTTGGCTAGGAATATAAATATTTTCTTGCCTTATGTGTAAAACACCTAATGCTGCTATATGTGCGCAAATTTTCCTACAATTTGGCTTGGTTATGTTTTTTGCTCGCTATAATATTTTGAAATTTGTCATTTTGATTAAAAAGAATGACAACTCATGATAATATTCCTATTAAAATCAAAATCTTTAAAAATAATTTAACATGATTACTTTGTTGCCATGTGACCTATATGGCTGTATGTCACATGTTTGAGCCGTGTAAGCAGCACTAGAGGCGTAGGCACCTTATATCAAGCGTAAGGTTGTATTGTGGTCTTGTCTCGGGTCTAAATGGGCTAAACGGGCGGGTCAAACGGTCCTGGGCTCTGGCGGGCAGGTCTCTGGCGGCCCCGGGCTTAACGGTCCTGGAGGGTGGAATCGACCCACTACGGGCCTAAGCCCACATGGTTCCGGGCTAAATGGGCCAGGCCCACGGCCCAAACGGGCCTAAGTATTCCGGGCTATTTTTTTTTTTGAATTTTTTTATCTAAGGCAATTTCTTGTAAATTATATATATATATATATATATATGTATATATATATGTATATTGCCTTATATAATTGTTGTAAGCACGTGATTTTTGCTTCACGGACAATCGCTCCAAAAGAAAACAAAAATAGTGACAAATGACTCCGCTGTACAATTTTTCGATTTTTCGTGGCATGTGCTGTCAGTCATTTGTGGTTCGGTCCATGTTGCATTTGATCTTATCAATCAAAATACAAAGTATGTCTGTCTTGGTAATCAAACCGTAATTCGGTCGTTAAAAGAAAATTCAAAAATATATGTGCATCGTCCGTTCTAGGCTGTGATTTAACTTGCTTAAACATTTTAATTTGGCGTGATAATGGTGTTGAAGTGTTACATTGTTGTTTGTTTTAATTTCATTTGTTTTATTATTTATTTGTTATTTTTCATTTTTTGTTTTAAAATTAGAAAACAAAGAAAAGTGATAAAAATTGATTTGGGCCCAAGAAATGAAACAAAATAGGCCCAAAACCACGTCCAAGGACCCGGTCCAAACCAGGCCTGCCCAGGCACCTCCCAAAACGACGCCGCATCAGGCGTCTGATCTGAGCCGTTCAACCACACTAATCCAACGGTCCACCTTAGCACCCGTAACCCGACCTGTTTAGCCGGTCCAACCCAACCCATCACTTAAACCCAAACGACCCCGTTTTAATGCCAAACGACCTCGTCTCATCCCTCACCATCAGATCCCAGCCGTTGAGATCAGATGATCTAACGGCCTGGATTCAATCCTCTACGCCGTATATAAACCTTCCCTCACACCCCACACCCCCTATCCGACCCCCCCTTCACTCGTCTCCTTCCCCAAGCCTTGAACCCCCAAACCCTAGCAGCCGCCCTAATATCCTTTTCACCAGAACACCGGCGGCATGAACGCCGATGACCACCTCCTGAACACCCTAGGATCACCTCATTGTACTGAACATGGATCTGTTATCCATTAGCCTCGAATCACCTCCCATCGTCTCGAATCTGGATTTGAAGATTCGAGACAAAACTCGATCTATACCAAACCTCACCATCTTCATACCAGGCACTCCCATGACCTCCCTTGTGACCAAACCAAGCTTGGTTTGGTCTGAATCTACCCACAACTTCTAAAAAACCAGATCTGAAAATCCAGACCCTAGAACACATGAACCTGGGGAATCCGGCTAGCCTTAACGGGGGTTTGAGGTCTAATAGACCTTAATCAAGGTGTTCTCATGTGAGAACACCCTGATTAAAGTTTGTTTGGCCTCAAAGGGTCAAAGTTGAATCAGATTTGGGTCAGTTTGGTTTAAACTTTTTCAGTAAGTTTTCTCTTTTCTTTGTTTTAGTTTTGATTGAGTTGTTAGCATGCCTTGTTGTGACTGTTTGTTATTGTCTGATAGTTTTCTTAATTTCTTCCATCTCTGTCAAAGACCTTTTTATTTGGTCGATTGTTTTCTGTGTATAATTTGAACATATCCTGTGATAAACATGTCCGACTAGGATAGTCGTCGCATAAATAATTTATATAGGTTCCCAGTGATTGACCAAAGTTGTCTGAAGCCCTTTAGGTCCCTGTATATATTTGTTTATATGAACGACTGATTGTTACCTGTTATAATTAGTATAGTCGACTTGATAAATATCGTCGATTAACTTCCTACGACTGAATGTTCAAATATTCTAATTCGTACAACTTCACGTAAGTGAATGAACCTGTTGATTGTTAATTGGATGCTTGACATTTGCTGTGACTACTAGCTTATAACTGCATTGTAAACAAATTAAAAAAATCAGGCTAGGGCAGTCTTGAATTGAACTTTCAGAAGTTCAAAATGCCCTGATGCTGCAAGGGGTTTAGGGCAGTAATAATCAGGGTTTAACAGGGGTAGTCTGGGGTTTGAAAAGAACAGAAAAAGCTTAGTTTAAATGAGCTGACAAGTAGAGTACTAAATTAGGATTAAACTAATGCAAATGGGGAACAAGACACAAGAGTATGGGGGTTTAAAATGAATACTTAAATGAACCCATAACTCTTGATTAAAGAATAAGGCCAAGCGTGGGGAACAAATGGCTGGCATCAAAAAGATGTTTAGGCATGGGATTTAATAGGTATGGGCAGTCTGCAAGTGGGAGAATCCACGCAGCTTGACTGCACTGGTTGTTTGGCTTATAAATAGGCTATTTCAGAACTTAAAAGGGGCTGAAAAATTTAGTCTTGAAGAGAGGTCTTGTGAGTTGAAGAAAACTGAAAAAACAGAAAGAAATTTCCAGAAATACTGTAACTGAACACTGTCCAAAAAACTGCACAAAGAAACCAAGTTGGTTATCCTCACTGGGATTGTTATTTGTTCCATTAAGAGAAGTCTGTGTTCTTCTGCTGTGATTGTTACTACACTGAGCTTTCTGTGTACTGTTGGTTTGAGTTTTTGATTATCGGAACTATAGTGGTTATTTGTTGAGCTTTTGGGGTTATTGGGATCACTGGATTGCTGCTACATTCAACACTCTAGGCTGTTGTTTCCTACTCTATTTTTCTGGGATAGTCTGTTCATTGCTCGATCACTCGCTGAGCTTCATCATTGTGGCTGCTTTGTTTGTTGCTGTGTTGTGTTGATTACCTGCTGCTGCTGTGCCTGCTGTGTGCCACTCAACTGATTTTTCCTTCTTTTGTTCTCTATACCAGGTACACAGCTAATACACTGTCAGATGTAATTGGAAAATTGAGCATGAATACAAATGAAAAGACCTGAAGAATGTCTTTTATACATAGATTGTTATATTAAATATCATGTAATGTATAATAATTTTATTCTTGTTTGGATGCTGGAAGTAGCTTGCCTGTCTAATAGACGTCAATGTAGGACAATTGAATGTTAGTCTATATATGCATGCGGTTAGGTAAAATATTCCCAATACAATAGGTTGCATCCCAGATTCGGTTTAATCGTGTAACATGTCGTTTAATACATGCTAAGCATGAAATTATCCATTCCTAGCTAAGCTCGTCTCCCTTGGATGAATTGCTTTGCTATAATTAGTAATCAGCCACACCTACAGGACAAAGACACAAGTTTACGGTCTCAACCTCACGGAGGTTGAGCCTAGGTAGAAACGGACCAGGCAGGTCCGCATCAGATGAACAGTGACCCAGGTCTGGCCCATCCTGTATGAGCTGGATTTGGGCCCATAATGTCCGATCAGCTGTCCGTGTGCGTAATCCCTTTTACTTATTTTGTAAAAGCATTTTTGAATCCTGCTATAAATAAGCCGGCAAGCATGTAATTAACTAGGACTATCTCCGTTTTCTATTAGTAGAGACAAACGCGACAAGAAACGTAGTTGCTATAGGATATCCTTTTAAAATAAGGACGAGATGAGCCTCGACAAAAAAATAAAGAAAAACGTACAAGCTGCGGGGCCCTCGTTAAATGTAATTATCGAAGCATTCAGTTTCCAAGGTGGGTCGTTTAGCAAATCTCACGACCCTCCCGGAATAATAACGCGATAGCCTCTTTGAGCGCGTGTTTAATAATATTATCTCCTTAAACTCGGGTGCACATTTATGTGACCCAAATCCAAATCTCAACGGAATCGAAATGTATCTCTAATCACGGGTATATTGATTATGGCGTGGCCCGAGATGCATTTCCATGACGTTGTAAATTCCTTTTAATAATAAATGAGACGAGCCTCGACAAACAAAAATGTAGAAGCTGCGGGGCCCTCTAAATGTATATATATTAAAAATATACTTAGAATTCGGGACATGCCGTTTAGCAAATTTTACGGCCTTCCCCAAAATAACAATACGTTAGTTGCTTTAGGCGCGTCTTAATAATTTATTTTTCTTAATTCGGGTGCACATTTATGTGACCCAAATCCAAATCTCAACCGAGTCGAGATATGTCAATAACCACGGGTGCATTGATGTAACGTGGTTCGAGATATATTTTCACGACGTTGCAATTCTCGTAAAAATAATAATAAAAGCGGTCAAGAGTTTAAAACTTGCACATAGGTTTAACATGTACAAAATCAGATAATCAAGCCAAATATAACAGTTGAGCGACCGTGCTAGAACCACGGAACTCGGGAATGCCTAACACCTTCTCCCGGGTTAATAGAATTCTTTATCCAGATTTCTGGTACGCAGACTATAATATGGAGTCATTCTTTTCCTCGATTCGGGATTAAAATTGGTGACTTGGGACACCCTAAATCTCCCAAGTAGCGACCCTGAAATAAATAAACCAATCCCGTTTCGATTGTCATTTAATTGGAAAAAACTCCCTTGCGCCCTCGCGGGTGCGGAAAAAGGAGGTGTGACAATTGTGACTTAAATCTTCTAATTCAAATTTAAACAAAAAATAAATTGCAAAGAAATATCCAAGGGAATGCATTATAATTTTTATTATTATGACATTAACAAAAAATTGCAATATCTTTCTTAGTCTTCCTCCCCCCAATGGAAGCACAACAAGGTGCTAACGCCACCATTAAAAGGAAAAAAAATTAATGAAGATGTGTCAAAATACAAGTTACATATTAGTCTATGTATTATCTCTAACAAATTTCATAAATCCTTCAAGGTCCGGAGGAATTTCCGTTTGTGGTGGCGGAAAAGAAGCTTGTTCATTACCGCTTCTGTGCGAAGCAGCATCCTGTGCAAGTTCCGCTAGCATTTCTTCATAAGCTTCGTCTATATCCGGTTGTGATTTAGCAAGTCCAAAATTTCTTCTTTCCGAACGGCTCCAATCTCTGAAGAGTATTGATTTTTCCAAGCTCTCCCTCATAGACGCTCTATGATCACCGATTTGAAGTCTCGCTTGACTGAAAGTGCTCTCCGATGCCACTGTTGAAGCTTGAATACTTAAAATATCTCGAGTCATCCTTGAAAGAATCGGATAGTATTTTTCTTTATCCTTCCACCATTCCAAAACATCAAAGGAGCCGTCGGGATTCTCTGATTCAAGTCCCTGCGACAAATAAACTTCAAGCTCATTTAGTTGTGAATTGTCACCAATATTATCACCTTGAGAACCCCTGAACTCCGTCCAATAACTAAGTGATTTTAGGCCCGCAGTTATTTTAGATAATTGCGAACTAGACGAAGTAGGAGTTGGAACATTTGGTCTAGCATGATCTAAGGCAAGTTGATAGGCATTATAAATTGTTTGAGCATTTATTTTAATTGAGGCTTTTGCATCTGCAAGTGTAGCAAATTCCTCATCTGAAAGTGATAAAGCCTTATAAATATTTGTATACCAAAGTGAGGACCTCCTAATTTCATGGTAGGATTTAACATGGCAGCAACACCAAAAATAGGGGGGATTGGGAAAAAATATTTTTTAAACTTAGTTTTCATAGAATCAATAGCAAGCTGATAAATTACCCCACCCTCTGAAAATTGAGTAAACAAATTTGCAAGTGCTGCAATATAAACTAAACAGTTAGAAATAGTAGGATAATATTGCTCAAATAATTCATTTGTAGCAACATCAAATTGTTCTAAAAAGTCTACAAGTATTTTAACATTAGTCCAATCCTGATTTGTAAGGTGCTCATCATCATCATCATCATCATCACTACCAACATGAGCATTAAACGTTGCGTTTATTTGGTTTCTACATTCATATGCAACAACTAAACATTCATACATGTAATTCCATCTAGTCGGACAAGGTTTAAGAACCTTTCTTTCTCTAAGGCCAAATTCATCACATTTTTTAAAATATTCTCTAAGTCTACTTCTACGGTTTGAATAAAAAAGCCAATTAAGAGCCATTTTAGCCTTTTCATTTCAACATTTAATATTTTCATACCATCACCGATGATTAAATGGTAAATATGACAAATACATCTAACATGAAAAATATTACTAAATGCAGGATTTAGTGTAGTTGTAAGCAACCCTATAACATTAGTGTTACTAGAAGCATTATCCATTGAAACTGACATTATTTTATCTCTAATGCAAAAATATCTACAAATATCTGCAAATGTGTCAGCAATAAACTTACCTGTGTGACGTGAATTAATTATTCTATAAGCAATAATGCGCTTTTGCATTTTCCATTCCTCATCAATCCAATGAGTGATAATAGTAAGATAATCACAGTCATTACCACTTCTACCAATATCAGTAGTAATAGCAACGCGATAATTTATATGAGTAAATAAATAGCGCAAATATTCTTCATATTCATGTTTATATTTATAAATAGCGCTCTTTATGGTTACGCAAAGCCATCCTTTATAAGTAGGATTAAAAACTCTTCTAATATAATGCACAAAGTGAGGGTTAGCAGGAAAACTATAGGGTAAGCACATAACAGTAATCATTTTTGCTAATTCTTCACGATCTTTATTTGGATCGTAATATAAAATGTCACCGGTAACAGTGTTAATTCCCGGTTGAACTAGATTTACCCGGTACTAGAGTTAACCTCAGTACCTACACTTGTCCCCTCTTGCGCAGCTTTCATTTGAAGATATCTAGCTTTATCTCTAGGGTGTGTCTTTATGTGTCTAGTCCAAGTACCCGTACCACTACAGTCTCCAGTATATTTATGAGCCATCAAAGACCCACAAGTTTTACACTTAGCCTTATTTTGATCTCTTAGTTGAGTAAAAAAGTGCCAAACAAGAGATGTTTCGGGCTGTTTAGAAGGTTGTCTATTAAAAGTAGGGCATACTACATGAGGGTCAGGTGGCGCATCATTTGGATTATTATCAGTTGGGTTAACAACATGACTAGTAGGTGTATCATCTAAATCCGGTTGCGTTTCATCTAAATCATCATTTTCTCATCATTTTCATCGATAGTTGGATTACCATAAAGAGCATTCATATATTCATCATTTAATTGTTGACCTGGTGCAATATCATGGCAAAACTGACTATCGGCAAATTGAAAACAAGGGTTATCACTATCAAGAATAATAGATGAAGGAGGACGAGTAATAGATTTGCGTCGGGGAGCCGGGGGAGGAGTAGTAGCTTGGCCACTAGATTCACCAATTTTAGATTTTCCCTTACCTTTACCACCAAATATTTTTTTCAAAGAAAAGTCCATATTAATTATAATTATACAAACTAAAACAAACAAAACTATAATATTAAAACTTAAGAGTTGGAACAAGTTTACCGAATTGACGAACAACTTCTTGAAAATTGTATATCGTTGAAGACTTGAATACTTCAATTCACCAACTTCACAATTTTTCAAAAATTGCAATAATAAAGTAAGGAATTATAGAAGAAAATTAGAGAGAGATTGATGATTTTGTGAGTAAAAATGAAAGAATGAGGGGGTATTTATAGTTGAGAATAGGGAAAAAGTGTAATTATAAAAAGTTTGGGGGCCAAATGGCTAAATTGGCAGGCCAACGGTTAGTTTTTAAACTTCCAACCGTTGGCCAATTTTTTTAATTTTTTGAAAAATAGTCGTTGGGCCCGGTTGAACCAGCCCAGGCCCGCCAGCCCGTCCCGGGCTAAACGGTCCCGGGTTCGCGGTCTCAACATGGAGGACCGACCCATAGTAGGCTCCTAAGATCCCTTGAGACCCGACCGTTTGGACCAGCCCGTTTAGCCCATGGTCTTGCAGTCCCGGGCTGGGCCCGGACCACAATACAACCTTAATCAAATGGTGTCACGTGACATTGATTCGTCAATTTTTTTGCTGTAAATATGTACGTATAACTAATAAGAAAAAAAATGACGATGTTAGTAGTTAGTGATTTATTTATTTGTTCACTTCTTCAAATGATGACATCGCTTATAAAAATTTCTGCATACGCTACTAAGCAGCATTAATGCTAGGTTGTATGACTCACATTCCTTGGGTGCGACCCTCCCTCGCACCCTTGTGCATCGATTTTTTTTTTTTTAAATTAATCAAATTAAAAAATTTATACTACAAAAAATACTAAAAAAGTTTTGAGACGGATTATATCGTAGATAACGGAGACCAAACAAGATGATAACTTCCGTCTCCGTTACCCCATATTTTAAACGATTTCGTAAAACCATCGCCGGAAGTTTTCTCCTCGTTCCCTTCGCAGCCCAGCTTCGTCTTCGCCTAGTCAATTTTCCATACCAATACAGGTTTCAATTTTTTCCTTTTTCCTTGATCACTAGGATAGTTTTTTGAATTTAATTTTAGTTTTTTTTTTCTGTTGTTTTAGCATAATAATCTTCCTAGTAGAAGTAAGGTGAAATTTGTGAATTTTGAAGCTTTTTTGTTTCCTGCTTTAATTAGGTTATCGAATGTAAAGGCTTGAGCTGTATTACAAATGCCTGTGAGTCGAGAAATTATTAGCTCTTCATTAGGTTGTTAAAAGAAATTTTAGTTTCTATTTTGCTTTAATTTGTTTTTTAACGTTGCTTCCCCTTTAGAAATAGACTTGATTTTCCCCTCTTTTTAGCTGAGTTTCATGTGTAAGTTGTACAGCGGATGCCAACTGATTGGGATCTAGTGGTAGTTAATCCATCGATTGATCACGTTGGGGATTATGCTCGACTGTGTTTAATTCATAATTGGTTACTGGTACCAGCTTTAGGTTACTTTTCGAGTAGTTTTATGATTCACTGATTGCACTCTAGACATTTTAGTTATGAAATACAGAGTTTGAGGTAAAGCTCAAAGGTGGCCTTCTATTAGAAGTGGTATATAGCTCAAAGTTGGCCTTCTATTGAGTCCTGGGCTAGTGTGAGGAGTAGAGTGTATAGCTGACACGGATAATCGACATAAATTTAAACCAATATGGAGTGTAAAAGGAGCTTGAAACTGGTAATGGAAGAAACACTAAATGTTGGAACTCTAGCTAGAAAGTCAAATTCTTTGGCAATAGCTTTTCCTTGTAATGCCTCCTGATTTCTATGGGAATTTGGTGTGTAGATCTGCTTATTGGTCTTGTTTTTCCTATTATATGCCGAGTTGCAAAGTGGCAACTTTTTCCGCTTTATCGTTGTATTACTTCCTTTTGCAATTGGAAGTGATTGCTATTTATAAACTTCTTCCGCTTCTATCACCTCATCAAGGTACAGTTTAAAGAGCTGATCCACAATAGTTAGCTTCCATGGCATCGAAGGGGTTGACAGTTTCTCCCGCTATTTAACTTTTTGATGAGATAAGTTGCTTCATTGCAAGCATCAAGAAGATGCAAAAGTTACAAGAAGGATCAATGTTAGCTCCATTACAATATAACAAAAACCTGCCTAGGAGCTAACAAAAAGAATCAAAAGTAGAAAGGGGCTGACTTAGAGTAAGTGAGCCAATGAAGTCTAGAAGGGGAATAACATTATTTACAGGGCCTAGAATACTCCAACTAAACAGATACACAAGACATTTAGCTTTAAGAGCATGTATTGGAGTTGAAATGCCATCAAAACATCTGCGATTCCTTTCTTGCCAAAGACACCAAAAAATGCATGCTGGGATCATCTTCCAGACTTTCTTGATGGCTCTGTCAACTTTCCATCTGCTCCATCCTTCTACTGCCTCCTTAATGCCCTGAGGTTGTGTCCAGCTAAGCCCCGAGATTGCTAGAAACATATTCCACATATTTGCTGCCATTGGTCAATGCAAAAAAAGGTGGTTGACTGACTATAGGTAGCATCTATTCACCAACTGAAAACTCCTTTTACAAAGATTATCTTGAGTTAAACAGGCTTCTTTAAGGGCTGTCCAAGTAAAACAAATAACCTTTGTGGGAAGCTTTGTCCTCCAAATGAGCTTCCACGGCCAAGAGTCTATGATTCCATTCTGTTCACACATATGCCTATAGCCTGCCTTGACTGTATAGGAATCTGCACTACCTCTTCCCCGTATGAGCTTGTCTGGAATCTGATCATTCACGGTGAGGTTTCCCAGTCTTTCCAACAACACAAAAAAATTGTCCAACTCCCAGTCATGCATGTTTCTTCTAAAGAGAGGGGCCCATGCGTTTTCTGATCTATATTCCCTAACTGTAGAATTAGGATCATTGGCTATCTGAAATAGTAGAGGGAAGCTCTCCTTCAGTGGGCAATTTCCAAACCAAATATCCTTCCAGAATCTAACATGAGAACCATTCCCAACCTTGAAAGAGACATTCTGTGAAAAATCATCCCAAAGGTTACTTATGTGTTTCCATAACCCCACTCATGAGGGGCTCCGCTTAGTTTAGTACACCAATGGCTTTGTTGTCTATGTTTGGCTATCACCACCTTCTTCCACAGGCTGGTATCCTCGTCCCCAAATTTTCCTAGCCATTTCATTAGCATGCTCTTGTTGTGTTTTGCCAAATCTTTGATACCAAATCCACCAAGATCTTTGAGTTGGATTACTTTGGACCACTTGACAAGGTGGAACTTATGCCCCTCACTATTCCCTTTCCAAAGAAAGGTCCTCCTGAGCTGGAGCACCTTACTAGGCATAGGGTAAAGTGACATGTAATAGGTTGGAATGCTATCCATAACACTGCTAATCAAGGTCAGCCTGCCACCCATAGAGAGATATTGTAGTTGCCATGTTGCCAATCTCTTCTCCACCTTTTCTCCTGCTATTTAACTATCAGCACAATGCGCAAGACTGAAGAAAGTTTCAGGGCCGTTATAATGCTTCTGAGCAAGCCAATGTTTATGAGATACTTGTTCTGTACTCCGAATCTGAGGCATGTCCACTATTTACGGTTGCTTGACAGCTACTATTGGATTCGGCTATGGCAGGGCATGCTGCATTTTTTGAGGAATACTTTTATATCAATGGTCAAAAACCTCTGAATCGATTATCAGAATCAAGAAGCAAAACCTTATGTCCCCAAGAAGCGGAAACCCTGCCTTGCCTTCTAAATTATTTGCTGAGTCTTTATTCTCATTGTAGTACATCAATAACAGCAGTTGTAAAACTTCTAAAAATATCGATTGTTATGAAAATGATGTTTTTATGCAGTTTGCAGTTTATAAGTCGGAAATGCTGATTTGACGTAATTCTGGCTGCACTTTATCCAGTCACAGCTGGAGACATTTGGTGACAATTCTATTCAGAGCCCAGAGTTGTCTACAGATTGGGAGGTACTTTTTTCTCTGAGGTATAACTTAAACATTTTAAAGGTGAATGAGGGTCATCTTTTCAAAATTAATCTCACCTTTTTGCCCTTTGCTTCTCCCCTGTTAGGTTAGATCTATTAATAGATTTTGGACTTGAAGAAAATTGAAAAGTTCTCCATCAATGTTGAACTTGTTTAGCCCCAGGAAGCTACCTTGGATATCTGGTACAGATGGTCAGAAAAAGGTAGTAACTATTCTTGCTTATCATCTAACCATCTAACTTGGTATTGCCTCGTTAGTTGTTCGCATTTTTTTTTTGAGAATGTTAGGTACTATTTGTAACACACAAATATGGTTTTCAAAAAATACCCATTTAAGTTCGTTTGTTATCTTTGTGTAGTGAAGGAACATTGAGTTTGTCATGACCTGCAGGTAGTTTTAACTGCTGTAGAAGTAGAATCTCTTCGGTCAGAAATTGCTGCTTTGGAAGAAAGAGAAGCTCATTTAAAAGCTCAGTATGTGTTGATGCTTTCACTGTGCTCTCACATTATGCCTTGTGCACCTCTTTCTTTTTTCTTGAATGCTGTGTTTGGTGTGGTTGCCTCAGTGATATGATTGTACTTCGATTTATTACCTGTGGCATGGATTCCAAGGCATTTGGAGGTTAATGCAGTCGTGTTTCTAGGTTACATAGTTTTGCTAATTTCTCATTACGACAATGCTTTTGTAATGTAGGGAGGTTTTAAACACGGTGTAAGTTACTGTCATGCCTCCTGCATAATGTAATTGAAGGACCTATTTTTTCACTTCTTTGGAGGTAGATTATCAGTTTAATAGGAAGTATGAACACATGCGTTGATACAAATCTAACCAGCATTAATTGCTTTACGGCAAAAGCATAGAAGCTTCGCCAAGTTTTATCTATTTATTTATTTATTTCCTTAGGTGAATAAGCCTTTAAACATGGATCTTTTTACGAATGTGCTAAGGTGGAACTACGACATTTAACGCATAATAAAACTGACCTATACACCCGAATTACCCACATGTGAACTTCTTCAGTCTTTGATTTATGAAAATCCATCGGTAAGAGGATGCATTCTGGGTGCTTCTCCGCATCTGGGTAAAAAGAACCATCTAGGATAGTTGAGTGGATAATAAAGGACGAAAACAGAAACCAGGAATTTCTTCTCATCTGCCCCGGTGCCACCTTGGGAACTAAGGGTCGAATCCCGGCAGAGGCTACATTAGATGAATTCTCACCACCTGCCTAAGCCTTGATGGCAGATCCACCTAGTACCAGGCTGGTGGGAGGCAGTTGGTACTCGGTGGATTAGTCGAGGTGCACAAGCTGGACAAGACACTGTCATTATATTATAAAAATAAATAAATTAATAAAATAGGAGCAAGAAATGTGAGAGTTCTCTTCAATGAAGGCATTTCTGGTCCATGCTTTTGAAACAAGAAAGAACATATTGGGAAAGTGAATATTATCGTCATTGCTAGGTATAGAAAATCTAAATGTTAGGTATAACTGGCTTTCTAAATAATGAGAGAGGGCATGAGTTATCAATATGTTAGCATCCTTTGGAACAACCTCCAGTGTCTTTTATTGAGAAGTCATCGATTTGTCTAAGCAATACACTTATTTCAGTTCTGATATATCTATGTATATCTTTTTCTTCACAGATTAGAGCATGTTGATGAAATACTGCAGTCTGCTCGACTGTCGGGTTATTTATATGTGAGAACGGTACTGAAAGATCAACATCTGTCCTTTTCTTGATATGTCTTGGATTTTTCAGACTTTAATATATGACAATCTTATTCATCCTTTTGTTCGACAGAGATGGGCGGCTTTACCAGGAGAACCTCTTCCAATCGACGATGACACTGAAGTTGATGACTGGCTTCCTAGATTTCTTGTCCTTCAGGGATTGTGTATTTTCTTGTATTCATCATCCACTGGTAATCTGATTGAAACTTTCAGTTCCATGCATTTTTTGGTATTGCCCTATTTTGATGCAAGTATTATTCCAATGATGCTGTACCATTACACTGTGTGTTTGCCTCTTCCATTTATTGGTCAATTTTGAGTGTCCATAAGAGGCAGAATCTTGCAACTATTTATCGGGGAAGTCCAGACAATCTTAAATTATAGTATCTTATAAGCTTATGCTGATTGATGGTATTCATGGTATTCATCGTAGTCTGATGGACCCACCTCAAATTTGCTCATATAATTTGACACGCTGTAATTGTTCTTGAATCTTGGTTGATTGGTACTTTTAGTAATTAGAAATTGAAATTCAAAGATTCCATCAATCTCACACACACCTCATGATCAGGTGGGTGAAATTTCTGTCCACACCCACCAGTGGGCAATGGGCACTTGCACTGTCCAGTGTCCTTGCTGGTTTCAATGCTCTATAACTGTACTTTTTCTCTTCTCTAATTTTCAACGTCTAAGTTTATAATCAATGAAGAATTTATATTAGCAAAATAGACCAACAAACGTGAAGAGAGAGAATGGAAACAGTCACAAGAATGTAGAAGACAGTGGTTAAAGATGTGAAAACAGATGGAGAGAGCCGTAAAATGAGTTAAATAGTTGGAGCTATCCGAAAATATGGAGTTAAATACTTTTTGTTGTGGGTAGAGAATGGTGCATTGGTATGTGGGAATACCTCATATGATATCTTCCCCTGCCCCACAGTCTATACGGTTGATAAAATTCCAAAAGCTCATCCTCCAATTCCCCTGTTCATGCATGTAGGTGAAGAGGAAAAGTACCGGTTGTAAGGGTACAAATTATCATCTCCATTTGGAGTACCTCACAGTTAAGTTATACTGGGATTGGCTGACCTTATAGTTGCGTATACGTAATTAATCATGAGCTCCATGCATCTTGATGTAGAAATTGTCATCTGTAATTGGTATGTATCACCGTTATTATGCTGGGATTATAGTTTCATATCTCTTTAGTTCCTCATGAGCCCATGCATCTCGTTATCTTCTCTTGATTTAATCAGCTGCCATAAAAATCTTTTTTATGTACTTGGACATTCTGATATCTCCTAACACCATGAAGAATCTCCTGATATCTCTTAACACTGCATAGAGGTTATGTCATGAATAAATTTGAGTAAACTACGAAACGTGTACAGATCTGAGCCCTCAAGATTCAACCCTCCTATCTGATGTTGTTGAAGTTGGAGCCCTGCCTTGTTTGACACGAGAAGATGGTGGTACTCGATATTGCTTTTACATCTCAACTCGTCATGGGCTGCGATACGAATGCTCTAGTGTTTCTAAAATACAGGTAATGTTTGTGTCTGGATCATTAACTGCGATTATCTAGTCTTGGTTCCTTCTTCTATATGTTGATATTTGAAGTATAAAAGATGGACCATGTGTGTAAATGCGAATTCATATGCACCTCTCTGCAAATATTGATGTTTTCCATTATTGCTATGCATGATTTGATGGAATTCGAAGTGCCTGTTGGTAGTAGTGAAGTCTAAAAGTATTGCCTTGATTTCTGGACATAAAAATGCTTTATTGGAATCTTTTCTTTTCAAATTAGTCTCCTCTGGACGGTTAGATATTTTCAAGTCCAGATCATTATAAACAAATGGACCGAGATGTATTTATCAGGAAAGTAGTAGCATAGGTGTCACAGTATATTTGGGTTACACATTTGCTGGTGCGTTCATGTCATGCTTTGCTGTTGAAGATTATTTTGTCTTACCATGATTTTCAGCTGGAGTATTGATAACTAGAGTGTGGTTGGAAAAAATAATATATTACATACTTACTACACAATTATTTGTGGGGCTAAAACGAGTAACAGTTATCAGCCGCATAACTATACAATCCATCAATTGTTCCCTTCTCAAATAGGTGGGAATCACCAAAATCTGATTTATAGGTTCATGCACTCCTTTTTTAATCTTCCTGGATGCTTCTTTTTGCAGGTTGATTCCTGGTTGGCGACATTACGGAATGAGTCTGAGCTGCAATCTAATAGCACAGGACCTGATGAGTTAACTAAGACTTGACATGTTCTTCTTTCAGTATTCTATAAGAAGAACCTGTAAATAGGTCAAAATGGAAGCAAAGGCATTATCATTCACTTGGAAGTTGATTGCCAATTGTCACTACCATTATTCTGTACATAGCCTATCTAACTGCCATTGTATGGCATTCAAGTTACCATTTGAATAAAATGTTTCCAGTTTAAGGATTGTTATCATCCATTAATGATGTCCTGAAAACAAAACAATGCCTTTAAGATTGTTAATGGAATGTCAAAGTGAACAAGGTATTCCATCTCGTAGCTATATGATACGTCCTTTCGTGCAAGTTTTTCTTTGGCTCATATGCATTGATTTTGTGATAATTTTTCAGCAAATATACGAAGCACAAACGATATTTCCCAAGCTTCGATAATGTGTCTAAGACTTCTGAAATGATAAGACTAAATGTTGTCATCTACTACTATGAGTCTTGTATTGGGAAACAGGCTCTTTTAAACTTACTAGTTTCTATGTACGTGTTTCACACGTAACAAATATTCAGCTAAGAAAAGAAAGATGGAAAAAAAGTAAAGTAAGAAAAATAAATTTGTATTCCTAGTTTAAACTGGTTCTTTTCATACATCTATTTTCTTTTGAAAATTAAATTCTAATTATTCTCATATGTACATTTAAGTAATGGCATATATTTTCAATTCAATTGAAACAGCATTGTAGCTACATGAAAGTCTCAGCCCCAATTACAAAATTGCATGCTTGATTAATTCCCAGAGTTAAAAATTTTGTTAGACGATTTGTATTTTTTGTATTAGGAGCCAATTTTAATTCTTAGAAGTTTGTATCACATGCTCAGCGGTTCAACTGGTTTGCTGAAATTTTCATTACGTTAATTTATTCATCATACTAAAGCTGGATGTCCTTAAAAACTCTTTTAAGTGTGTGTAAGAATAATTATTTTATAATTAAGTACTCAATAAAGTTTCAATTCAACAGACTCTTAGACTCAACTTCAAAAATTTATTATGCTTCCAATGTTAATTGACAGGGATGTCCCTTGACTCTTCCGTGATTTTCTTCTCCCTTAATTAGGTTAATACTCTCTGTATATTGTAGATAGTTAATGGTCTCACACCTCCTTTTTAATACCCCCGGAAGGGTATAAGGAAGTTTTTCCAACTTAAAGTGACAATCGAAACAGGATTTATTTATTTAAAGATTCAGAGTCGCCACTTGGGATAGTTTATGGCGTCCCAAGTCACCGGTTCAAAACCCGAATTGAGGAAAAGATTGACTCAGTTTTACAGTCCGCGAACACAGCCAGATAAGGAATTCTGTTAACCCGGGAGAATGTGTTAGGCATTCCCGAGTTCCGTGGTTCTAGCACGGTCGCTCAACTGTTATTATTGGCCTAATTATCTGATTCTAAAACACTTTTAAACCTATGTGCATTTTAACTTTAAACCGCTTTTAATTATTTTAAGGAAGATTTCAACGTCATCTAAAACACGTCTTTGGACCACGTCACATGAAATGCACCCGCAATCCGAGACACATTTTATTTAACGTTGTTAAGATTTGAATTTGGGTCACATAAAATGGACACCCGAGTTTAGGAAGGTAATTTTTAAATAGAGCGCCTAAAGCAACTACGCACTTTCAACTTTGCGAGGGCCATGGAAAATTCAGCTAAATGGCGCACCTCCATTTCTAAGGATTAAAAATATTAATTAAATGAGGGCCGTGCATTTTGAGATTATTATCTGGCACGGCACACCTCGCTTCTAATTTTAAAAGGGAGCTTAAACTAAACTCTTGAGGGCCATAACTATATTTTGCTTAATACGACACTCCTCAACTAATTGAAGGGATCTAATTACTTGAACATTAAAAGAAACTGAATTCTGTTTTTATACTGACGCCCAAACTAATTAAAAGGGAAATGTTCTAAAGAGAAACAAGGCCGATTATTTAAAAGAAGAGAAAACGTTTTAGGTCATCAACCCCATTCGGAAGGAAAATTAAAAGACAGGCCCATAAATACAAGAGTATACAATCCCATTTGTCAATGCTTTCCAACTTGGGTCCAAGGTGAGCCCAATTCTAAAGAGGAAAGTCGTCAAGGATTCAGAACATACCAAATGAGTCTGAGGGAGGACATTCCTTTGTTGGGCCAACTTTAAGCCCAAATTTCAGAACTCAATCGTTGGTACAAAATCAATCAAAATGCAAATTCAATCAAAACTAATGAAACATGTCATTGAACTAACATTTTACTTCTGCATTTTAACTAATTGAATCCCAAATAGACTAACCAAGCATTCTGAAATTCAGATACCAGTTTTAACTTAAAACATGTTCATATGCCAATCAAAGTAATCATTGCATGCCTTTACCTTAAAAAGCAATCTCGACCATTTTTTCCTTTTCTTATCACATGCATTTTACACTAACTACTACTTAAGAAAACCTAAACTTCGATTAAGCTCTTCTCAATACTATCATAACCCAGAAAAATTAGCATATAAAATACTTGGACTTCAAAATCACACTCACATTCTCAACCACGTGGACTTGTTCTTTAGCAAATGAGTACAGAAAGAGGAAACATAAAGATATGCACTATTTATGAAGACACTCTTTGGATCTAATACCACTAAGCATGCACATTCACTCAAAAGAGATCCTAAAGCTATCCCATATTGATCTCACAATAATACAACCGATCCAACTCATGAGAAATGACTCCAAAACAAATTGAAATCAACAAATACCAAACAAAAGCCCAATTACAATTTTTTAATGTAAGCCTCAAAATTCACAGCATAACCTTACTTTAAACATGCTATAACAGGAAAATTAAGCCAACAAATCAAGTGGAACAAAGCAAATAAAGAAGGAAACAACTAATAAGAAGGGAGGCCTTCATTTCTTCCAAACTCACATCAACCATCTTTACATATCTAGAATCAAGGATATGTACCTGGAAATTGAAAGGAAAAAGAAGTGAGGAAGCAGTAGTACAGAACCCAGCAAAAGGAAACCAAAACCAGCAAAACCAACTCGAAATAAGCAATGGAACAGTAATTCCCAAGCAAACCCAAAACCCAACTTCAAACTAGATTCAAGCCATTTCTCAACTTCAACAATATGATTATAGAGTTTTCAAGAGTTCTACGCAACAGAAGAATCAGAAATCCAAAAACCAAAAGTAGAATTTTTGGCAGTTTTGAACAGGGAATGAAAAATTTCAAAAATTTCTAAAGAAGTCAGCCGTTTCAGCTTTTCAGGGGTTTTTGGTCTCTAAAATCTAACTTGAGCTTGAAGAAAAGGTGCCTTTATAAGCAAGGTTTTAGGGCAGCAATGCTGAAAATAATTTTGCACTTTAAACCTTTTGAATTTTTTATTTTAGCTTAGATACCCTTAGTTCAGAAATCAAGCTTTCAAATTAACCCCAATCCCAGCTTCCTAGAAGCTTTTAGTCTGTTACTGAGATTCCCTTACCCTAGATTTCCTAATTTACCCCTTAATACCCCTGTTTTTACTTCCAAACATCAGCAGACAAATGACCCAAAAGCCTTGGGCTAAACGGATTAGCAAATTCTATAGCCTTTTGGGCTTCTGAACCTTTGAGGCCCATATTGTGATAAGAAAATCACAGGCCGTAAAACAAGTGAGCCCAAACCATTCTGCCATTTTGGCATCAAAAGAAAAAATTAATGAAACAGATAAAAAGAAACAACAAAATGAAATCAAGATACTGAAGAAGACAAGTACTAACTAAAATGCTGATAATTAACTAATGTGACTTGAATCTTAAACATGCAATACATTTATTCAAACTAACAAAAGCAGAAAAACAAAAGAACTAAGAAGAAACACACAATATGCAAATTGAAATGCATACAAGGGCGGACAGAAAGAAAATAGGAGATAGAAAGGGGGAGAGACAGACGTAGAGGAACATGAGAAAAGCAGAATAGAAAAATGAAGAAAGGCGAAGAAATACCTAAAATAACCAAGCAGGAGAAGGGCTTGAACGACTTCAGTGTTCTCCGATTTGGGGCGAAGAGGAGTGTTAGTCGATTTGTTCTTGCAAGAACAAATGTCCAACACTCATTTTGGCCCTAAATCAAACTCGAAAGCTCAGAGAGTAACGGGGTCAGACCTTTAAATGAAGGATCGAAGGGGGATACAAATCTAGGGTTCAGATTTTAAGATCCGAAATTAAGGAGAAGGGGAGAAGATTCAGGGAAAAATGGTTGTGGTTTAGTGTTTAAGGGGCTATGGGGATTATGTGGTCGAGATTTGGTGGCGATTTGGAGCTGTCTCGTCAGTGATATTGGCGGATTCGCTCAAAGGCGGCGTTATCTGATAAGGGAGATAAGAGAAGGGTTTGTTTGGTCTTAGGTCTAAACTGATGGACTTCGGACAGTTTTATTTGGGATAGGAGAAAGTCCCTGGGTCGTTGGATGAAGCGAAATCAATGGCTTAGATGATGGGATGGCAAAACGACGTCGTTTGGTTCATGTGGGGATCGAACCGGGCAGGGGCAGATCTGGGCTGGCTTTTGGACTGGTTTTGGACGGGTTTAAGGGAGGGGATTTTGGGCTTGGGAAATTTGGAGACTTGGCCCAAAAATCTGATTTCTTTAATTCCTTTTCCTTTTCCTTTTTCTTCTATTTCAAAACTCTTTCCTTTTCTCAAGATTAAAATAAAACCTAAACTAAATCCTAACCCCAAATTATACTAGATTAAGTTAATTACTCTAATTAATAATTACCACAATTAATTAAAAACCAAATTAAAAGAAAAACTACAAATTTCGAAACTCAAAACTAAAAGAAAAATGCAAAATGAGTTATTTTTTTGTGATTTTTCCATTTTTTTTTATGAAACAAACTATTTACCAATTAATCTAAAAATGTAAAATTAAATCTTAAATGCAAATGCAATATATTTTTTGTATTTTTATGAATTAAACAAAATTAAACATGCACGGACAAAATGCAAGCAGTTAGCTACAAAAATCTACGAATTCGCAAATAATGGAAAAAAATTATTTTTTCTTGAATTTATGGGGATAATTCATATAAGGCAAAAATCACGTGCTCACAAATGGTATTAGATCATCTTAATTAGAATTTCTAAAATTTTAAATATTTTCATATCGAGCATGACATGCAACAACACACGTTAAGTTCATGATCTTTAATTAGTTCACTGCTGTAATTTACAACTTAAGCACAGTCCAGAGACACAATTTTCCTCTTGATTTTCACAACTATTTCAATTCAATTTGAATTTTGAAACAAATTATGATAGATTTATTAAAATAAATTATTATACTTAAGAAGTAGAAAAAATTTACATTGAGTATGAACAAATTTATCGTTGGGTTCCTTTTCTCCTATTATTTTTTAATTTCATATGAAGCAAAAAAGAAAGAAAAAAAAAATTTAGCATTTTAAATGGAACTAAAGAAACGTGAAACTATAAGTCTAGTATAAGTAGGAATGAGTTTGGTTTATGCACTTCTCTAATCCAAGTAGATAATTAGTAGCTGTTTTTTAGGTACCAAAATTCAAATGTAGTATTTAATTAGAACTTTATTTCTATTATATTTTACCAAAATAACCTCTAATTTTATATATTTAGGGCTATTTTGTAAACCGACATTGTATTCATGCTTTTATAATAATACAGATTATTAAATTCCCTTAGTAAAGTCATTACTATGTGACCAGGAGGTCACGCGTGGAAACAGCCTCTTGCGGTAATGCAGGATAACGCTGCATATAATAGATCTTTGTGGCCCGACACTTCTCCAGACCCTGAGCGTAGCGGGAGCTTAGTGCATCGAATTGTTCTTTAGTTCCTGCAATCTCATGTTATCCCCAAACTAGATCAAGTTTTTGTGAACACAAAGACTCTTTGTGGCGTTTTTATTTTTTTTTTCATTTGAATGGTGGTGACATGAGAATATTACTCTATGATAGTTGGTTTAATTTAACTCTAAAAGAAAAACAGTATTGCTTCAACGAAATTAGAATATTAGATATTACCTCAAACACCACCAAGTCGGGGTGTGGTGAGATAGTTGAGATAACTCGAACCTTAACAAAAAGCTTTGGCCCGAGCTGTGGGAGTAGATAACTTATTAGAAAGTATTTTACCGTAAAGGCTTATTCAGCTTCCGACGTAAACTCAAATTAGTCCGGGTCAATATTTTTTGGATAGCAGATGTCTTTAAAAATAATAATACCTCTAAGTTGCGCTCTCTTAATGCAAGAGCACAATGACTGCTTTTCTTTTTTAATTATAAAGGGATGCCTGGTGATTAAGTATTAATCATGGATAAAACAAGAAGTAAGGCGAAATAAAATAATTGTTTAAGAGAAAAAATATAATAATCATTTTAAGAATCACCACATTCCATTAACTTTTCAAATCAACAATAACTGAATAATGATTTCCCATTGATTGAATCATTTGTTAATGAGTGTAACTTTTAGCATCAATCAAGACAATCATAAAATCAAATGGCTAAGCCAAAATTTTCACTAAAGGTATCAAATCATATAAAAATAAACAGACAAAAAAAATAAGGAGAATCAACAAATAATGTAATTTTCTTTTACCTACCTACACAGTATATTTTTGCCGTAAAAGGGTGTCAGTTGACACCTCTTGTTATAAGTGGCGCAAGAATGAGCCAAATCCAATACTCCCTCCGGTCCACGAAAAGTGATCATTTTATCTTTTTATTTTGGTCCTAAATAAGTGTTCATTTACATAATCAAGAAAGAATTAATTTTATTTTTTCAAAATTTCCCTTATTTACATATTCCAATGTGTCAAGATAATAATTAATTAAGATTAATTTAGTGAATACATATTTTTTTCTCTAGAAATTCGTATTTCCTTAATGAGTGTGTCAAAGGTAAAAAGATCACTTATTGTGGATCAGAGGGAATAAAAGGCCGAAATCGATCAATTCAATTCCTTACAAAAATTTGGTTTCTACTTAAAAAATTATACTAAATTTATTGTTATTGTTGTTAAACTCAGCTAACTTGTTAAGGACTGTCACCTAGTTGGCCTCCATATTTGATATTTCCCTTTAACAATGTGTAAAAACGTGATTTAGTTCTAGTTGGGGTAAAAAGACGATTTTAAACATATAGATTTAGAGCCCGTTTGGACATAAGAAATTTTTCTCTCTTTTTTTTCAAATTTTTTTTACTTTTTTTCGAAATCATCGTTTATTCATAACATTTTCAATTTTCACTTGAATATGCATATTGAAAATTTTCGGAAATTTAAAAAACTCCAAAAAACTATTTTTCAAAATTTTCACTCAAATCACTCACTTTAAAAAACAACCAAAAATTATATTTATGTCCAAACACAACTCTAATTTCAAATAACATTTTCACTTGAATTTTTTTTTTACCCTATTTTGGAATTTTACAATTCTTATGTCCAAACGCCCACTTAGTTAGGAGAAAGCATGAAATACGACGTCGTACATAAATTGCTTGTACCGACAGAATAATTAACGAATCAGATTCGTTTTAATAATTTTCGGTTTATAATCAACCATTCAGATTTCAGCCCAACAATTGGGCTAGGGTTTTAAACCCAGCCGAATACCATACTCCTCGCTCTCACGCTCCCAAAGGCGCGTGGTTCATATGACCTTCTCAGATATTACCATTGGGAACATCACATAAATTTGCTCAGTCTATTTTCTCATGCTCACACTTACACACACTTACTTTTCTCTCTTTTTCTTGTAAAAGCCGAAGTGATGAATTCTCAGATTTACAGATCTGCTTCACGAGCTGCGAAGTCTCTCGTTTCTGCCTCCAAGCAAAGTTCTCGTGCTTTTTCTGGTAAATTTTTCATTCCATTTTCTTCATTTTCATTGTTAATTATGTCACTTATAATCCGAGTATGTATTGAGATTTGTAATTGCAATCATTTTTAATTGGGAAAACGACACTATATAGTCGCTCTTAAAATAATAGCCAAAAAAATGTATATTTTTTGTATATATATACATTATGTATGTTATATACAAAAATTATATAAATTTTATACATTATTTCGGCTACTGAATGTGAATAGTTTCTGGCGCGGGCTAGAAGTGATAATACCCCTTTTTAATTGATGGATTTTGAGCTGGTTATTTAAAAGTATGAAGTTTTGAGCTTTAAGCTTGATAATTGATCTTCCATTTCAAAAAGGACAAGTCATTGGAAGCATATGCCTTTTTAATGTAAAATTTATATATACTCAGAAATTATGTAAAAGTACCATAAGAATCAAAATCTAATTAGTGAATAATATTTTAGAAAATGCTTAAAAACTAGTAATGCTTTATCCTCAAAGGTAGGGGTAAGGTGTGCGTACACACTACCCTCCCCAGACCCCATGGTGTGGGATAATACTGGGTATGTTGTTGTTGTTGTTGCTTAAAACTAGTAATGGGAGAAGAAACTATTTTACTTTAGAGTAGTATATATGTTTCGATTTTAGGGAATATTTTAGTATATATATATTGTAAATGTGTTAATAATTGATAGTGGTTGTTACTTGTTTCAACCTTTATACTCGTGTATAAAAAAGGATTAATTTTGATCTTCAGTATACTGTGGATCCAACATGTGCATCTGCCTGAAACTCGGACTCTATATTTGTATTTAAAAAATTAAGAATAAAAGCTAAAATTTGTACTCCTATATATTTTAAGTGGTGTACCTGTGGCCTTCAAATCATGGATTTGCCCCATACTAATTTTAATGACTAATGTATTGTGCTTGTTCTTGCACTAATGATCAAGATAGTGTTTCTTTTGTGACCTTTTTAAGTCACCTAGCTTTGCTAATTGAAGATGATCGGTTTTCCTATGTGTTTGATTACTTGTTGGGAATGGATGCAACAACAACATACTCAGTGTAATCCCACAAGTGGGGTCTGGAGAGGGTGATGTATACGCATAGAGAGGTTGTTTCCGATAGACCCTCGGCTCAAGAGAAGGTGGAAAGGAAGAAGGGAAGAAGAAGAAGGGGGGGGAGACAGATGAAGGAGTCAAAAGACTTGGAATGGATGCCTTATGTATCATTTATGTTTAATGACTATATATATGTGCTTATATATACTGGGTCGTTGTTGTTGTTGTTGTATATATGTGCTTATATAAAAAAAGCTGATTTCCATTAAAAAGTAATACTAATTAGAAGAGTCCGAATAAAAGATGTATTTCTGAGCTATATTTGTTGCAGGAGGGCGAGCAGCAGCTGCAGCAGCCACAGTTTCTTTGAGAGGAGTGGTGCCTTCTCTAGCCTCATATGGCAGGACAGAATCTGGAAACGCATCTAGAGCTTGGATTTCTGGTGTCCTTGCCCTTCCTGCAGCAGGTTTGTATATAATGTTGCTCCTCAAGCTTATTTCATGACTTGTTGCACACCCATATGTGAAGCCTCTTGTGGCGAAATTTTGATTTTTGAGTAAACTTCTGTCCTGTACCAGTGTACCTTTTCTAGGAAATAGTTATTATCATCTATGTGCATATGTTTAACGCCTTGCTAGGACGATTACTACAAGAGTCACGTTAAAACCTCGTCTGCACCTATATGAGGAGCTAGAAATACTCAGTTCTACTACCGGTTTTCCTTATTTTTGTTTTTCCGTTTTTGGTTTTTGGTGGGTCTGGGGAAAAAGGTCTTCTTATGATGAAAGTAAAATTCCATGAAAGTGTGAGGGTTAAGTACCATCACCTGTACGTAGAAGAATAATGATTAATAGCTTCATGTGGCTCAGAGTAAAGTTCTTTTCTTTTTCTCCTTATAGTTAATGTGGTGCAAGTGGGAAATCAATACAAGAGGAGCGTTGTCTCTTGCTTAACATTGGCATTATGGCATCCGGAACCTCTTCTATAACAAATAGGCAATACTCGTGCATGGGTATGTGGTGAAATGGTTTGCTGTACTTGTGCTCATAATCTGAGCATTTCGTTCCATTTCTCCCGTACAAACCTCCTTTGTTTTTCATTTTGGTTATATATGCCTCTCGATTCATAAGAATGCTCACTCACATTTTTCCTTTTCAATGTACAAGCTACTTATCTTCTAAAAAAAGCTCACTCACATTCTCTTCTCCTCTATCCTTTAGCACATGCAGATACAGAACGTTTTAAGAGTGAAATCATGTTTGAACTTATTTAAAAAGAAAAAGAAAAAGAAGAGTGAAATCATATTACAAGTGATCACACCAGTTGCTTTATTTCCTTATTCGGGGAATTAGTAACTTGTATTCTAATTTCATTTTTCCCCCTTCTCTTCATCGTTTAGCTTACATGCTCCAAGAGCAAGAAGCACATGCTGCTCAGGTACCCTATACTCAGCCTTCCTCTTGATTGAGGTGTTATATCATTCATTTTTTTTATTATATTCATTCTTCTTAATAGCATACATGATCTGCTTTTTTCTTCTTTTAAGATGGAGCGCACCTTTATCGCCATCAAGCCAGATGGAGTGCAGAGGGGCCTGGTACGATAACTGGTTTTCATTGCTGCTTCCTTTATTTATATAACCTCCCTTTAATGTGCTTTCCCTATTGAAGTGGCAGCTTAAGTACTTGCCATTTTCATATTTTGATGCCTTTTCCTTCTCTTCATCTCTGGTCACAATCCCACCGTCTAGCACTCGTGCGATGGGAAAATATATTCTCTTTCTGATTGGTTGATAATTTTTTGTTGCATTTTAGATTTCAGAAATCATAGCGCGCTTTGAGCGCAAGGGTTTCAAGCTGGTTGCAATCAAAGTTGTGATTCCTTCCAAGGAATTCGCACAGAAGCACTATCATGACTTGTCAGAGAGACCATTCTTTAATGGCCTATGTGATTTCCTTAGCTCTGGCCCTGTCCTAGCAATGGTTAGAGAAATTTAACAGTCAAATGTCATTTTATTTTTTTGCCAAAACTGTTTCTTTATGAGCAACTCCATACAACTTTTCGTCAGGTTTGGGAAGGTGAAGGAGTAATCAGATACGGAAGGAAGCTTATCGGAGCCACAGATCCACAGAAATCTGAACCAGGAACCATCAGAGGTGACTTAGCTGTTGTAGTCGGAAGGTAATAAATTTTTCCCTTGATCCCAAAGTCGTTCTGCTCGAATGATTTCATAATACTGTTAACACAAGCTGCATTACAGGAACATCATCCATGGTAGCGATGGACCCGAGACTGCCAAGGATGAGATCAACCTATGGTTTAAACCAGAAGAGTTGGTTAACTACACAAGCAATTCAGAGAAGTGGGTATATGGTGACAACTGAGCGAACCTATTCTACCTTAATCTAAATTTTCATTAAATCGGCATGAAGAGTAGCATACTCATAATTTATCAAGAATAAATCGGATGCCATTTTTCCTTAGGCTGGTAGCAACTTTACCTCTAGCATACTGTTACGTGAATCACTCCAATAATCATTTGTACTGTAATACTGAACCTCATTTTTCTTGGATTTTTTCTTTCTGTTCCCAGTGGAAAGATCAGTTGGAATTATTGCTCCTTTTTAGTTTTGCTTTAACTAACTCATTGACACTACGTTATGGATTGTGGCATGTTAACTCGCACCCTTTTGCATCATGGACACTCACTTAACAACAACAACAACAACAAACCCAGTAGTTTTCCACAAGTGGGTCTGGGAAGGGTAAGATATACGCAACCTTACCCCTACCCCTGGAAGGGCGGAGAGGTTGTTTCCGATAGACCCTCGGCTAGAGAACGATTGAAAAGGGACAGGTAATTGCAACAAGTAGGAATAACAGTAAAATGAAACAAGATCGAATCCAAGAATGCAGTCAAACTCTAGGTAGTAATAGCCATATATAAATAAAAGATATCATACTAAAACTAATTTCCAACTCCTAATTAACTCGCACGTAGTTTGCAAAATAACTACTATTAAAACAAAAAGGCTCATTTATTAATTCAGATGATGGTAGAAGATGAGAAAAGATCAACGAGTTCTGAACGACTGAATTTGATTATGCAACTAGACGGAATTAGCATTTTCTTGTATCTTGTAGAAAAGGACGCATCTTAATTTTTTGTTGTTTAACCTTTTGGTATTCGGACGTACTACACCAAACCAACCCAGCTTTATATTTCATAACGCCTTTTTAAGGTAAAATTAGCACGGTATAGCCAGTTTTCGGATTGGTTATTCAAAAATAGCCAGCGTTTACCAAGTTAATGAAAAATAACCACTATTCTGCTGCAACACAGACCGGTCCAGCATAATATACTGGAGTTCGGTGCACCTGTGTATGAACTCCAGCATATTATGTTGGACCGGTATACTTTGCTGGCTCCAGTATAATATATTGGAGACTGGAGCACCGGTGCTCCAAACTCCAGTATATTATGCTGGACCGGTATACTTGCTGGAACTCCAGTATATTATGCTGGAGTTCTAGTGTACTTATGCTGGAACTCCATCATATTATGCTGGAGTTCCAGCATACTTTTCCTGGAACTCCAGTATAATATGCTGAAGTTCAAGTATACTTATGTTGGAACTCCAGCATAATATGCTGGCGTATTTTTCGGGTTTTGAACAGTGTTTTCGCTCAGATTTATCTTTACATGAAAAGTGGCTAAATTTTGATTACTTTTGAAACTGGGCTATTTTTGAACGATCAGTTGTAAATCTGGCTATTTTTGAACGACCAGCTGTAAATCTAATCATTTTTGAATTTCACCCCTTTTTAAGGGGAAGCCTCCCTACGTGAACTTTTTCATTCTGAGGGTTCGAACCAAAAATCTCTAAATAAGACTGGAATGATTTTATCCTTCTCACCACACCTTGAAGCTCATGTTTATTCATATGACAGTAGAAGATGAGAAAAGCAAGAACACCCATTAATTAAATATAATTATGTGATAGAACTTTATGTGCAAATATATATTATATTTTTATTGATTTAGTATAAACATCGAATATGAATAAGTTATTACTAAGAGTATAGTGATAAGTAGGGCTGGTTACCAAATTACCTTACCGAAACTAAAAATTTTGGTATTTGGTATACGGTATTTTGGTATTTGGTATGGTATGGTATTTGGTTTAAATTTTTACAAAAATTAATATTAGGTATGGTATTTAGTATTTTAAAATAAAATACCGAAATACCAATACCGTACCGAAATATTATATTATATTACACAAAACACATATTATCAATTATAGCATAAATATAAAAAAATTAAAATTTTACTTTTCTTTATTCTCAAAATTCATCAATTAACTCTAAACAAGTAACAAGACATTTCTAATGATCAAATATTCTTTTATTTGCTAGTTTTGGACAAAATTTTTGTCAACAAACATTTTCAGTTTTGTATTTTTGAGTACTTTAATTAAGAATATTAGAGTGTATGACTCTATGCATTAGTTAGTATTCAAACTGAATAAACCAAAGTTACCGAACCGAATAAACCGAAACTGAAAAGAGAAAAACCGAACCATACCGAATTTAATTAGGTACGATATTGGTATAGGATTTTAAGAAATCGAATACCAAAAATACCAAACCGAAATATTTAAGTATCGTACCGTACCGACCGACGAATACCCCCTGGTGATAAGGTGGGAAAAGAAAAGGAAAACCAAAATCTATTTTACGTTTCAAAGGGATAGACGGTTTAGAGACAACTGAAAAATGGGTGACGTATACGTCTCTTTTTGGAAAAAGGAGTAAGAACATTACTTGGTCCGACTAAACTACCGTTTGGATTGACTTATTTTAAGTGCTTTTAAGCCAAAATAGTTTTTAAGCCATTTTATAGTGTTTGAATAAAGTAAAAAAATGCTTTTAAGCACTTATTTTTAAGCTAAAAAGACAAAAACAAGCCAAAAGCTAGAAATCCTAACTTATGATTTAAACACTATTTTGGCTTAAAAGCTACTTAAAATAAGCTCATCCAAACTAAGAACAATGAATAACCATATGATATGTCATATCAAATTAAGAATATAATTAGTTAGTACCATCAAGGCATGTGGTGAGATTGACATGATTTATCCATTCTTAACTATATGTCTTATGTTAGAGTTTTGGAAATTGGAAAACTTTATGTTAAAAAGCACTTTCCTAATGAGCTCTACGCGGCGCAAATCTTAATTACTTTTGGCTAATAAGTTTGGAATACGACATGATAAACTAAAACAATAATAATTAGTTAGTGACTCAATTACCATTTTCATACGTTCTAAGCAGTGGCGAAACTAGAAATTTTTCCAAGGGTATTCAAATATGAAATAAGTGGAAAAAAATTCCCGACAAAGAATGTTCAATATATGTTATATACCTTTAAAACATAATATTTTACCTACATACATAGTGCAACTTTCTGAAGAAGGGTGGTCTTGACCACCCTCGTGACCATGTGGCTTCGCCATTCGTTCCAGTTGCAACTTCTAATTCTCCAAATAGTTCCCATCGTGTCCAAACCTCTCCTTGGAAACCTTTCATTTAGTTTAATCTCAAGCCCTCTCAACAAAGGGGGTGTATCTCATATGGTAGAGCGCTCGCTTCGCATGCGAGAGGCACGGGGTTCGATTCCCCGCACCTCCAATTTCTTAATTTTTCTCAATGTTTTGTAATTTGTAGCATCACATGGCCTCTTTTTTGGTTAGAAGTAAAATAATTTTATTACCATTTTTTCCGAAGATTTTTATTCCTATATTATCATTCTTCATTTTTTTTTCTAAAAAAAGATAACTGAAAATATTGTAATCGAATAAAAGAAAATCTAATTGATTCTTACTAACAATTTTTTTTAATCTTATGTAAAGATAAAATTGATAAATGAGTTTGTTGACTGCAAAAAGTTCCTCGTATACCGACTTTTCAAGTCTTAAATCTTAATGTGATGTTTAGCATTGACTACGTAATGAATAAAAAAAAGAATATATATGAAGGGAGACCAAAGTGACTTCATTTCGACATTATTGAATAAGAAAATAAAAAAAGATACAGACTGTTCCTTCTATAAAACATTAAAACTTAGGTTATCAATTATCATCTTTTCTTTCCTTTTTTTTTCCTATGCATATTAAATACGAAAATCAATACAACCAGTGGCGGAGGCAGGATCTCCACGAAGGGGGTTCAAAAAAAAATTTTGTATTTAGTGGGAATTGAACACAAGACCTTATGTAGATTTTGAACCCCCTTGACCACTAAACTACACTTTTGGGTTGTGTTAAGGGGATTCAAAACTTAATATATAGAGGTAAAAAACAGATTTTGCCTTATATATACAGTGTATTTTTTCGGCGAAGGGGGTTCGGGTGAACCCCCTTACGCCCCCCTAAATCCGCCCCTGAATACAACTAATTTTGAGTAAATCTTAAATAACAATTTCTCCATACTTTTCGAGTATACTTTACATATTTAAAAAAAAATTACTAAAAAGAGTAATATAACGCACAAATTTTTATAGTTACACACTCTAATTCAAATAAATTATTGTCAAAATTGTTCAACTCTTCGAAGGATAGTAATATCAACCAAGTTTCCCTATTAAAATATAAATCTATTTTTTCCTTCATTCTCAAAGGTAATGAATCAACAAAATTGCTTTTTTTAAATAAATCTTCATTGTAAGAACTATTTTTTTTATATATATTTTTTTTTATATTTAATCCTTGGAAATTAGCTCCTAATCCACATTCATTTTCTAATCTTTTTCTTTGTCCTTCTTGCATGTAAAATTCGTGGTCCAATTAGGAAACTAGGTCGGTTGCCTTCTAGCTAGTAGTTATTCTAGTTATGAAGTTAGGTAAACATCGCTATATTCAAACTCTTTTTCAAAAAGTGAGATATACTACGGAAAAAATCACGAAAAATATATATTCGTACTTAATTAGCTAGTGTTTATCACGAATAAAATAATTTATAATCACAAGAGCCATAAATTAAAGTAAATTATGCATTACCTAACCATGAGATTAAGTGAAAAATATATATGTGTAGAACACATATCTTTAGTTGATACAAGGATCGAGCGCAAGTATTCTTTTTCCGAATTATCTTTCCAAATAAAATATTTTCTAGACATAGAAAAATGAATGAAAAATATAATGTATTAGAAGGTGTAGCGACTAGAGGTTTTGGGTTAGAGTCTTAAAATAAAATAAAAAACTTTTGATAAGGAGAGTCTTCCTTATACTGAGCTTTACTTAGTGTGAATGTAAATTAGTTAAATTACAGCTCGTTTGGATGGTTGTTATCTATTGTATTGTATCGTATTGTTACTTTAATAAAATATTTTTTTTGATAAATTTTATTGTATCGTATTGCTAAATCCGTCATTACATAATTACAAAAAGTATTACTTTACGTGACGACCGATTTGGTATGATTGCCCTTTTTTTCTCCTCTCATTCTGACCTTCCTTATTATTAACAACAATAACAATAAAATCAGTGCAATACCACAAAGTAAGATTTGGGAAGGTAGAGTGTATGCATACCTTATTCATGCCATATGAAGGTAGAGAGACGATTTCCGATAGACTTTATTGTTATTAAACAATCATATTTTATTATTTACCCTACTTTTTTATATAATAATTTTACCTCGTACCCTACTTTTTTTTTTATAATAGTGTAAGTTTATTCTTCATATTATTAATACACGACATCATGAGACGACGGAAAATAATACAATCTATTCAAGTGTCGTATTCATCAAAATAATACACTACAACATAATATAATATGTTATATTATGAAATAATACGTAACAATCATCCAAAAATTAATGGAATTCGAATACTAATAAACGATCATAAAAAAATAAATACACAACGCATATTGTTGCGCCATTTACAGGTCTGACTCAGACCTTTCGAATTCCTTCAAACCAAAAGAAAGTTGCCTTTTCTTGAACTGGATATTTACTTTATAGTATTATTTTCCAAGAGGGTGGGTCAGAGGCGGATCCAGGATTTGAGGCTTACGGGTTTCTACCGTAATTTTAAATTAATATGTAATAATAACTGAGTTCACATTTAGATATTTACAAATATTTAGTAAATTTTTAATATAAATACAGGGTTTACATAAGAGTTACTGAGTTCCCGTATTCCATTCCCCTGGGGTGGGTGGGTTTCACGTGGCTAATATTACTAAATTAATGTGACAGTCAAAAAGGGAGGGGTGATACCTCATTATCCTCAAGAAAATCAACTGTTTTTTTCAGTTACAACACGTTAGCCATAATTAAAGGAAGGTGACAATATGACAGTTGACAACTACCAAAAGTGTAAAATTTCTTGGAAATAAATTTAATATAAGTCTTTCCTAATTAAGACTAAAATAGACTAAAGTCAAATGATTACTTATGAGTTGACACTTGGAAATGCAGTAAAGGTGGTTCATGAATAATTTGTGACTTTTATCCTAGTTGTTCAACTAAATTCTCTTAAAAAAAAAACTTAATTACTCATCCGTTTTTAATTTTTATGGCGATGTTTAATTTGGTACGAAATATGAGTTTTTTTTGTTTTTTTGTTTTTTGGAAACTTATGGTCTTATACATATATCGTGGGATTTTTTGCCTATTTTTATAAAATAGAGATAAGGTCTCACGGGCGGATGGAGCTTAAAATTATCGGGTTCAACTGAACCTAGTATTTTTGACGCGAAGCATAAATTTATGAGTGAAAATTACTAAAATTATAATAAATAATAGTTGTGAACCCATAACTTAAAAAATATAATAGGTTCAATGCCAAAAATCTTGAAGGTTGAACCCATAAAGCATAAATCCTGGATCGACCTCTGTTAGGTCTGCTTATACACTGCTCTCCCCAGACCCCACTTATAAGATTATCCACACACATATATATATATTGTATATACCGTGGGATTTTGTGCTTATAAAAGTATACTAAGACCAAAATAAGCTTCAAATTAAATTATTTACAAATATATAAAAATATCATACTTTTGTAACGCACTAATAGGGAAGTTATTTCACATAAAGTAGAACAAATTAAGTAAAGAAAGAATTACAAGAAAATACATATGACTTCACGCCATAACAAAAAATGGCCCATAGTTTTAAGTTTTACCCTACCTAGCTCACATTGTACATATTTTGAAAGCACTTGCAAATTCAAAACCTGTCTTCTTACAATCATTGCTTCTAAAAGCTATGGAGTTAATTCTTTGTTCTCACAACCATTGTTTTCACTCTCTCTTCTTCTCACATCTTCTACATATGCTTCAAGGGCCGTGTATTTTCTGATTCTCCTAATGTGTCACATGCTTGTAATGTAAGAACGTTGAAGAGTAGAAGTCCACCATTGAAGACCATTCAAAGCTTTGCTTTTGAAAATGGGTTTCTTTGAATTTGTTAGTTGTTTGGATTAGGTGTTATTCCAATTGATTGAAAATATCAAAAGAAGTTCAAAATTTAAATTTGAAGTGATTTGAGCAAGATTTGAGTTAAATTTCAGAAAAGAGAAAGACGAAGTCAGTTTTTTGTATAATTATGTATAATCTTGTATAATAGTGTAAATGAGTGTAGAAACACACCTTATACACTATTATACACTTTTATACACCTTTATACAGGCGTCTGTAGACGAACTTCTTCCACGATTTTCAATTGCAATTCTCGTTCAAAACCAGTCCAAATCTCCATTAAATAACTTCAAATTTTATATACAACCTCCTTATACTATTTCTAACAAGTCTAAATAACACCCACTCCAAATTTCTCACAAAATCAAATTCGAAATTTAAACCCACATATTTAAGCTTGTTAAAAAATCTAATTTTCACCACCCAAATGAATTTGGTTTGTTGAATTAATATTTGATTCACAGTTACTGGTTCGAAAATTAATTTAAAAGCTTGAGGAATCTTTTTTAAAAATTAAATAGTAATTTTGAGAACCTATTTGAGTTGGATGTTGAATCTTAGCATATTATTTTTGGGCTAGTTGGTTGTAAATTGAAATATGAGCTATAAAATTGAAAAGTATGAAACTCAGTTGTTCTAATGTGAAATTTTCCCTTAAGTAAATAGTATGTCATTAGAAAAATTAAATTTTGGGGGGTTTAATCAAAGATTAAAAAAAAACTTCGGGCTCAAACAAACATTCCTTTAATCTAGGAGGTGTAGGAATATATACCACAGCGGAAGCAATAAAAGAATCTTATTCACGTGTAATCTAAACAACTAGCACGTATGGAGATTTTAGGATTACCTCTTGAAGCGTAAACACAACAAATTTATATCGTTCTCTAGTTCCTCAATTGAAAACACACCAGCAGATTTCCACAGTCTTCTACTGTGTTACCCAAATAATAACCGAAAATGGAGAATTTTGGGTGGGCAAAATTCTAGTAGAAACCGCAGTCAGAATCTTGTCAAAAACGTCCAGCCCTTATATCCATATATATAGCTGCGTTTTAGGTCAAAATCGTTTTCAAAACCTGTTAGGTTTCCTTCTCCCACTAAGGGACCTTTTCCACGTTTTCTTTCCCACTAAGTAACTGTTTCCACTATTTTCTATTATTTAGGCACAGTAGGGACCACATAATTTAATTAACAAGGCTTCCTATTATGATATTAATTTCGAAATTCTGAAATTAATTTCCATCATAATAAATTACGAATTATTCCACTAAAAATTCGTAATTGCACTCCTTAGTTCAATTTCGAAATTCTTCCATAAAACCTTATTTAACTCCTCATGTTAAGATTCAGATACTAATCAATCAAATTAAATTACTGACTATTTAATTTATTGATTACTTCCTTTAGACTTACACTTAACTTATTTCATGTGTCGGATACAAAATCCACCGGCCGGGTTTACACATGAAAACTTATAAGCTTTCATAAAGGAGTATCATCAATCTCAAAATCGAGACATGGATTCCATCAACTAATTATTACTTCGCCAATGTATATCATTGTTATCCAATTTACCAGGCTTATTGACTCGCGAAAGAATCTCGCCTTTTAATAAATCAAAACAACAAGTGACATACACAACTAATAATAATTATATTAGTATTAAGAGTATAAGTACATTAAATGGACTAGAGAAATTATTTTATAAAGTCAGTATAAAATACTCATCTCTACTTGATCCGTTTAATACATACAAAATGTACTAGCACAAGAAGTTGGAATTAAACCATTCTCATAATCAAGATAAATTATATTTAATCTTGTGCTACAATCATTCCGATGATTTATCCAATTCCATCATTAGATTGTGAACATTAACTTTTATGTCTTACAAGAACCGATGATTTAATCTTCCGTGTATAAGCTAAATTCTATACACTAAATCATCTACTATGTAAGCAATGGACGCACAAATCAACACATGATCTATTTAAAATGAAACATTATTGAATTTAAACAAATAAATAAATAATTGTTCATAAAGAATAGTATAACAATACGCATGACTTATAGTATATTCTAATAGGAGGAACCCTTTAGTTTGCCCCTTTTAGTGTAGGGTACATCAAGACAATCTTTTGGCCTTTTACTATTAGTAAACTATTTTGATATTTTTAAAATAGAATGAAGAATTTTAAAGATCCCATTAGAATGCGATAAACCATACTTTTACTCTGTTTTGGAATAAAGCTAATTGGCAAAAGATAAAGTTCCTTTTAACATTATCTTTGGTTGTTATTCATGTAAAAGGTGTGGTACCCTCAAAAACTAGACCACAATGTGTACATCTAACTTTTGAACATACTATTTATCCGGGTAAAATTTAAAAATAGCCAGATTTACAAGTGGTAATTAAAAAATAGCCACAGTTTCTAAGGTAATCAAAGTTTAGCCACTTTTTATGTAAAGATAAATTTGAACGAAAACACTGTTCAAAATCCGAAAAATATTCCAGTATAATTTACTGGACTTCGAATTTTTTACATGTGAATTTCCAATATAATATACTAGAGTTCAATATATTTATACTGGTTCATTACAATATGCTGGAAGTTCATACACAAGTGCTTCAATCTCTAATATATTATGCTGAAACTTTCAGTGTGCTGGAGTTCCAACATAATATGCTGGAAGTTCATACACAGATGCACCAATCTCCAGTATAGTATGCTGGAACTTTCCGTGTTACAACAAAATAGTGGCTATTTTTCAATGATGTTGCAAATACGGACTATTTTTCAATTACCAGTCTGAAAACTGGCTAGCCCATGCTATTTTTACCTATTTACACCCCCCAATCCCTACTGCCAAACCTAGAAAGAAAGAATTAACCCAAATAGCTCCCCACCTAATCTTGTAAACTATAAATACTCGGTAGATATATAACATATGCATAATTCATATATACTATATGTGTAATTATCTATAATCAATATATAATCTATGTATAACGGCTAGAAAAAGTAAACATTGAATATAACCGGCTAGTTGTGTAACAATTCCAAAAAGTTTGAGGGAATTTTTTTTGTTTTCCGTTCAGTATTTAGTGTCTACATTAGAGTCTTGATCAAATTTAAATTTGACTTAGAAGTCCCATATTAAGGGTACTTATCTGAGACCTCTGATTAAAGATGACGGAGTACTTACCACTCCCTCATTCTTGTCGTAGAAATTAAGCTTCAATATGGATTTTGATTATGAGAATTCCTATTATCTTTTGGAAGTTTAATACCAAATGTTAACATAAAATTTTCTTTAATTTATGTGTTTTTAGCCACAAAAAAAAAAAAAAAACAATAAACGCATTTTGGTAACTAATATGCTAACGTTTTAGTCTGAATCCAACTTTTATAAGTCATGCGTTTATTGGAAATAAAAATGCAATAATAAACGCATTTCAGTAACAAATTATGCTAACATGATATGTGACTCCAACTTTTACAAATAATTCTTTGGAATATGCCTAAATTCTCTTGACAAAAGATTATACAATGTCACCAATATTATTTATGTTACTCTGCCCACAAATGTGAAAATTTAACACCATTTAAATATTAAGGATATTCCGTCTATAGTTACATAAAGTATAGTTAGTCCCAAAAAGAATAAAATATGAGGTATAATAAGTTAACATAAAACATAAAAAATTTAATTCGATTATTATCAGTTCTTTTTGATCATTTATCTATATATTCGACTCTAACTAATAAATTATTGAGAATAATTGATAATACTATTTTGTTATACTAAGGGGTCGTTTGGTATGAGGTTTAAGTAGATATAGTGCTGGTATAAAAATTTAATATAATTTTAATACGTTGTTTGGTTAGCAAACCTGGTATAAATTATTCCGGGATTAAAATCAGTACCGGGATAACTTATACCTTATAGGGGGGTGGGTAATTAGTGTCGGGATAACTTATACATTCTTAGAAATTATGCAGTTATTATTTTTAATACAACATACCAAATAGTGGATAAAAAATAAAAACAGGATAACTAATCCCAACAAAACTTATCCCAGCATAAGTCGTATTCATACCAAACGATCACTAAGGATAACTATGAAGTATTTATGAATTTCAGTACCAATATATATTGTCATTTTTGTTTTTATAGTGTCACATGATGTTTTAACAATTGCATTGAATTTCAAAACGCCAAAAAAGGTCATATACTTGCATTAAAACCATTCTGCCAAAATAATATCATACATAAGGAAAGTTTGTTAAAGAATAATAATAAAATGCATTGTTGCTACTTTCGGCAGATTACAGGTTTTATTGATAAGATTTGCAAAAATAGAAAAAACATTAATTTCAACGGATTACAGGTTTTGTTGATAAGATTTGCATAAAAACAAAACATTAAATAACTTGATGACTCAACCAAAACAAATAGAAAAAGACAATTTCAAATATATAAAAAAAACAAGAATGTCTATATGAGAAATTCTAGAAGAAAGAACAGAAGGAAACATACCCCTCGAAAATCAACATACCATAATAATTGTTTTTTATCTTCCCCACAATTTTCAATGTTGTTTTTTTGCAATTAAATATGATCCAAAAAAACTGCTAACAGAAAATACGCTTTCTGGGACTGGACAAGAAGAATTTTTTTTAAAAATAATATATTTTTCACGAATCCTAAAGTGACATAAAACATAACGAAAAACCAACAAAAAAAAAAAAAAAACAAGAAAGACAAATACTAAACAATAGGAGTAGTTTAATCAATCAATTACCTACCTCGTTATTTCCAAATATTAGAATATCTGACTATTTTAAACTTTTTTGTATTATTTATCTATTGTAATCTTTCTTTTTATTCAAAAGCAAATTAGTTATGCATTGTAGTACTAATATGGAGGAATCCTCGAAGTAATGATAAAGTTATTTTTATATAATATATAAATCACGAATTTAAGTCTTAATATTTGTATTAAAATAAACTATCTACCTAACATAAGCTGAATCAAATAAATCAATTCCTTACCAATTTCAACTAGGTGAAGTCCGTTACGTGAATCTTCTATATTCCTTCAAATATAACCAAATTAATATTTAGATAATTAAATTACTTTAAATTAAATTGTTTTTATGGGTATTATCACTTTGAGCATCGCCAGAAACTATTTACATTCGATAATCGAAAAAATGTATCAAAATTATATAATTTTTGCATATACATACATAATGTATATATATACAAAAATTATATATTTTTTCGGCTATTATTTTGAGAGTGACTATATAGTGTTATTTTTCCGTATTTAATTTTTTATTCATCATAATTCACCTTTAGTTTTACATTAAAATACTGACATAAGTGGAATAAAATATTATAAAATAATAGTTAAATCATAATTTTTTTTCCGGAACTTGGGTTAATCATGAGTTTACCTTTTCTTATTTGGGTTTATAATCATGAGTTAACAGTAATAGAAGAATATATTCTGGAGCAAATAAGAATCAAGAATCTAGAGAGTCCTTACCCATATAAACACTTCTTTCTCATATAAACACTTTTCCTCAAGCCACCATTAGACTTTAGACCTACACTACACGTGTCCCTTTTCTTCTTCATCTTCTTCCTCTTTTCCTCTCTTTAGCGTCTCCCTTAAAAATTTCTTGAAAATTCTTTTGACCCAACTTAAGTAAATAGTTTCAAAGAAATTCTTTTTTTTTTATTTGTTATTTTGCCATAAATACACCTATAAAAGGGTTGGAGACCAGGAGTCTTTGTTTCAAGTCTGAGTCTTGTCAATAACTAAAGATTGGATTTTTATATCTTCTTTTAAACAAAACCCAAATCTTCTTCTTCTTTTATTGTTGGAATTAATTTTTTTTTAATTGGCATTTACCATCATGTCAAAGAGTATATTGGTGACAGGGGGAGCAGGGTATATTGGGAGTCACACTGTGTTGCAATTACTGCTTGGTGGCTACAAAACTGTTGTGATTGATAATTTGGATAATTCTTCTGAAATTGCTATCAAAAGGGTTCAGGAACTTGCTTCTCAATATGGCCCTAACCTTTCCTTTCATAAGGTACTTTTCTTCTCTCTGTTTTTGCTTTTCATGTGTGTGTGTGTGTGTGTTCAGAATTATTAAGGATAAGGTGGAATTGTATGAATTTGAGTTTTAGGTTCTTATTTTAATGTAAAGTTTGTATTTTTATGGGGTTCTTGAATTTTTCTGTTTTTCCTTTTCATGGGTCTATGTGTGTGTGTGTGTGTGTGTGTGTGTGTTTATCAGAATTATTATGGATAAGGTTGAATTATATGAATTTGGGTTTTGGGTTCTTATTTTAATGTAAAGTTTGTATTTTTATGGGGTTCTTGAATTTTTCTGTTTTTCCTTTTCATGGGTCTGTGTGTGTGTGTGTGTGTTCAGAATTATTATGGTTAAGGTGGAATTGTATGAATTTGAGTTTTGGGTTCTTATTTTAATGTAAAGTTTGGATTTTTATGGGGTTCTTGAATTGTTTGAGTCAGTATAGTGTTGCTAGGTGGTCAATCTCTTTGTTCTTTTTTCTCTTTGAATTTTATGCCATGAGCATAATAAAGAGAATTATTCTGGGGCTTGTGGAAAAAGGTGGAATTGTATGAATTTGAGTTTCGGGTTTTGTTTTTTTAATGTAAAGATTGGATTTTTATTAGGTTCTGAAATTGGTTTAATCAGTAAAATTTTTGTATGTGGTCAATCTCTGTGTTCTTGTTTCTTTTTGAATTGTAAGGTAGAATAAGTATTTCTGGTGTATCATGTGCTTCTTTCTCCATTTAACAAACTGTCAAACTGTTTTTTCTTTCTATGTGTAGACAAACTGTTAACAATCCAGAAATTTGGGTGCAAATTATTCTCAGTAGTCTGTTTAGTTTGGTGTTTTCTGCTTGGTGGTATTGTGTAGGCCACAGTAAAATTTTCTTTTGTGAACACCTTTGCCTTTATTGCCTCTAATTCATTATAGTTTTCCTGTATAACAGTACCTTTACTTTACAAGGATTAAGCTGATTTCTTGTTTCTATTTTTTAAAAAAGTTTGTGACTGAATTCTATGGTTGTTTTGTCTTATAATGCAGGTGGATCTACGTGATAAGCCTGCAATTGAGGAGATTTTCCGGTCTAACAAGTAAGTTCTACCATCCCTCGCAAAAGAAAAAAATCTGTCTTAGTTGTTTTTATAAGACTGGATTTCTTTCTAGCTTCATCGACATTGATTACTATTGTACGCTGCGATGGTTTATTTGCTGTGTTGAGTCTTAAATTTGATCAGCTTTGTGCATGAATTATGTACTCTTTCACATGAAAATAAGCAATGAAGCATAGGTGTTTAATGTCTGTATCAGCATATTGTTTATTCTGCTGAAATATATTATCTTTTGATACATTGTTTTGCCGTCAATTACGTATTCGATGCAGATTTGAAGCTGTTATCCATTTTGCTGGACTAAAAGCAGTAGGTGAAAGTGTTCAGAAACCTTTGATGTATTTTAACAACAACCTTATAGGAACAATTACTCTCCTGGAAGTCATGGCAGCGCATGGATGCAAAAGGGTAATTCCTCGCACTTCAGTGAACTTTTAAGATACATCTTCTTTTCTTGCAAGTCATTGTCTTGACTGGTTTGCTTCTCCATATCTCCAGCTTGTGTTTTCGTCGTCAGCTACTGTTTATGGTTGGCCAAAAGAGGTTCCTTGTACCGAGGAATTCCCCCTAAGTGCTGCAAATCCTTATGGGCGGACAAAGGTACTTTCAATTGTTTCATCTCGCATATTCAGCGCTCAAGTTGTTGAATTTCAAAACTGAAATGTAGCCTAATTTGGCTACTGTTCTGTCTAGTTTGCTGATAAGAGGGCAAGTCTTGTATATTCCTTTTTATTTTCTTGTTGTAGTTTTACTTTTTGGTTCTTATTGGTTGAAGAATTCTGTTTACGTTTATTCTGTTTGTTCCTGTCTGTTCATAATCTAACAAGACTCAATCAATGGTCAGCTCTTCATTGAAGAAATATGCCGTGATGTACGATCCTCTGACTCCGAATGGAAAATCATATTGCTGCGGTACTTTAATCCTGTTGGTGCTCATTCAAGTGGCCACATTGGTGAAGATCCGCGTGGAATTCCCAACAACCTTATGCCCTTTGTTCAACAAGTTGCTGTTGGTAGAAGACCGGCGCTGACAGTTTATGGAACTGATTATGCAACAAAGGATGGTACAGGGGTATGACTGTATTTTCAATAGCAAATCTTTAGTTGTGTTAGAAATGTTTAAACTTCCAATGTTATTCCTACGTCCTATTTTATATGACAAAATTATAATTTGAGATGTCCACATTTTTTCAAACACTTCTTGAATTAATTAATTAAAACCTTGTGATTTGCAATACTGTTCATGTAGTTTTTAAATGTATAAATTCATTTAAAAAAAATGTCAAGCAATACCATAAGTTACTGCATTCACATTAAATTGTTCAGATGCATTGTTCTGGACTTCTGGTTTCTTTTTTGTAGTTTGTCAAAATGTGACAAAAATATCATAAATTTCCCTTATATGAGCTTTTCCTCAGAGAATGATTATGTTTTTCAGGTCCGTGATTACATTCATGTTGTGGATTTAGCAGATGGACATATAGCTGCCTTGCAGAAGCTATCCGATCCTTCCGTAGGTGTGTACTTCTATTTGTAATACTTGTTTTATTTTCATGTTTAAAGTTCTTAACCGTGCTTGAAAAGTGTCCTTTCGGATTCATGTTCTTTCAATCACAATGTTTATTTTCAAATAATGCGTGCTTCTTTCTGCTTTATGTTCCCCGTGTCATTAACATGTCGGTTGAACAAATCTTCCATACAAGTAATATTATGGAAGAAACATCAGAGTTTTTATCATGATAGTTTAATATTTTTAACATTGGCTCGTTTTCGAGTTGTTGTACTATGCTGATTTTGATCGATTCTTTTAGGCTGTGAAGTGTACAACTTGGGAACCGGAAAAGGAACTTCAGTCTTGGAAATGGTGGCTGCATTTGAGAAGGCATCAGGAAAGGTAGTCTTTTTATTGCATTCTTCCATTATACTTATATCATTATGTCCGCCTTTGCGAGCTCATATTCTGATTCTTGTTGAGGATAATGCACACTCCCTGGTTTTCTTTGAATTCAGTCTTCCTGGAATGATTTGTCATTTGATTTTGTGAGTTGGGAGCATGTTCCTGCAAAAAACTCAAATGGGGATAATGTTGCTTCCATTTTCCCTAAATGGTGGAGGAAAAAGGAATTCACAGTTTTCCTAATGTTGGGAGGCTATTTGTGGTTACTAGTGTTTTCTTACAACTGCTAGCTCTTCTTTTTTGGTGTCAAACATGCTTGATGCACCTAGATATTCACCCGGTACTTGCTACATCCTGCCCGAATAGGTACCGGGTAAAGACGAGTGCTAGCTCTTTTCCATCTCATCACCAAGTGATATTCATTTTTCTTTTTCAACCTCTTTGTGGAGAAAAAAAGGTAGCCCTGTGCACTAAGCTCCCGCTTTGCGCGGGGTCCTGATACAATCCAGGGAAAACCACACCCCAAAAGCTAGCTATTGAGGTGGGAGAGCCCAAGGCTATATAAACCCCACATCAGCACTTTGTAGTACCGACGTGGGACTCAAGTCTCATTCCTTGCAATAGACCATAATAGGTCCGGGGAAGGGACGGACCACAAAGGTCTATTGTACGCAGCCTTACCCTGCATTTCTGCAAGTGGTGGTTTCCACAGCTCGAACCATGGAAAGACTTTGCTAATTCTAGAACTTTCTAGTTGTTGTAAAGGCCTTTATGAATGTTTATGGTGGTGGACTAATTACCTCTCTTTGTGCTTCTTTTAGAAAATTCCATTGGTGATGTCTGGTCGACGGCCCGGGGATGCTGAAATTGTATATGCTGCTACAGAGAAAGCAGAACGTGAATTAAAGTGGAAGTAAGTGACATTTGCAAATATATATACTCATGCAAAATGTAGTTAACTAAGTGATCTGTTTACATTGCCTTTTAAGGTTCTTAACACACCGATAACATAGGCCGTTCCGACATATAAGCAATAGGTGCACATGTTACCTTCATCCCAAACTCAGAATATATATCTATGCATATACAAGTCGAGAGAAATTTTTACAAAATACGTATGTGTATTAGTAGATGCGCGCACTATCTTTAAATCCTGGATTCGCCTCTAAACAGTATGGCTTATGTTGCAGGGCGAAATATGGTATCGAAGAGATGTGCAGGGATCAGTGGAACTGGGCTAGTAAGAATCCCTATGGTTATGAAGGAATTCCAGAATCAAATTGTCACTGAAGTCAAACTGCATAATGTATCCATACAATTATTTTACCAACCAGTGGCCATCAGTCTTTGAAGGGATGATTTAGAATATACTAAGTACTAGGATTGTAGAGGGGATGGGAATGTTTATATTATTTTAGCTTAAAGTTTCAAAAATGTAAGTGGAGTTTTCATTATTTAGTGAAAAGATAAAAAGGGGGAAAGTTGATGAATAATAGCTTTGTTCAGTTTAAGCTTATAGCAGTATTTCATTTGTTCTTTCATTCCTTTGCTTGTAATTATCAGGCATTTTAGTCTTCTTGTTTTAGCAGTATATGGCGGACCCAAATTTGTTTGGGATTGAGGCGTGGTTGATTTATATTGAGGCGAAATGTTCTTTATTTATCTCCTTTTATTATGGTGCAACAATTATTGGCGCGGCGAAGCCCTCTCGGAGAGCATGAAATATCTACTTTAGTCATCATAACATAGACGAGTGGGTTGCTCTCGTGGTGAGCACCCTCCACTTTCCAATCAGGAGGTTGTGAGTTCGAGTCATCCCAAGAGCAAGGTGGGGAGTTCTTGCAACAACAATAACAACAACCCAATATAATTCCAATAGTGGGGCTGGGAATAGTGTGCATGCGCAGACCTTACCCCTACCCTGGGATAGAGAGGCTGTTTCCGATAGACCCTCGGCATCCTTCCCTCCAAGAATTCTCCACCTTGCTCTTGGGGCGACTCGAACTCTCAACCTCTTGGTTGGAAGTGGAGGGCGCTTACTACTAGAGCAATCCACTCTTGTTGTTGTAGTCATCTTCACATAAATATCTCTGTTAACTTCGTCAAAAGTCACTGCTTTTTGTTACCGCTTTTTTCAATTGTATTGTGACTATGCCTTTTTAAGTCGAGGATCTGTCGGAAAGAGCTTTTCTACCTTCATAAGGTGAGGCTTTTCAGATTCCATTTGTCGGATTATATTGGAATTGTTGTTCTTGTTCAATTTAGAAAAAAGTCAATCTAATTCACAATATAATATGTTGTAGCTCACATGTCCAGTGTCACTAGATGGACGGTGTAAATCCAAAAAGAGACCAAAAAAAACAAAAGAAAGAAAGAAAGAAAGACAGGTATATAAGTCAATTTCGTTAAGTTCTATGATCCTGGCTGATTAAAACAAACAACAACGACCCAGTATAATCCCACAAGTGGGGTTTGGGGAGGGTAATATGTACGCAGACCTTACCCCTACCCCGAAGGGTAGAGAGGCTGATTAAAACACTTGTCTAAATTTAGCTAGAAGGCAAAATAGTTCCATCAAATCCACTATATATCCTGCCAACTTTGCTTATTACTCTTTCTACGTCACTATATATCTACGACTGAATAGCTAACACATTCATTTTCTAGTTTTTTGTATCTTAATCAGAAGCCTCGGGTTTAAGTCTTTGGTATAAAATTTCCTTTAGTATGAATCGCCTCCCTTTTTTAATGGGCCATACACTTCATGAATCTGGATTAATTCCTTTAGTACGAAGCGATTTTCCTCTTTTAATGGGCTCTGCTGTCTCAAATCCGATTAGCCGAAACTCCAATACAAATATTTGACATACCGAATGAGAAATTTTAAAAAATTACAATCACTTTTTTTTTTTATAGAATTATTAATACTTTAACTTTCACGTTTGAATAAAGTAATTTTTTTTGTACCGTTAGATTATTTAAAAGTCAATTACCTGTAATTGTCTATAGCTAGATTAATATGGTGTTTACAGAGAAGATAAATAATTTGTTGAAGTTGGTCAAACTACATTAGACGTCTAAAGGATATTTGCTTAATCATTATGTATCAAAATCAAGTAATGTTATGCCTAGTGAATTTTCTTGACAAAACAATTAGTTAAGTGTCATTATCTAGTTTTGCACCGCCCATTAAACATTGGGCCATTTGGATCACTTGCTAATCAACTTCTAACCTAACTTGCCAATAACCCAAAGATAATCAATAACATACGTCCAACCGTGAAAATAGCACGGGCTAGTTAGTTTTTGAACTGGTAATTGAAAAATAGCCAGTGTTTGTAAAGTTATTGAAAAATAGCCACTATTTTGCTGCAACACGAAAAGTTCCAGCATAATATACTGGAGTTTGGTACACCTATGTATGAACTTCTAGCATATTATGCTGGAACTCCACCACGAAAAGTTCCAGCATAATATACTGGAGATTGGAGCACCTGTGTATGAATTTCCAGCATATTATTCTGGACCGGTATATTATGCTGGAACTCCAGTATATTATGCTGAAAGTTTACATGTAAAAAATTCGAATTCCAGTATATTATGCCGGAATATTTTTCGGATTTTGAACAATGTTTTCGTTCAGATTTATCTTTTACATGAAAAGTAGCTAAATTTCGATTACTTTTGAAATTGTGACTATTTTTCAATTATCACTTGTAAATCTGGCTATGTTTGAATTTCACCCGGTCCAACAAGCTAACTTCAAAACTTATCCGTAAGGGGGTCCATATTTTCTCAAACCACCCCCCCCGCCCCCCCCTCCGAAAAAAAAAGGGATAAATAGAGGGAGGGGAGGGGAAGAGGAGAAGAGAAAAGAATATTCTTGCAAAATGCTAAAGTAAAAAAGAAAGTTTGTCCTTTTGGTCCACTAAATATCAACAAATTCTTGATTTGGTCCTTGTAATTTCTGATTAGGCATATTTAACTTTCAATTTATTGATATGTGCACTTTGACAATAATATACTTCTACGAATTAGTATATTATTTGACGAACTATTAAGTGCTAAATCATTTAATTACCAGTGAACTATTCAAATTTGTAATGTCACTCCATATTTGACAATAATATACTTCTACGAATTAGTGAAAGATAAATGCTAGGCCAGGGGCGGACCCAAGTGGTGAGAAGTGGGTTCAATTGAACCTGCTTCGTTAAAAAATAATACTGTATATATGTATAAATTATGGCTAAAGCAAGGTAACTTTTGTATAAAAATTATTTTTGAACCCACTTATACGGCTTATACCGCTTATGTTAGTTATGGACTTCTTCGACTGAACACGCTTGCACAAAATTCTGGGTCTGCCACTGTGCTGGGCGGCGATAATGAAGGATTGTGGCGGAGCAGTGATGAAGGGATGGTGAATATGGAGGCCAAAAAATATTTAAAAATAAATAAATTTAAGATTGATTAAAAAGTTTGATAAAAAAAGAAGATAAATAAAAAAAAGGAAAACGAAAAGAACTGAACGCGTGACGTCAATTTATAGCTCCATACACAAAAAAAAAAGTTAATGCTCACTTGGTTCTATTGGGTGTAAATCACGCAATGCTAGATGAGCAAAAGTAATGTGTTTTTTTATACACTTTTTAAAAGGTTGCGTGTGTGTAAAAAATTACCTATATTGAAGGATTGTGTCATGGGGATTTGACCTCAAGTTTAGGGGTAAACTATGTATTATGCCCATGAACTAAGAAGGGATAAATGCACATTTTAGTCTAATTGAAAGTTAAATGTGCTTCACCAAACATTACAATAACCAAATTTATAATTTACTAACCATTAAAGGACTAAAAGAGCTATTACTCCCTCCGTCCCATTTTACATAATGTAGTTTTACTATAAGGAAAAGAAAAAAAAAGTATAATTCTATTAGTGGGGTTTGGGGAGGATAGTGTCTACGCAGACTTTACTTCTACCCTGAGGTAGAAAGGCTGTTTCCGATAGACCCTCGGCTCCCTCCCTCCAAGAACTCCCCACCTTGCTCTAGAGAGCCCCAGTATAATTCCACTAGTGGGGTCGGGGAGGGTAGTGTCTACGCAGACCTTACCCCTACCCTGAGGTAGAGACAGGGGCGGAGCTAGAGTATTCCGAGCGGGTTCGGTCGAACCCGATAACTTTGATTCGAACCCTATATTTGTTTTAAAAAATTTATTGAACATATATAAATTATTAATTTAGAACCCAGTAGTTTAATACGACTAGATCCGAACCCATAAACTTGAAATTCTGGCTCCGCCTCTAGGTAGAGAAGTTGTTTCCGATAGACCATCAACTCCCTCGCTCCAAGAACTCCCCACCTTGCTCTAGAGAGCTGTTTCTGATAGACCCTTATCTCCCTCCCTTCGATAAGTTACCACCTTGCTCTTGGGGTGACTCGAACTCACAACCACTTAGTTGAAGGTGGAAGGTGCTCACAAGTAGTAGAGCAAACCATTCTTGTCTTATTTTTGATACCATGTCATTAAATGCAAATGAGATGTTTAAAATCATATTGCTTCTAAATATAAAAATATATCAGTAGACTAAAAGGAAAATACATAACCTCTAACCTAAATTAGGACAAAAGTAAACATTAAGGAACATCACTTTTTGTGTCATTCATAGAGGAAAGAGACAGAACCATCAATTGTTTGTACAATCGAAAACGACAGTTGAGCGCCAACGTTCCACCTCCTTCTCCATCTTCCTGCACACAAGACCCCCCCCCCCCCCTTTGGCTGTTTGAGATAGAGGCAAAGGTGGGTTCTAGCAAATCTCAGCAAATGGCAACCGGAAATGGCATTTTAACCACTACTAAGGTCGGATCTTGTTCAACCCTTATGTCATTTTCACTAAATATTCAATCTTTTTTTATGTTTCTGGCATCCCCCCCCCCACCAAAGATTGCATCTTTGTTATATTCCTGGCATTTTTATTGTAGATTGTATCTTTTTTATGTTACTGGCATATTTATTCTCTGTTTTTGATTGATCCAACTTGCTGGCAAAAGGGTATTTTAAATTTGTATACCTTGAGATGTGTCTTGAGTTATAAAGCAAATGCTACTATGTAGATGTTCCATTTTGCTATTTTTTATATAAAAAAGTTGAGGGTAGATTGTCCATTTTTCTATTCAGAGTTTTTGCTTGTAAAGCAAATAGTTCTATTTAGATAATTTTTTTAGATATATGTTAACCCCCCCCCCTCCCAAAGCACCAGAACCCCTGCATCCAGGAGCATAGAGTGGCCATTGTCCACTATGCTTCTTGGTGACTCGAATACCAACCTTATGGTTTGAGATAAAGGGTCATTACGATTAGGCTAATCACTCATTTGTCAGTTGCTACATAGATGTTTCATTAGGCTATTTTGAGTTTTTGTTTGTAGTCCATGTTTTAGATAATGGTTATCAATCAAGTAAGGATTAGTGCCCTCTAAGTAAAAATATTTTGATTAGGGTAGTAAATAGAGTAACTTGGCGAATCATGTGATACAGGAATTACCTGTGATGTTCTTCTTCTAATCTTGTTATTGGTTTCTAGTTCATGACAGTGCTGCATCCTTATCATCCCCAAATATTGAGTAGTTGATACCAAAGAATTTAAGTAAGTTGGTGAACTCGGTTTAGTAGTTCACTTCTTTTTCAGGGGCACTTTTGATGGCAAGATTACACAAATGTTTTACGGATGCTTAACAAAACAGAAGAATGCTGAGGATAGCAGAATTTGAATCTAAGAGATGAACTTAAACATGAATTGAATTTCAGTGTGCTTATATCCTCTTTGCAACTCATACGAGTGATATAATAGGGGGAGATGTGGGATTTGGTGTCTGGAGACATGAGTACATATGGAAATGATATTGGTGTTATTTGTTGAGTAAGGCCTTGCGATAAGAACCACCTATTAGAGCAAAACCAATGCAATTAAAGTTGGATGATCCACTCGCATTTAGATTCGTGGCTCGGATCGGTTTTTGCAACACTTGGCATGTTCTTCACTGTTGTTTCCCCATTGTGTTTTGCAGGGTCAAGAAGAGCAAAATATATTAATCTCAGAGAGGGAAATTTTTGACCTATGTGGACCTCTGCATCTAACTGCTATTGACTGGTGTGTAAGTTCTTTGCCATTTTTTTTAGTTATATAGAGGTTTTGCATATAAAGGTGATGGAATTGTAGTAGATGTAATATAGGAAAAACTTCTAGTTATATATGGAACACTATGAGTGCAACTAAAGTGACCCGAGTGAAACCCATGACAAATAGTGTTACTGACTTTAAAGCAGCATTACATAAGTTTCCCTAGTCTTGGCTCTTGAAGTCGTCATGCTAGACTTGAAGAATGTATTATGCTGCTTTTTCATGAACGATAAAGGCAAAAACTAAATTTTGGACCAGTAAGGAGTTGGGCATGATTGTCAGGTGCAATATTATTCATTTTAGCAGGATACAAGAGTGTTGTGCTCTTCGGTTTTAGATCTGCTTTGCACTAAGTGTCTATTTTAAAAATGCCATTACTGTCAAGTTCTTGCGAAGGAAGATGTCGAAACGTCAAGTGTCTTGATTCATACTCAAATTACTACCTCCATTCTAGATTGATTCTGATCTTTTCCTTTATGGGATGTCATAGAAAATTCCCTGTATAATAATAGATTTTCTCTCCATATTTACCCTTTTGCAAGATGTTTATCTCAAATATGAATAAATAAGGGTAGATTTGTTTCTCAAAAAGTAAATAAATAAGGGTAGATCTATCTAATCTAGCATCGGAATGAGGACATACAACACTCTTTCCCTGTGCGCATAGTCAAAGGAGAAAGTTGGTTTGGGATGGACGGGGGTGATTTTGCCCTTATGCCCTGCATCTACCAAGTGATAAAAACGCCTCCAAAGTTGTAGATCACTTTGCTTCGATTGTGTAAATCCCCTAGTACACCTTGCACCCTATAAAGGATGAACATGAGTGTAACTGTCTATGTTGCTCGGACTCTCCGGAAATGTTGCCGGTGCGTGTTAGATCCTCCAAAAGTAGTGCATTTTGGGAGGATCCGACATCAGTGCAGCAACGTTTTGGAGAGTTCGTGCAACATAGGTAAGAGTTAATCTATGGAAGAGGACTTTGAAATGTACTTTAGTCACACTACATTTGATACGTTATTCCTCCCACTTGGCAGTCTTCCCCTCTAGAAAAAGGAAAGGGATGGAAAAACGACATTGCATGCATGAGAAGATTTTGGGTTTTTTTTTGGGGGAAGGGGGGGGGGGATAGAGAGATGGATGCAAGTTCTCTTTGATGATTTGAAGATGTCATGCCTGCAAGCGCCTAATCAGCATGATATTGTGTTAATAGAATGGGTGGTGTACCGGTCCTCTTTCAGCAACAAGTTCCCTTGATCTTTCACCCAATAAACAAAATAGATGCACGTAGGAAAAAAGAATAGAGCAGCTGAAATTAGCTTGAGCTCTGCGTTCTTTTCTTATCTTTTCCAAATTATGAAGCTTAATGCTATTGTTTTGGGCAAGACTACTCAGGACTACCCACTCTCATCCTGCCCGACACTTCTCTTGCTTGGAAGTTTACTACTGGTAACATTTTTCTGCTACCTAATGCAGGGAAAATGTTGCTCATCGACGATCTGTGGCTGCGAGTTTGGTTCAGGGTGTCTACATCCTAGAGCGAGACCGCCAAGAAAATCGGCAGGAAGCTCAAGCTTTTGCTCCTCCGTGGTGGAAATATTTCCAATTTCAGTTATATCGCGTGCTTGTTGATGATGCTGATTCCTGCATTTTTGGTGCTATATATAAATTCGTACCCTCAAAATCTTATGCTGGTGATTCCAAAGATAAAAGCCCACAGTTTGTTATTGCTTTCCGTGGGACCTTAACCAAAGGTGATGCATTTACACGAGATTTAGAATTGGATGTCCACATAATCAGAAATGGACTTCATCGGACATCTCGCTTTGAAACAGCCATTCAAGCTGTTCGACATGTGGTTGCCACATTTGGAAGCTCAAATATCTGGCTAACCGGTCATTCATTAGGAGCTGCAATGGCAATGCTTGCTGGAAAAACGATGGCAAAGACCGGTGTATTTCTAGATGCATTTTTGTTTAATCCACCATTCTTGGCGGCTCCAATAGAAAGAATTAAACATGAAAAAGTGAAACACGGGATCAGATTTGCAACCAGTGTTATAACAGCTGGACTTGCTTTTGCTGCAAAGACTAAAAATGTGAATACTCGATCTGGAGATACATTCGTTGCATTATCTGCATGGACGCCGTGCCTATATGTAAATCCGGCTGATCCTATCTGCGCAGAATACATCGGCTACTTTCAACACAGGGATAGGATGGATACAATGGGAGCAGGAGTTATCGAGAAGGTAGCAACCCAACACTCGATTGGTGGTCTTGTCATGAATTTCATGGGGAAGGAATGTGATGAGCCGCTGCACCTTATTCCATCAGCCAATTTAACAGTTAATTTGAGTCCTTCGACGGATTTCAAAGAAGCTCATGGAATTCACCAATGGTGGAAACCTGATCTAGTTGTTGAGTCCAAGAAACACCAGTTCACATAACAAATGGTTCAAAACAAAAACCACTACTGCACTTTGATAGATGGTATGTTTGTCTAATTTGTTCCTCTCCTCGGGTAAATTACGTTATGTTTTGCGCTTAGCTTAATGGCTCTTGTACTGGTGCGAACTTTGCTTTAGAGATGCATTGTTACCTTCAACTTCTATTTTGTTCATTCATGTTTCTATATTTTAGTGAATCCATCTACCCCTAGTGGGCTTCTTTCACCTTCTTTAGCCGAGGGTCTATCGGAAACAATCTCCCTGCCCTTCCAGGGTACTGCGTACATCCTACCTTCCCTAGACCCCACTTATGGGATTACACTGGGTGGTGGTGGTTGTTGTTGTTGTATCTACCCCTAGTGCATACTATCACATTTCGAAAGAATTTATGTGAGCTAAGTTTTGAGTTTTTTGTTTTTCACCTTCCACAATCTTGTTTGTTCAAGCGAATTCTCATGGAATTCATAATGAGGAATTGACTCGGAAAATTCCTAACACATAGTTTGGAACATATTGCTTATCGTACTCCATAAGTCGATGTGCCAAGAAATACAGAATTACTAGTAATGTTAGTCGAAACAACATATTTATGTTAAACCTAAACCTAGGAAAATTGCTTTAAGATATATATTTATATTAGATCGTACGTACTGGTATGAAAGAATAGTAGATGTAGTGGCAACTTTATATCTAACTTGATCTGAAATCTATCTATAATTAAAAAGAGAGGAAGAAGCATCCTCATAAAGCCAAGTGGCATCTTCATAATAGGCCACTTGGCACTCTAGGATAATCCTCCAAAAAAATAGGAGCTAGAAGATTATTTTAAAAAAAATCCTTCACAATTTCAAATTTCTTTATTTTTAAAATATTAAAAAGTTCTTTATTTTTAAAAAGTTAACTGATTGTGAAGCATACGTTTATTAATCTTTAAATTTAAAAAGGAAATTTGATTTAGATTATTATTTAAAACTTAAACATTAATTGCACATTTTAAAGCATACGTTTTTGACACTTTAACTTTGAACCATGAAGACCAAATTTTTTTTATTTTAAAGAGAGTTATTTGATTCAAAATTCAAATTTATTTATTTTTAATAAATTAATTGATTTTAAATCATACATCTTAATAATTTAACTGATTTTTACATACGTTGTTTACTCTTTAACTTTAAAAAAGAAAACTTATTTAGATTATTATTTAAAAATTAAACATTAAAAATTGCAGATTCTAAGACAAATGTTTTTGACTCTTTAACTTTGAACCATGAAGACTGATTTTTTTTAAGTAGCTTTAATTAATTCAAAATTTTAGATTTATATATCTTTAAGAAAATTAACTGATTTTAAAATTAAGCTTCTTAAAAATATACTGATTCAAAATTATATTTAGATAAAAGCTCCTTAAAAATTCATCTACTTTTGAACAATGAAGGCCGTAAATTTTTTTCCAAGAAAAGTGCTTTTATTTAATTCAGAATTTCAGACTTCTTTATTTTTTTAAAGTTAACTGATTTTAAAACATACGTTGTTTACTCTTTAAATTTAAGAAAGAAAACTGATTTACATTTTTTTTTGGTCGAATTTTCCTTGAGGACAAAGGAACTCCCAAGTATTTGAATGGAAGGTTGCCTGCTAATAGATGTAGTTCTGCTAGCATTCTGTCTTCGAACTCCATAGGCACACCTGCTATATATAATGAGCTTTTTCCAAGTTTGCTTGTAGACCTGAGACCTTGGAGAAGTGATCAAAAACTCTCATCATTAACTTCATTGATACCTCATCTGCTCTGCAACACATCAGTAAGTCATTTGCAAAGCAGATGTGTATGACTTGCAATCTGGCACATTTAGGATGAAAGTTAAAGTCTGGGTTCTGAGTCAGTGTCTTCAGAGATCTGTTGAGGTACTCCATTGCTAGTACAAACAAGTATGAGGACATTGGGTCCCCCGGCCTTAGCCCTTTTCTTGCTGCAAATTTATTAGTTAGTCCACCATTCAGTAGTAAAGTATAGCTGACTGTAGATACACATTCCATGATTAATGCTACCATCTTGTATGGTATCCCAAACTCAAGCAGTACTTCTTTCAAAAAACTCCATTCAACCGAATCATATGCTTTCCTGATGTCTACTTTGATCATACATCTAGGAGAGACTGCTTTTTGAGTGTACCCTTTAATCAATTCATGAGCCATTATGACATTGTCAAGTATATTTCTCCCTTCTATGAAAGCAGACTGAGAAGGTCCAACCAATAAATCCACAACTAGTTTAAGCCTATTTGTCAGTATCTTAGCAATAATCTTGTACATTGTTGAACAACAAGCAATAGGCCTAAACTCCCTCACATAAATAAGATTTTCACCTTTGGAATCAATGTAACGGTTGTGCAGTTAATTTCTTTCAATAGTCTGCCAGTTTGAAAGAATTGTTGTACTGCTTCTATGACTTCCTTTCCAATGATTGGCCAATATTCTTTAAAGAATTCAACAGGATATCCATCCATACCTGGTGCCTTGTCATTAGGCAGATTCTTCACAATCTGACATATATATCTCCTCAGTTGTTACTGGTTGTAACAGTTGCTGCTGCCGATTAAGTGTTAGACAAGGGCCATTTCTTGCTATATTGACATCAATTCCTGGTAATTCATCTGCTGCTGTCCCCAATAGTTGCTGAAAGAACTGAATAAATTCTCTCTGAATGTGCCTTGGCTCTGTGATCTTCATATGTTGTTCATTATAGATGCGACTCACCTTATTTCTTGCTTGTCTGACCCTCATATAAGCTTGAAAATATTTGGTGTTGCAATCTCCCAGATGGATTCATGTTGCTCTTGATTTCTGCCTCATAATTTGCTCCTGAATTGCTTCCCATTTCTCTATGCTTTCTAAGGTCTTTCTTTCTTCTTCTATCAGCAATTTGTTGAAGTAGTCATCATTGAGCTTCCCCTGTATCTCCTTCAATGTTTCTCTCAATTGCATCAGCTTTTGATCAACTGAGAAATGTTCCTGTTGAATATCCCTTGTTTGTTGCTCAATAAGTTTCAGCTTTCTCCATACTGAATACATTGCATATCCTTGAATTCTTGTTGATTCCAAGTGTTCTGGACTACTTTCTTATACTCTCTTTGTTGCATCACTGATGTTAGTAACCTGTAAGGCCTTTTTACTTTAACCTTGACCACCTCAGTATTTATCATTATAGGGGTATGATCTGAGCATCCTGGCAGCATGTATATTGCCTCTACCCCATTGTAAGTATTGAACCAATCAGCATTCCCAAAAGCCCAATCTATGTGGCTGTATATTCTGACTTCTGCATCCCTTTTATTGCTCCATGAAAATCTGCTATTTCTTTTTGTGATTTGTCCCACTTTAATATCATCAAGACAGTTTTGAAAATCAATCATTTCTGTTTGATGAATTGAAATTCCATTCACCCTGTCATCCACATTTAGTACACTGTTGAAATCTCCTATTATAAGCCAAGGTCCATTAGTTTGCATGTTTCTCAAGCTTCTCCATTGTGGAATTCTGTGTTGAACAGTGTGTAATCCATATACAAATGCTATGTAGCTGGAAAAACTGATTTATATTATTATTTAAAAAATTATAAATTGCATATTTAGAACCCACTTTTCTTAAATTTCCTTTGCAAAAGCTATAAACATGATTGAAACTCACGAAACATATGGATGATTGAAACAGAACTGTTCCAAACTGACGATGCCGACTTCTTTTTCTCCGACTTATAGTCGGTTCTTAAAATAATATGGCTACTATGAACATACGGTTTCTGGCAAATTATGGCTATTCACAGTGATTTAATCAAAGCAAGTTCAAAATGATGTTGTCAATGATTTAATCAAAGGCCAATTGGTGAAGTAGGAGAATTGGTCTTTCAACTGAAATTAGACCCTGTTTAAGTTTGTCAATGATGTTGTTCATTTTTTCTTGATACAAATCTTTAAAGTACAATTCATTGCATTTTCATTAGATCTTTATTATCCACGTAATTTATGTGGTTATTGATTTCTCTTCACCCATTCAATATATTGCCTGCAACAATTCAACAACTATTCAAAATGAAAATGACAATCTAGGAAATAATGGATATGAAACAGCAGAATGCATATGTTTATCGAACCATAACATATGATAGATGCATAAAAGTGTTATGAGTTGTGACTATATATAGCTATGCATAGAAAGGAAAAAAATTTGTTTTGTGACTATAGCGATGCATCGAAAGCGAAAGAATTTGATATTTTTTTCCTCTTATTGGGCTAAACATATAGTGTGTTATGCACTTCAAAAACTGAGCCTTCAGGGAAGCTGTTAACTTACTGATAATTAGATTTGGTTATCAAAGACCAATTCTCCTACTTCACCAATTGTCCTTAATTTTAAGAATTTTTTATAGAAGTTTTGGTAGCATTATCAAAAATAGTTGTTCATAACAAAAACAATTTTTATTAATATATTATTTTTGTAGTTGATTGGTATGCTTCACCTATACAAAATTCATTTCTATATATGAATATGAGAGCATTGATTCAAGAGAGTAGGAAATCCTTACATTCTAAATTATTTTATAATTTGATGCAGAAAATGATTGCGCTAGATGTATTTTGTTTGTAATGCCAGTCATTTGTTAGTAGGGAAAAGACGTCTCACCTCTTAGATGAGTGGTGTTTCTCGATAAATTGTGAATACTTCTCCATTTACTCTAATGCTAATTCAGAGGAAATCAAAAATTTAAAAATTCCCCCAAGCCTCGAGGAACTTTTTCCCATTACTATTTCCCAGTCATAATTTATCTTCCATGAAACATATTTGACCGTTTGGGATAAACACTTAGCATTTCAGGAACTTTATTCACCATTATGAATTTCTTAGAAGGCTTTTTCTGATATTCAATTTGGTAGTTGTACATTGTGAAAGATTAAAGCATAATTTAGTTCTTTATTCTTCACTTATAATCAGTTGAGTATTATTTGAAAAGTTAACAAGTAAAGCTTTATACGTTCGGTTTAGTGTTCCTACCCGGTTCACCATGAAGCAAGCAGTAACAAGGAGATAGGTAAGTAGAAATGAAAATATGTTGATGTCGCAGTCATGTGCCGTAAAGAATACAATAAAATGCAAGCTACTTAAATTTTCGGCCAAAATTAAGGTTTCACCTACCAGACCAGCTATCCTGAGAAAGAGCTAAATTTTATAGTAGCTATTCACTCATTAAGAGGAACTAAAATGGCACTGGCCTGCAGAGGTTGCAAGAAAACTTACCTCGACTTTATTGAAAATATCAAAGATGAAACATTTTCTTTTTAAAATTGACAAGGAATAACCTTTTTCTTAATATAAGTCAAATTTTTCTCTTGGAATCGAGGATAATGAGAATCTTACTACGATGAAAAACTTAATTTTTGTAACTTTCAAGGAAAAAAACCCAGCCTATAATATCTATCCTGATAGAAATCGGGCATCAGCTTTTTACCTCTTACTTTTTCACAGAAATTGCAAAGATTTGTACGATAGATCTAAGCTAACTTCACAGATACTAGGAATGTTTTTTAGAATAATATTGTCATTTGGTGTTGAATCATATTTGGGTCCTAATATTGGCCCCAATAAAATTTATCTATTTATTTTTTAATTTAATTCTTCTGAATTCGATCGTTAAATTTAATCTGCAATATACATATGTTTCTATTATGTTTTTTGCACTTTTCTTCTTTGAATCGATCCGTGCATCGTGTGGGTACGTATACCAGTAAAATAAACGGCACAAGTTCAAATATACCTTTGTACTATGAGAAAAGATTTAAATATACCCTTCGTTATACTTTGGGTTCGAATATATCCCTACTATAATATTATTGGTTCAAATATACCCGTCTTCTGTTAAGTTTGTCTAAGGTGGACATCCAACCCTATGTGACACTGATAATGATGGCAATAATGGTGGAGGGAAAGAAAATTTTAGTGATGGAAAAAAATAAAAGGGAGGAGCAAACTGGGTTAGGATGCTGAGGTGACAAGACATGTGACATTCACTTCATCAAATGTTAGTGTCACATAGGATTGGATGTTCACGGTGGACAAATTTAACGAAAGATGAGTATATTTGAACCAATAGTATTACGGCAGGACTATATTTGAATCCAAAGTATAACGAACGATATATATAAATATTTTCTGATATTATATGAGTATATTTGACTCTTTTTCCGTAACATAAAAGTAAGCCTAAGCCGACGAACATGGCTCAAGGCGTGTCTATACAAAGACCAGACAATCTCAGTTACTTTTGAGAAGTTTTCTTTTATGTTTTATACAATTTATACTAGTTGTATGAGGTTCCTTTTTGTTTTACAAATTTGTGGACCCCAATCTTATACTTTTGGATCCATAAGCTGTGAGACAAAAAAGTTATCTCATATAACTAGTATCAGTTGTATGAAACACAAAATAAAATTTTACGTTATTTTTACTCAGAGATCCGTTTCTACTCAAATACAGTGCACATGAAAAAGAAGTTCCTTACGAACTCCAATCCCAAGGGACCAAACCCCACATGGAAAATCAAACAAGACTTGACCAATAGTGTCACTTATTTTGAAGATTGGTCCACTAACAGACACTCTTGCCAGTATTCATCGGCGGTCCACTACTCAGGGCTCTGGAAACGCGAGCTTTTTTCTGGTACCCACTTCCCCCACCTAATCATTCACTTTCTTCTTTTTATTGTTACGGTATAGCGTTCACGTAGGGTTCGAAAAAGGATCGCACGTCAAGAAATATAGTGTATGTGGCCTACCTTTTACTAAATATTTGTTATACAGATATTGAGTAAGTTTATTAATCAAGACATAAACAAATCGAAAAGAAATCACTAAACATGCGTTTGACCACATATTTTCAAATTTGTTTTGAAAATTTTGATTTGGATGAAATTTGGTTTGAAGATGAAAATGTGTTTTGACATAAGTTTTTGAAATATATTTCACTTTTTTTTTTCAAACAAAAAAAATTATGAAACATCGCTTATATTCATAAGTTCTAAAAACTATCACAAATACCCAACAATACTTTCATTAATAAAATTGATTATCATTATCACAAACCATAGTCCTGAACATAAATAAATTTGGTACAAAATTATCATTTTTATAATGAATTACATAATACGCTATCAGATGACCAAGGTGACGAAACAACATTGTCATAAAATAATAAATGATGAACTCTTTGATAAAATACAAAAGTTTGGGGCAATTTTTAAAAAATATAATAGAAAAATTTTGGGCTATTGGGTTTTGAGATTTGAAAATTTGCTAAAATATGGATAAAATTTATGAATAAATATGTATTTGCCAAAAAAGATCTGGAAAATTTTTGGCAAAATCTATTGCCAAACCAGTCCTTTATCTCTAATAAAATTTGAACTTTGATCTTGATCCTACGTATTTTTATCCTATTACATTAACAATATTACAGCTACGCGGCACTCTTATTATCGTTAAAATAGCATGGGTTAGCCAATTTTTGGATCGCTCATTTAAAAATAGTCAGCATTTGCAAAGTCATTGAAAAACAACCACCGTTTTGCTGCAACACAGAAAGTTTCAGCATGATATACTGGAGATCAGTGCACCTGTGTATGAACTTCCAGCATATTATGCCGAAACTCCAACATGCAAAAAGTTCCAGTATATTATGCTGGATCGATATATTATATACTGGAGTATTTTTCCGGATTTTAAACAGCATTTTCGTTCAGATTTTTCTTTACATAAAAAATGGCTAAATTTCGATTTATTTTAAAGATGTAGCTATTTTTGAATGACCGTAAATCTGGCTACTTATCCACTATCTTGTTTGTCTTAAAATTTCCCATTTTCATCCAAAGTTGTTTTTCCGTTCTTCTCTTGACAATATTTTCTCTAGTTCTTTAACAAGAGTTTTAGTTTACATTGGTATATTCTTAATTTGTTCTTAGTTGCATATTAAATTGGCACTCTAATCATTAACTTTAAGAAAAGAAGGAAACAAAGTATATCCTTTCCAGATAATGCCTACTCATAATACTCAAAACTTCAATCTTTTCTACTTACGTTTTATAAATGTCAAAATAGCACGGTATAGCCGGTTTTCGGATTGGTCAATCAAAAATAGCCATCGTTTATGAAGTTAATGAAAAATAGCCATTATTTTGCTGCAACATAGACCGGTCCCATATAATATACGAGAATTTGGTGCATCTGTGTACGAACTCCAGCATAATATATGGGAGTTCCAGCAAGTATAAATATCTAGTATAATATACGGGAGACTGGAGCACCGGTGCTCCAAACTTCAGTATATTATACTAGACATTTATACTTGCTGGAACTCCCGTATATTATGCTGGAGTTCCAGCATAGTTATCCTGGAACTCCAACATATTATGCTGGAGTTCAAACATACTTATGCTGGAACTCCTATATAATATAGGGGCGTATTTTTCGGGTTTTGAACAGTGTTTTCGCTCAAGCTTTATCTTTACATGAAAAGTGGCTAAATTTCGATTACTTTTGAAACTGTACCTATTTTCGAATGACCAGTTCTAAATATGGGTATTTTTAAATTTCTCCCTTTTTAAATAAGGACTTCAATATATGTTATAACAATAGCAGAGGTTATTTTTTTGGGCCTTTTCTTCCCTTTCTTTCTACGTACTTATTTATGATCTCAAAACTTATTTAAATGAATAATAACAACTGAGATGAACACTCAAATACCACATTAAATAATCCATTTCCTATGTTTGACTAGATCAAAGAAACTAGGACTCACATGTTGCCAAGCAAATTAAAATCATTTTCGATAATAAAACAAATAAGTCACCTCTTTAACTAAAATATTTTTTTCTTCATCACATCTAAGTGAGACTTTTTGGTGCGAATCCGAAGCGAAACCAAAGAAAAACTACTACAGTAAAATACTTTTTTTACAGTTCCTCCCGAAATTCATCGGCAAACAACAAAAGAGAAATCTAACCAAAAAAAAGAAAAAAGAAAAAGAAAATAGAACTAAAATACTTACTAAAGAAACTAACAGTGGAAAGCTGTAACAGATCCATCACTCACAGAAATAGCCACTCTACATTCAGCTTTAGTCTCCACATGATGGGTAAAGAAATGAAGCACTCTGACCCGACCCGCCATTTCAATCCTGGACTCCACCTCCAAACTAGGTCCGACCCGAAACCCACTTAACCCATCTGTAACAGTAGGTCCCACACTCTCTGGTATCCCATTCACTGTTAAAGGAAAAGACTTAACAGAAAATGTAGCAGCCATATACTCAGTCCGACCCGAATTAATCTTTCCAGCGGGTACAAACATAAACCCGACTTGATTACCCGAATAAAGCAGCTGAAGTGAACTATCATAATGAGTAAACACATCATGATTCGGGTTCTCTATAGAAACGTACTGAGAAAACGTGAAGTTAACGGTGCCGTTAGAAGCAGAGAAAGTGGGAAGCTGAATGGAGTTAACGGTGATAACAGGATCTTTTGGTTTGAAAACAGTGAAGTAAACGATGAGGATTACAATGAGGATGAAGATTAAGAAAATGGTGGCGACAATGCATGAAGCTAAGTTTGTACGTCCACTTGGAGGTTTACGAGACTTAACCATTTTCTGAATCTTGAAATGTGGCTAAAGTTGAGATTTTTTTTAGGGTGTTTAGAGAAAAAGACAGAGATACTGTTTTTTGGATTCGGTGCCTGAAGACAAGAAAGAAAGAGAGTGAGTGTGTGTGTGTGTGTGTGAGAGAGAGAAGATTCAAGAAAGTGATAAAAGAGTGTCTATGGACAGAGTGTGAAAATGGAGACTTTTTTGCAATTTGGTTTGCGTAATTTCGGTTCTTTTTGTCACTTCTTTTTGCTAAAAGAATTGAGACCCGGGAAAAGAGTTTGTTTTTTTTTTGGGGGGGGGGGGGGTGTTGTTTTTTTGTTTTTTTTTGTTTTTCAGATTTTATTTGAAGTGGGATGAGTCCATAATTGGACTCCACTAGGACCAAACAGATAAAGATAACCGGTGTACAAAGTATTTTGTATTTATGCAGGATTTGGAGAGAGGTCGTACTCCAAGGGGTGTGATATAAATAACCTATCATAACACAAACATTAGTGGCTTGTTTCACGACTCGAACCCGTAACCTGTATTATAGAGAATTGCTTTAGTGGAACTAAAGCAGTAAACATTATGTATGCTTGTTTTGTGTCTGAATTGCCAGGAGCGGATCTATCATATAAAACATGACTCACGTGAACCCGTGATTCTAAGTTAAAGTATAAATATGATTTATATAATTTGGCAAAAATAAATATATATATTTGATGGAACCTATGGTCAAAAGAAATCAAATGGTGTACTGATTTTGATTTCTTATTTCCAATAGCGTAAGGTCAGGGGATCAAATCATGTTTAGTTTTATTTTAAAAAGTAATAGTGCACCTATCCTCCGAAAATTCTAGATCCGCCTCTGACCATGGTTATTTGCTAGTTCTTTTCTATGTTGATTGCGAATCATGTTTGGAGACTGAGGCATAGTTTTATTGCAATACATGATTTGAAAAGGTCAACTTAAAAACGATACTATATTATCAACAACAGTAAAAGTAACAAAAAAAAACCATTAATTTATAATTTGGGGGGAGGGGGTTGTGGTTAGGGGTAGGCTGAAAACAAAAGGATTAGGTAACACTAGCTTGTAATTGGAAACCCTGGGGTAAACTAGTCGACGTTATTGCAGTAAAGACAAATATCTTTAAAACATTGATGGGAAAATGCTGATTTATACTCGAATTTTCAAATATATACTATCTTTACAGGAATTTTATTACCCCTAAACTATTTTTAAATAGAATAAATACCACCCTAAAGACAACCAAACTTTTGGCAAGTGATGAACCACACGCGCTGCCACATGTATATTTAGTACTTTTTTTATTCCTTCTTCTTCTTCTTCTTTTTTTTTTAATCTTTTTTCTTATTTCTTATTATTCTCATTTTTTTTTATTATTTCATTCTCTTTCTTTTTGTTTTGGTCACTGACGGCATAAAATGGTGGTTGTCAGAATAGCGAGGACTCTATTTATTCTGATCTGAGTGTTATATATATATATTTTTTCTTGAAAGTGTAATTTATACGTGGGAGGAAGAGCAAAAGAAAGAAAAACGAATAAAGCTGAAAATGGTGGTCGGAATTTCAAAGATTATTTTTTTCGGTGCAATTTTTTTTTTTCCAGTGACGGATCAAAAAACAGTGAGCTCCTCGAAAATTTTCTGGCAATCAACAATCAACAACCAAATTCTTCTTCCTCGTTCTATTCAAAATTCTGGTTCAACAAATAAAACTAAAAAGAATAAAATCTGCACTCGATCTCGCCGAAGAATATGGAGAATGCCGGAGCTATTTTCCGGCCAAGTCTACAAGTAAAGAAACTGGAGGAAAGAAAAGGAAAAGAGAATGAAAACCAAGAGAAAAAAAAAATAGGAAAATAGTATTTTATAAAACAAAATTATAAAAATAAAATTTCAACTTTCTCTATCTTTCTTACTCTCCCAAGGACAGTGACATACACTCTCTTCTGCCACGTCAGCATTGAGGGTATATTAGTTTTATTTTAAAAAAAATTAGAGAGATAATAGTATTCTGACAAAGATGAAGTGTGTAGTTGAATATCCGAATATATGCCGGGTACTTATGCATTTTCCTAAATGTTGATCTATCCAAATTAGTGAAACAGAGAACTTTGCTTTAACCTGAAATGGTGGTATGTCGCCTTATATTGGAATTTTCTTTTTATAGTATGACATTGTTAGTTACAAACAGAAAATGTTGAATTCGGATAACATAATGTACTTTTCAAACTCAGATTTATGCAATTCGATCTCATTAATGTTAACTCTTTGGCTTTAGTTTCTGTCATTTTCTAAACTTCTATAGGATTATTTATAAATTAGCTGAATGAGTTATTTCCTAAAAGGAGCTGTCTTTTTCTTTTTCAAAATAAAGGTAGCTGTCTCAAGCTAAAACTTTTTTGACTCTTTTTAATCCAAATCATCTAAATCAAAGGTGAGAGATAATAGGTACAATTGAACGATGAAATTCATTCATATATAAGAAAAAGAGTTTAACTTTTGTGCATTGATAATATACGCACCATCAAGTTAAGTTATCTATCACAAACATGTAACTATTCGTAGCAACTAGCAAGTCTAATATGATACGATGGAAAATAGAGTATGGTAATATCAAAGTTAAATAGAAGGGGAGTCCTAGAGGAATGGTAAAGTTGTCTCCGTATGACCTATATGTCACGGCTTCGAGCCGTGGAATCAGCCACTAATGTTTGTATTTGGATAGATCCTCTACGTTATATCCTTTGGGTTGTGCTTTCCTAGATCTTGCGTGAATGTGGGATGTTTTGTGTACCAGGCTGCCCTTTGTAACATCAAGTTAAATTATTTATAGCAAACATGTAACTATTCATCCACAACTGTTGCTGTTGCTGTTTTATGAAGATTTCAAGAAAGCCACCTCCTGATTTACATATTGTATTAGTATTCATGTACTCTATTATATAGTTGATATTCAAAAGGCCGCGACAGCAGCCAAAATGTGATCAGTTTTTGTTGAAGGGGAGTCTTGGAGCAACAATAAAGTTGTCTCTGCGTGACCTATAGGTTACGAGTTCAAGCCGTAGAATCAGTTACTGATGCTTACATCAGGGTAGACTGCCTACATTATATCCCCTTGGGGTGCGGCCCTTCCTCGAACCCTGCATAAACGCGGTATGCTTCATACACTGGGCTGCCCTTTTTATCTATCCCACAGAGAATATATGGTATTGCAGCACAGAAAACTAAGTAAACTATAATCCAGACACCAGTTGCATTGTATCAATCTCTTTTTAATCGTTTACTGGCTTTCTTTGAACAACAACAACAACAATAATACATAAAATTTCAAAACAGGTAAGGAATTTGTGTTACAAAGTTGCCTTATTCAAATAAGTCAGTATCACTTTACTCGTCGAGAAAGGATACAAAGACAACTGTTTATAGAGTAACAGTTTATTTTTATTTATTATTTATTGCATATTGCAACTTCTGATCCATATTTGGAAAACCATCAAATTGGTAATGTGCAGAAGTTGAGGGAAAAGGTTTCTGACCATAGACGACAAAGTCAGTCATCCGCCTTTACTATCTCTCCATTCAGTCCATTTTTATATATATGGACTGAATGCTATATACATACAACAGATACATATACTTACAATCCGTGGTAAGAATTATATTTTGAGCTTCTCAAGCTTGATATCCATGAGCGTGGAGACAGTTTCAAGAAATGCAGCTTCAGTCATGCCGGGAAGCATAGAATCTTGAGCAGTACGAACAATTTCCTCGATAACAGATTCGTTGTTCAAGGTTTCCCTGCACATTATGCTTCCTATGTCAAAGGGAGTAAGTCCTCTCTCTACTCCTTTCTTCAGAAGCATGGTTGAGATACGAAGAGTACGAGCACATTCAACAGACAAATCCAGTCCATAAAACTTAAGGAGGTTAATGTCTTGTTCAGCATCCAGGGATTTGATGTACTCAATAGTTTCTGGAGAGTAAGGCTGACGGGCTTGTGGCCAGTAGAGCCAATCAAAGGTGCAATCCTCGAACTGCAGAACACAAATTTGTGAGTGGAAAATTCTGAATCGTAAAAGAAGAAACTTCAGTTATTAGAACAGCTCGTTGAAGCAAGTAGATCTTCCATTAGTATAAATGCTATCAAACTGATAGAGGGACATGATGAATCACGAGTGCGACCCAGATATCGCAATATCAGTATATCACAGATCTTAAGATATCAAAATGAGAGTGCAACTTAATGCGTCAAAAAGTAACATCAAATGTTGATTTCAAAGACTTCTATGTATTTGGAGGTGGGAACGAGACCTAAAGGTAGGAGAGGCGATATCCAGTCAAACCATCCCTATCCCTAGTACATTATATCAAGCCATTATTAAGCTTATCGACAGGGTAAACATGCTTTTCTTAATATCCCGATTCAGTACAAGTAGAACAAATTCTTTGGTATCAAAGCTAGGCCCCAAAGTATTTCCAGACCAGAACAATCAATTACACATGACCAAAATATTAGAAGTATTCACAAGGCCGGAAAACATCTGGAAAAGAAACAGAAATGGAGTTATGCATTTGTACACTTATGAGTTCTAAGCACTCTCACGCCTTAATCAAGTTTATGAAAATAAAAATTTACGAACACAAGTTCGAAAGCATTGCTTAGGGCAGCCCGGTGCACTAAGCTCCCGCTATGCGGGGGGTCGGGGGAAGGGCCGGACCACAAGGGTCTATTGTATGCAACCTTACCCTGCATTTCTGCAAGAGGCTGTTACCACGGCTTGAACCCGTGACATCCTGGTCACATGACAACAACTTTACCAGTTCGAAAGCATTGCTTAACGTCTAATTTGTCAAACAGCATTTACAAGGATGAACAAAATCATCACTTACATTCTCAGGCAAGCAGTAGCCATGGTCAATTGGAGTAAGCACGATTCGCCCTTTTTCTCCTTCCCTGCTCACAAGAATATTCCCAGCATGCCTATCTGCATTTGCTGTTCTTATATCAAAGACAGTAATCTTATGAACTTCCTCCACAGGAAATTCCCCAGGACCCCTATCCTCACAATTTCCTTCATTCTTCATAAATAACTGCAGTGAACCAAACTTAATGTACTCTGACGACCACTCAAATCCATTATGATGATGAAAACCATTGTGCAAACACTGAACCATAGCAGTAGGAGGCACACCAGAAAATCCAATCTCACCATTGGATAATGATCGGTGTCCCCTCTTCCTTGGATGATCCAGTAGAAAAGCTGCAACTTCCCTAAATGCACCTTCTCCTACTCGGGTTCCCCTTTTCAACCCTTCACCATTGGTTGATAAAGGTAGTCCTTGCGGGTTATTCACAGCAAGAGGTTCCTCGTCTACGGGCTTAAAAACAGCAACATACTTGTTGCCAGATCCATCCTGCATAAAATAAGTTCCTCCACTCCCTTCAGACGATCTGATCGGTCTATTTCCTTTTGTCAAACCATCACACACAGAGCTGATCATGTCCCAAATATTGGATGGCAGTTCTATATTTGGATTAACAACAATAGGTTCCAAGAATTGAACGTCCCTCTCGACATGCTTAGCCCGAACCTTTGCAAATTTTTGAACTAACAAGTGAATCACAGCATCAGCAGTAACATCATCAATGAGCTTCTTATCCTCAAGCTTCTCACCATTACAGAAAAGCTCATGAACTTTAAGTTCCTCACCAAAATCTTTGCCTTTCTTCAATATGGTACGCTTTAGATACCCGATATCTTGATGCCTATCAACAGGAAATTCAAATTCCTTGCCACAAGTAGTCCTAACAGTGATAACAAGAAGATCAGATATCTTCAGTACCAAATGCAGAACATTCCCATTACTAACTCCATAGTCCTTAACCAAAGATTCATTTCTTGCTAGCTCTCTACCTCCAAAAACTAGCTTCTGCATCTTAACCACAAAACCTTTACTTGTTTGAATCTTAAGTTTCACTTCACCAATCGAATCAGATTCCAACACGCGCATTGGAATCACAGAACCAGCCACAGTAATGTATATTACAATCGATTCATTCGTGCAAAGAGCCAAAGGGCCATAGATATGTCTCGTAGACCGGACAGACTCGTCTTGAACCGGACTCAAAGCCACATCCACAGCAGACATTGTGATGATTATACAACAAAGGCTTTACAAAACTAGCCCCTTTTCTCCTTGATGACTATGTAATTGTTCAAAATCCTAAACAAAGCATCAACAATGTCCAAAATGCAAGAAATTTGAACCCCTTTTACCAAAAGACTCAACCTTTAACTAAGGATACACAAAAAAGAGATAAAATCAAAAACCAATAAAGACTCAAACTTTCTTATTATCTTTCAGAAACCCAAACAGAGCATTACCTAAACTGTGAAATAGGAAATGCCCAATTTGAAATTGATCCAAATTACCTTAGAAATGCTAAAGCTAGAAGATCAAGAAGCTGAATAAATCTTCAAAGGTTCAATCTTTTTTGGGAAATTTTCCAAGAATGTGAGAAGTGAGAATAATTTGGGGGCACTGGGGCTAATTTTTTTCAACAATAGAGTGGATTCTTTACCAGTAGAAAGAATCAAAAACCAAAATGGTCAATGAAGAAAAGCTTATATATTACTTACATGGCATAGAAGGATTTTGAATATAATTATTATTATTATTATCCTCCCTGCATTTCCCGGAATTGGATATCCGAAAATTCAAAGTTGTATCCGGTTTATTCGCCGGCTTTTTGAAGTTTTCCGGTGGAAATGTCAATGAGGGAGAAAGAGAAGGTGAAGAGTGGAATAAGCGGAATTATAGCCGTTGCCTTAGCAATTTGCTTTTGACTATAAGAGCATTTAGAATCATAGCTTTATTTCAATTTATAACTTTATTCAATGTTTAGCTTTATTTCAACTTATAACAATTATTTCAATATTTATTCATGTGTCAGTGTCTCTCAAACTTTGGCCAAAAATAAGATTCGAAGGAATCTTTTTTTTTTCCAGATAAAATTATGTATGAATGAACTAAGAAGATTTTATTTTTCTCAATCATTTTCTTAATTAAAAATATTGAAGTCTTTTTTTTTTTAACTTAAAAAACTGAACCCAAATAAAGTGTAATGGACATAAAAATTGATATAACTGCCACAATTAGTTAGAATTGAGATTAGTTAGTTCATTAACTGAGGTAAAAACAACTACTACTATTTTTTTTTTTTGAGTTAAAAACAACTGTATATTCATTAAAACTTAAGTTAATGAACAAAAAATCACCTACGTATAATTTTAGTGTAATTTCATTGGATGAATTGTTGCTATTTGCCTTCTCTTTACGTTTATAAAATCATGTTTATTATAAAGAGTATCATAAGTTGGTTTTAATATAATCTGGTACAAAAAATATCTAAATTATTAGTTTATGAAATTTAAATACTATATATTGTGGTGTATCTTCTATTTCTTTAGGTTACAATCAATAAGTCCTTTTCTGGGTAATTGTTTCACTTCTTTGACAAAATAAATATTATAGTCATTCCTTAAAAACATTTTTTTTTGGAAACTTTTATAACAGCTTGTTTGGGTAGTTGTTATGCATCGTTTCACAATATATCGTATCGTGTCATATTATATTGTACTGTATTTTTTAACGAATGCAATGTTTGGATAGATTGTTTTGTTTGCCATCGTTTCATGAAGAATAAACTTGTAATATTATAAAGAAAAATTATGATACAGAGTAAAATTATTATATAATAAGGCAGGGTAAATGATAAATAAAATTATTTAATAATAATAAAGAGTGAGATTGAGAGAAAAAGACAAAGTAACGATACGATCACACCAAATTAGTCGTTATATAAAGTGATACATTTCGTCATTATGTAATGACGGATTTAACGATACGATACAATAAAATTTAAGTAACAATCAAAACAAGTATCGTAATTAAAATAACAATACGATACAATACAATGAGTTATTTTAAATTCAGTGTATTATGCGCACACACAAAAAAAAAAGGTACCAAATATTGGAGTGACATAGTAAACACCGTGGCACCAGGAATGGGTTCCAAATTAGCATTACATATCCAGAAAATCTCTCTTGAAAATTAACAGTAATATGTATTATGTATTTATACGGGGCTCAGGGAAGGGCAACACTTCAAAACAGGTGCGGATTTAAGGGGCGGAAAGGGGTTACCTCCTTCGTCGAAAAATTATATTGTTTATATAAGGTAAAATATGTTTTTACCTCTATATATTATGTTTTGAATCCTCATTACGCAGCCAAAAAGTATAGCTTAGTCGTCAAGGAGGTTCAAAACCTATATAAGGTCATTGGTTCAATTCCCACTAGTTACAATCTCCCACTGCTCCAAAAGGATATGATATAAGCAACTTACTCTAATTTTAGCATCAATGACTGATTTCACGGTTCGAACCTGTGACATATAAGCCACACAAAGACAATCTTATGTTGTTCCAAGGCTCCCCTTCAAGCTACAACAAAAGTAAAAATAGGGTAATTTGTGAAAGCATTTTTTTTTCTTTTTAAAGGAGATATACTATATAGAGTTGGGGCTATATATATTAATTACCTATAACCAGTTTACATCATTTTCTTTTAATATTGAATTCTTGCAACTCTAAGCTACAAGAAGCCATAACTAGAAGCAGAAATATCTTTAATTTTAAGGTTCAACCAAACAATAAATTGATTAGATCTGAAGTACAGTCAAAATGTACAATAATTTTAATAAAGTACTTTGAATGTATTTATCAGATATCCAACAGGGAAAAGAATAGTACTACTCGTATAATTAAAGTTCTGAATTATGGTTTAATTTATGTTTAATTTAATTAATGATGTTTCCACGGTCTTTTGTCTCCTTTCTTTAGCAAACATTGAATCATTGTGTTGAAAATTGAAACTTGCAATCTACAAAAAATTTCTTTGTATAATAATAACAAAAAAGAGGACAAATGGAGATGTTCATTGAACCTTGCATCTTATTAATTAACTCAAAAGCCTTAATTATTGTCCCCAAATTAAACATAATAATAAAGATATAAATTATAAAGTAGAAATCTCACTTTAAAAGATCGCATAATAATGGAACAAATTGAGGTGCGTGTCCATGTTATATAGATATCATAGGATTAAGTAGTACTGCATTCTCTTTTTTCCATTTTTTTTTATAAACCCCTCCCAAATTAGGAGAATCTATAGTGTTTCCACACTTTCCCTCCATGGTGACTCGAACCCAGGACCTAACGGTCGTAGGTGGAGATGCTTTTACCAACTGAGCAAGCCTCACTTGTCTCTTTTTTCCATTTAATTTGCAAGTAAAAAATAAAAAAGGAGTATGCTGGAGCAGTTGGTGAATTTAATCGTATTTTCTATCTCAGAATTCTTATTTAATAAACGGAAAAGGGCCAAAAAAATATGCCTAACGTATTGAAAATGGCTCAAAAATGCCCTCCATTAACCTTGTTTGATCAAAAAAATACCCGTAACGTTTCAATTTTGGCTCACATATACCCTTGAAACTAACAAAACATGGATGGTAAATTTGTGGCTCACCTTCCATCAATATATCATATATTTTTTTATATGTATTTTATACCACATATCTAAATTATTTATATACATCATAATATATGTAAAGAAACAAAATATACCATACATATTCTTTAAAGTTGTGTATTTTATACTTTATATATACCACTATTATAAAATTTATCACATATACCATTATAATAGAAAATATATAAGAACTACCAATCGAAGTTGTAACATGTTAAAATAAGGGAGCGACTCCGCTCCATTACAATTTGCTCCATTAGATGTCAATATAGTTTTGAATAACTAACACGTGTCCTTGTTAATTTTTAGAGGATGAGATTTTTTTATTTATTAATTCTCTATTATTATTATGTGTGTGTATATATATATATATATAAGGATAGTATAGATATGATTCATGTTTTACCCATTTTAAAAATTTCATTATCCAACCATTTTTTTAGTGGATAATATGAATAGATTACTATTTGTTATTCATTTGTCACCACTACTTACATGTAAGGATAGGTCTTGTTTATACCAAATTAATAAATATATAATTATCTTTACAATTATGGTAATCACTAAATTATAATTAAAAAATAGATATATTTCTTTAATTTATTATTTAACTATGATAAATTAGTATGATTAGGCATAAATGAGAAGAAGAAAAAAAACAAGCCCGTATGCTTTAATTTCATCTTGGCATATTTTGGGGGATTTACATCTATACCCTGTTTTTGGGTTACATTTTAACTTATACCCGCTTTGCAAAAAAAATTGCAAGCGTACCCATTTTTCGGGTAACTTCAGACATACGGGCCTGAAGTAGCAAATGCAATCACGCAAACTTCAGATCATAGTGCAATGACAAACTTCAATTCAATAAAACTACAACATATTTTGGATGAAGTTTTTGTTTTGTAATTATTGAATTTCAGCATTCTAGGAGCTGAAAGTTTGTTGAGTATTTGCTGAACTTCAGTATTTTAGGAGTTGAAGTTTGTTTTGTGTTTGCTGAACTTCAGCATTCTAGGAGCTGAAGTTTGTTTAGTATTTGTTGAATTTCAGTATTCTAGGAGTCGAAGTTTGTTTAGTATTTGCTGAACTTCAGCTCGCTTATTTGGTAATTGAAAACAAAAACATGTGTACTGTGATACAAATTTATGAGTATCTTGTGCTAATTCATTGCCTAGGCAAGAAATGCATCCACCTAACTAGAAACAAAGGAGACGAAGTGCAAAAACAATGCACCGGCGGTTTAACATGTAGCTAGAGCAGAAAACAATGAAAGAATCTGCTTGTTTCTTGCTCTGTTCACAAAATGCCTCTTCTATTGAAAGCTTGAAGGTGAGTGGAAAATCTTGAGAAGAAGAAAACGAAGGAGGAGAAAGAGGCCTAAAGTTATTTAAAAAGTGGGTACAAGTTAAAACCGTTTTAAAAAGTAGGTATAAGTTAAAAGAGGACGACCAAATAGGACGCCGTACAATTTTTTCGCATATTTTGAAGCTTTAGAAAGAAAAGGACAAGTGCGCGCGCTTGTCGGTTCACTGGCCATAGACCGTTGGGGTGGCTTTGAGTCAGACCTTGTCTCTCTCTCTCTCAGCTTTATAATTTATCTTTTTATATTTATGCTCTTTTTATTTTGTTTTTGCATGTTCAAATTTGTGACTAGTTTCAGCTTCAGGCTGAAGAAAGCAGCAGAATTTTTTTATTTCGTTTGTTTTTCTTGGTTGGTTTATAAGATGTCAACGATTTGGACGAGTCAAGATGAATTGAATCGATAAATAAGTCAAAGCTCAACTATCATAGATCCATATAGATTGGATGGATTTGATTTAAACAATGGCGAAAACTCAACCTGTCAAAATCTAAATCAACTTTTTATTTACTTATTCCTTTTTAATAATTTGTTAAATTACCAAACTAAAATTTTTTTCTTTTTCTTTGATTATACCATCCAATAAATACATATACATCTTTTCGCAAATATGATTATCATTAAACTATAGTTAATTAATATATATATTCTCATCTTAATTTATCATTTAACTATGATAATTAATATGGTATAGTGTAAACTCCGGACGCTAATTAATTTTTACCATGCAAAGACTAATATAGTTCAAAGATTCAAGATGTTTTCCTTTTAGCAATCTCCATTTTGAGAATTTAGTGAGTTTTTGACTAATTTTCAATTTCTTATAATTTCTTTAACTACAAGTGCAACTATAACTATGCCCCAGTTCTGAACAAGTTGATAAAAAAAATGTTAAAATGAGTTTTTTTTTCTTTCAAGAGAAGGGTGTTAGGTGTTTGCCATAATTTTCTTACCATATTTGGTTTTCCTATTTGTTGAAGGAAAGGGCAATATAATTACCTTAATTGAGTTTTCCTTTTTGTAGAAGGAAATTATAATTCTCCTATACTTGGCTAGTCCTTTTTCTTGTAGGAAAATGTTTGGACTTCTATAAATTGAGGATCCGTTCTTCTCATTTAGTACATCCACAATGTAGCCATATGGAGTTTGAGAGTCGTGTTTAGGGGGAGAATTTTACGGGACAAGTGTTAGTGTGTTACTTGTGTTTGCCTCTTCGTGAGGTTGTTCTCTCGATATTTTGTACTCTTTTTTTATTACAGTGGATTGCTCATCTCTGCTGAGGACGTAGATCAGTTGACCGAACCACGTTAAATGTGTCTCTTTTGGTAGATTTCTCTTTTGTTGCATAATTTATCGTCGTTCAAGGTTTGCTTAGCTAGCTTCCGCATGACACCTGGTATTTTCGGTCCTAACAAAGGGGATGTGTGAAAATATAGAATGAGTTTTGTCATTGCAGACATATCACAGCTGCATTTCCTAGTTTTTATGATGTAGCTAGAAAGGAATACTGAAATTTACAAGGCTCTCCGCGTTATAATCGCAAAAATAGAACACAAAAAGAATGCTATATCAACTATACAGTGATCATATATTCAGAAATGACAATGCTAATATGCATAGAATGAGAATGTGTCTTGGTCCAGTTATCTTGTGCTTTGAGCTAACATGTCCTGTAAGTTCATTGGGTAGCACATAGGTGTGTGTAAGCCGGACCATACATTGTCGGCAAGGATCGCGTTCACAGCATCAGTCGGATGAAATTGATCCCACCAGATATGGTTCGAGGCGTTACTGCATGCCATTTCAGGGGAAATGCACAAGATCCAGCCTCTGTATTTGCCTAAACCACAGCAAGCCTCATCTGTTACATTGAAACCTGTAATGGAAATGATTAAAAGACGTTAGACTGGATACATGATGCGTCCTATCAAATAAATCGTTATAAATCATACGGATGGATCGCTCACCATAACGGTCATGATTCTGAATGATGTCCATTGAACCTTCAAACGCGTCACAGAAGATGACAGTGGCACCAACAAGCTCCTCATTAAGTTCAGCAACTATATATCTAACAGCAAAGTTGAACTCCAGTATCATGTCATTTATGGTTTCGACACACTGTCCATTCTTGCTATGGTATAGCCAAAGATAATAAGGAGCACACCCTATTGGAGCCAGTCCCATTACAACCACCTTTCTTACATTGGCATTGTACAAGTTCTGTTCCACCAGTATATACACATTAGATAAATTCCTAGAGAAAGCTTTAGAAAGCATTGCTGACATATATAGAAGCAGAATAAACCTGTTGAACTAAAGAATCTTGGAAGAACAGTAGAGCAGTAGGGGGAATCGAAACATGTTAGAGCACGATAAAGTGAGCAAGGTACAACAACAACAACGAACCCAGTGTATTCCCATAAATGGGGTATGGGGAGGGTAGTGTGTACTCAGACCTTACCCCTACCTTATAAAGATAGGGAGGCTGTTTCCGATAGATCCTCGGCTCAAGGCACAATGGAGATGAGGCGACAAGTAGCAAACAATAGTAACAACAATACATTAAGGTAATGTACACGAATGACACAACATGTAATAGTAAAGAATCATGAATAAGATAACACAAAAATAGTCATAGTACTACCGGTAAGCCTACTAATTGTCAACCTTCAACCCTAATCCTCGACCTCCACGTCTTTCTATCGTGGGTCATATCCTCGATAAAGTGAGCAAGGTATGAGCGATAAAGTTGCAAATAGTGCTCGCATAGAATACTTTGTTGCTGTTTCAAGATATCATCCAAGAGGAGAAAGGAAATGTGAATGCTTTAAGTGACAATAAAAATTGAAGAAATCATATTCTTCTTGTTCTAATTTTGCTAAATCAATTACTGGATTTAGCCCTGTCCCTAAATATGTAAATATTCAGCTTTCTTGGCCATATAGGTGTCTTACAATCTGTGCTAGATAGGGAGACATTATTTAACTTAGAACTCTTACAACAAAAAAGGGCAGCCCGCCCGGTGCACTAAGCTCCCGCTATGCGCGGGGTCTGGGGAAGGGCCGAACCACAAGGATTTATAGTACGCAGTCTAACAACAGAACTGCAAAATTCAATACATCTAAAAGTCACAGAAGACAATAAAAGAAGGTGTTAAGATAATACTGCACCTTAATCTCTTGTTTCATTGTCTGTGCCAAAAACTGGTTGAAACTCCAGGGTAAGTAAACAGATTGAATATCAGATACATTCCGGAGATAGTAATGAATGTAATCGTTGGTTCCAATCGAAATGTAGAACACAGAAGTTGATATCAGATCAGCTGTTGCTTCTTCACCAATAGTCATTATAAATTGCTGAATAGTATCAGTAACTTGCTCTATTTGTTGTGCTAGGGAGATATGCTGACCCTGCATAAACACTAATCTTGTTTAAGTACTTATCTAAGCATCAAAATCATCTACTAACTATAAAATTAATCATAAATTTTGGTTCAAAACAGAAATTGTAGTGAAAATTTTTACCAATTCAGAGCCACTTGAGAAAATAATGCCAGCACCAGCAGAAGCATAATTAACACCAAGAATCATGTCTTCAATTGAACCAGCCTGTCCTAGATAACTTGGCACAAATGGTAATCCAAGACGCACAGCTGATATAATCAAATCCACAAAAAGAATGGAAATTAGCAATCTTTACCTACAAATTCCACTAAATATAGCAAGAATTTATCGCTCAATTCTCAAAAATAAATACTAATAAGAACAAAGACTTCACAAAATCAGTACTAAAATTTTGAGTTTTTACTTTTTAAGAGGATAAAAAGCAAGAAATTAACACGCTAAAGACCCATCAACCATTTCAATGAAATGAATCATTTTTCTCACAGACAATCTATCAATCAAATAACCAGCATCAATCTCAAAACCTCACTAACCCAACAGAAAAATTTCTCAACATTTTCAAAAATCTCACTAACCCAATTGAAAAGTTCTCAAGTTTTTCACAAATCTCACTAACCCAATTGAAAAATTCTCAACTTTTTCACAAATCTCACTAACTCAATTCAAGAAATTGAAAAGAAAATTACCAAGATAATCGACAGGGATTCTTCCATTGCAGAAACGTCCAGTAGGTTGATGAGTATCAAAATCACGTCCATAAGGAAGTCTGTCAGCACGAGCAAATGTACCAAGAAAATTGTTAGTACCACAATCAACTGATGAATCACCAATTACGAACAAAGCAGGAACAAGAGGTTCTATAGTAGGAGGAAAAATCGGAGCTGGAGATATCGAAAAAGAGGGCGAAAATGGTGAAAAATCAAAAACAGAATCATGGGTTATGAGATCTTGAGGGTAAATGAGAGCTATAGTTTTTGGGTATGTGAAAGAAATGAAGATGAAGATGAACAGAATCTTGATTGCAGAGAAATCCATTGTAGAAACAGAGAAAGAGTTAGGGAAAGAAGAAGAAAACCAGTATATAACTAACTGCGACTATTATAAACGGCTTTTGGCGGGGTGTATAACCAACTGAAGGAAATATATTAAATATATTAAAAACCTTTAAATTGCCTTGTTATTGTTTTTCCTCCGGCAAATTGTCCTATTATTTTTACACCAATAAAATGTATTCTATTTTAGGAAAAAAAATTGTATTTTTCATTGACCCCTAATGTCTTGTATAAGATTTTTTTCCTAATGATTGGGGTATGAATGAACAAAAAATGAGGTTGATCTTTATAAAAATAGCCGGACCAATTCACTTTTTGCTTTTCTGGCCAGTATGCATAGATTATACGATGATGATATATGATTATACGCGCGCGCACACATATATATATTAGGATAAAGTTTTTGTAATTTTTATTGACCCCTAATGTCTTATACAAGATTTTCCCTTATGATTGGGGTATGAATGAACAAAAAATGAGGTTGATTTTTACATAAATAGCCTGTTAAATTCACTTTTTACTTTTTTTGGCTAGTATACATAGATTAACGATGATTATATACGATTAGACATATATTATATATGTTTCTATTTTAGGAAAAAGTTTTGTATTTTTTATAGACCCCTAATGTCTTATACAAAATATTTTCCTAATGATTGGGGTACGAGTGAACAAAAAATGAGGTTGATTTTTACATAAATAGCCGGTCCAATTCACTTTTTACTTTTCTGGCCAGTATACATATATTATATGATGATTATATAGAATTATACCTGGATTATACATATATTATATATTCGCTGACTACTTTAAATTTAAACACTTGAGTAGACGATTATTTAAGTTAATTTTTCATTAAAAAAATATGCGTAGCTTAACTTGTCCAAGTCTGGATAGGTTAGATGCATTGTATTTTTGGGGGCTAAATTTGACTCTTTAGTAGTTCATAAATAACTATTCTTCAACATTACTAAAAGGGATAGTTTCACATAAATATAACTCACACACCTAACTTGTAACATAATAGTTTAGATATTACTTTGCAAATTTATAAGCCCAAAATAATTGGCTAATTTCCGAAAGACAGTTTATTTTACACAATCAACTACGGTTATTGCTCCCTCTTTATACAACCAGTTATTTTTATTCTCTTGATTTCCTTTGATTATTAAGCATTTGATAAAAAAAATGCAAATCAGTCACAAAGCAACTCAAAAATCCTGAATAATACATATTATCTGAAGGTACGAAATTCAAACACTGTTATGTGCAATTGCTGAAGCAATCCAACAGGATAAAAGAAAAATAAAAACTTGGTAAATAAATTGTAGAATCCCTCCAGCGCGTACAAAATCTTTTTCATAAAAAAAGAAGAGAAGGAAGTGTCAAACTTCTGTGGAAGCCTCTTACACACTGACAATGTATATACATCCTTATAAACTGAAAACATATAATTATACAACATTATACACAAATATGCACATTTATACACAATTATACAATACTGTATAAGTGTATATAAACACCATTTATACAATATTTTCTCTAGAAAACATAAAATGTCCAATGCTACACTTACTGTAAATAATGTGTTAACTTGTATAAACATGTATAATAATGTATAAGAGGTGTTTGTATATCCATATACACAATTATACACTATTATACAATGTTGATACAAACTGCTACATAGTTATGATTTTTTATCCAAGTCTCGAGTTGTAGTAGAAGGTATTCGATGATTCAACTTGTCAATAGGTTAACAATTTTGCGCCAACGATCCGGAATTCAACACACATATAAGATACATCCAATTTCATATTCGAGACTTCAAGGTCATAATAATAATGACCAGAACTTCAAACTTCAAAATCTTCCAAAATTAGTGGTAATTTTTTGGTGCAAATCAAGTTTGACAGCTATTTATTTTCAGATCTATGTATATTTTTATTTTTCTTTCAAAAATCTTTGATATTCTTCTGCTTGCCACCATGGACGACGGAGTAAGAGCCCAAGCCTTCTTCGAGCCATTGATGACAGAACTGCGTAGGGGGTAGGGGAGGGGGAATAGCGGGAGCTAGGTTAAGAGAAGACGAGGGATCTATGTGGGTTAGAAAGAAAGAAGCGAGATGCGATGAAAGAGAATTTGGTGTGCTGGGAATGAAGAAAGAAGAAAATAATAAAAACCCTAAAACGTCTTTTTATTAATGGGCTAAAGGCTGAAAAGTTTCTTTCAAGTTATGTACAACATGAGCTAAATAGGGTAAGGGCTTCAAATTGGGCCATTTTCGGTTGGGCTGTTAGGCCAAGCAAAAGGGCAGTAACTCTTTCTTACTAAAAACACTTTACTTAAAAAGGAAATCAACAGTTCTTGCAATTCGTTTAGACCAAATATTAGTTTCTTTTTTGGTGTGCATTTTAGTACGTCTCCTAAAGATGGGCTGTGATGCAAAATTCTCAATTTAATCACGTGCACTCCTAATATTATGAAGAATCTTTAGTTTCGTCATCGTAAATTATTAGCTTATAGTTCAAAAATTCAAATTGCTATCCTATTAATAATGTTTGACTCAAAAGAGAAAAGAAGATCGTAGACTTTATTTCCTTAACAATTTGACATGTTGTACACGGTCAAATTGTGTAAATCGGGCCCACCAAATTTTACTGATTAACCGAGACCTGAGGACGGATCAATGACTGGCCCCGTAGTATATCGAATCGAGACATGAGGATAAGGTACCGAGTTCGAGATTCAAAGTATCTTTCGAGATCGAGACCAGCGATGATCGAGACCAAACAGGATCGACATCGAGCAAGACCATAACGGAAAGGTGAGATATCCGCGACTAGACGAGGTTCATGGCGGAAATCTCGGAACGAATCAAATCAAGAACAATTGTTTAGCTAATCATGGGATCTCCTTCTGTAATTAGAGTTATACCGTAAATAAGACTCTTCTACTATATAAAGAGGGTCCTAATCATTTTGTAACCATCATACACTAATAATCAGGAAATATACCACGTCTCTCTTAAAACTCTCTTAAGCTTTACTAATCGAATTCATACTTTTTCAATAGCATATTCAGTTGGTTTGAAGGCGACTTAGCTTGAGGGCCACAATTGTTCATCACATTGGTTTGCTTTATTTTACTATTAATTTCTAGCATTAATTCTCATATTTATCATTTTGTGCCAAGTGAAATCACATATCCTTAACATATACTAGTATATATACATAAAAGTTTTTACTTCACTGCACAGTGTAATTTTCGTCATTGGTAGCACAATGACTAAATTTCTTGAGGATTACAAGATTAAAAGGATTCTATCAATGCCATACCATCCCAGCGGTAACGGACAAGACGAATCAACCAACAAAACCATCATTCAAAATCTTAAGAAAAGATTGACCGACGCTAAGGGAAAATGGAGAGAGAGATTGCCGAGGTTCTTCGGGCGTACCGTACGACGACGAAATCCAGTACAGGGGCAACATTGTTCTCTTTGGTCTATGGCGCCAAAGCTCTTATCTCGGTCGAGGTTGGGTAACCTAGCCTCAGGTTTCGATATGCGACAGAAGAATCAAATAACGAAGCCATGAATACAAGCTTAGAATTGTTGGACGAAAGATGCGAGGATGCCCTCGTTCGATTGGCCGCACAAAAACAGCGGATCAAAAGATACTACAACCGAAGATCTAATCTTCGACACTTTAAAATTAGAGACTTAGTGCTAAGAAAATTCACCCTCAACACTCGAAACTCGAATGAAGGGAAACTGGGTCCAAATTGGGAGGGACCATATCAGGTCCTCAATATCATCGAAAAGGGATCCTACAAGCTCGGCACGATCTACGATGAACAATTATCGAAAAATTGGAACGTATCACTCCTAAAGCGATACTACTGCTAAGGTACGACCTTCTCTATTTTCATTTATATTTTAAACTAACCAACTGCAGGTGTTCGATCGAGGTCGGCAACAGATTCTTCAATACAGAATCTTTAGGTCTGAAAGCATGCATTGTACTCTTTTTACCTTAGACCGGTTTTTGTCCCAAATGGGTTTTTCCGGCAAGGTTTTTAACGAGGCAACAATTGATCGTGCTAACTTAGAACAATTCAACAATATCCGAGTCTTCTTTACAATTATTAAGCAGCATTACCCTCGACTGCCAACTTTGTTGCAAGGAAATTACTTCGTGACAATGGGGTCTCGATAGGAAAATTTTATAAGGGCCAAACAGTCGAATGAACCGAGCCCATATAGGTTATTCGAGCCCTAACATCAAACATGTACGCATGTATAATCATCTATTGAGAAAAGTATTTTTCCTTGTCGATATCTCTTGCCTTAGAAAAAATTTCTACTTTGCAATTTTATACTTGATCTATTGTGTAAACTGGCTTAAGGGCCAATCACAACTGAAGTTCGAACAATTAACCCCATGTTCGGGGACTGTCGTCCAAAAACCAAACGAGATCGAATTACTAAAACTTCGCGATCATAATACCTTAAAAGCAACCCTAGATTTTTATAGGCCACGTCCACCCCACTCGGAGACTGACACTTCGAACAAGCTCGAAGTATAGAGGGAGAACAAGCCTAAGAGGCAAGTCCCAAACTAAAAAGGCTACGACCAAATTAACACGGTTCAGAGACGTCCAAATTCTGTAATAAAAACAAGCCTTTGAACATCCTCATCAACCGGTTAAAAGGGCTACCCTCGAAAAAATACAAAGGGCTTCGATAGTGTCAAGCCTCAAAAAACCTAATGAATACCAAATTGTTCGAACTCTCGAACAATTTCTTATTTCGTGCTAAGGCATAACAAATTTTATAACTAACAATAAACCCTCCAAGCCGAAAATAGGAAAAAGCCATTATTTTACAAAGGCCACATCGGCCTAATACAAAAGCCTAAGAGCCATCTTTTGTTTTGAGTTCGAGGGATCATCCCCACTCAATTAAAACCTAAGGGTTACCCTACTTCGAGTTCGAGCAAGCACTCGCTCGACACTAGTTCGGTTTCTGTCGAATTGCCTAAACCTTGAACCCATGAATAACAATTTCACAAGGCATAAATGAAGCACAAATTTCATAAGTTAAAAGTAAAATGAAAACTCACAAGACAATACGGAAAAAGAGATCTTTATATATGTCAAAGTTATTTACAAGGACAACGTGGCCCGATCGGAATTCTATACAAAAATCCCAATAAGATATAAGTACTTAATCTTCTTCGGGGGATTCTCACTTGGCAAGAACATTCTCATCAATTGGTTAAAAGGGATACCCTCGGAAAAATTACAAAGGGCTTCGATAGTATCAAGCCTCGAGAACCCTAATGGGTACAAAATTGTTCGAACTCTCGAACAAATTCTTTACTTCATGCTAAGGCATTAAAAACATTACAAAGGGTTTCGACAATATCGAGCCTCGAAAAACCTAACGAATACAAAATTGTTTGAACTCTCGAACAATTTCTTATTTCGTGCTAAGGCATAACAAATTTTATAACTAACAGTAAACTCTTCAAGCCGAAAAGGGAAAAAAGCCAATCTTTTACAAAGGCCACATCGGCCTAATACAAAAGCCTAAGAGCTATCTTTTGTTTTGAGTTCGAGGGATCATCCCCACTCAATTAAAACCTAAGGGTTACCCTACTTCGAGTTCGAGCAAGCACTCGCTCGACACTAGTTCGGTTTCGATCGAATTGCCTAAACCTCGAACCCATGAATAACAATTTCACAAGTCATAAATGAAGCACAAATTTCATAAGTCAAAAGTAAAATGAAAACTCACAAGACAAGACGGAAAGAAAGATCTTTATATATGTCAAAGTTATTTATAAGGAAAATGTGGCCCGATCGGAATTCTATACAAAAATCCCAAAAATGATACAAGTACTTAATCTTATTTGGGGGCTTCTCCGCTCTCGAATCCACTCATGCTCCCAAAATCGTCATCATCAGAAGAGACCAATGCTTTGGCTTCGGCTTCAAGCCCTTTTGTATTTTTGATCTCGGCAGTAAGATCGAAGCCACGAGCATGGATTTCCTCGAGAGTCTCCCTTCGAGACTGACACTTGGCATGCTCGGCAACCCAATATGCTCGAACCTGAGCAACATAAGCGACTTCATTTGCTCTAGCTTGAGAAGCTTCAGCATCAGCCCGGTAAACAACCACCACTCCACCAGCATTTGCCTCAGTTGCCTTAATCTTCGATTTGGCAGCTTCGAGTTCCTAGATCAGATTCACACAAATTGAGTCTGCCGAACCGAGCTGGGATTGGAGTTCTCAGATTTTCTTGTCTTGCGCTAAGTTTTTCTCTTTCACGTTACGGAGTTGGGTTTCAACCGAGGTTAGTTGGGCCCGAGCAGCTTCTTTCTCCGAGGCAAGGCGATCCATATTTTTTACACACTTCGGCCTCTGCTTTTACTTTGCCTACTTCTTCACGGAGCTGGCTAATCATATCGAGCTTTTATTGAACCTGCAGATTCTGACCATCAGATACCATTCCCGGTCCACCGACATTAACTTCAAATATTCTTTTTACCTGGTCATCTAAGTCGGCTTATGTTTTTTGGGCCACTTCCAGCTCAGCTCAAAGGCTTTGAACTTCTTTTTCCTTCTGCTCACTGAGAAGCTTGAGGGCATAAATCTCCTCGGTGAGACCCCGAATCTCAGCCTCATAACGGCTCTTCTCCCATCGGGATCGAAGGAAGCTTTCATGATGTAACACCGAAGCCTATGAACACAAAGAAAATATGTAAAATTGAAGAAGCATTGAAATGAAAAATGAACGCGAAATAAGAAATTACCCCCTATTGGGCTTCGTTAAAAAGACAGGGTATCTCCACCGCATTCATCTCGGCCTGGTCCTCTTTGGTCACCAAGCATCGGAGGTAGCTAGCCACCCCCACTAGGGAAGAAAGGACCTCAGCTTCCTCCGGGACCGAAAAGACGAACGACCGTTTACACTCAGGATCGACATTGGGCGCTGGGAATTGATTAATCAGCCTGAGACCCGTGAAAGCTTCACTCGATTCCCTCCTCGGTACTTCTAGGTTGCCTAGACCGGAGGCATCTTACACTCTGATAAAGTAACCTTGGAAAGGATCCTCTGGTCTATGAACCCCTTCGTTATGACATACCCTCATCACCTGAACATTATTTATCATCGACTCAATGAACGATGGGAACGAGGGGGTGTGAACACCTAATTTTTGACAACATTTAATTTTATATCACTTCTTTTATGTAAATATTTTAGGGGTTTTTAACCTACTATTATTTTAGCTTTATTATACTTTTTATTATAGGATAAAAATACCAAAAAAAAATTAAAAGGTGAATTATCACTATTAATATTTTTTTATTATTATTTTTTGTTTTTTATATAAAAAATCCGAAAATATTTATTTTTTTTAAAAATATATATATATATAATAATTTCGGGAATGATTTAAAAAATAAGAAAAAGGGAAGTATTGAATAAAAAAAATATAAAAGTAAAAATAGGTGGAATTCTCTTTTAAAAAAAAGTTAAAGAATGTAGAAAATTTAAAAAAATAAAAAGTTTTGTGGAAATTTTAAAAAAATTAAAAAGTAAAAGAAGGTTGGAATTAAAAAATAAATATAAAGGTATCTGAAAATTTAAAAAATTTAAAGTAATTGAAAGTAGCATTTTTAAAAGAAAAAGAAAAGATAGTGGTTTGTTTTTTTTAAAGAAAAGTTAAATAAAGTGAGATTCTCTTTTAAAAAAATAAAAGGTGGGATTTTAAATAAGATAAAAGTAATTAAAGTTGGAATTTTAAAAATAAAAGTAAATAAAGGTGGGATTTCTTTTTCTAAAAAAATAAAAGCAATCTGTAAGTGGGATTTTGTTTAATTAAATAATAATAAAATAGTAAAAAAACAAATCTGAAAATTTCGAAAATTTTGCTATTAATACAAGAGAAAATTTAGGAATAAAGGGGTTCAAAAAAAAGAAGAAAAACTAGATAGAGAGAAGAAACAAAGGGGGCGGAGAGAGCGGTATACACTCGGTATACACTCTAGATACATAGGATATACAGAGACATAATTCATTTTGGAGAGAGTAATAAAGATAAAACCAAATTTTCTGAAATATTGAGAGCGAAAGAACACCATAGAGAGTTCAAATCTAGAAAGAAAAAACAAAGAGAGATTTCCAGACTATTTTTCTTCTCCATTTTTACTAGTTTTCTCCGTGTTGCTGGGATTTCTGGATTGAGGTGTTGAAGCTACTGTGTTGGGCTTTCTGCTGCTGTATGTTGCTGTGTTACATACTACTTTGCTGACCTTCTTCTTCTTGTATTGACAATACCAGGTACACAACTGTAACTTTGGTATATTGTAAGCTGAAATGTGAAAGCATGAATACATATGAAGAATGGAACTTTGAAGTTTTAATTTAGCTTTTTCTTTGTTTCTTTTACTAATTGTATTTAGGTTATTTCATGTATTATTATTCTGTAAATTTTTGTCGTTTTGCATAACTAGGCATCTTGTAGTGATGTATTAAATAATACTTTGCTTTAACTTGATTATTAGGTAGTATATATTTAAGTATGCTCATTACTGTCAAATTGTTTAATAATTGGAATAAGAGGAAAATAACATAAGTTGGTCTTTAGTGAATCGGCTTGGCAAAACTGATTAAGTTCACTGGCTATGAAGGTTTTAATATTGTCAACATTAGGTTAATCGTGAACATGTAACTAAATTTAGTTAAAGCATGAATTTAAATTAATTTCGTGAATTAGGCATTATGGCATGATTTGAGTTCAAACAAGACGAGTTAACGTTTAAATTTAATAAACTTTCGAATATGCATTAGTAATTAAGATTGATTCTAGTTTCAAATAGTTGTAAATAATTAATTCCAACGGTTCAAGTCATCTAACAATGCGTGTTTAATCTAGTTATAGGATAATTAGTTTCTTTTGAATATATTATTTGTCGATTCCGTATTTTACTTATAATTACAATTTTAGTAATATTCCTTTCTGTTAACATTTGTCTTAATCTAGCATTTAATATGTTATGTTTTTGTAAGCATGTAATTAATTAGGATTTTTTTTCTTTTATTTTAGAGACGAATTTAATAGAAATGTAGTCACTTTAGGATATCCTTAAAAAAAATGAGGCGTGCTTCGCCAAAATAAATACAAAAATTGCGGGGCCCTCAATAATTATTTGTTTTAAAATACTTAGATTTCGGGACGGGTCGTTTAGCAAATTTCACTGCCCTACCCAAAATAATAACAGCGCGTTAGTCTTTAGGCGCGTATTTAATAATGTTATTATCCTAAACTCGGGTGCACATTTATGTGGCCCTATCACACCTCCTTTTTTCGCCCCCGCGAGGGGTGAAGGAGTTTTTCCAATTAAAGGACAATCGAAACGGGATTTGTTTATTTAATTCAGAGTCGCCACTTGGGAGATTTATGGTGTCCCAAGTCACCGGTTTAATCCCAAATCGAGGAAAAGAATGACTCTGTTAACAGTTCGCGAACCAGAAATCCGGATAAGGAATTCTGTTAACTTGGGAGAAGGTGTTAGGCATTCCCAAGTTCCGCGGTTCTAGCACGGTCGCTCAACTGTCATATTTGGCTTAAATATCTGATTTTATACAATTACGAACTTATGTGCAAATTTTAACTTTTAGCCGCTTTTATTATTTTTATTTATTGTTATTATTTTATGGAGAATTGCAATATTGTGAAAACGTATTTCAAACCACGTCGCAATCAATGCACCCGTGGTTATCTACACATTTCGACTCTGTTGAGATTTGAATTTGGGTTACATAAATGCACACCCATATTTAAGAAAATAATTTGTTAAAGACATGCCTAGAGCGACTAGCGTATTGTTGTTTTGGGAAAGGCCTTAAAATTTCACTGGACGACCAACTCCGATGTTCTAAGTAATTAATGCATACATTTGTGAGGGCCCCGCAATCTATACATTTTACTAGGCGAGGCTCATCTCATTTATTTTAAATGGACAAATCCTAAAACGACTACATTTTTTCTATTAAAATTAATCTCTAAAATAAAGAAAGAAAATCCTAATTAATTACGAGCTTTTTATTTATTTATTTAAGAAAGCATGACTTAATAATTGCTAGATTAATACAAATATTGATGAAAAGGAATTTTACTAAAAAAAGTTCGAAATTATAAATAAAATAAAAATTAGACAACTAATATTCAAAAGAATCAAATATAGCTAGATTAAAACTCGCATTGTTATAAAAAAAACTATTGAGATTAATTATTCACAACCATTTGAAACTGGATTTAACCATAATTACTAAAGCTTGTTAGAAAGTTTATTAGACTTAAATGTTCTTCTAATTTTGTTTGAACTCAAATCATGACTTAATACCTAATTCACGAAATTTAGTTCAAATTCATGCCTTAGCTAAATTTAGCTACTTGTTCACGATTACCCTACTGTTGATAATCTTAAAACCTTCATAGCTAGTGAATTAACCCGTTTTGCCAAGCCGATTCATTAAAGACTAACTTACGTTATTTTCTCTTATTCCAATCATTATTCAATAATACATAAAATAGCCTAAATACAATCAACAAAAGGAACAAAGAAAAAGCAAAATTAAAACTTCAAAATTCCATTCTTCATATGTATTCATGCTTCCACAATTTTAGCTTGCAATAGCTAGTATTACAGTTGTGTACCTGGTATTGGAAACAAGAGAAGATGAAGATGAGAAGCAGCAGCAGTAGTAACAATGCAGCACAACAACGACAGTTCAGCAACACAGGAATAGACCAGTAACAGTAGGAATAGCAGAAAACCCAGGAGACTACAACCAAGAAAGAAGCTTCAAGCTTCGATGAAACAATAGCAATTAATGTTGATTTCAAACAATGAAGGAAAGTAGAAGATCTTTTTCCAGTTTTTATTCTCTCCTTTTGTTCTTCAATTTCTATCTCTCCATTCTCTTCCAAAAATCTCCTCCTTCTATGTAAAAATGACTCTTATTTATAGCAAGACTCTTCCCTTTTTCTTTTTTACCTAATTTCTTTTTAAACTATTATTACTACCCCTTTTACCTCTTTTACTTTTTAACCCAATATTCTTTTACTATGTGCACATTTTAACTTTTATTATTACCTACACTATTTCTAATTTTTACTTTTAGTAAAAGTAGTCAACATGGGCCCCCCATGTTCCCTCTTTTTGAATGGTCAAAAGAAGACATCATTATTAACCTTTTTCTTTTTGCTTTTATCATTATGTCTTGTCCCCCACCATAATCAAATAATATGCAATTGGTTAATTCCCGTTCTACCCCTAAAACTACTGTTACTGCCCTGATTCAAAATCTGTTTAAACTTCAAAATTATCTAAGAACTTAAAATTAAATTACCAGCTATAACCAATCCTTAATCCAGTTCAATCAACAAATTCAAACTTAAACGATGAACAACAAAGCAACAATCGGAATTATTTTGACTGAACAATATTTTTAACAACAAACCTATTTTCAGATTCAACAACAATAACAAACAAGTATATTCAAATCATTGAGCTCAAATTCAAATTAAACTTAAACAAAACAAATAAACAGATTCAAATCACTAAACTCAAATAATCAATTGATCTTCAAATTAAATCCAACAACATTATAACAAAGATGAATGATTCAAACTAAATAAAAAACTAAAGACCAACACATAAACACTCACATTAAATCACTTGATGAAAAACTAACAAGCTTCAAACAATAAAATGAACACGAATTAAATCTAAATTAAACAACAAAGATGAATGATTCAAACGATTAAACTAACACATTTCTATATTAAAACTAAATCCTTTTAAATTAATAAAAACAAACTGAAGAAATAATTAATTGAACTTCAACTTAAATCATACAACATTACAATTAAACTGACAATTTCTACCTAAAACATAAACAAAAAAAAACTGAAGAAAAAAAAAATGATAAACACGAATTGGTTAAACCAACTAACCGAATCGGAACAACGACGAACTCGAACGGAAACGGAAAACTTGAACCAAGACTGCCAACAACCAACGGATCTTGGCTTCAACGACAACCCACCTTCTCTTTTAACCTCGATGAACTCAGAACGACAAACGACGACCTCGACGGATGGAACCTGAAGAACGACGAGACAGTAGGTTGTTTGGACGTGAGGCTGGAGGTCGTTTGGACTGGAAAAAATGAAGCAGAAGAGGCAGCAGGTGAAGCTGGCTGAAACTTGACGATGGTTCGACGCTCATCGAAGAAGATGAAGCTGGAGCAGAAAAAGCAGCAGTCATGGGAGGTTGGAGCTCGACGGACTATGTTTGTTCAACAAATGGTCGTTTGGGTGGACGTTCATGGCTGGACATGGAGGAGCTGGCTGTCGTTGCTGGTTTTTCCGGCAATGGAAGCGACGATGATGGCAAAGCTCAGAGACGACGGGGGAACAACAGTTGGCTGTTGGTGGCTGGTCGTGGCAGAATGTCGGACTGGAGGTTTCTTGGTGGAGCAACGTTCATGGAACGAAGAAGAAGATGATGGTGGTTTGGGCAGTGGTGAGCGTGTGTGTGTGTCGACGAAGAAGACGCGGAGGGCAGCCATGGATGAGCTTGGAGAAGCTGTGTGTGGTTGAATACGATGGAGGGGGCAGCCATGGTCGTTTGGATGAAGCTGCAAGGGGCAGCCATGGGAGGTGGGGCTTGGAGCAGGAGGAGAAAGAGAGGAAGAAGAAGAGAGGGGAGGGGGGCGGATAGGTTTTAGGGTTTGGGGGATACAAAAAATGAAAATGAAGAAAAAGGGTTGGGCGGGTGGTTTAGTTATGGGGCAGACCGGGTCGACCCGGTTTGAAATGGACCGGGTCGTAGGGGAAGGTTGGGTATAAGTGTTTTGGGCCTTGGTTCAAAATTGGAGAAGAGCCCAATTCCGATTTTCTTTATATTTTTGCTCTCTTTTCTTCTTTTATTTTTCTAAAACTAAATTCTAAAAATCCTTAAATTATCATATAGAACTAAATTAATTTATAAAAGCGCAAATTAACTCCCAATAACAACTAACACACAATTAAGTAATAATTAAGCATAAAATTGTACAATTGGACATTAAATGCTAAAAATGCAAAACGATGCATATTTTTGTAATTTTCATTCTTGTAAAACAAGTTTAATTATTCCTAATTGTATAATTAAATCCGAAATGCAAATGCGACATATTTTTGTATTTTTTTATTAATTTAACAAATAAACATGCACAGACAAATACAAATAATTATCCAAAATGTCACAAAATTCTCAAAATTGCACACCAAGGAAAATCGTTTTATTTTGAATTTTTGGGAGTAATTCTTTCATAGGGCAAAAATCACGTGCTTACAGGCCCAAATCCAAATCTCAATGGAGTCGAAGTGTGTCGACGACCACGGGTACATTGACTGTGACGTGGTTCGAGATATATTTTCACGAGGTTGCAATTCTCGATAAAAATAATAATAATGATAAAAGCGGTTAAAAGTTAAAATTCACACATATGTTCAACATGTATTATATCAGATAATCAAGCCGAATATGACAGTTGAGCGACCGTTCTAGAACCACGGAACTCGGGAATGCCTAACACCTTCTCCCAGGTTAACAGAATTCCTTATCCGGATTTCTGGTGCGCAGACTGTTAAACAGAGTCATTCTTTTCCTCGATTCGGGATTAAAACCGGTGACTTGGGACACCATAAATCTCTCAAGTGGCGACTCTGAAACAAATAAATAAATCTCATTTCGATTGTCCTTTAATTGAAAAAAACTCCCTTCCGAGCCCCTTTGCGGCGGCGCGGGTGAAAAAGAAGGTGTGACAGCTCTGGCGACTCCGCTGGGGAACAAAACCCAGAATCTCTGGTTCAGGGTTCAGAATTCGAGCTTAGATAGATTGTTATAATTGGCTTTGTTTATTGTCTGATTTTACATTTTTGGGCTTAATGTGCTAAATGCTGCTTTTACCGCTTTGATATTATCTGAACTGTATATAAACTGTGCCGAAACCCTTCTCTTCTTACCTCCGGGGAGAAGCTTGCTGGTCAAGACTCCCTATTCTGTTAGTGTCAATACCTGAAATAAGAAAGAGGTCGGACAAGTTACAAAGCCGGACGATCCCGCGGGTCCCCGGTACGTAGCCCCCTCCTCGACTCGAGTTGTCCGCTCGGGTACACTGTCTAAAACATATACCCAGGTTGAACCTAGAATAACTTGACTTCATGCCGGATCCCTAGTAGGAACGTTTATTTGCATCATGCTGCGTTTGACTTAGGGGACTCAACACAGGGGTTGGGTCCGTCTAGGACAAGCAACCTGAAATGAAAAAAGACCATCCTGCTGCATCCTGTTTGTTTTGCGCATTTATTTGCTTCAGATCTGGATGCTGACCGGCTTCTGAAATAAGGAATTTTGAAGAAAAAAAGAAAATATATATATATATATATATATATATATATATATATATATATATATATATATATATATATATATAGGATATGGGAGATAACTACTTTTTTTTTAAAACCAATATCCAAGTAGTGTTAAAACCCTGCCGAAATTTTGAAAAAGAATTTTTTTTTAGTTTGATTTATTAGAAAAGAAAGGAGTATTGTGTACAAAGTTTAGTTTATATATGGTGAACTACGCTGGTTTGATTCTCACCGGATGTGAGATACGTAGGCAGCCCTAATCAGGTCCAACTTCCCCTTTTGCTAAAATAGCCAAAAAAAAGAAAAAAAAAACATGTCAAAATTTTAATTTTTGTCATAAATAAGTCGGGTGATGTCCAACCTCTCCTTTGCAAAAATAGCCAAAAAACAAAATGTCGAATTTTTGTCATAAATAAGTCGGGTAATGCCGCTCATGTCAAATATAGCCAAGTGTCCCCAAAAGGGACGCCGTAAGGCTGAACGACCACATTTGGTCATTCTTTTAGAATTTTGACCCGTTATCCACACAGCCTTAAATTCTTCGTCCCCGAGGCGCTAAAAAGGCTGTGTTTACCGGATCTTTTATTTTGATTTGAAAAACAGAAAAAAGAGTCATAAATATGTCGGGTGACGCCGTTTTTGTCAAAATTAGCCAAATGTTCCCAAATGGGACGCCAGAAGGCTGATTTTGCATAAACAACCACCTTTGGTTATGTTTTGATTTTTGACCCTCACAACCTTAAAATCTTCGTCCCTGAGGCGCTGAAAGGCCGTGTTTGCAATACTGGGTCTTTTATTCTAATTAGAAAAAAACAACAAGAAAAGAGTCATAAATAAGTTGGGTCACGCCGTTTTGTCAAAAATCGCCGAATGTTCTCGAAAGGGACGCCGGAAGGCTGACTTTGCATAAACGACCATCTTTGGTCATTCTTTTTGGTTGTGACCAGTTATCCCGCACAACCTTAAAATCTTTGTCTCCGAAGTGCTGAAAGGTCGTGTTTGCAAAATCAGGTCTTTTATTATTTGAAAAACAAGAAAATAGTCAGTGGTCAAGTGAATACCGTTTGGTTTTTAGTTAAAATAAGCCGGCCCGACTTCGGTAATGTCTTAAACCGTTCTTGCCGAGATAGCCTTAGAGTATCTTTCAGTTGTCGAAAGGCTATTTTCGTAAAAGAACGAACAAGTTTGTGAAAGGTCGTAAAATAATCCTTCCCGACCTTAAAATTCATGTAAAATTGAGAAGGGGCCACGTCTGAAAAACAACCATTTGGTTAAAATTGGCATATAGAGGAAGGAATCTGGCTGTTTGTTTTTGAGTTTGTAATTCTTTGATTAGAGTATGCGGGTTATTTGATTTTCGAGACCGTTTGTTGTCTTTTGGCAAAGTCTGTTAGTATGATCAGTTTTTAAACTTTTGTAATCAAGTTTGTTTTATTATGAAAATTGAAAATTCCAAAAAAATGTTTTATTATTATTTATCTTTTTTTGGTCCGAACTAAGCAAGGTCTGATTCATGCGGGGACATGATACGTAGACAATCTACATAAGGTTCGACCACCGCTAAAAAAGAAAAGAGAAAGTGAATAAAAGAAAAGAAAAGAGAGAGAGAGAGAGAGAGAGAGAGAAAGAAAAAAAAAAGAAAAAAGAGGGAATGGAGGGTTTCCGAAACACTTGAAAAAGGCACAAATAAAACAAGCCGGGAGGATGCATGCGGTAGGAGCAAAAACATGTTAGAAATGGTTAACTGCCTAAGAACATTGCATCCCCCAACGTGCAATTGCAATACCTGTTAAAACTCTAACGCTAACAAGTTTGTTGTTTGTCCAATTCCAAACAGTTAGTTTGTTAGAGCGTACTGGCACTATACCATTATCAAACAAGATCAAAAGGGCCTATACCAGAAAGCATAACTGACTCAGAAAATAGTGTTGAGTCGGAAAAGACGACACATCAGATGCTGAAGGAGGCGATGGCCAATATGGAAAAAATGAGATTGGAAATGAATGATATTCAACTAGCCATGGCTAAGGCGCAAAAGGGGCCCAAACCAGTTGTCACTCCTACTCCCCCACCGGGACATGCCAGAATACCCTTCCCCCGGCCTTTCAACAAGCTTCCCAAGCTACCACTACTATCAGGGGAGAGATGCCTATGATCCCCAAGTTCCGCCACCCAATCAAAACCCTCCACCACCAAATGTTCCTGTCTTTGTGGCACCTCCTCCAACCACATTACAAAGATCGTCTAGTGAACCACTGTTCCAAATTCACGACACCCAATATTTTCCTCGTGAACCCACTTTTAAAGCTCATGAGCCATACACATATACACCTCAATTTGGGATCCCAGAGGAAGCTGAGAAACCGGTTAAGAACACAGAACATGAGGAGGTGATTCGAAAGGTCAAAATCCTGGAGCAATCCTTCAGGAACATGCACGGGTTAGGCCACTAGGTCAGCGTGGCCTACGAGGACCTATGCCCTTTCCCTGACGTCCAATTGCTGGCAGGGTTCAAGATGCCCAAGTTTGATTTATACGAAGGGCATGGCGATCCTGTGGCACATCTACGGGGTTTTTGTTGCAAGATGAGAGGAGCTGGTGGCAAAGACGAGCTGCTGATAGCTTACTTTGGCCAAAGCCTAAGTGGGTCAACACTGGAATGGTATACAAGACAAGATCCGAGCAGGTGGTACACCTGGGATGATCTAGCACAGGCTTTCGTAGGTCACTTCCAGTACAACCTTGAGATAGTCCCTGACCGTCTCACATTGCTAAAGTTTGAGAAGAAGCCCGGGGAGAGCTTCCGGGAATTTGGGTTCCGGTGGAGAGAACAGGCAGCCAGAGTTGATCCTCCAATGAGGGAAAACGAAATGGTGGACTATTTTCTGCAAACTCTAGAGCCAACGTACTTTGGTCACTTGGTGACGTCAGTTGGCAAATCCTTCAATGAAGTAGTGAAAATGGGAATTATGATAGAAGAGGGACTTAAGTCCAATAAGATCCTGAGTTACTCGGCAATCAAGGCAACGACTTAGGCCATTCAGAGCGGCATGGGAGTGCGCTTGGAAAGAAAAAGAGAGAAGAGGTCGTGACAATAGAGGCAACTGGTCCAGATCGAGAGGTCCTTCCCCTCGCTACCAACCCAGACCCCATCACCCAAACTACCCTCACACTCCAAATTACCCTCCACAACCCTATTACCCGCCACAAGAACCACACTTCTCCGTGCACCAAGCCCAGACATACACTCAGCCTCCGGCTCGCCCGCAATGGTGTGCGCCGGCTCCCCAAAACACATATCCACCTCTACAAAATACATACCCACCTCCACAAAATACCTATCCGCCGCCAAGGGCCTACAGGAACCCTCCAGGGGCAGGTTTCCGGGGAAATCAGGCTTTCAGAAATGAAAGAATACAGAGAACATTCACTGAGTTGGGAGAAACCTATACTGCCTTGTTCCACAAATTAAGGCAGTTAGGCTTGTTGAGTCCTGTTGAGCCCAGATTGACAAATCCCCTTCCCAAAAATATGGACCACTCGGTAAGCTGTGAGTATTGTTCGGGGGCTCCCGGACATGATACCGAGAAGTGTTGGAAGTTGAAACATATTGAGGTTCAGACACCAGAGGTACCCAACATCAATTAGAACCCGTTGCCGGCACACCATGAAACCCACATGATCGAGCTAGTGCACGAAGGAGAGGAGCTAAAGAAACCCTCACAAACAGTGATGATGATCTGTGTCGGTTTAAAAGAAAAGTCGACCAGTGGAAAAGCGGTGGTATAGTTGGAAAAGGTAGATGACAAGCTAGTTATGGTGATGGGAAAATGGTCCAGTGGGGCAAATGTACAGTTTGTGGGGCTGAAAGCAAAAATCAACAATCGAATGACTACTCCTCTTCCTATACGAAGGGAGTCTTGGTAGTGGGCTCTGATTTTCTTTCTTGTTGTCTGGATTATTCCAGGGTTGTAATCCAGATTTTTTTTTGTGCTCGCCAAAGTGTGAAACCTTGCTATCCCGAATTTTAATAAAGTGAAAGTTTTTTTTCTTCATTCCTTATTTTGTTTTAATTTTTCTTCTTCTTTTTCTCTTCTAAACAGTTCTCTTTATACTGGTTCTAATGACATGTGATGCACGACGGATCTTCAACCTAGTCTAAAAAAATCAATCTGATTTCGAACTTATAGTACAAGATTGTGATGATAAGTCGGAATACGATGAGGATGAAGCCTTCGAAGAAATTAACAGAGAGTTGAGCCAATTTGAAAAAAAAAGAAAAAAAAGCCCAACTCAAATGACACGGAAGCCGTCAATCTAGGGGATGCAGATGATATCAGGGAAGCTAAGATAAGCGTCCACATTGAACCAAACATCAAGGAAGAACTAATCAAAGCACTTATTAAATTCAAAAACGTTTTGCATGGTCATACAACGACATGCCGGGTTTAAGCACCAATCTAGTGGTTCACAAATTGCCCACTGACCCGACATTTCCTCCCGTCAAGCAAAATTGAGGAAGTTCAAAACCGACATGAGTGTGAAGATTAAGGAAGAAGTAACCAAACAGCTGAATACTAAGGTTATTCAGGTCGCTCGATATCCTGATTGGTTGGCTAATGTGGTGCTAGTGCCAAAAAAAAAGAGGAAAAATCTAGGTGTGTGTTGATTATCGCAATCTGAACAGATCAAGCCCAATGACGCTTTATGTTTAACAGATATCGAAGGGAAATGCGTCGACATGGCTATCAATTCTGACCTAGTTAAGAGATACTATGTATGATTTCTTGTAATTGTAATTATTGTTTGTTTGTACTTAGCATTTATCGGAGAATGAAATGACAGAGGCAATTCTTTCTTCTATCCAAACACTTTAACCGTTGCTTCCCCTTTTGAGCCTTATTTATTCTTTCATACCCCTCTTTTTGGAATCAGTAATGAAAATGAATAAAAAAGAGAAAAAAAAAATAATGATAATAAAGACAAAGAAAAGTCAAAAAAAAAAATAAAGGAATTGGGAACTACGTTTGACCTGATTCCTCAAAGAAGGATATGTAGGCGCCTCACGGCTCGGTCATGGTGTAACAAAAAAAAAATCCCCAAGCAAGAAAACTGGGGCACAAGTTGTGTTTGTAATTTTGGGAAGAAAGTTCGATTCCAAGAGTTGTAATGTTTTACCCATCAAAATGATTTTGAACCCTCTTGATACCCCTTTTCTTTTAACCATACACAAAAACCCATATTGATATCTAAAAAAGACCTCCCGATCAGTATCCGAGAAGTGCCAAGTCATGCAAACGGAAGTTGGGAATAACACTCTGATCCCCAGCAGAGAAGAGGATCATAAACTGGAAATGAATTGATAACCGAAAAGAATCCCCAGCAGAGAGAGTCATATCGGCAACACTCCAATCCCCAGCTGAAAAATAAAATAAAATGAGAGAGTCTTATCGGTGAAAACCTTCACAGGCACCATAAGGCGACGAAAGATGAGAGAAATAAAACGAGAGAGTCTTATCGGTGAAAACCTTCACAGGCACCATAAGACGATGGGAATTGAGATAAACGAGAGAGTCTTATTAGTGAAAACCCCTCGAAGGGCACTATGAGGCGACAAGACAAGATTGGCGGAAAGGATCCGTATTTGGCAAAGAGTTGAGTGCCTGTTTATCCCCAGCAACATGAGGCCGTCTGAAGGGTTGATTGATACAAATAGACTGGGTTGATTAATCCGGAATGCGCGACATGATTGTTGGGATCGGTTATATCATTCAGATAAGTTCTTTTCTTTCCTTTTCCCCAGCATTTGTTCAGAAAGACTTCTTCTTTTTCTATTTTATAAGATCATCACTTTTTCATTTCTTGGTTTAAAGACTTTACCTCCCCAGCAGTTTGTTTTTGAAAAGGATTTTCATAGCTTACTACCAGTTGCCAAAATGATGCAAAGCAAAATGCGAATAGGATAGGCCAAAGATAAGGCGATAAAGCGAAAAGAAGTTGGTCGCAAGACCAAATGATGAATGGGTCTAGATCCCAAGAGGACCAAATTTCCAAGGGAAGTTGGAGAAAAACAGGAAAACAACAGTTGAGAAAATTGTGGACCTAATTCCAAGAGGGACCTCAGTATATCATCGAGATGTAGGAGCATCCCCGACAAATTTTCGACCAAGTTCCAAGAGGGTCGGACAACACAGATTGGGGAAGGAAGTAAAGGAAAATTCATCCCCAGCAAAATAATCCCCAGCAAGTTTTGATAGCGTAATGAAACACAGAACGGGGAAGGGAGAAAAGGAAAAACCATCCCCAACAAGAGTGGCACGACCACTCACCATGTTTTAAAACTAACAAATTTTCTTTGATTTGAAGCAGGAAAAGGAAATCTTATTAATGGCGAAAAAACATGCCACAAGGAAAAACACCAAAATTGGGGCAGAAAATTTTCTGCCATTGTCGAAAATTTTCTCGGAGGAACGAGGAAATCAATTCAAGTTTTAAGAGATAGCAAGACATCACGATTTTAAGAAAAACAGTCGGAGGTAAGACAATTTCAAGTTTTGAAGTCGGGAGCCCGCCCGTATAATAGAGGTATACAATTCACTCTTTAAATTTCAAGTTTTGAAGATGGATTTATCCGCCCTCGAATAGGATATGATGGGTCTATCCGCCCTCGAATAGGATATTTTTGGGTCTATCCGCCCTCGAATAGGATATTTTTGGGTTCATCCGCCCTCGAATAGGATATTTTGGGTTCATCCGCCCTCGAATAGGATATTTTGGGTTCATCCACCCTCGAATAGGATATTTTGGGTTCATCCGCCCTCGAATAGGATATTTTGGGTTCATCCGCCCATGAATAGGATATTTTGGGTTCATCCGCCCATGAATAGGATATTTTGGGTTCATCCGCCCTCGAATAGGATATTTTGGGTTCATCCGCCCTCGAATAGGATATTTTGGGTTCATCCGCCCTCGAATAGAATATTTTGGGTTCATTCGCCCTCGAATAGGATATTTTGGGTTCCTCCGCCCTCGAATAGGATATATTTGGGTTCCTCCGCCCTCGAATAGGATATTTTTGGGTTCATCCGCCCTCGAATAGGATATTTTGGGTTCATCCGCCCTCGAATAGGATATTGAATTTAATCCTTCCTCAAAAGGACATTTAATTTATTTCGACCGAGTGGTCCTGCTTGTATAAACATTGCCAAAATATATATTTTCATAAATCATTGCCAAATGCATTTTATTTTCAAAGTTGCTGATGAAAGTCAGGAGTCCGCCTGGAGAATGGAGGTTGTGTCATCTTTCAAAAGTCAAGGTGGAGTCAAGAGCCCACTTGCAGAACAAGGAAATACATTGAAGTTTGAAGTCAGTAAAGCAGAGGGTTAAAACAAAAATCCCCAGCAAAAATCAGAAGGAAGACCACAAGTCGAGCTAGAAGTAAAGAAATACTAGAGAAAACACAATGCAACAAGGCAGCAACAATCACATGACCAAGCTCGAGAATAAATCTTTGTAATTCATAGATCATAGCTTAGTATAACTTCTTGTTTTGTTTCTAGCAATGGTGTAATAAGGAGATCGAAAAGCAGTGGTAACAGCATGCAACAACAGTAACAGTAACATCGCAATCCCATTGTAGTCCCAGCTACCAAAACTTTCTGAACTACACGTGACCTGATTCCCTTATAACCAGGGATATGTAGGTTGTCCAAAACCAGGACTCGGTTGCAACTTTCCTTTTTTATTTTCTTCCTCTTTTGAATAATGTTATGATAAAAAATTAGTCGCATTGTTCACTTTATCTTTGCCCGAAAGCTCTTCGTGTTTTCGAGCAAAGAGGGTTAGCTGTGAACACCTAATTTTTGACAACATTTAATTTTTTATCACTTCTTTTATGTAAATATTTTAGGGTGTTTTAACCTACTATTATTTTAGCTTTATTATACTTTTTATTATAGGATAAAAATACCAAAAAAAAAATTAAAAAGTGAATTATCACTATTAATATTTTTTTTATTTTTTGTTTTTTATATAAAAAATCCGAAAATTTTATTTTATTTTTTTTAAAATAAAATATATATAATAATTTCGGGAATGATTTAAAAAATAAGAAAAAGGGAAGTATTGAATTAAAAAAAATATAAAAGTAAAAATAGGTGGAATTCTCTTTTAAAAAAAGTAAAAGAATGTAGAAAATTTAAAAAAATAAAAAGTTTTGTGGAAATTTTAAAAAAATTAAAAAGTAAAAGAAGGTTGGAAATAAAAAATAAATATAAAGGTATCTGAAAATTTAAAAAATTTAAAGTAATTGAAAGTAGCATTTTTAAAAGAAAAAGAAAAGATAGTGGTTTGTTTTTTTAAAGAAAAGTTAAATAAAGTGAGATTCTCTTTTAAAAAAATAAAAAGTGGGATTTTAAATAAGATAAAAGTAATTAAAGTTGGAATTTTAAAAATAAAAGTAAATAAAGGTGGGATTTCTTTTTCTAAAAAAATAAAAGCAATTTGTAAGTGGGATTTCTTTTAATTAAAAAATAATAAACTAATAAAAAAACAAATCTGAAAATTTCGAAAATTTTGTTATAAATACAAGAGAAAATTTAGGAATAAGGGGGTTCAAAAAAAGAAGAAAAACTAGATAGATAGAAGAAAAAAAGAGGGGGCGGAGGGCGCGGTATACACTCTAGATACATAGGATATACAGGGACAGAATTCATTTTGGAGAGAGTAAAAAAGATAGAACCAAATTTTCTGAAATATTGAGAGCGGAAGAACACCATAGAGAGTTCAAAGCTAGAAAGAAAAAACAAATAGAGATTTCCGGACTATTTTTCTTCTTCATTTTTACTAGTTTTCTCTGTGTTGCTAGGATTTCTGAATTGAGGTGTTGAAGCTACTGTGTTGGGCTTTCTGCTGCTATATGTTGTTGTGTTACATACTACTTTGCTGACCTTCTTCTTCTTGTATTGACAATACCAAGTACACAACTGTAACTTTGGTATATTGTAAGCTGAAATGTGAAAGCATGAATACATATGAAGAATGGAACTTTGAAGTTTTAATTTAGCTTTTTCTTTGTTTCTTTTACTAATTGTATTTAGGTTATTTCATGTATTATTATTCTGTAAATTTTTGTCGCTTTGCATAACTAGGCATCTTGTAGTGATGTATTAAATAATACTTTGCTTTAACTTGATTATTAGGTAGTATATATTTAAGCATGCTCATTACTGTCAAATTGTTTAATAATTGGAATAAGAGGAAAATAACATAAGTTGGTCTTTAGTGAATCGGCTTGGCAAAACTGATTAAGTTCACTGGCTATGAAGGTTTTAATATTGTCAACATTAGGTTAATCGTGAACATGTAACTAAATTTAGTTAAAGCATGAATTTAAATTAACTTCGCGAATTAGGCATTATGGCATGATTTGAGTTCAAACAAGACGAGTTAACATTTAAATTTAATAAACTTTCGAATATGCATTAGTAATTAAGATTGATTCTAGTTTCAAATAGTTGTAAATAATTAATTTCGACGGTTCAAGTCATCTAACAATGCGTGTTTAATCTAGTTATATGATAATTAGTTTCTTTTGAATATATTATTTGTCGATTCCGTATTTTACTTATAATTACAATTTTAGTAATATTCCTTTCTGTTAATATTTGTCTTAATCTAGCATTTAATATGTTATGTTTTTTTAAGCATGTAATTAGTTAGGATTTTTTTTCTTTTATTTTAGAGACGAATTTAATAGAAATGTAGTCACTTTAGGATATCCTTAAAATAAATGAGGCGTGCTTCGCCAAAACAAATACAAAAATTGCGGGGCCCTCAATAATTATTTGTTTTAAAATACTTAGATTCCGGGACGGGTCGTTTAGCAAATTTCACTGCCCTACCCAAAATAATAGCGCGTTAGTCTTTAGGCGCGTATTTAATAATGTTATTTTCCTAAACTCGGGTGCACATTTATGTGACCCAAATCCAAATCTCAACGGAGTCGAAGTGTGTCGACGACCACGGGTACATTGACTGTGACGTGGTTCGAGATATATTTTCACGAGGTTGCAATTCTCGATAAAAATAATAATAATGATAAAAGCGGTTAAAAGTTAAAATTCGCACATATGTTCAACATGTATTATATCAGATAATCAAGCCGAATATGACAGTTGAGCGACCGTGCTAGAACACGGAACTCGGGAATGCCTAACACCTTCTCCCGGGTTAATAGAATTCCTTATCCGGATTTCTGGTGCGCAGACTGTTAAACAGAGTCATTCTTTTCCTCGATTCGGAATTAAAACCGGTGACTTGGGACACCATAAATCTCCCAAGTTGCGACTCTGAAACAAATAAATAAATTCCGTTTCGATTGTCTTTTAATTGGAAAAAACTCCCTTCCGAGCCCCTTTGCGGCGGCGCGTGTGAAAAAGGAGGTGTGACAGGGGGAAACTTCAAAGTTTATCACCCCATGTGGATCTTCGGGGATATCACTTTTATCTGGGGGACTTCGAACTTGGACCCTTTATCAGCATCGACCACAGCCTCGACAACCTCTTTGCCCAGGGACAAAGGAGTTCTGGGTGTCTCTGGTTTGGGATATCGACCATGGTCTCATCCCCAAGACCATCAAGTCGATAAGGCACTATCTCAGCTCTCACTAGCTCTGGGGTCTCTCAAATATCATCAATAGCCCACCCTCGGGCCACCAATTTTACTGTCTTCTTCTTCTTCTTCTTCGGGCCCTTCTCTTAGTAGGAGGACCGATTCCATAGTCAGCGGAATAATGTTTCCCTTGGTTTTGCGGGTCTTCTTTTTTGGCTCTTGTTCCCCCAATTTCATGGAACTCGAAGCCTTTTTCCTTTTCTTCTCCCTCACCGTCTTCGAAATGGATGGTGGGGGAAGAGTCTTTTGATGGGGGCCTTATCATTGTATCCTTTCCATGACCTACAAAAGAGACCTTGAATAAGTATCAAAAGCACTCAACCTAACACTTACCATGGCTATTGACCTCACACTGGCCTTTCGATAAGTCACGCCAAACACGCTCGATGCAAGTCCATTGCAATACCAGGCTCCGAACCCAGTCTTCGAGATGGGGGACCGCTCTCAGCATCTAGGAAACGGCTGCACCAAGTGAAACACTGGTAAAAAATGAGGGCAAAATAAAGTTAACAGAATTAAACTTACATTTCATATTCCACTTCTCGGGAAAAGGCATACTCTTGGGCGGAATCAAGTCCGAGGTCTTCGCTCGAACAAACTAACCCATCCAACCCCGATCCCTGTCTTTGTCTATACTTGAGAAAGGCTCCTTGTTATCCCGACATTGAAGCTTTATTAATCCTCCCCGATAAAGTCGGGGGCTATATAGGCGAATGAGATGGTCGAGGGTGAAGGGAAGCCCTTTGACCTTGTTCACAAAAAAACGAAGCAATATCACTATCCTCCAAAAAGAAGGATGGATCTGATCGAGGATGACCTCATACTTATTGCAGAAGTCCACTATGATCGGGTCTAGAAGGCCCATCGTGAAGGGGTAAAAATAAACACTCAAGAACCCCTCCACATGGGTGGTAATCGACTCCTCAGGAGCGGGCAACACCACACGCTTATTACCCCAATTGCAGTCCTTTTTGACTTGGGAAAGGAGTTTATCAGATATCGAGCATATATATCTCGATACAGGTTCGCATCTACTCGGTATCGAGGAACTTTTCTCGACCTTAAAATCAGATTCGATGACGCACATCGGAGGAAAGAATTCTTCAGGTCGTGGCTCCGCCGCGATTTCCTCGCCGGTGGACCTTGACGAGGAAGTTTTTTCCTTTTGTGGCACTGTCTTTGACGGTTTCGCCATTTGGTTGTGGGATTAAAGAAGGATGAATGTGATAGTATTTGATGTTTTAAAAGGAGATTAGCAACGAAACTTGAAAATTTGGAGATGAAGAACTTGGAGAATGTGAAAATTTTTGAGGATTAAAGCAGAAGAGATTGAAAGTAAAGTTTGAAAGAGTGGAAAAAAGATGCATTTATAGGTTGAAAACGACGGGTGAGTACAGTGGTGGCCGACCATCGACAATGCCTAGAGAACTGTACCGACAAGATGTTCAGTCACCTCTGACGCTTACGTCATGATAAACCGAGTGAAGATCGAAGATTCAATTCGTTTCGTGTCATTGCACTCCAAAAACGAGGGGACTATCTGTACACGGTCAAAATCGGACCCACCCGATTTTGCTGATTAACCGAGACCCGGGGGACGGATCAAGGACCGGCCCCGTAGTATATTGGACTGAGACATGAGGATAAGGTACCGAGTTTGAGATTCGAAGTATCTTTCGAGATCGAGACCAGTGATGATCGAGACCAAATGGGATCGACATCGAGCGAGACCGAAGATAACGTAATAACGGAAAGGTGAGATATCTGCGACTGGTCGAGGTTCATGGCGAAAATCTCTGTACGAATCAAATCAAGAACGATTGTTTAGTTAATCATGAGATCTCCTTCTGTAATTAGAGTTATACCATAAATATGACTCTTCTACTATATAAAGAAGGTCCTAATCATTTTGTAACCATCATATTACTGATAATCAGGCAATATACCACATCTCTCTTAAAACTCTGTTAAGCTTTACTGTTCGAATTCATACTTTTTCAATAGCATATTCAGTTGGTTTGAAGACGACTTAGCTTGAGGGTCACAATTGTTCATCACATTGGTTTACTTTATTTTACTGTTAATTTCTAGCATTAATTCTCATATTTATCATTTTGTGCCGAGTGAAATAATATATCCTTAACATATGGTATATATACATAAAAGTTTTTACTTCACTGCGCAGTGTAATTTTCGTCATTGGTAGCACATAGGTGTGTGCATAGAATCAGGCAATTGGCTACACATGTATTGCAATATTTACACTACAATATTGTACTTAAGCGGAGAAAAGATGAGCTTCAACCAATGCCCAAAATGGTCGAACTTGGGTTGACAGGGGGCATCAGTACAAGTAGGGGTGGCAAACGAGTGGGTCGGGTTGGATATGATCGTGTTAAAAATAGGTAATTTTAAAAATGGATAACTTATCTGACCCGACCGTATTTAATACGGATAAAAGATGAATTATCCGGCGGATAGTATAGATATCCATTATGTGCTAGATTGGGAGAGATTGTTTAACTTAGAATGTATAGATGCAAAATTCAATGTATCAAAAGGAAATAGGTCGACAAAATAGCACAATCACAGAAGTTAACTGTATAAAAGGAAGGTGTTAAGATCATATAGAACACTGCACCTTAATCTCCTGTTTTGTTGTCTGTGCCAAAAACTGGTTGAAACTCCAGGGTAAGAAGTAGATTGGATCGATTTGATTTAAACAATGGACGAAAATTCAACCCGTTAAAATCTAAATCACCTTTTTAATAATTTGTTAAATTACCAAACTAAAATGTTTTTCTCAATCAAATAAATACATAACACATATCTTCAAAAATAGGGTTATCATTAAATAAGAGGCAATTAATACATATTCTCATCTTAATCGATCCTTTAACCATGATAATTTGTATAATTAGGAGTAAACACTCAGTACCGGTAACTTTTTACCGTGCAAAGAATATAATGGGAAATATACGTAAGAAACCAAACAAATATACGTAAGAAACGAAACATTAAAAAAGTTTTTAAACCAAATATTAGTTTTTGTGTGTTTGTGTGAGTGTATTTCAGTTCTTCTATGAAGGTAGTAAAAATTTGTAGATATGTTCTCCTATTGATGCAAAATTTAAATTAAGCACTTGCACTACTATTACTATTACTATTACAGAGTTTCTTTTAGTTTTGTTTGTTGCGGAAGCCAAATGTATATAGTGTGAATAAGTCACAACTACTATACCAAAAATTATGACAGCCACCAAATAATAAATAAGACAATAAAACAACAATAAAGGAAACACCAGAATTTACGAGGTTCGGCTAATTTTGCCTACTCCTCGGACACAACCAATATTTTATTCCACTCCAAAAATACAAGTGAAATAATACTAAAGAGAGAAGATACAAATGCCTTAAACAGATGAGAAGGCAAATGAGAGGTGTGTTTCAATCCTAAACATTAGGCCTTCTTTTATAGGGGAAAAATCCCCTCCAAACTTAACTCCCAACCAATGTGGGACTTTGGCATTTTGCCAAACTTCAACAAATCTCCACCTTGGCAAAATTCCACATTTTCAATTCTCTCTCAATAACAAATTTTGGTTGTGTCTTCATCTTCAATCTTCAGTGTTCAACAATGTTGATCAAATCCAAACAATGTTGAAACTTGACCGCAGTCACCACCTTTGTCAGCATATCAGCAGGATTCTCTGTAGTATGAATTTTCTTCACCGTGACTCCACCTTCTTCTATGATTTCTCGTACGAAATGATACCGAACATCAATGTGCTTCGTCCTTGCATGATAAACTTGGTTCTTCGCTAATTGAATAGCACTTTGACTATCACAAAAAATTGTGATACCTTTTTGTTCAACACCAAGCTCCTTTAGCAATCCTTGAAGCCAAATTGCCTCTTTCACAGCATCTGTAATAGCCATGTACTCTGCCTCTGTTGTAGACAAAGCAACTGTTGACTGCAAAGTAGACTTCCAACTAACTGGTGCCTTTGCAAAAGTAAACACATAACCAGTAGTTGATCTTCGTTTGTCCATATCACCCGCAAAATCTGAGTCACAATATCCAACTACAGACTGATTGTCTTCCTGCTCAAAAACTAACCCGACATCTACAGTATTATGAATATACCGTAGAATCCACTTCACAGCTTGCCAATGCTCCTTCCCTGGATTGTGCATATATCTGCTAATAACTCCAACAGCTTGTGAAATGTCAGGCCTTGTGCAAACCATTGCATACATCAAGCTACCAACAACATTTGCGTATGGTACCTTTGACATATACTCTCGTTCAGCTTCATCCATTGGCGACATAGTAGTACTTAGCTTAAAATGGGAAGCAAGTGGAGTACTAACTGGCTTAGTCTTGTCATCTATGCCAAAACGTTGAAGTACTCTCTTCAAATATTCCTTTTGAGATAAACAGAGTTTCTTTGAACGTCTATCTCTAATTATCTCCATGCCAAGAATTTTCTTTGCCTCACCCAAATCCTTCATCTCGAACTCCTTCTTCAGTTGAATCTTCAACTTATCAATTTCTTCCAAATTCTTGGAAGCTATCAACATATCATCAACATATAGGAGAAGATATACAAAAGAACCATCTTTAAGCTTGTGCAAATACACACAATGATCGTATTTGCTTCTCTTGTACCCTTGCCGCAACATAAACTCGTCAAATCGCTTGTACCATTGTCTAGAAGATTGTTTCAATCCGTACAACAATTTTTCAAGTTTGCACACCATATTTTCTTTTCCAGCAACTTTGAATCCTTCTGGCTGAGTCATGTAGATTTCCTCCTCCAAGTTTCCATGTAAAAACACAGTTTTTACATCCATCTGAACTAGTTCCAAATCCAATTGTGCTACCAAAGCCAACATAATTCTAATGGAGGAATGTTTTACAACTGGAGAAAACACTTCATTGTAATCAATTCCCTCCTTTTGAGCATATCCTTTGGCCACCAATCTTGCTTTGTAGCGAACATCTAATTGGTTAGGAAATCCTTCTTTCTTTGCAAATACCCATTTGCACCCAATTGCTTTCTTTCCCTTCGGGAGATTGGCCAATCTCCATGTATGATTCTGATGAAGGGACTGTATTTCATCATTCATGGCAATCCTCCACTTATCTTCTTCTGAACTTTGGACAGCGTCTTTATAAGTAGTAGGAACATCATCAGCTACAATTGAGGTTGCACAAGCAACCGTCTCTATGAGACGAACAGGTTTCGTTATTGTTCTTTTTGGCCTGCTGGTTGCTATTGATTCAAGTTGTTGTTGAGATTCCTGAGTTGGAATCTCCTCTACTGGCTCTCCTTCCAGAGGGTAATCTTCATTTGTTTCCTCCTCTGCTTCTTGTGTAGGAAAAATAAATTTTCCCTCAAACTCCACCTGCTTAGAAGCACCTTCATTTTGTTTGGTATCTTCTGTTACCTTATTTACCATAGCAAATTCATCAAAGGTAACATCTCTGCTGAATATTACTTTCTTTGTCATAGGACACCATAAGCGATATCCTTTGACTCCAGAAGTAATTCCCATAAAAATAGCCTTCTTTGCCCTTGGATCCAATTTTGACTCCGTCACATGATAATATGCAGTTGAGCCAAACACGTGCAAAGAGTTATAATCTACAGCAGGTTTTCCGTACCATTTTTCAAATGGTGTTTTGCCATCAATAGCAGCAGATGGTAGACGATTAATGAGGTGGCATGCATATGTAATTGCCTCAGCCCAAAATTCTTTGCCCAAGCCAGCATTGGACAACATACACCGTACCTTCTCCAGCAAGGTCCGGTTCATACGTTCTGCCACTCCATTCTGTTGTGGTGTATGTCTAACAGTGAAGTGTCGGATGATGCCATCATTTTCACAGACCTTATTGAAATGATCATTTTTGTATTCACCTCCATTGTCTGTGCGAATACACTTGATTCTCCTGCCTGTCTGATTCTCCACCATCGTCTTCCATTTGAGAAAAATTCCCAACACTTCATCTTTGCTCTTCATTGTATACACCCATACTCTTCGGGAAAAATCATCAACAAAGGTTACAAAATAGTGCTTCCCACCCAATGAAGGTGTTTTGGAAGGACCCCAAACATCAGAGTGTACATAATCCAAAATGCCTTTAGTATTATGGATCGCTGTACCAAATTTAACCCTTGTCTGTTTCCCTTTAACACAATGCTCACAAAACTCCAAGTTGCAAGCCTTTACTCCTTTTAACAATCCTTGATCTGATAGAGTTTTCAAGGATTTTCCTCCAGCATGTCCCAAGCGCATGTGCCATAGCTTGGTTGCTTCTGCCTCTTTGTCGTCACTGGATGTTACTGTCGCTGTCCCAATAACTGTACTGCCACGATAGCGGTACATATTATTATTCTTCCGATTAGCCTTCATTACCACTAGTGCACCGGAGCATACTCTCATCACTCCATTTTCTGCAATGATTTTGAACCCTTTTGATTCTAGGGCTCCCACAGAGATGAGATTCTTCTTCAAATCCGGTACATATCGAACATCTATCAATGTTCTGATCATTCCATCATGGTTCCTTAATCGTATTGAACCAATGCCATATGAGGTAAGAGGGCTGTTATCCGCTGTGTGGATGACTCCATATTCTCCTTCTTGAAATTCCACGAACCAGTCCCTGTTGGGACACATATGATAGCTACAAGCCGAGTCCATCAACCATATGTCTGATGATGTTGATGACTCTGTTGTAACTAATGAGAAGTCTGAATCATCACAATCAGCTACATTTGAATCCATAATAGCCTTTCCATTGTTATGTTTGGCCTTATTCTTCAACTTCGGACAGTCTTTCTTCCAGTGCCCTTTTTCTCGACAAAAGGCACATTCATCTTTGCTGGGTCTGGATCTTGACTTGGATCTTCCCTTCTTTGTCCTCGTTTGATTTTGAGGACGACCCCTCACAAACAGTGCTTCTCCTTCTCCGCCCTTCTGTTTTTCTCGCTTTCTTTGTTCATAGCTGTACAAAGCTGAACAAACTTCTCTGAGAGAAATTTCGTCATTTCCATGGAGTAGAGTAGTTTCAAGGTGCTCGTACTCATCAGGAAGTGACGCCAACAACATTAAGGCCAAGTCACCATCATCATAAGTTGTATCCATATTTTGCAAATCTGTGACCAACTTATTGAAACTGGTGATATGTTCATTCATCGTGGTACCAGGAACATAGGTGAAGTGAAACAGTCTCTTCTTCATGTACAATTTATTTTGACTGTTTTTCTTCAAAAATTTATCCTCCAGTGCTTTCCATAATTTACTTGCAGAAGTTTCCTTTGTGTATGGATATTTCTGCTCTCTAGCAAGGTAGGATCGAATGGTACCGCAAGCAACACGGTTGATAATTCTCCAATCTTCTTCTCCAATAACATCTGGTTTCTTTTCTTCAATGGCCAGATCTAGCCCTTGTTGAAAAAGGACATCTAGAACCTCGCCTTGCCACATCCCAAAATGTCCGGACCCGTCAAAAATTTCTACCGCAAATTTCGCATTTGACACAATTCTTGTCATAAGCGAAGATGCCAATGATGACGTATTGTTGACACTTGATGTAGATTCTTCTTGTTTATTGTCCCCCATATTTGACACAAATATTATTTAATAGCTGACGACACAAATCAAGATTATTTCCTTTCTGATGTAGAAGATCAGACTAAGCTGCAACTACAGAGCATACTCAGACAGAACCTTGACTCAGTTACCAAGATAAATCTTTTCTGATGTGGAAGATCAGACTATGCTGCAACCACAGAGCATACTTAGACAGTACCTTGGCTCTGATACCAATTGTTGCGGAAGCCAAATGTATATAGTGTGAATAAGTCACAACTACTATACCAAAAATTATGACAGCCACCAAATAATAAATAAGACAATAAAACAACAATAAAGGAAACACCAGAATTTACGAGGTTCGGCTAATTTTGCCTACTCCTCGGACACAACCAATATTTTATTCCACTCCAAAAATACAAGTGAAATAATACTAAAGAGAGAAGATACAAATGCCTTAAACAGATGAGAAGGCAAATGAGAGGTGTGTTTCAATCCTAAACATTAGGCCTTCTTTTATAGGGGAAAAATCCCCTCCAAACTTAACTCCCAACCAATGTGGGACTTTGGCATTTTGCCAAACTTCAACAAATCTCCACCTTGGCAAAATTCCACATTTTCAATTCTCTCTCAATAACAAATTTTGGTTGTGTCTTCATCTTCAATCTTCAGTGTTCAACAATGTTGATCAAATCCAAACAATGTTGAAACTTGACCGCAGTCACCACCTTTGTCAGCATATCAGCAGGATTCTCTGTAGTATGAATTTTCTTCACCGTGACTCCACCTTCTTCTATGATTTCTCGTACGAAATGATACCGAACATCAATGTGCTTCGTCCTTGCATGATAAACTTGGTTCTTCGCTAATTGAATAGCACTTTGACTATCACAAAAAATTGTGATACCTTTTTGTTCAACACCAAGCTCCTTTAGCAATCCTTGAAGCCAAATTGCCTCTTTCACAGCATCTGTAATAGCCATGTACTCTGCCTCTGTTGTAGACAAAGCAACTGTTGACTGCAAAGTAGACTTCCAACTAACTGGTGCCTTTGCAAAAGCATCACAGAATATGACAGTGGCACCAACAAGTTCCTCATTAAGTTCCGCGACGATATATCTAACAGCAAAGTTGAACTCCAGTATCATGTCGTTTATGGTTTCCACACACTGCCCATTCTTGCTATGGTATAGCCATAAGTAGTAAGGAGCACAGCCTATTGGAGCCAGTCCCATTACAACCACTTTTCTGACATTTGCATTGTACAAGTTCTGTGCCACCAGTATATATATATACACACACATCAGATAGCAGAATCAAATATCAATAAACCTTTTTTTGCATGTTGAACTAAATAGTCTTGGAAACAATGTAAAGCCAGAGGGGAGACTGAAGCATGTAATGTATGAGAGGGAGAAGAGCAACGAGCGCAAATAGAGAAATTTGTTGCTGTTTCTTCTAAAATGTGAATGGCTTTAGTGACATTACAATCAGACAAAACCATACTCTTCTTCTAATATTACTAAATCGAGTACTGAATTTTCCCGTCCCTATATATGTCAATGTGTAGCTTTCTTGGTTATATTGGTGTGTTACAATCTGTGCTACATAGGGAGACATTGTTTGACTTAGAACTCTAACAACAAACTATTGTGTTATAGCTGCAAAATTCAATACATCTAAAAGAAAATGTAGACGATATTATAGTATGATCACAGAAGACATAAAAGGTGTTAAGATCATATATAACCTGCTTCATTGTCTGTGCCAAAAACTGGTTGAAGCTCCAGGGTAAGTAAACAGATTGAACATCAGATACATTCCGGAGATAGTAATGAATGTAGCCGTTGGCCCCGATTGAAACGTAGAACACAGAAATATCAGATCAGCTGTTGCTTCCTCACCAATAGTCATTATAAACTGCAGAGTAGTGTCAGTGGCCTGCTCTATTTGCTGTGCAAGTGATATATGCTGACCCTGCACAAATATTACACTTCTAGTTTAAATACTAATCTAACATTAAAATCAACAACTCACCATAAAATTAATCACAGTTACAGTGTATATGATTATTAAAACAGAAAGTATCAGAGCCGCTTGAGAAAATAATGCCGGCACCAGCAGAAGCATAATTAACACCAAGAATCATGTCTTCAATTGAACCAGCCTGCCCTAGGTAACTTGGCACAAATGGTAATCCAAGATGCAATGCTGATATAATCAAATCAACAAAAATGGAAAATTAGCAGTCTTCACCCAAAATTTCTTCAAAAAGATCAAGAATGTATCACTGAGATACCTTAGAAAAATTACAAACCAAGACTTCCCATAAACCATTTAATCAGGCAAGAATTTAACAGAAAAAGAACCATAAACCATTTATTGAAAGTCCAATCATTTCCCTCACTGACAATTAATCAAACACACATCAATCTCAAATCTCGCTAACCCAATAGAAAAATTCTCAACCTTTTCACAAAATCTTACTAACCCAATAGAAACATTCTCAACTTTTCAAGAAATCCCACTAACCCAATTGAAAAGAATCTCAACAAGTTTTATACAAAGAAAAAAGTACCAAGAAATTGAAAAATAAAATTACCAAGATAATCCACAGGAATTCTTCCGCTGCAGAAGCGTCCAGTAGGTTGATGTGTATCAGAATCACGTCCATTACGAAGCCTATCAGCACGAGCAAAAGTTCCAAGAAAATTGTTGGTACCACAATCAACTGACGAATCACCAATTACGAACAAAGCAGGAACAAGAAATTCCTTAGTAGGAGAAAAAATTGGTGCTGGAGAGATAGAAAAAGAGGGCGAAAATGGTGGCCAAAAATAAAAAACAGAATCATGGGTTATGAGAGCTATGTTTTTGGGTGTACGAAAGAAATGGAGATGAACAGAATCTTGATTGCAAAGAAACCCATGAGCATTTCAATGCCCATAAAAAGTTTTGTAAGCGGCTTTGTCACCTTGAGTAGGGAAATAGTTCCCGCAGGCTGCACAGAGGTTATCAGTGATTGTAGCAATTGAGTGTGGATTGCCTCGTAATGCAGTTTAAGGTCTTCCAGTGACGTATACTCCTGTTACATTTGGGAACATCGCATTTGATGTTATCCAAAGCAGGTTAAGCATCTCTGTTTTTTTTCTCTCGCTAAAATCTTCATAGTGATCGAGTTGTTTTTCCCATGTGAGAGTTATGCGGCGGAGAGAGGTGAAGTTAAACGGCGGCTAGAGAGCAAATTGAAGAAATTGAAAGTAGCAGATACTCGACGTATAACAGCTTGTTTGGATGGTTGTCACGACACGAATTGTATTGTATACTTAAATTTTATTGTATCGATTAAATCCGTCGTTACATAACGACGAAATGTGTCACTTTATATATCAATCGATTTGGTGTGGTCGCGTCGTTACCTTGTCTTTTTCTCTCAATATCGCACTTTATTATTATTAAATTATTTTATTTTATCATTTACCCTATCTTTTTATATAGTAATTTTACCTTGCATCATAATTTTTCTTTATAATATTGTAAGTTTATTCTTCTTAATACTGGTGCGTGATATAATGAAACGATGACAAACGACACAATCTATCCAAACATTATATTTATTAAACGATACAGTACAATACAATACAGTACGATACGATACATTATGAAACGATGCGTAACAACCATCCAAACAAGCTGTAAGGAATCTATCTTTCTATATAGAGTTCGAAAATCAAAACCACTATATTAAGACAAAATAAACTACCTTTCTAACTATTTTTATTTTTTTGAATTAATTGGTTACTCTACTTGAATTAACAAATATAAATATCTTAATTATCTATCAAAAAATAAAAAAATAAAAAAATAAACTACTCATTCAAATTGGAAAGTAGTTTCGAGTTGGATTTTAAAATTATTTTAATATTAAAAAAAACTACCAATTCAAATGTGAGAGTATATATATATATATATATATATATATATATATATATATATATATATATATATATATATATATATATATATATATATATTCTTAGAACCATAAAACGACAAGTGTAGATTCTTAGAACAAAGCTCCAACTTTAACTATTTTAAATTAAAATCAAAATTAAAAAAAACTGCCAATTCAAATCTATCTACCTATATAGAATAGAAGAATCAAAAGCATTATGTTAAGACAAGTGTACTGAGGAGCATACAAACCTAAAGTATGTGATAAGTCGTTTACCTCAAAATAATACTAGTGTTTTTTCTCTCTCCTTTGTAGTTCCTTTTGTCCTTGTTCATCTTTGTTCATGGATCCCCTACTAATCAAACTACCAATCCCACCAGAACCCCCGGACAAGCACAACCAAATGGAGGTAGAATTACCAAATCACTCCTATAAGGAAATGCTCTTGGACAAACAAGAGAGCAACCAAACTGATTACTATGAGGTCGAGCATCACTCAAATCCAGACCTCGACAAAGGGAAGCACATTGAGGGTTCAATTCCCCTTTCACAAATTGACAAAAAATGCCTTTACCTTTCATGGCACTACTCTGTAATCATCAAGGTTTTCAAGCGAAAGATGCCCCACCATCTCCTTCGTTCTAAACTAATTAAGTTATGGAAGTCATCCGAACAGTTAATCTTGATTGACCTAGGGTGAGACTTCTACATAGTCAAATTTAGTTTAGAAGAAAGTATGGTTAAAGCTCTCAACCTTGGCGCCTGGTTCATCTCTTGAAATTTCTTATTTGTACGAAAATGGGAACCTAAATTTGTTCCTCAAGAAGCCACCCTTACTTCTACTGCCATATGGATCCGGCTCCCTCAATTACCAACAAAATTTTATGATTAAGACATCCTAGAAAAAGTTGGTAGGAAACTGGGCAAACTTCTTAAGATAGACCAATGTACATCCTCTACTCTAATGGGAAGATATGCCCGTATTTGTATCCAAGTACCACTAGAAACTCCAGTAGATACATCGGTAATAATAGAAGACCATAAACAGGCCGTGATCTACGAAGAGAAGGGACTCTGTACGCCATTTGTGGCAGAATCGGGCACACTGCACAAGTTTGCAATTACAAGGCAATTACACCCACAACAACCCATGAACCATATGAAGCACAACAAAGGAAAACAGTCATTTCGGAGGAAAGCGAGTAGAAAACGGTTACCTTCCCAAGAAGACGCAAGCAAGGACAAGCGAAAACAACAAACAAAAATGGTGGTGGAATGAACAAACCACAACACGCTCCACAGACGGACAAAATACAGGTAAATTTGTTCGATGCCAACTCAGGTAAATTCCTTCAAACTCAAACTTGCCCAATTCCCCAGCCTAATACACTCACCTACGTTTCCCCTACCAGCACTCCTGAAACGACCTCTAATGGAGAAATATCAACAGTCGCCACCAACAATCAAGTGCCCTATCTGGTACCACCCCCATTTCCAGATGAAAAGACTACAACCGTCAACTCCATTAGATCCCTAATTAATGACCATCCCACCCCTAGTTCCGATTTCCAGTAACCCTTCTACTGACCAAGATTTGACACCAAAAAGGGTTCTAATGGAATGACAATCCCTTAAGTTCACCCCACTTGTCACCCAAAGTAGTAAAGCAAAGAAACACAAAAATTGAAAATGAAATGCAACCAATTATCATAACCTTCTTACCAGCACCACCAGACCCCCAACCGGCCTTCTGGTTGGAGGTTGCTCTACAAGGCCAAGGACTCTTTTACAATTTCACCATAGGCAATCAGAAGGTGACCCTAATAGTGTAAAACCCAGCCCACCTATCCAGAGTCACGGTGGAAGCATTGAGCAAAGCATTGGCAGCCTTTGGACCTCTCCTATGGTAGTCGATGGTCAACAGAGACAGCAACTCACCATTAACGGACCCTCAAGCTCTCAACAACCACGTTCTACAGAGCTTCCAAACCCTACCGTTCTTACCAAATCTGACGAAAGAGGATCCATCAGCAGAGCCGGTCTTCGTAATGATCGACCAACCAACTCAACATAAGCCATCATCTTCTGCTCCAAAAGAGAAGAGCATTTCTCCACCTCTCCAAAACATCAAGAAAGGAATCTCCAAAGTGTTGGAGATCCTCAAGAAGAAGAATGCCTCGGAGGAAGAGGGAACTCCTTATGCCACGTCACGAACGGACTGACTACTTCTGGACTCAGTGAGAGCAATATAGTTCAGCACGGAAACCAGCGAGATAATAGTGGTACTATGCCCCAGAACAATGAACAAGTGTGGAATGAGCCTCGTCTCAACCCAAACTCATGGTCCAATCAAGACCCTACTTAACCTAACGCTAGTGTTGAGTCTCAAGAAAAAGCCCCCACCTCCAATGAAGGGTCTTCAAGGACCAAAGAGCCCTCAAGAGGGACCTCACCAACCACCGCCAACTCCACTGATGAATTACATCATATGGAATGTTAGGGGTAGAAACAACGCCGAGTTCAGGCGGCACTGTTTAGAAATGGTGAAAATGCATAAGCCTGCCATGCTTGTCCTGCTTGAAACGAAAATGGAAGACCACCAGAAATGGCTCAAGAACTCCAGTTTGATATGATCATTCAGTCCCCGGCATTAGGTCTCTCTAGGGATATAATGTTTATGTGGAAAGAGGAGTTTGTGGCAGTTGAAAAAGTGGAAACTACCCCTCAAGGCATCCATGCAATGGTTAAGGTAAGTCCCAACTACCCTCCATGGCTCGTCTCTGCTATTTATGCTAGTAATCTATTAGCAAATAGGAAACTCCTATGGGATAACCTAATCACAATATCAAAAAACCTAAAAACCAACTGGTTTATAGGAGGAGACTTCAATGAAGTCTTAAAGGCCAGGGACAAATTTAGGGGCAATCCCATAAACCTGAGCCGCAACAACCTGTTTTGCAACTATATAAATGAGTGTAACCTTCTAGACCTAGGCTTTAAAGGAAAATACACTTGGACTAATAAAAGGTACAGTAACATAACTTCTCTAATCCTGGAAAGAATAGATAGGTGCTTCGCAAATGAAGGCTGGATTGAACAGTACCTAGAAGCTACTGTACTGCACCTTTCTAGGACCCACTCAAATCATTTCCCTTTACAAATTAACTTGGTAGAGCCTCTAAACAATAAACCATCAAGGCCCTTCAGGTTTGAGTCAATGTGGGCTAGTCACCCTTCATTCCCTAACATCATCAATAGGGCTTTCTCAGACAATTCCACCCTCCTTCAATCCACTGATTGCTTCAAGACTCTGGTCTCCAAGTGGAACCAAGAAGTCTTTGGAAACATCTTCCACCAAAAGAGGAGAATCCTAGCAAGAATCTCTGGAATCCAGATATCTCCTAGCTACCAATCAGCAGTTACCTGTTATACTTTGAAACAAATCTAACTGTTGAACTCAACCTAATCCTAAAAAATGAAGAAGATTTCTGGAAACTTAAGTCTAGGATAAACTGGCTAAATGAGGGTGATGCTAGCACTAGATTCATTCACACATCCACCCTTAATAGAAGAAGGAGGAACATAATCCTCTCTCTAAAAGAAAAGAATGGAAACTAGCTACATGACCAGAATGACATTCATACAACAATTCTGGGCTTCTTCACTGATCTATACACCACATCCCACACTAAACCCCCTTGGGCTTTCACCAGCCACTCCACTATGTTACCCACTCTGTGAAAGCCAAAGAGATTTTCTGGACAAACCTATTGATGTGAGTGAGATTAAAAAGACAGTCTTCTCCCATAAACCCTTTAAATCTCCTGGCCCTGATGGTCTCCACCCTTTCTTCTACCAAAAGTATTAGGACATAGTAGGGGACTCTGTTACAAACTTCTGTAAAAAAATGCTTCTCTACAAGATCTATGGATAACACCATGAACCAAACTCTCTTGTGCCTAATCCCAAAATGCCCCCAAGCTTTAATGCTAAATTTTTTTAGGCCAATAGAACTTTGTAACACAATTTACAAGTCAGTCACAAAAATAATTGTGAACAGGATAAAGCCTATTGATTATAGGCTATAATTACGTATTTCAGTCGATTATTACACTCTAATTTACTGCACTTTAGTTGAGTTTGCGCTTTAATCGCTAGTGTTTTGCACTAATTGTGTGTTTTATGCCTTGTAGGTGTGATTCTGAGCTATATAGATGTTATAGAATGAATTTAAGTGGTTTGGAGCTTTGAATTCTGAGTAAGAGTTCAAGTAATTAAGTCGGGATCGCGTTCGGGGATCAACGGATGATAAAACAACAAAACGAAAACTCGATGAGGCATATTGTGCACTGTCTAGTAAAATAGACATAACCTTTTGCTCAGAACTCCATTTAGGCTCTATAATATATGGTTGGAAAGATAACTCAAAGGTCTACAACTTTAATGTTTTACATTTTTCCAAATTCCTAATGGAACAGGGTGAACAACTGCGGTTACGGTAGGACCGCGGCAGAACCGCGACAGAAGGCAGTCGCGGACAAATGAAGAACCTGAGAGGGTGTTTGGCCGCGGTTCCGGCATAACCGCGGTGGAACCACGGCAGGATGCGTAAATTTCAGGGACCAAAGTGCAAAACACGGGATTTTAAGCCCTAAACCCTATATTAAACAAAGGAAGCCGGCCAAGAAAAGCATTGGACATATTTTTGACATAGGTTTGACCTAAGGAGGTAGAGACGCAATAGGAGCAAGACTTGGGAATTCTTCTACAAGTTTTTTCTTTCCTCTTCCTATTTTTCATTGTTGGTTATGACATTTAGTATTGTAGTTTTACATACTATTATGAATAGCTAATTTGTTATCTAGAGTTTTGATAGAACCTTTTGTAGGATAAATTCTTGTTATTTTTTTTATATAATTGAGCCGTAGTATAATCTCTATTTGTTCAACTACGTTATTATTGTAGTTAATTGAAGAGCTCTCAATTAGATGTGCCTATTTAGTATGCATAACTCGGGAGAGAGTGCATATTTAGGTAATTGTTGAACAACACCACTCCCAGAGTATATGAGGGATCAATAACCGAGGGTTTAAAGGCGGGATTAGGGATAACGAAGCCTTGGGTGCGATCTGAAGTGAGCTGTATCAAAAGCCAGCTAGCGTAGCTCGGGAGAGTGCGTCTAGTAAATTGTCGTGATTACTCGGGAGAGATTTACGGTAATAAGAGTGCTCATGATCGGTAGAGAATACTTAGGCGAAATTATAGAAGACATAGCGGGAAGGATTCCGACAATTGGGGAAATCATAACTCTAGACCTCCTTAATCTTGTCTCTAACTCTTAGTATCTTTAGTTGTTAATTTATTATTTTAATTTGTTAATCAATTAGTTAAACACAAGAATCTAAATATCTATAAGTTAGGAACTGTTCAAGCTTGTCTTCTTGGTGATAGTGAACAGCTGTAGCTAAGCCTTAGTTCTCTATGGGATTTGACTCCGGATTTGTAAACCGGATTATTTTTGCAACGACCGCATTGTTCTTTTTATAAGGCATAGTTGGGCGTTTGGCACCGTTGTCGGGGAACTAACGGTGTAGCTGTAGGTGTACATATTTCTAGGTTTCAAGTTTGAACTTTTATTTTTATTTTTTTGTATTTGATTTTTTTCTTTTCTTTTTTCGTTTTACTTGTTGATTTAAAAAAAAACATGGCATCATGGAATTATGAAAGTTTTGATGTTGGTAATTCTACTTTTAATCCTCCTTATGTATATTGTGATGAAAACCACCCTAGGCAAAATTATCAAAATATTTCCGAGAGTGAGTTATGTGCACCAACTCAATCTTATGTGTAGAATGTGTGTGATATGAGTGGTGGTCAAGATGGTCACTTTCATGGTTGTGCTTATATTTCTTATCTTCCCCCAACCCCTTATTATGATGATTCTATGTTTTCTTGTGAGGATAATAGGAACAAAGAACCTCGGGAAGCTGACCTAAAGAAGATCAAAGATATGTTAAAGTGTCTTATAGAACAACAAAGTAAAATACTGCTGCAGATAGAAAGGCAAGATGAAACTATTTACAACTTAGAGGCTCAAGTGAGTCAATTAGTTGAAGCTTTTAATGCTCAATATGTCAATATTATAGATAGTATCCAGGAGCAGTTTGCATTTGAGACGGAAATTGAGGTGCCAATGGAGGGGTCCAAAGTAGAACCCCAACACTCTAACCATCTAGAATTTGAGGATGCCGATATTGAAGAAGTAATACTAGAGTCAACCAGGGACGTTGAAGATACAAATTTAGTTGACTCTAGTGTTTTGGGTGTTGAGGAGGTCGAAAATCTTGAAGTTCATGTATTGGAACGTGTTGGACCTCATTCCAAATACTTCTCTACATTATGTTCGAACAGTGAAATGGGAATGGATCTTTACGAGCATAAAAAGGAGTCCAAGGAAGAGGTAGATGGGCCTTATATTTTGAAATTCTCAAGGTCGTCTAGGCAAGGTAACACTCCTCGGTCGAGAGCCAAAAAGTGCATAAGACTCCATCTAATTTTTGGCTCGCAAGAATTTGTACCGCCCCAAGAGCATAATCATAAGCTTGAAGCAAAATTTGGGGTGTGATTCATAAGTTCGAAGTGGAGGCAGAAAGTGATTCACGTCGTGCCGTTTGCTCAACCCATTTTCATCAAATTCGATCCTACCCACTCATTTGCTACCGCTAGGTATAACTAAGCTAAACTAATAAGCTAGGTTAATTCTCTGATACAAGAGTAATACAAAATATATATCTGAATACGATATGAGGCTATATCTTATTGTAAGTTTACATAGTTGTTAGATAAATTATAAAACTACGCATAATTCTTTTGAATTTTTATAGAAATTAAATATAAATTGCAAAATTGTGTACGTTAAATCAAGCGCTTGTTGGGAGGCAACCCAGCTTTACTGCTTTCTTTTATTTTTTGTATTATTTTTTTTTTAATTGTATTATTTTTGTAGTGTTAATTTTTTTATTTTATAGGAGCATGAAAAGCAAAGGTATTGGAAGGATGCAATAATAAACCAAGTAGATGGAACTAAGTGTGAGGTACCCGCACGAAGGACCAAGCTTAGGAGAAGTCTGAGTATCCCATGAGCTGTTAGTGCTTCGGCCTTTGGCCTACCAGAGAGTCTCTTTTACCTTTTTTATTAGTTATGGTGTGCATTGGGGACAATGCCCAATTTTAAGTGTGGGGTGAGGAGATTGACTGAGTGACTTTCTATGCTATTTTAGTTGTATTAGTTTAATTGAATAATTTTTTTTTAAATAGAAAAGATTGGACTTTTCCCAACGATGGATCTATTAGACAATTTTCTTGAGGGATTTAAGTCTAAAGAAAAAGTACAAAAAGATTTTCTTTTGTTAGGTAGTGTAATAATTCCCCCTTGGTTTTTCTTTAAACCACGGTTCTTTTCCAAGGGTTTTATTTGAACCGGGTGTAGTTAGTTTTTTTGGGAGTAGGAGCCATTGTGTTGTGTTTTGAAGTGAAGCAATATCTCTTGACTTTGTTATGCCTTGAGAATAGTGAGTACTTTGGTTGTGACGCTTAGGCTCAGTTTTTGACTCTTGTAGAAGTACCTTAAATTGTATGATCTTAACTTTGCTTAACTGCTTTGACTAGAGTGTCTTGATGATCTAATCTTGAGTGAGTCATGTACCATGTGTGTGTAAGAATTTGTTATATTCTGTGCATTGCATTTGATGCCTAGAACTTGTCCCGTGTGTTTGCAAAGCGAAATAGTAGTTTTATTCAGTCTAGGAAGTGATATAGGCATTTCTTTGTTGAGCCAAATATGTATATTTTACCCACATAATTATTATGTATCGTAGTTAACCCCTTTGAGCCTGTAATCTTGTTTCTTTGGCAACCACATTACAAGCCTTACCCATTTATTTGAATTAACCATCTATTGAACCATTGTAACCTCTCATGAGCACTTGAATCGTTTATGAACTTTGTAAAAGTTAAAGTGTGGGGTGGTTGGTTTGGCTTTTGAGTGGAACTAATGAAATAAGTAGAAAGGGTGCACTGATTTGAAAAGCAAGAGCCTCTTGAATTGAAAAAGAAAAAAAGTCGTATTGCTGTAAAAAAAATATATTCCTTGATAGTGGTGACTCTTGATATAATTGGGCTTAAATAATTTGGGAGTTGATGTATATTGATGTGAAGGTGGAGTTTGGCTTGACATAAGTATGGGGTTTGAATGTTAAAGTATATGTATTAAAGTGCTTAGGGAGGTGTAGTTACTCTTATATCTAAATGTATCATACCCGTCCCGTAGCCTACATTACAACCAAATAAAGTCCTAATTGATCCTAGATTGAATGAGCTCCATTAGTAGAGTAGTACACTACGGGAAAGCTTATGGTGCATCTTTTGTGGCATATGAATGTTATTTCTGAGAGTGAGTGAATTCTTTCTATCTTGAGTTCCTAAGTGTTCTTAAATTTTATTGTGTGGAACTACTCTCTTTTGTTGTGTGAGGGCACTTGATTCATGAAGGAAAGGTAATGTCAGTGACCTCTATGTTAGAGTAAGTAGGTGAATTGTGAATAATATGTGGTACTTATGAGTCAAATCTTAAGGTGAAGATGTTACGCTTTTGTGCTTAGTCTATTTTAAATACTCTTGGTGTGATGAGTTAGGAAAATTTGTTTAAAAAGGTCGTGTCTATAAAAAAAAGTGTAGTTTGATTACTCGAGGACGAGCAATGGTTTAAGTATGGGGTGTTGATGATGTAGTGTTTTGCACTAATTGTGTGTTTTATGCCTTGTAGGTGTGATTCCGAGCTATATAGATGTTATGGAATCAATTTAAGTGGTTTGGAGCTTTGATGTCTGAGTAAGAGCTCAAGGAATTAAGCGGGGATCGCGTTCGGGGATCAACGGATGATAAAACAACAAAACGAAAACTCGAAGAGGCATATTGCACATTGTCTAGTAGAATAGACATAACCTTTTGCTCAGAACTCCATTTGGGCTCCATAATATATGGTTGGAAAGATACCTCAAAGGTATACAACTTTCATGTTTTATGTTTTTCTAAATTCCAAACGAAATAGGGTGAAAAACCACGGTTATAGTAGGACCGAGGCAGAAGGCAGTCACGAACAAATGAAGAACCTGAGAGGGTGTTTGGCCGCGGTTCCGGCGTAACCGTGGTGGAACCGAGGCAGGATGCGTAAATTTCAGGGACCAAAGTGCAAAACACGGGATTTTAAGCCCTAAACCCTATATTAAACCAAGGAATCCGGCCAAGAAAGCATTGGACATATTTTTGACATAGGTTTGACCTAAGGAGGCAGAGACGCAATAGAAGCAAGGCTTGGGAATTCTTCTACAAGTTTTTTCTTTCCTCTTCCTATTTTTCATTGTTGGTTATGACTTTTAGTATTGTAGTTTTACATACTATTATGAATAGCTAATTTGTTATCTAGAGTTTTGATAGAACCTTTTGTAGGATAAATTCTTGTTATGTTTTTATATAATTGAGCCGTAGTATAATCTCTATTTGTTCAACTACGTTCTTATTGTAGTTAATTGAAGAGCTCTCAATTAGCTGTGCCTATTTAGTATGCAAGAGAGTGCATATTTAGGTAATTGTTGAACAACACCACTCCTAGAGTATATGAGGGATCCGAAGCCTTGAGTGCGATCTGAAGTAAGCTGTATCAAAAGCCAGCTAGCGTAGCTCGGGAGAGTGCGTCTAGTAAATTGTCGTGATTACTCGGGAGAGATTTACGGTAATAAGAGTGCTCATGATCGGTAGAGAATACTTAGGCGAAATTATAGAAGACATAGCGGGAAGGATTCCGACAATTGGGGAAATCATAACTCTAGACCTCCTTAATCTTGTCTCTAACTCTTAGTATCTTTAGTTGTTAATTTATTATTTTAATTTGTTAATCAATTAGTTAAACACAAGAATCTAAATATCTATAAGTTAGGAACTGTTCAAGCTTGTCTTCTTGGTGATAGTGAACAGCTGTAGCTAAGCCTTAGTTCTCTGTGGGATTTGACTCCGGACTTGTAAACCGGATTATATTTGCACCGACCACATTGTCCTTTTTATAAGGCATAGTTGGGCGTGATCATCTATCCTGCCCCATATCATTGGGCCAAGCCAAGCAAGATTCCTTTCAAAGAATATATCCAAGAATACCATCATTGTCCAAGAATATATCACTCACTTCAGAAAAATGAGGGGGAAAAGTGGCAACATGATCCTGAAAATTGACCTAGAGAAGGCATTTGATATGCTAGAATGGTCCTTTATTAGAGACACCCTAACTGCTTTCAATTTTTCCCATGAATTATCTAAGCTCATCATGTCATGCATCAGTTCATCATCCATATCCATTCTTATCAATGGGGGAAAAACAGAGTCTTTCAAACCTTCAAGAGGCATTAGGCAGGGAAACCCTATGTCTCTCTACCTATTCATTATGTGCATGGAAAGACTTTCAAGATCTATTGATAAGGCAGTTCTAGATAACCAATGGCAGCCCATAAGTATAAGTAGGTATGGATCAAAAATATCCCACCTCTTCTTTGCGGATGACCTAACCCTCTTTGCTAAAGCCAATGACAGGAACTGCAATACCATTCTTTCAATATTGCAGAACTTCAATGAGCAGTCAGGATAGAAAATCAATCTCACCAAATCAAGAGTCATGTTTTCTTCAAACATTCCACAGGATTCCATACAGAACCTCTCCAACTCTCTGTCCATCAAGCACACAACATCCTTTGGGAAATACCTTGGATTCCCCATTCTTCATAAAAAAAACAAACATTTACAGACTTTCAATTCATCATTGATAACATGCAATCTAAACTGGCTGGTTGGAAAACCAAATGCCTCAACATGGCTGGGAGAAAAGTTCTGGCCAAAACTTCATTGAACAACATTCCTAGCCATGTAATGCAGTACATCAAACTGCCCACTAGAATTACCAATCAGATTGATAAAATACAAAGAAACTTTCTTTGGGGCACCACCCCTGGAAGGAAAAAGTTATATCTGATCAAGTGGGAGGTGGTCACTAAGACCAAGGCTGGGGGGGGGGGGCTAGGACTCCAAAAGGCTAGTATCAAGAACAAAGCTTCGCTCACAAATCTTGCATGGAGGACCTATAAGAATACCAATAGTCTATGGGCTAGAGTTCTAATTCACAAACATTGCAACATGTCTAACAATGCTAGGTTAGTTAGGGCCTTTAGATACCCAAGACAACCAAAATCTCCAATCTGGCAGGGCATCCTAAAGGGCTAGGAAATATGCAATAAAGCAAGCAAATGGGTAGTCCACAAAGTAAATAGGGTCAGCTTCTTAAATGATATATGGATCCCAAATCATCCAGCAATCAGACAGATGATTGAGGGTCCATTAATCCAAAATGACCTAAATGCTAAGGTTAGCTCAATCCACAACCTGGGAATGTGGGACACATCAGATTTGTCCATTACCCTACCTCCAAGTATCATGAAACTGTTGAACTCTGTGTTCATTCCCCCTGTTACAACTAAGGATGACAACCTTATATGGAACTTGACTCTTAATGGCCAGTTCTCGAATAGCTCTGCTTACTCATTCCTAAGCAGAACTGTCACCAGCCTCCATTCTGGTGATGAAGGCCCATTCAAATGGATCTGGAAGCTGCAAGCCCCCAACAAAATCAAGCACTCCATCTGGCTTCTCACCCATAAAAGGATCCCAACTAAGAGCTTCCTCCACGCTATAGGGATCAACTGTGACCCACAATGTCCTTATTGTAATAATGGATATGAAACCATTGCCCATATCTTCTTTGAATGCCCTAATGATGTCCATTTCTGGAATGGAATTCTATCAAAATCTTCAAGGAATGGTTCACAACATGCTCCACCTTTCAATGCCCATCAGTGGAAATCAACATGGAACTCTATCAAAAATGTCCCCTTCAACAACTATATCCTTTGGGACAAGCTCATTCACTTTTGCTTGTGGCACATTTGGTTAACCAGAAACAATAATTTATTCAATAATAAGAAGAAACACACCAATGCCACAAACACAGTCTCAAAAGCAACTGAATACCTTATGCTTACAAAAAATGACTCAACAAAGGTAACACGTTATATGTCGTTAAAATGGGAGCCACCAACAAGAGGTTTTTACAAGTTGAATACAGATGGAGCAGTAAAGGGAAACCCAGGAATATGAGGATTAGGAGGAGTATTCCGAAATCACAATGGCGAATGGATACTGGGTTACATGGACAATATTCCTCACACAACAAACACTGGGGCAGAAGTACAGGCTCTCATACGGGGTCTGCAACTAGCGGAGCAAAACAACTTGGCCCCCTGGAAATAAACAATGATTCAGCTAAAACCATCAATATGCTTTTAGATGGAAGTATGATTTATGATCTTCTAATTTGTGAATGCAGGTCAATCATCCACAGGATGGACAATTTGGTGGTGATGCACATCTATCAAGAGCAGAACAGAGTAGCTGATGCATTGGCAAAGAAAGCAGCAAAGAAAATATAAACACAATCCTGCATAACATTACAACTATGGGAGTTCTTCAATACCCCAGCAACGCCCCTGATGTAATTCCTTTTGTTAACTAGTATATAAATATTATATTTAACCAAAAAAAAGAGACAAGTGTCATAACCACAAAAAGCCAAGTGAGGCTTTAAAGCCTCAATAGGAATAGTAAGGTAAGGTTTAGCCCAATTTGTGTTACCTTGGTCCTATGCCTTTGGAAAATATCCACACGGCTATGAGATTATATGCCCTCGTGAGACTTTGCCGGCAGCTACCCCATGAATCCTCTTCATGAGGCTGCCATCATAAGGCAATGTGAGGCGCAGAGGAGTGATTATATAGCCAAGACATATGGGTAACAAAACCGGTGCTATTGTCCCCCTTATTTGAACTTTTCCGAATTGTTGTATTTTCTTTTCTTTTTATTAATAAAAAACTATCCCTAGGTGCTTGCCTAGCGGATTGCCAAAAAAAAAAAAAAACCAAGTGACATTTTTAATGCAAAATAAACTACCTTTCTAACTAAATTTTTTTTTGAGTTTTAAATTTTGAATTAATTAGTTACTCTACTTGAATTAATAAATATAGATATCTTATAATTATTTACAAAAATAAAAATATAAAAAAATAAAATACTCATTCAAATAGGGGAGTAGTTTCAAGTTGGAGTATTAAAATTAGTTTAAAATAAAAATTAAAAAAAAATTACCAATTCAAATTTAGGAGTAATTTCTTCCTATATATATATATACAGTGGAGGATATAGGATTTTGTGCAAGCGGATTCAATCTTAGAAGTACACAACTTTAGTCGTAAAATTGTAGTTATCAAGTGGGTTCAAATAAAATATTTATACAAAATTTATGCAGCTTTAATCGTAATTTATACATATACACAGTATTATTTTTTACGAAGCGAGTTCAGTTAAACTCGCTTGCCACCATGTGCTATAGAATAGGAAAAGCAAAAGCATTATATTAAGATAAATGTCATAACCATAAAAAGGCAAGTGGCTTTGTTAAGACAAAATAATGGATTCACGTCGCTGCTTACCACCAGCAAACCAGCTACTGTCCGCGAGCCATTAACAGACAGTAAAAAGCTTGGAAGTTTTGAACTTAAATTTAGGTTTTTTTTTTAAATTATTATTTGTTTGCATTAGGTATTATTACAAACGATTGAGAATATCCTTTGGAATTAATATCTCAATTATAACTGTAAGCACGTGATTTTTGACCCTCCCCGGGAGTTTTTACGTTCTTAAGCTTAAATATCTAATTTAGGTCTAGTATAGCTATTTTAACTATTTTTACTTTATTTTGTTGCAAAAAGAAAATTTCAAAAAAAAAGTATATATATAAATTTTAGTTTATTTGTCCCTCATAAACTTGAAAAAATCAAAAATTGCACTTTATTTTGTTACTTTATATAAATTCGAAAATTAACAAAAAATATATATGTAATTCTATTAATGTTTTGAAGTCATTTTAATACAAAAAATATTATTTCATATTTTGTCTTTATTAAAAAAAAATGAAAATTACAAAAAATAGTTTTATTAATATTTTATAGTTATTTTAACTTTGAAAAATACAAAAAATATTACTTCATACTTTATCTTAATATTTACGAAAATTACAAAAAAATAGTTTTATTAATATTTTTGTAGCTATTTTAAAATCTTGAAAAAATATTTAAAAATATATAGTTTTGTTTAAATACTAGTCTTATTTTTGGTAGTTATTTTGCTTACATAGGACTAGTTAAGCAACGTGTTCCTATTTCTCGGGTCCGGGCAAAAGAATAATATTCGGGTTCAAACTACCCGGTTTTAGGCCTAATTTTCGGACCTAACCCATAATAAACCGTGTCCAGGACACGTGGGGAACCCCACCACGCGTGGGGGACATATGCCTTGAACCCCACCACGCGTGGGGCTCATTTTCATGGGCATGTTACAAAACACGGGGGACCAACAAACGGACTTTTGGGAAAAAAATTGGAAATACTACTGTTCTTCTTCCTTCTTAAAAGAAAGGAAGAAGCAGAAACCTAAAAAGGCCCGGGCACCACCAAACCAGCCTCCCCAGCGTCCATAACCACCATCCAAACGAAACCAGCCCCACCGTCGTCCAACCACCCCCCGTCGGTAAACCACCATTAACGACCCCTACTGTCCCAGCAAAAACCAAGACCAAAAACCCTAAACTCCTCCATCACTACCCAACTCCATTCCCAAACTGCCTCACGACCACCACTCCGTCCCGATCAACTCCCCCATAACAACCAACAAAACCACCTCCATCACGAACCAGACGCACCTCCGTCAACCACCATTGCCATCTGCCACGAGCTCAAGCTCCACCCAAAACCAGTCGCGACTCGGAACAACCATCGCTGTTGTTCTGTTCAGCTCCCTCTCCGCCATTGTCACTGCCCCGTCGCAGCCCCAGTCCCTTCGACCACCAAACACCGGCAACCACCCCTCCTCCTCCTAGCTCTAACGAACCAGTCCGCCATTTTCAGTCCGACGAGCAGCTATCGCTGCATGCCAGGCAGTCGTAGCTGCGTTTCCGAGCAGCGGTGGGTTGCTGCGATCTTGCTTGGCCGAGTTTTCTGTTTTTCCGTCGAGGTCGACTTTGGTTCGTCGAGGTCCGGTACGTCGAGGTGCTGTCCGAGGTTCCGTCGTTGTTCTTCGTTCAGAGAGGTCCGGCTTGAGTTCCGTCGGAATCGTGTTTGTCGTTCTAGGATTGTCGAGGTTCGAAGGTTGGTGTTCTTCATCCTTTGTTTCATTTCATTCATTTTGCATATTATGGTTCAAGGCAATAAATGAAAATATTCGATATGTATGAATGTCAACAATGCAATTTTTGTTGTTGTGTTAAAAATGGTATTTTATGTTTAGTTACTGCATGCTTAAAGCAAATGTGAGCATATGAACGAGGTTATTCTATTTTTCATTTTTACCATGGATATTATTACCTGTTAGAATCGTTTTTTTTGTTTAATCTCGGATGGCTTCACTAGTAGGAAATCGTAGTTGTTTTAAGTTTGCCCTTAAAAAGTAAAAATGAGACGAGCCCCGCAAAAATAAAAAAAATAAAAAGAAAAAAAATGCACAAGCCGCGGGGCCCTCTAAATGTATATATTAAATACTTAGATTCCGGGACGGGCCGTTTAGCAAGTTTCACGGCCCTACCCAAAAATAATAATGCGCTAGTTGCTTCAGGCGCGCCTTTAATAATTTGTTATCTCCCTAAATTCGGGTGCACATTTATGTGACCCAAATCCAAATCTCAACGGAGCCGAAATATGTCTCTAGTCACGGGCACATTGATTGTGACGTGGCCCGAGACGCATTTCCACGTCGTTGCAAATTCCTTCAAAAAAAATAAGAATGAGATGAGCCTCGCCGAATAAAAATACAAATTGTGGGGCCCTCAGTAAATACTTGTTTTAAATTACTTAGAAGTCAGGAGGGCCGTTTAGCGAATTTCACGGCCTTCCCAAAATAATAACACGATAGTCTCTTTAGGCGCGTGTTTAATAATCTATTTTCTTAAACTTGGGTGTGCATTTCATGTGACCTAAATCCAAATCCTAAAACATCAAATAAAATATGTTTCGGATTGTGGGTGCATTTCATGTGACACAGTCCAAAGATATGTTTTAAGCGATGTTCACTTTTCTTAATAATAATAATTAATAAAGCGGTTAAAAGACAAAATTTGCACATGGTTCATAATTGTATTAAAAATCAGATAAATAAGCCGAATATAACAGTTGAGCGACCGTGCTAGAACCACGGAACTCGGGAATGCCTAACACCTTCTCCCGGGTTAACAGAATTCCTTATCCGGATTTCTGGTACGCAGACTGTAATATAGAGTCATTCTTTTCCTCGATTCGGGATTAAAATTGGTGACTTGGGACACCTTAAATCTCCCAAGTGGCGACTCTGAAATAATTAAACCAATCCCGTTTCGATTGTCCTTTAATTGGAAAAAACTCCCCTGCGCCCCTCGGGTGCGGAAAAAGGAGGTGTGACAGCTCTGGCGACTCTGCTGGGGACTAATAACCCAGAACCACTGGTTCAGGGTTAGAAATTCGAGCTTAGATAAATTGTTATATTTGGCTTTATCTGATTTTTTACATGTTTTAAGCCTAATGTGCTAAATGTTGCTTTTACCGCTTTGATATTATGTGAACTGTATATAAATTGTGCCGAAACCCATCTTCTCTCTGAGTCTTCTAAATCATGAAGAAGGGCGTACTTCGTATGACTTCTTTTCTGTATAGTGTCAAATCCCAATTTAGAACGAGGTTCGGATAAGTTGCTAAGCCGGTGAAGCTTCTGTATTCCCGGTACGCTGCCCCCCCTCGGCTCGAGCTGTCCGCTCGGGTAAGCCAGGTCTAGAACAAACACCCAGGTTCTGAACCTAGTATAACAAAGCCACATGCCGGATCCCTAGTAGGAACGTTTATTTGCATCATGTGCATTTGACTTAGGGGACTCAACACAGGGGTTGGGTCCGTCTAGGACAAGCAACCTGAAAATAATAGACCATCTTATGGCATCCTATGTGCTACATGTTGTATTCAGTCAAGGGCGAATGGGTCATTTGGTCATTTCCAGCATGATGTTATTTTAATCAAAGCATGGGGAACATTTGCGGAATCCAAGAAGCCTTGGAATTCCCTATGTCCCCCACGCTTGCTTTTGGGAAAACACATGGGGAACATTTGTGGAATCCAAGAAGCCTTGGAATTCCCATATGTCCCCCACGCTTCATATGTTGGGAAAAGCGCATAGGGAGCATTTGCGGAATCCAAGAAGTCTTGGAAATCGTTATGTCTCCCATGCCACATTTCTGAAAATAACAATAAATATAAAAAATAAAAATACATATAAAAACAAGGCATGAAAATTCAAAAGATTTTGTATGTTGTCATCATTTTCCACAAATTAGAAAATCGTGAAAAGATGAGGAAATGGCAGTATAGAGATATAACTACTTATTTTTAGAAAGAAAAAAAAACAAATGTCCAAGTAGTGTCGAAACTCTGCCGAAATTTTGAGAATATAAAATAAAAAATATATGTCTTATTAGTTTGTTTTATTAAAAAAAAAGCATTAATAGAAAAGAAAATTGTTTGTCTTGCCATAAAAATGAAAAAAAGAGTCTTGTTTTTAAAATATGTGTTATTTATTTGTTTATGAAAATGACAAAATTAAAATAATCCAAAAATATTTTCTCCATTATTGGCTTCTCTAGGAAGTCTTTCTAATTGTTTTCAAAAAATAATATAATATAAAATAAATAAAAAAACAAATCCGAAAATATTTTGATTCTTTTTCAAAGTTGAAAAGAAAATCCAAAAATTCAAAAAAAAAACATTTTTTGAGAGGCATTTCTTTTATTAAAAGCAAAATTTCGAAAAATATTTTCTTCTGCTTCTGTAGAATAAAGAAAAAAAGAGCAAATGAAAATTCAAAAATATATCTTAGAAGTGTTTCTTTTAAAAAGAAAATCAATCAAAAAAAATGCTTCCTTTCTTCTTTTAAAGTAGTTCTTTTGACCGAACTACGCGGGTTTGATTCTCACCGGATGTGAGATACGTAGGCAACCCTCATCGGGTCCAACCCCACCTTCTCAAAAAGAAGGAATGTTTTATGTTTTTCGTTAATCTGTTTGTTTGTTATGAATGAAAAATAATAGTCTATTTGATTGTTGTGAAAGAAGAATAATAATAAAAAAAATAGAAATGGAAAAGGGTCTTCTCAAAAATAGTTTATTTGCCCGAACTACGCGGGTTTGATTCTCACCGGACGTGAGATACGTAGGCAACCCTCATCGGGTCCAACCCCACCTTTTGCTAAAATAGCCAAAAATCAAAAAAAATTTAATCTTGTCATAATTGAGTCGGGTGATGTCCAACCCACCTTTTGCTAAAATAGCCAGAAAACAAATAAATAAAAAATATATGTCAAATTTTAATTTTGTCATAAAAAGTCAGGTGACGCTGTTTTATCAAAACATAGCCGAATGTTCCCGAAAGGGACGCCGGAAGGCTGACTTTGCATAAACAGCCACTTTTGGGTCATTTTTAAGACTTGGTCCAGTTGACCCCCACAGCCTAAAAATCTTCGTCCCCGAGACGTTGAAAGGCCGTGTTTGCAATATTGACTTTTCTAATTTGAAAAACAATGAAAAAAGAGTTATAAATAAGTCAGGTGATGCTGTTTTGTCATAAAAAGGGCCGAATGTTCCCGAAAGGGACGCCGGAAGGCTGACTTGGCATAAACAGCCACCTTTGGGTCATTTTGAGATATGGACCCACACAGCCTTATAAATCTTCGTCCCCGAGGCGCTGAAGGGCCGTGTTTACAACGCCAAGTCTTTTATTGTAATTTTTAAAAGAAAAAAAAATCAAAGAGTCAGCGGTCAGGTGAATACCGTTTGAATTTTGTCATAATAAGCCGAGCCAGCTTCGGCCGCGTCTTAAACCGTTCTTGCCGAAATAGCCTTAGAGTATCTTTCAGTTGTCAAAAGGTTATTTTCGTAAAAGAATGGACAAGTTTGTAAAGTGTCATAAATAATCCTCCCCGGCCTCAAAATTCATGTGAAATTTGGAAGGGGCCACATTTGCAAAAATAACCGTTTGGTTGCATTTGTCGAACAGAGAAAGGGAGCTAGCCTTTTGTTTTTGAGTTTGTAAAGCTTTTGATTAAAATATGTGGGTTGTTCGATTTGCCGGTTTGTAGGCCATCTTCAAACCTTTGAAACCCAGTTTGTTTTAATATGAAAATTGAAAAATATTTTGTATTGTGTATCTTTCAGCGGTCCGAACTATGCAAGGTCTGATTCATGCGGGGTCATGATACGTAGGCAATCTCCATAAGATTCGACCACAAAAAAAAATGAAGAAAAAGAAATGAAAAAAGGAAAAAAAAGAAAAAAAACATCAAGAAAGAAAAAAGAAAGAAAAAATGTTGTTAATAATGGGGACAGACTGAATCCATTTTAACCTGTTTTGTTTTGAATTACAAAGTTAAGGTGGTTGGTTTGTGTTAAGCCGGACAACGACACCCAGAATCCTTTACTTGTACCTCATGATGCACGAAGCATTCGAATCCTGTTGGAAACTTGTTGACGGAGATTGATGATATTGAAGCTGGTAATGGTCTCGGCAGTATTGATGCAAAGCTCAGTGGCTAAAATGCCAATTTTGATAAAGTGGGAGGACGTTTCGTTCCTTGGTCAGCAAGAGAAAAGCTTGTGGTGGCTCATTTTGTTGTCATTTCTGTTGTTCGGATTATTAGGGTTATAAGTCGGATGCTGTCTTGTCCAGTTTGTTTTAGGATTTTGTTCTGGATTGTTTTGTTTGTTTCGTTATTTAAATCATTTCACCGGTAGTCTAATACAAAATCCGGTGTTTTATTATTTCCAGTCATCTTTCTGTTAGTCCTTTTATCATTTTTGTTCAAAGCCGATTCTAGGGACATGACATGCGCACACACTTTGGGCCTAGTCTTTAAAGTTAATCATAAAACCCTGGAAAGGCGATCCGACCATTTAAAGAAAATAAGGACGGTTTGAGATTATTCAGAGCCCGAGTCATGTGGAACTGGGGCAAGTTAAGCACAAAGAAAACCGTTAAAAGCAAGGTTCGCCAAATTGGCATGAGGGTCGGTCATGATAATGAGAGTGTCGCCCAACGGTGCTTAGAAATGACAAAGGAAGAATAAAATGTTTAACATAATTGTCAAGTCTAGCACCATCGGAAGAGACTATAAATCTATTGTTTAATTGTGTTGTTTGCACTTGGCATGTCTTGAAGACTGGAATGACGAAGGCATTTTGTTCTGCTACCTAAACACTTTATCCTTCGTTACCCCTTTTGAGCCTTTATTTATTTTTCTTTCATACCCCTCGTTCGGAATCAGTAACAACGAAAAAAGAGAGAAAGAAAGAAAACAACAACGAAAAAAAAGAGAAAAAAAAAAGAAAAGAAAAGAGAAGAAAAGAAAATTGATAACAGAGAAAAAAAGAAAATCAAATGAAAAAGAGGAATTGGGAACTACGTTTGACCTGATTCCTCAAAGAGGATACGTAGGCGCTTCACGGCTCGGTCATAGTTTTGAAAAATGAAAAAAAAAACAATTAAAATATCCCCAAGCAGGAAACTGGGGCAAAAGTTGCGTTTGATGTAAATAAATCTAATTCCGAAGGTTGTAACTAATAACCCAAAATCGATGCATTTTTGGGCCTTTTATACCCTTTCTTTCTAGCCTATCCAAAACCCACATTACGGTCCAAAGAAAGACCTTCCGATCAGTCTTCAAAAGATGCCAAGTCAGACAAATAAAGAGTCTTACCGGCGAACATAACATTCTGTTCCACAGCAGAAAGGACTCTAATCTCCAACAGAAAGAGTCATACCAGCAACACTCCAAATCCCCAGCTGGAGAGAGATATAAAACGAGAGAGTCTTATCGGTGAAAACCTTCACAGGCACCATAAGGCGATGAAAGCTGAGAGAAGAACCCAAAAATGAGAGAGACTTGATAGTGAAAACCCTTCGGGCACTACAAGTCGAATAAGATTGAGAATCAGATGGGGAATCACCAATTGAGGATCTTGAAAGATGATTGACGGTAAAGGATAGGCCCCATATGCATGTCATGGCCATTAGAGTCGGTATCTGCGTTTGATAGGTTTTTATTTATAGTTTCTTTTGTAAAAGAGGTCATCGTTTCCTTTGTCTTTTGTTTTGTATCTTTTATCTTTCTCCTTTCATAAAAAATTTCCCCAATAGAGTCTGTCCGGTCAGAACAAGTATGAAATGATTTCAAAATATGCCATCAGCTTTCCAAGATGAGATCTGACTAGTATATCCAAATGGTATAGTCAGCGAGGAACAAGCGTGAGGCCAGTGTCAAAAAAGATATCCCCAGCAAAGGGAATTGACAGAAGGATTGACGAGCGTCAAGAGGGATATCCTTGCCAAAACCAAGGTTATAAATCTCAAAGACAAGGCCCGTGAACAAAGCAAGGAGAGCAGTGAGCATGATTCGGCGAAATCCATACTAGACTAAAAGGTCGGGGAAATGCCAGTTTCCAAGCTATGCCACAAAAGAAGAGGGATATCCCCAGCAGGAAGGGATTATCCCCAGCACATAATATCATCCCCAACAAGTCGTGGAGCACAGCGCAATGAAGGAGAAAGGGAAAGCAATCCCAATAGGAGTATCACAGCCAACCACCATGTTTTAAACTAACAAATTTTGTTTGATTTGAAACAGGTAAAGGAAATGGCATTGATGCAGAAACGCATGCCACAAGGGATATTATCAAACTGGGGCAGAAAATTTTCCTTCCATTTAGAAAATTTTCTGGAAGTCAGGTACCCCCAGCTGATAACATTTTACCCCCCAACAGGTAAGTAAATCAAGGGAGGTAGTCTTTGAAGGAAGAAGCTATGCAAAAACAAAACAAAAAAGGAATAAAAAAAATAACAAAAAATGGGAAAGGTAGAAAAGGAAAAGTTCATCCCAATCACCAGCAAGTATTCGAGGTAAGACATTTTCAAGTCTTAAAGATAGTTTGGGTTCATCCGCCCTCAAATAGGATCTGTCGGGTTCATCCGCCCTCAAATAGGATATGTCGGGTTCATCCGCCCTCAAATAGGATATGTTGGGTTCATCCGCCCTCAAATAGGATCTGTCGGGTTCATCCGCCCTCAAATAGGATATGTTGGGTTCATCCGCCCTCAAATAGGATCTGTCGGGTTCATCCGCCCTCAAATAGGATATGTTGGGTTCATCCGCCCTCAAATAGGATCTGTCGGGTTCATCCGCCCTCAAATAGGATCTGTCGGGTTCATCCGCCCTCAAATAGGATATGTTGGGTTCATCCGCCCTCAAACAAGATATGTTGGGTTCATCCGCCCTCAAATAGGATATGTTGGTTTCAGTCTTTACATTTCTTGACAGGCGCCCACCTGAATAACGAGAGGAATACATTTTCTGTCTTTTCATTCCTGTTCAAGGTCACCCACCAGTATAATGCGGGCATATCATTTTTCATGTCTTTACCAGGAGCCCACCTGTATAACGAGAGGAATACTTTTATGTCTTAGTTTAAACAGGCGCCCACCTGAATAACGAGAGGAATACTTTTGTCTGTGCATTTCATATTCTAGGCACCCACCTGTATAACAAGGGAATACATTTTGCGTCTTTGCCATTAGGCGCCCACCTGTATAATAAGGGAATACATTCCACGTCTTTACCCATAGGAGATGCATTTCCTCCTAGGTTTGTTTAGTTTTACCCATAGGAGACGCATTTCCTCCTAGGTTTGTTTAATTTTACCCATAGGAGATGCATTTCCTCCTAGGTTTGTTGCAGTTTCACCCATAGGAGACGCATTTCCTCCTAGGTTTGTTTCAGTTTCACCCATAGGAGATGCATTTCCTCCTAAGTTCAGTTCTACCAATAGGAGACGCACTTCCTAAGTTTATTGCACCCAATAGGAGACGCACTTCCTAAGCAATGCTTTTACCAGTAGGAGACGCACTTCCTAAGAATAGTTCACCAATAGGAGACGCACTTCCTAAAGTTTAGTTTCACCCAGTAGGAGACGCACCTCCTAAAAAACAGTTATCCCCAATAGGAGACGCACTTCCTAAGTTTATTATACCCACAGGAGACGCACTTCCTCAAAGTTAAGTTTTACTGATGAATCTTTCTCCTAAGATACCAAAAAAAAGACCTAGTCTGATGAACCTTCTCCTAGGATCAAAATCTTAGTCTGACGAATTTTTCTCCTAAGATAGAGACCTAGTCCGACGAACCTTCTCCTAGGATCAAAATCTTAGTCTGATGAATCTTTCTCTTAAGATACCAAAAACAAAAATGACCTAGTCCGATGAACTTTCTCCTAGGATCAAAATCTTAGTCTGACGAATTTTTCTCCTGAGATAGAGACCTAGTCCGACGAACCTTCTCCTAGGATCAAAATCTTAGTCTGATGAATCTTTCTCCTAAGATACCAAAAACAAAAATGACCTAGTCCGATGAACTTTCTCCTAGGATCCAAATCTTAGTCTGACGAATTTTTCTCCTAAGATAGAGACCTAGTCTGACGAACCTTCTCCTAGGATCAAAATCTTAGTCTGATGAATCTTTCTCCTAAGATACCAAAAACAAAAAATGACCTAGTCCGATGAACTTTCTCCTAGGATCCAAATCTTAGTCTGACGAATTTTTCTCCTAAGATAGAGACCTAGTCTGACGAACCTTCTCCTAGGATTCAAAATCTTAGTCTGATGAATCTTTCTCCTAAGATACCAAAAACAAAAAATGACCTAGTCCGATGAACTTTCTCCTAGGATCAAAATCTTAGTCCGATGAATTTTTCTCCTAAGATAGAGACCTAGTCTGACGAACCTTCTCCTAGGATCAAAATCTTAGTCTGATGAATCTTTCTCCTAAGATAACCAAAAAATAAAAGACCTAGTCTGATGAACCTTCTCCTAGGATCAAAATCTTAGTCTGACGAATTTTTCTCCTAAGATAGAGACCTAGTCTGACGAACCTTCTCCTAGGATCCAAATCTTAGTCTGATGAATCTTTCTCCTAAGATAACCAAAAAACAAAAAATGACCTAGTCTGATGAACCTTCTCCTAGGATCAAAATCTTAGTCTGACGAATTTTTCTCCTAAGATAGAGACCTAGTCTGACGAACCTTCTCCTAGGATCAAAATCTTAGTCTGATGAATCTTTCTCCTAAGATAACCAAAAAACCTTCTCCTAGGAAAAATCTTAGTCTGATGAATCTTTCTCCTAAGATAACCAAAAAAAATGACCTAGTCTGATGAACCTTCTCCTAGGATCAAAATCTTAGTCTGACGAATTTTTCTCCTAAGATAGAGACCTAGTCTGACGAACCTTCTCCTAGGATCAAAATCTTAGTCCGATGAATCTTTCTCCTAAGATGCTAAAAAAAACATTTTGAAAAAAAGAGTCATTTTCCTAAATCCAGGCACCCACCTGTATAACGAGAGGAATACATTTCAGTCTTTTTCATTACAAGTGTTGAAGTTGGGAGCCCGCCCATAGAACAGAGGAATACATTTCAGTCCTTACATTTCAAGCATTGAAGTTAGGCGCCCACCTGTATAACAAGGGAATACATCCTAATCTAGTGTTTAGTTCACTCTCAGCACTGCATCAGTAGTATCAGTGGGCTACGATTTTGCTAACGACTCACAAACCTTCCCAGTGCAAACTGGGTTAGGAAATTTTGTTTGTTTTGTTTGTTTTGATTGTCAGGGGCCTGCCTGTAGAGCAGAAGATTGTTATATGTCAAAGATTGAAGAAGTTAGGGGTCCGCCTGTAGAACAGCGGGATCGTTCAAAGTCAAGCCGTAACCCATTGGAAGGCAGAAGGCTACAACAAAAATCCCCAGCACTCAATCCAAGATAGAAGCAACAAGAAGCTCGCCCCAAGAATGCGAGTCAACAGTCTGAGAGGGTCAACAAGAGCTAGTCACAAAAACAAAAAAAAAAAGAAGAAAAAGAAGAAAAATGAATGAATCCAAAGCACGGAAGTGGAGAACAGATGTGATCTGCTCAAGAACTAGCGCCTACAACTAGCAAGTATCAAGGTTCAAATCCAAAGTCTGTATGAAGCACCATTCAAGACTCAAGACCAAGTTTCAGAAGACTTAAGAGATAGGAATCCTTGTAACTAGTAGCTGATAGGCTTAGTTAGTCTTTTTCAGTTTTCATTTTTGTTGTAACGACAGGACCGCGGACCGGAACCTCAACGGAACGGCACCTCGATCGGCTCTTCACCTCGGTACACTTCACTATCTCTCTCATTTCCGAACTACACGTGGCCTGATTCCTGTATAACCAAGGATATGTAGGCAGCTCGGATACCAGGGCTCGGTCACATTCCCTCCCTTTCCTGAAGTGTAGTCCGTCCAAGTAATGGTCGGGTCAAAAACACGGCTAGTCGTTCTTTGTCGGAAAACTCTTCGTGTTTCCAGTCAAAGAGGGGCAGCTGTAAGCACGTGATTTTTGACCCTCCCCGAGAATTTTCACATTTTTAGTGTGAATATGTGAAATTGGGTCTAGTATAGCTATTTTAACTATTTTTTACTTTATTTCGTTGCAAAAAGAAAAATTACAAAAAAGTATATATATAAATTTTAGTTTATGTATCCCTCATAAACTTGAAAAAAATCAAAAATTGCACTTTATTTTGGTACTTTATATAAATTTGAAAATTAACAAAAAATATATATATATAATTCTATTAATGTTTTGAAGTCATTTTAATACAAAAAAATATTATTTCATATTTTTGTCTTTATTAAAAAAAACGAAAATTACAAAAAATAGTTTTATTAATATTTTATAGTTATTTTAACTTTGAAAAATACAAAAAATATTACTTCATATTTTATCTTAATATTTACGAAAATTACAAAAAAATGGTTTTATTAATATTTTATAGTCGTTTTAACTTTGAAAAAAATACAAAAATAGTACTTCATATTTTATCTTAATATTTACGAAAATTACAAAAAAATAGTTTTATTAATATTTTTGTAGCTATTTTAAAATCTTGAAAAATATTTAAAAATATATAGTTTTGTTTAAATACTAGTCTTATTTTTGGTAGTTATTTTGCTTACATAGGACTAGTTAAGCAACGTGTTCCTATTTCTCGGGTCCGGGCAAAAGAATAATATTCGGGTTTAAACTACCCGGTTTTAGGCCTAATTTTCGGACCTAGCCCATAATAAACCGTGTCCAGGACACGTGGGGAACCCCACCACGCGTGGGGGACATATGCCTCGAACCCCACCACGCGTGGGGCTCATTTTCATGGGCAAAGCATTACAAAACACGGACTTTTGAAAATTGAAGAGGGGACCACTGTTCCTGTTTCTTCTTAAAAAAGGAAAAAAGAAAAAAGACTTGGAGGACGGTTGGGGACTTTGAATTTTGGAGAAGAGGAGTACTGTTCCTCTGTCTTCTTCCTGAAGAAAATGAACGAAAACCCTACAAAAAAAGGGAGCTCCGATCATCGCCTTCCACCATCGTCAACCAAACCTTGACTCCGTCACCTCCAAGCCATCACCACCTACTGTTCGAGCACCACCACCAACGCTGCCCTTCGACACCATCCAAACACCTTCCCCATCACCCTCCATCAAAACCCAACCAGCCCGCCTCCATCTACACCACCCATACCTCCAGTAAACCACCAAATGAACAACCAAAACCAACGCCAGTTCCGTCGACCATGACCACTCCTCCATAGCTGCTTCTTCCTCACCAAGAGAAACTTAGCAAGGAACCCTAATCCATCAACGTCGGAACACCATCAAACACCCAACCTCACGTCCAAACCCACCTGCTCGTCGACCTCTTGCTTCATCATCCTCGCAGCTTCAACCTACTCCCTCACGTCGCTGCTGCCCAGTTCCGTCGACCCTACTGCCCAGCCCGTCGTCAAATACCACCGTCAACAAACCACCAGCCAAACGACCCTCCATAGCCTCCTCCTTCCTCACATCCAAACGACCCCTTTGTTGCATTTTGTCGAACCAGTTGCTGCGTCAAAAATATACAGCAGCAACCAAGAATCTCAGGTCGTTGACAGACTTGGTCCGAGTTTTCTGTTTCCGTCGTGGTCGACTTTGGCTCGTCGAGGTCCGGTACGTCGAGTTGTTGTCCGAGGTTCCATCGTTGTTCTTCGTTTAGAGAGGTCCGGCTCGAGTTCCGTCGGAATCGTGTTTGTCGTTCTGAGTTTGTTGAGGTTCAAAGGTTAGTAAACCTCAAGTATTAAATAAGGAAATGTTACGTTAAATGTTCGAAGATGCAATATAGAAATTGGTATGATAATTTTCTGCTTATGTTTTCATCGTATGCATTTTTGCCCATTTTGCGTTATGTGATTCTTGTTTATTTGATGTCATGTAATTAAGTTTGATTAGTTGTTCTATGACACAAGTTCGATTAGTTGTTCTATGACACAAGTTCGACGTTAATTTGTTCGTCCTTTACTTCGCTTAGTTCATTCAAAAAATTTATTATTAGTACATGTCATTACTAATCCCGAAATACTCATTCGCTAAAACTCTTTTATTAAACTTCTAACAAGTTATGAGATTTTAGTTGTAAAGAAAGCTGTCACACCTCCTTTTTCCGCACCCGAGGGGGCACAGGGGAGTTTTTTTCAATTAAAGGACAATCGAAACGGGATTGGTTTAATTATTTCAGAGTCGCCACTTGGGAGATTTAAGGTGTCCCAAGTCACCAATTTTAATCCCGAATCGAGGAAAAGAATGACTCTATATTACAGTCTGCGTACCAGAAATCCGGATAAGGAATTCTGTTAACCCGGGAGAAGGTGTTAGGCATTCCCGAGTTCCGTGGTTCTAGCACGGTCGCTCAACTGTTATATTCGGCTTATTTATCTGATTTTTAATACAATTATGAACCATGTGCAAATTTTGTCTTTTAACCGCTTTATTAATTATTATTATTAAGAAAAGTGAACATCGCTTAAAACATATCTTTGGACTGTGTCACATGAAATGCACCCACAATCCGAAACATATTTTATTTGATATTTTAGGATTTGGATTTAGGTCACATGAAATGCACACCCAAGTTTAAGAACATAGATTATTAAACACGCGCCTAAAGAGACTATCGCGTTATTATTTTGGGAAGGCCGTGAAATTCGCTAAACGGCCCTCCTGACTTCTAAGTAATTTAAAACAAGTATTTACTGAGGGCCCCACAATTTGTATTTTTATTCGGCGAGGCTCATCTCATTCTTATTTTTTTTGAAGGAATTTGCAACGACGTGGAAATGCGTCTCGGGCCACGTCACAATCAATGTGCCCGTGACTAGAGACATATTTCGGCTCCGTTGAGATTTGGATTTGGGTCACATAAATGTGCACCCGAATTTAGGGAGATAACAAATTATTAAAGGCGCGCCTGAAGCAACTAGCGCATTATTATTTTTGGGTAGGGCCGTGAAACTTGCTAAACGGCCCGTCCCGGAATCTAAGTATTTAATATATACATTTAGAGGGCCCCGCGGCTTGTGCATTTTTTTTCTTTTTATTTTTTTTATTTTTGCGGGGCTCGTCTCATTTTTACTTTTTAAGGGCAAACTTAAAACAACTACGATTTCCTACTAGTGAAGCCATCCGAGATTAAACAAAAAAACGATTCTAACAGGTAATAATATCCATGGTAAAAATGAAAAATAGAATAACCTCGTTCATATGCTCACATTTGCTTTAAGCATGCAGTAACTAAACATAAAATACCATTTTTAACACAACAACAAAAATTGCATTGTTGACATTCATACATATCGAATATTTTCATTTATTGCCTTGAACCATAATATGCAAAATGAATGAAATGAAACAAAGGATGAAGAACACCAACCTTCGAACCTCGACAATCCTAGAACGACAAACACGATTCCGACGGAACTCAAGCCGGACCTCTCTGAACGAAGAACAACGACGGAACCTCGGACAGCACCTCGACGTACCGGACCTCGACGAGCCAGAGTCGACCTCGACGGAAAAACAGACAACTCGGCCAAGCAAGATCGCAGCAACCCACCGCTGCTCGGAAACGCAGCTACGACTGCCTGGCATGCAGCGATAGCTGCTCGTCGGACTGAAAATGGCGGACTGGTTCGTTAGAGCTAGGAGGAGGAGGGGTGGTTGCCGGTGTTTGGTGGTCGAAGACGAGGGACAGTGGCAACGTGGGCAGTGACAATGGCGGAGAGGGAGCTGAACGGAACAGCAGCGATGGTTGTTCCGAGTCGCGACTGGTTTTGGGTGGAGCTTGAGCTCGTGGCGGATGGCAATGGTGGTTGACGGAGGTGCGTCTGGTTCGTGATGGAGGTGGTTTTGTTGGTTGTTATGGGGGAGTTGATCGGAATGGAGTGGTGGTCGTGAGGCAGTTTGGGAATGGAGTTGGGTAGTGATGGAGGAGTTTAGGGTTTTTGGTCTTGGTTTTTGCTGGGACAGTAGGGGTCGTTAATGGTGGTTTACCGACGGGGGGTGGTTGGACGACGGTGGGGCTGGTTTCATTTGGATGGTGGTTATGGACGCTGGGGAGGCTGGTTTGGTGGTGCCCGGGCCTTTTTAGGTTTCTGCTTCTTCCTTTCTTTTAAGAAGGAAGAAGAACAGTAGTATTTCCAATTTTTTTCCCAAAAGTCCGTTTGTTGGTCCCCCGTGTTTTGTAACATGCCCATGAAAATGAGCCCCACGCGTGGTGGGGTTCAAGGCATATGTCCCCCACGCATGGTGGGGTTCCCCACGTGTCTTGTACACGGTTTATTATGGGCTAGGTCCGAAAATTAGGCCTAAAACCGGGTAGTTTGAACCCGAATATTATTCTTTTGCCCGGACCCGAGAAATAGGAACACGTTGCTTAACTAGTCCTATGTAAGCAAAATAACTACCAAAAATAAGACTAGTATTTAAACAAAACTATATATTTTTAAATATTTTTTCAAGATTTTAAAATAGCTACAAAAATATTAATAAAACTATTTTTTTGTAATTTTCGTAAATATTAAGATAAAGTATGAAGTAATATTTTTTGTATTTTTCAAAGTTAAAATAACTATAAAATATTAATAAAACTATTTTTTGTAATTTTCGTTTTTTTTAATAAAGACAAAATATGAAATAATATTTTTTGTATTAAAATGACTTCAAAACATTAATAGAATTACATATATATTTTTTGTTAATTTTCGAATTTATATAAAGTACCAAAATAAAGTGCAATTTTTGATTTTTTTCAAGTTTATGAGGGATACATAAACTAAAATTTATATATATATTTTTTGAAATTTTCTTTTTGCAACGAAATAAAGTAAAAATAGTTAAAATAGCTATACTAGACCCAATTTCACATATTCATGCTAAAAATGTGAAAATTCTCGGGGAGGGTCAAAAATCACGTGCTTACAGCTGCCCCTCTTTGACTGGAAACACGAAGAGTTTTCCGACAAAGAACGACTAGACGTGTTTTTGACCCGACCATTACTTGGACGGACTACACTTAAGGAAAGGGAGGGAATGTGACCGAGCCCTGGTATCTGAGCTGCCTACATATCCTTGGTTATACAGGAATCAGGCCACGTGTAGTTCGGGAATGAGAGAGATAGTGAAGTGTACCGAGGTGAAGAGCCGATCGAGGTTCCGTTCCGTTGAGGTTCCGGTCCGCGGTCCTGTCATTACAACAAAAATGAAAACTGAAAAAGACTAACTAAGTCTATCAGCTACTAGTTACAAGGATTCCTATCTTTAAGTCTTCTGAAACTTGGTCTTGAGTCTTGAATGGTGTTTCATACAGACTTTGGATCTGAACCTTGATACTTGCTAGTTGTAGGCGCTAGTTCTTGAGCAGATCACATCCGTTCTCCACTTCCGTGCTTCAGATTCATTCATTTTTTTTTTTGTGACTAGCTTTTGTTGACCCTCTCAGACTGTTGACTCGCATTCTTGGGGCGAGCTTCTTGTTGCTTTTATCTTGGATTGAGTGCTGGGGATTTTGTTGTAGCCTTCTGCCTTCCACTGGGTTACGGCTTGACTTTGAACGATCCCGTTGTTCTACAGGCGGACCCCTAACTTCTTCAATCTTTGACATATAACAATCTTTTGCTCTACAGGCAGGCCCCTAACAATCAAAACAAACAAAACAAACAAAATTTCCTAACCCAGTTTGTACTGGGAAGGTTTGTGAGTCGTTAGAAAAATCGTAGCCCACTGATACTACTGATGCAGTGCTGAGAGTGAACTAAACACTAGATTGGGATGTATTCCCTTGTTATACAGGTGGACGCCTAACTTCAATGCTTGAAATGTAAGGACTGAAATGTATTCCTCTCATTATACAGGTGGGTGCCTGGCTTTAGGAAAATGACTCTTTTTTCAAAATGTTTTTTTTAGCATCTTAGGAGAAAGATTCATCGGACTAAGATTTGGATCCTAGGAGAAGGTTCGTCAGACTAGGTCTCTATCTTAGGAGAAAAATTCGTCAGACTAAGATTTTGATCCTAGGAGAAGGTTCGTCAGACTAGGTCATTTTTGTTTTTTGGTTATCTTAGGAGAAAGATTCATCAGACTAAGATTTTGATCCTAGGAGAAGGTTCGTCAGACTAGGTCTCTATCTCAGGAGAAAAATTCATCGGACTAAGATTTTGATCCTAGGAGAAGGTTCATCAGACTAGGTCATTTTGTTTTTGGTATCTCAGGAGAAAGATTCATCAGACTGAGATTTTGATCCTAGGAGAAGGTTCGTTAGACTAGGTCTCTATCTTAGGAGAAAAATTCATCGGACTAAGATTTTGATCCTAGGAGAAGGTTCATCAGACTAGGTTTTTTTCTTTTTGGTATCTCAGGAGAAAGATTCATCAGACTGAGATTTTGATCCTAGGAGAAGGTTCGTCAGACTAGGTCTCTATCTTAGGAGAAAAATTCATCGGACTAAGATTTTGATCCTAGGAGAAGGTTCATCAGACTAGGTTTTTTTTCTTTTTGGTATCTCAGGAGAAAGATTCATCAGACTGAGATTTTGATCCTAGGAGAAGGTTCGTCAGACTAGGTCTCTATCTTAGGAGAAAAATTCGTCAGACTAAGATTTTGATCCTAGGAGAAGGTTCATCAGACTAGGTCATTTTTTGTTTTTGGTTATCTTAGGAGAAAGATTCATCAGACTAAGATTTTGATCCTAGGAGAAGGTTCGTCAGACTAGGTCTCTATCTTAGGAGAAAAATTCATCGGACTAAGATTTTGATCCTAGGAGAAAATTCATCAGACTAGGTCATTTTTTGTTTGTTATCTTAGGAGAAAGATTCATCAGACTAAGATTTTGATCCTAGGAGAAGGTTCGTCAGACTAGGTCTCTATCTTAGGAGAAAAATTCGTCAGACTAAGATTTTGATCCTAGGAGAAGGTTCATCAGACTAGGTCTTTTCTTTTTGGTATCTTAGGAGAAAGATTCATCAGACTAAGATTTTGATCCTAGGAGAAGGTTCATCAGACTAGGTCATTTTTTGTTTTTTGGTTATCTTAGGAGAAAGATTCATCAGACTAAGATTTGGATCCTAGGAGAAGGTTCGTCAGACTAGGTCTCTATCTTAGGAGAAAAATTCGTCAGACTAAGATTTTGATCCTAGGAGAAGGTTCATCAGACTAGGTCTTTTCTTTTTGGTATCTTAGGAGAAAGATTCATCAGACTAAGATTTTGATCCTAGGAGAAAGTTCATCAGACTAGGTCATTTTTTGTTTTTTGGTTATCTTAGGAGAAAGATTCATCAGACTAAGATTTGGATCCTAGGAGAAGGTTCGTCAGACTAGGTCTCTATCTTAGGAGAAAAATTCGTCGGACTAAGATTTTGATCCTAGGAGAAGGTTCATCAGACTAGGTCATTTTTTTTTGTTTTTGGTTATCTTAGGAGAAAGATTCCTATGAGTAAAACTTAACTTTGAAGAAGCGCGTCTCCTGTGGGTACAATAAACTTAGGAAGTGCATCTCCTATTGGGGATAACTGTTTTTTTAGGAAGTGCGTCTCCTACTGGGTGAAACTAAACTTTAGGAAGTGCGTCTCCTATTGGTGAACTATTCTTAGGAAGTGTGTCTCCTACTGGTAAAAGCATTGCTTAGGAAGTGCCTCTCCTATTGGGTGCAATAAACTTAGGAAGTGCGTTTCCTATTGGTAGAACTGAACTTAGGAGGAAATGCATCTCCTATGGGTGAAACCAAAACAAACCTAGGAGGAAATGCGTCTCCTGTGGGTGAAACTGAAACAAACCTAGGAGGAAATGCATCTCCTATGGGTAAAACTAAACAAACCTAGGAGGAAATGCATCTCCTATGGGTAAAACTAAACAAACCTAGGAGGAAATGCATCTCCTATGGGTAAAACTAAACAAACCTAGGAGGAAATGCATCTCCTATGGGTAAAGACGTGGAATGTATTCCCTTATTATACAGGTGGGCGCCTAATGGCAAAGACACAAAATGTATTCCCTTGTTATACAGGTGGGTGCCTAGAATATGAAATGCACAGACAAAAGTATTCCTCTCGTTATTCAGGTGGGCGCCTGTTTAAACTAAGACATAAAAGTATTCCTCTCGTTATACAAGTGGGCGCCTGGTAAAGACATGAAAAATGATATGCCCGCATTATACTGATGGGTGACCTAGAACAGAAATGAAAAGACAGAAAATGTATTCCTCTCGTTATTCAGGTGGGCGCCTGTCTTTAAAACTTGAAATAAAAATACTGAAACCAACATATCCTATTTGAGGGCGGATGAACCCAACAGATCCTATTTGAGGTCGGATGAACCCAACAGATCCTATTTGAGGGCGGATGAACCTAACAGATCCTATTTGAGGGCGGATGAACCCAACAGATCCTATTTGAGGGCGGATGAACCCAACAGATCCTATTTGAGGGCGGATGAACCCGACATATCCTATTTGAGGGCGGATGAACCCAACAGATCCTATTTGAGGGCGGATGAACCCAACAGATCCTATTTGAGGGTGGATGAACCCAACAGATCCTATTTGAGGGCGGATGAACCCAAAAATATCCTTAAGACTTAAAATGTCTTACCTCGAATACTTGCTGGGGATTGGGATGAATTTTCCCCCTTTTTTCATTATTATCTTTTTTATTCTTTTTTTTTTTATTCTCTTTTTTTCTTTTTGTTTTTGCATAGCTTCTTCCTTCGAAGACTACCTCCCTGGATTTACTTACCTGTTGGGGGTAAAATGTTATCATCTGAGGGTACCTGACTTCCAGAAAATTTTCTAAATGAAAGGAAAATTTTCTGCCCCAGTTTGATAATATCCCTTGTGGCATGCGTTTCTGCGTCAATGCCATTTCCTTTACCTGTTTCAAATCAAACAAAATTTGTTAGTTTAAAACATGGTGGTTGGCTGTGACACTCCTATTGGGATTGCTTTCCCTTTCTCCTTCATTGCGCTGTGCTCCACGACTTGTTGGGGATGATATGGTGTGCTGGGGATAATCCCTTCCTGCTGGGGATATCCCTCTTCTTTTGTGGCATAGCTTGGAAACTGGCATTTCCCCGACCTTTTAGTCTAGTATGGATTTCGCCAAATCATGCTCACTGCTCTCCTTGCTCTGTTCACGGGCCTTGTCTTTGAGGTTTATAACCTTGGTTTTGGCAAGGGTATCCCTCTTGACGCTTGTCGATCCTTTTGTCAATTCCCTTTGCTGGGGATATCTTTTTTGACACTGACCTCGCGTTTGTTCCTTGCTGACTATACCATTCGGATATACTAGTCAGATCTCATCTTGGAAAGCTGATGGCATATTTTGAAGTCATTTCATACTTGTTCTGACCGGACAGACTCTATTGGGGAAATTTTTTATGAAAGGAGAAAGATAAAAGATACAAAACAAAAGACAAAGGAAACGATGACTCTTTTACAAAAGAAACTATAAATAAAAACCTATCAAACGCAGATACCGACTCTAATGGCCATGACATGCATATGGGGCCTATCCTTTACCGTCAATCATCTTTCAAGATCCTCAATTGGTGATTCCCCATCTGATTCTTAATCTTATTCGACTTGCAGTGCCCGAAGGGTTTTCACTACAAGTCTCTCTCATTTTTGGCTTTTCTCTCAGCTTTCATCGCCTTATGGTGCCTGTGAAGGTTTTCACCGATAAGACTCTCTCATTTGTATCACTCTCCAGCTGAGGGTTTTGGAGTGTTTCTGGTATGACTCTTTCTGCTGGAGATTAGAGTCCTTTCTGCTGTGGAACAGAATGTTATGTTCGCTGGTAAGACTCTTCATTTGTCCGACTCGGCATTTTTTAAAGACTGATCAGAAGGTCTTTCTTTGGACCGTAATGTGGGTTTTGGATAGGGATAGAAAGAAAGGGTATAAAAGGCTCAAAAATGCATTAATTTTGGGTTATTAATTACAACCTTCGGAATTAGATTTATTTACAACAAACGTAACTTTTGCCCCAGTTTCTTGCTTGGGGATATTTTAATTGATTTGTTTTCATTTTTTTTTCAAAACTATGACCGAGCCGTGAAGCGCCTACGTATCCTCTTTGAGGAATCAGGTCAAACGTAGTTCCCAATTCCTCTTTTCATTTGATTTTCTTTTTTTCTTCTTTGTTATCAATTTCTTTTCTTTTCTTTTTCTCTTTTTTTTTCTCTCTTTTTTCGTTTTGTTGTTTTCTTTCTTTCTCTTTTTTTTTGTTTTGTTACCGATTCCGAACGAGGGGTATGAAAGAAAAATAAATAAGGCTCAAAAGGGGTTAACGAAGGATAAAGTGTTTAGGTAGCAGAACAAAATGCCTTCGTCATTTCAGCCTTCAAAACATGCCAAGTGCAAACAACACACTTTAAATTTGTAGTCTCTTCTGATGGTGCTGGACTTGACAATTATATTCAACATATGTTTGTTCATTTGTCACTTCTAACGCACCGTTGGGCGACACTCTAACTCTCATTATCTTGAACAACCCTCATGCCAGTTTGGCAAATCTTGCTTTTAACGGTTTTCTTTGTGCTTAACTTTCCCCAGTTCCACACGACTCGGGCTCTGAATAATCTCAAACCGTCCTTATTTTCTTTAAATGGTCTGATCGCCTTTCCAGGGTTTTATGATTAACTTTAAAGACTAGGCCCAAAGTGTGTGCGCATGTCATGTCACTAGAATCAGCGCTGAACAAAAATGATAAAAAGACTAAACAAAAAGGTGAATGGAAATAATAACAGATTGGATTTTGTGCTAGACTACCTGTGAAATGGTTTGAATAACAAACAAACGAAATAAAATCCTAAACAACCTGGACAAAACTTAAACAAACCGCTATGACAAAACGGAAAGATAAGCGGAAAGATATTGACACAAAACAAAATCCGAATTACAATCCTAATAATCCGAACAAACAGGAATGACAACAAAATAAGCCACCAACTGCTTCTTTCTTGTTAACCAAGGAACGGAGCGTCCTCCCATTTTATCAAACTTGGCATCGTAGCCACTGAGCTTTGCATTAGTATTGCAATGACCATTGCCAACTTCCATATCATTACCCTTAGTCAACAAGTTCCCAATAGGACTCGAATGCTTCCGTCATCAGGCCTGATCCCCGCAGAGTGTGCATCAGGAGGTGCAAGTAAAGGATTCTGGGTGTCATTGTCCGGCTTACCACAAACCAACCACCTTAACTTATTTGCAAAACAAACAGGTTAGAATGGACTCAGTCGGTCCTCATTATTGACAATATCTTTTCTTTTTTTCATTCTTTTTTTTCTTTTCATTTTTTCATTTTTTTTTCATTTCATTTTTTTCATTCTTTTTTTTTCTCTTTTTTTTTTCTCTTTTTTTTTCATTCTTTTTTTTTTGTTGTGGTCGAATCTTATGGAGATTGCCTACGTATCATGACCCCGCATGAATCAGACCTTGCGTAGTTCGTGCCAATAAAAGATAAATGATAATAAACACACATTTTTTGGAATTTCCAACTTTCAAATTAAAACAAACTTGATTGCAAAAATTTAAAAACTAACTAACAGACTTTTGACAAAAGACAACAAACGGACTCGAAACTCAAAATAATTCGCATACTCTAATCAACAATTACAAACTCAAAAACGAATGGCCAGTTCCTTTCCTCGTTTGCCAAATGCAACCAAACGGCTATTCTTTGCGAATGTGGCCCCTTCCCAATTTCATATAAATTTTGAGGCCGGGGAGGATTATTTTATGACACTTTACAAATTTGTCCATTCTTTTACGAAAATAACCTTTCGACAACTGAAAGATACTCTAAGGCTATTTTGGCAAGAACGGTTTAAGACGCGGCCGAAGCTGGCTCGGCTTATTATGACAAAAGACGGTATTCACATGACCGCTGACTCTTTGATTTTTTTTTTTCAAATTATAATAAAGACCTGGTGTTGCAAACACGGCCCTTCAGCGCCTCGGGGACGAAGATTTTTAAGGCTGTGTGGGTCCATATCTCAAAATGACCCAAAGGTGGTTGTTTATGCCAAGTCAGCCTTCTGGCGTCCCTTTCGGGAACATTCGGCTATTTATGACAAGACAACATCACCTGACTTATTTATAACTCTTTTTTATCGTTTTTCAAATTAGAAAAGTCAATATTGCAAACACGGCCTTTCAACGTCTCGGGGACGAAGATTTTTAGGCTGTGGGGGTCAACTGGACCAAGTCTTAAAAATGACCCAAAAGTGGCTGTTTATGCAAAGCCAGCCTTCCGGCGTCCCTTTCGGGAACATTCGGCTATGTCTTGATAAAACAGCGTCACCCGACTTCTTTATGAAATTTGACATGTATATATTTTTTTTTTGATTATTATTTGTTTGTTTTTGGCTTTTTAGCAAAACGGTGGGTTGGACCCGATGAGGGTTGTCTACGTATCTCACATCCGGTGAGAATCAAACCCGCGTAGTTCGGGCGAATAAACTATTTTTGAGAGGACCCTTTTCCATTTTCTATATTTTTTATTATTATTATTTTTACAACAATCAAATAGACTATTATTCTATTATTTTTCATTTATAACAAACAAACGAATTAACGAAAAACATAAAACATTCCTTCTTTTTGAGAAGGTGGGGGTTGGACCCGATGAGGGTTGCCTACGTATCTCACATCCGGTGAGAATCAAACCCGCGTAGTTCGGTCCTCGTGAATAAGTAAATGAACAACATTTTTTTTAATTGGAATTTGTGAAAGAACTGCTTCAAAAGAAGAAAGGAAGTATATATATTTTTTTGATTGATTTATTTTTTTGAAAGAAACACTTGTAAAAATTCCTTTTCTATTGATTTTCACTTTGAGGATTTCAAAAGTAAAAGGAGGATATGTTTTCCTGAATTTTCATTTGTTTTTTTTTTATTCTAAAGAAAAAGAAAATATATTGGGAATTTTACTTTTAATAAAAGGAATGCTTCTAAAAAATATTTTTTTTTGAATTTTGAATTTTCTTTTCAATTTTGAAAGAAGAATAAAAATATTTTCGGATTTTCTTTTGAACCTTTTTTTTTGGATTATATATATATTTATTTTGGAACAAATAATAAAATCATGTTCAACGCCCGACTCTTTTTATATTTTTTTATTTTTTTTTGTATTTTTATCATTTTCATAGACAAGCAAGCTAAAATAAAAGAAATATTTTTTAAAAAAAACCCAGACTTTTCATTTTCATTTAATGGCAACACAAACCGTTTTTTTTTTATTTTTTTTTTATTTTTTAAAACAAGACAGAACAATGATGATTTTTTTCTTCTATTTTTCTTTGCTTTTAATATAACAAACTAATTTTCATTTTCTCAAAATTTCGGCAGAGTTTCGATACTACTCGGACATTGATTTTTCTCAAAAAAATAAGTAGTTATATCTCTACACTGTCATTTTTCTCCTCTTTTTCACAATTTATTTTTTTTTAATATGTGGAAAATAATGAAAACATACAAAATCTTTTTGAATTTTCATGCCTTGTTTTTATATGCATTTTTATTTTTTATGTTTATTGTTATTTTCAAAATGTGGCATGGGAAACATAAGGATTTCCAAGACATCTTGGATTTCGCAAATGTTCCCCATGCGCTTTTTCCAACATATGAAGCGTGGGGGACATATGGGAATTCCAAGGCTTCTTGGATTCCACAAATGTTCCCCATGTGTTTTCCCAAAAAGCAAGCGTGGGGGACATAGGGAATTCCAAGGCTTCTTGGATTCCGCAAATGTTCCCCATGCTTTGATTAAAATAACATCATGCTGGAAATGACCAAATGACCCATTCGCCCTTGACTGAATACAACATGTAGCACATAGGATGCCATAAGATGGTCTATTATTTTCAGGTTGCTTGTCCTAGACGGACCCAACCCTTGTGTTGAGTCCCCTAAGTCAAATGCACATGATGCAAATAAACGTTCCTACTAGGGATCCGGCATGTGGCTTTGTTATACTAGGTTCAGAACCTGGGTGTTTGTTCTAGACCTGGCTTACCCGAGCGGACAGCTCGAGCCGAGGGGGGGCAGCGTACCGGGAATACAGAAGCTTCACCGGCTTAGCAACTTATCCGAACCTCGTTCTAAATTGGGATTTGACACTATACAGAAAAGAAGTCATACGAAGTACGCCCTTCTTCATGATTTAGAAGACTCAGAGAGAAGATGGGTTTCGGCACAATTTATATACAGTTCACATAATATCAAAGCGGTAAAAGCAACATTTAGCACATTAGGCTTAAAACATGTAAAAAATCAGATAAAGCCAAATATAACAATTTATCTAAGCTCGAATTTCTAACCCTGAACCAGTGGTTCTGGGTTATTATTCCCCAGCAGAGTCGCCAGAGCTGTCACACCTCCTTTTTCCGCGCCCGGGAGGGTACAAGGGAGTTTTTTCCAATTAAAGGACAATCGAAATGGGATTCGTTTATTTATTTCAGAGTCGCCACTTGGGAGATTTAGGGTGTCCCAAGTCACCAATTTTAATCCCGAATCGAGGAAAATAATGACTCTATATTACAGTCCGCGTACCAGAAATCTAGATAAGGAATTCTGTTAACCCGGGAGAAGGTGTTAGGCATTCCCGAGTTCCGTGGTTCTAGCACGGTCGCTCAACTGTTATATTTGGCTTATTTATCTGATTTTTAATACAATATGAACTTATGTGCAAATTTATCTTTTAACCGCTTTATTATTATTGTTTTATAAGAATGTGAACATCAAATAAATAATAATAAAAAATAATAAGTAAAATGAGACGAGCCTCGCCAAATAAAAGGGACAAATTGCGGGGCCCTCTAAGTGTATATATTAAATACTTAGATTCCGGGACGGGTCGTTTAGCAAATTTCACGGCCCTCCCCAAAAATAATAATGCGCTAGTTGCTTTAGGCGCGCCTTTAATAACGTTATCTCCCTAAACTCGGGTGCACATTTATGTGACCCAAATCCAAATCTCAACGAAATCGAAATGTGCCTCTAATCACGGGTACATTGACTGTGACGTGGTATGAGATGCATTTCCATGACGTTGCAAATTCCTTTTAAAAAATAAGAATGAGATGAGCCTCGCCGAATAAAAACACAAATCGTGGGGCCCTCAGTAGATACTTGTTTAAAATTACTTAGAATTCAGGAGGGTCGTTTAGCGAATTTCACGGCCTCCGCAAAATAATAATGCGCTAGTTGCTTTAGGCGCACCTTTAATAATTTAATTTTCTTAAACTCGGGTGTGCATTTCATGCGACCCAAATCCAAATCCTAAAACATCAAATAAAATATGTTTCGGATTGTGGGTGCATTTCATGTGACACAGTCCAAAGATATATTTTAAGCGATGTTCACATTCCTAAAAACAATAATAGTAAAGCGGTAAAAAGATAAATTTGCACATAAGTTCATATTGTATTAAAAATCAGATAAATAAGCCAAATATAACAGTTGAGCGACCGTGCTAGAACCACGGAACTCGGGAATGCCTAACACCTTCTCCCGGGTTAACAGAATTCCTTATCTAGATTTCTGGTACGCGGACTGTAATATAGAGTCATTATTTTCCTCGATTCGGGATTAAAATTGGTGACTTGGGACACCCTAAATCTCCCAAGTGGCGACTCTGAAATAAATAAACGAATCCCGTTTCGATTGTCCTTTAATTGGAAAAAACTCCCCTGCGCCCCCCGGGGCGCGGAAAAAGGAGGTGTGACAATAACGGTATTTGGTGAAGGTTAGAGTTGATTTTGGTTGGACTTTCAAATTGAAACTCGGCATACAAAATACATACAAATACATTTGAAGGTTGTATTTCCAAGATTGTATTAAAATTGTATGAAATTTACATAAAATTGTATTTAAGTTGTATTATGATGTGGTTGTTTTTTTTGTATGAAAGTTGCATTAAAGTTGTAAATAAGTTGCATATTATATGAATCGCTGTATGAAATTAATATTTAAGTTATAAATACTTTATTTTACATATAGTTGTATATATGTATCAAAATTGTATTAAAGTTCTATTATGTTGTATGACAATTGTATTTCAGTTGTATTTCAAATTATGAGATAGATCTTCCAAAAGAACAAGGTCTTTTTCGAATAAGCAAATTTATTTGGAACCCTACAAGTCCACTCTTTTTCCTATTCAAAGATCAGCCACTTAGCTTTGTGTTTTCATATCAAGAGTTATTTGCATATGTAGAGATATCAAAGGGGCTTCCCAAACAGATTCTCCTATATATATAAATTCTGCTTTATCAAGAATACACGGATTGTCCGATTGAAAATGATAACAAAATGCATAAGTCATTAGAAGGAGTTCTAAAAAAATATACACATGGTGTACCACCTAATTACCGTATTTCCTTTATGGGGAAGAAAAAAAAATTCGTATGAATATTGTATGAAAGTTGTAACTGAACTGTATTCTGTATGAATTTTATATTTAAGTTATATGTTACTCCCTCCGGTCCACAATAATTGATTTTTTTGATTGTTTTCACGTAGATTAAGAAATTCACCTTTTCACATTAATTAATAATAAAATTGACCATATTAACCTTTATTATCTCTTCACATTTTTTTATTTTATTTTATATTTGATATAATGTCATTTTAATATTTGGGATGTGATTATTATCAGGGGCGGACCTAGGTAGGATCAAGAGTGTTCAACTGAATCTGCTTCGCCGAAAAAAATACTATTTACACGTATAAATTCATTTAGAATTTTATATATAAAGAAAAATGATTGGTACAAGCATAGCCTGGTGGTAGTGCGGGTTCAATAGTAATCGATGGTTTTGAGTTCAAATCTCTGCCATATCATTTGTTTTTGTTTGTTACATTTTATATATTTATAGTTTTTAAATAGTACTTCTTTACTTAGTTTAAATTATTTTGTAATTTATAAAGTTCTTCTTCTTCTTTGTTATTTGTTATTTGTTACACATGAAGGTAGATAAGTTGTTTTTATTTACTTATTTATTGTTTAAGTTTTAAATTGTTTATTTATTTTGTTTACATTTTATTTATGGTGTTTCAAAATTGCTACATTGTTACTTAATTAACTAATTATAAAACTAAAACATATAAATTAACATCGAACACGAGCGGAAACTTTTTAAGTCTTATAAAAAATTGATATATTTGTTTTCTTTTGTGTTAGCACTTGTTTTCTTTCTTTATTTTCCTTTATGCCTTGCCTATGTACAGAAATGAAAGATCCCTGTTATTTTTTTTTAATTATTTATAAGTAGGTAAATTTTGATATATTTTATTTTATCTAACTATTTATTTGTTTTTAAATTGCTTACCACCTCAAACGATATTATTAGGGGTAGTATGGGAATAGAAAAAAAAACACCATTTCTTATTGTCGATTGTCAATTGCGGTTTTAGTGTTTACTTGAACCCGCTTATATAAAATTCTAGGTCCGCCACTGATTATTATCAACTCCCACTAAACATTGAATGAAGCAACTGGCAGACGATAATTGAAGGAAAAGAGACTTCACTGAATCCTTTAATTGAAGACGCTAATTATGGTTTGAGAGCCTTTAAGGAAAAATATATACAATCTTTTAAAGAAAAACCAGTTAGCTTTGGTGAATAGGAAACTTTAAATAAAGCGGATAAATAAGTTTGTATTAAAGTAATTTGATCCCTTAAATAAAGAGAAATTTTCATAAAGCACTATCTTTTAGTAGTAATTAGCCATCTATAGATACCATTTGCTATATTACGGATTATAGATACCTTTTATGTGGTTATAAGATGTATTTGATGTATTTAAGCTATTGTATTCATGAATACAATAGCAAAAATAGGCGTAAATCAGGGAAGTCCAGCTAATCAGTTGTTGTATTTGAGTGTATTCGACTGTATTCAAGGAGTGAAACATGGGATTACAGCTGGACAGATTATTGTATTCGACTGTATTCACGGCGTGAAATAAGGGATTACACTGCCTTGGTGCCTGCTTCAATCCATAAAGACTCTTATTCAATTTGCACACCATGTGTTTCTTTCCAGCTACTTCAAATCCTTCTGGCTGCTCCATATAAATCTCCTCTTCCAAATCTCCATGAAGAAATGCAGTTTTCACATCCAACTGCTCCACTTCAAGATCTAGGCTAGCTGCTAAGCTCAAAATTGTTCGAATAGAAGTCATTTTGACAACAGGTGAGAAAATTTCGTCAAAATCAATACCTTTCTTTTGTTCGAAGCCTTTAACCACCAATCGAGCTTTGTATCTGACCAGCTTGCCATTTCCATCTTTCTTGAGTTTAAAGACCCATTTGCATTTGAGTGGTCTTTTACCCTTTGGAAGTTCAACCAGCTTGTATGTGCCATTTTTCTGTAGAGATTCCATCTCTTCTTGCATAGCTTTCATCCACTGGTTCTTTTCTGGATGGGACAACACCTCCTTAAGACTTTCTGGCTCCCCCTCATCACTGATGAGGACATACTCTGTGGAAGGGTACCTGCATGACTCTACCCTTGGCCTCTCTGATCTCCTCAGAGGTTGAGGTTGTTCTTCTCCCTGAGTGGGGTGCTCCACTTCCTCGACACCTTCATCAAGTTGCTCCCCCTGCTCAATAACCTCACCAGGTTGCTCCCCCTGCTCGGCAACCTCGTCGGTCGTACTTTCTGCACTTGTGGGATTGTTAGAAGTAGAAGGAATAGTAACAAAGTTAGGAATTATACCATTCTTCGCCTTTTCTGACATATCAGCAGCAGTTCCAACTTCACTTTCTCGGAAGACTACATCTCTGCTTCTGATGACCTTCTTCTTTACAGGATCCCACAGTCTGTACCCGAACTCTTCATCTCCATATCCGATAAATATGCAGGGAACAGATTTATCATCCAGCTTTGTTCTCTACTCTTTTGGTACATGTGCAAAAGCTCTGCAACCGAACACCTTCAAATGCGAGTAGGACACCTCCTTGTTGGTCCAAACCCTCTTTGGGATTTTAAACGCTAACGGAACTGATGGACTCCTATTGATCAGGTAACAGGTTGTCTGAACTGCTTCACCCCAGAATGACTTAGGCAGTTTAGCCATTCTGAGCATGCTTCTCACCTTCTCCACAATGCTGCGGTTCATCCTCTCGGCTACGCCATTATGCTGTGGTGTTCCAGGAACTGTCTTTTCATGCCTGATCCCGTGACTTGAACAATACTCTTCAAATTCCCTTGAAGTGTACTCACCTCTATTGTCACTTCGGAGACGCTTTAGCTTTCGACCCGTCTCCCTTTCTACTAGAGCATGAAACTTCTGGAAAACTTGAAACACCTGATTTTTGGTTTTCAAAATATAAACCCATAATTTTCGTGAAGTATCATCAATAAAAGTAACAAAATATTTGTTACCACACATTGATTCAATTTCCATTGGGCCACAAATATCAGAATATACTAAATCAAGTGTATTCAATTTTCTTTCAGATGATGTCTGAAATGAGACTATATGCTGCTTACCAAATAAACAGTAGTCACAAGGTTTTACCGTTGTACCTAAGAAATGAGTGATTTCTTGGCAAGAATTTGCAATCCCTTTTCGCTCATATGACTCATTCTTTTGTGCCACAAATCTGCAAAAATCTCATCTTGTACTGCGTTCAATTCACCTTGGCATATTTCTGCATTTGTCCTGTACAACATGCCACGAGCAACTCCCTTTGCAATCACCAATGATCCCTTAGTGAGTCTCCACTTTTGATTCGCAAAATAGTTCTCGTATCCATCTCGGTCTAAAGCAATTCCCGAGATCAAGTTCATCCGCAAATCAGGTACATGCCGCACATCCTTTAGAACCAATGTGCATCCGACATTTGTCTTGATACAAATGTCACCAATCCCCGCAATCTTTGAGTAACTTGTGTTACCCATTTTCACTGTGCCGAAATCACCTGCTACATATCTGCAAAAAAGATCTCTTACCGGTGTGGCATGGTGAGATGCCGCTGTGTCAACCACCCATTCCGACTCTGGACCTGACAGGTGCATGCATTCCTCTTACTCATTTATAAAGAGGACAACATTATCATTATTTTATACCATGGCGGCTGTGTTGTCGTCATTCTTCTGGCCACTGGTTTCACCTTTGCCCTTCCTTGGATTTGGGCAATCTCTTTTGAAGTGACCTGGTTGATCACAGTTGTAGCAATTTCTGGCTCTTGATTTGGATCGGTTCTTTGACTTCCCACGAGCTCCGGATCTACCATAGTTGTTCGAACTCCTTTGATAACTCCTGCCTCTACCTTCTGTGATGAGAGCCTGTCCTTGATTTTCAGGCTTCTTTCTCATCTTCTCATTGAGTAGAAGAGCCGATGTGACATCTTTCAACTCAATAGTAGTCTTACCGTGCAGGATGGTTGTTGCCAAATTATCGTACGAAGATGGCAACGAGTTCAATAGCAAGATGGCTTTATCTTCTTCCTCGATTTTCACTCCGAGGTTGGCAAGCTGTGTGATTAGTCCGTTAAACACATTTAAATGTGACAAAAAATTCGTACCTTCACTCATGTGTAGGGCGTATAACTGCTTCTTCAGGTACAATTTATTTGTCAGCGTTTTGGACATGTATAGGCTTTCCAACCTTGTCCAAATTCCACGTGCAGTGTCTTCATCAATGATGTTATTTACCACATCATCTGATAAGTGCAACCTGATTGCACTAGCAGCTCTTTCATCCAAGTCAGCCCAATCCTCAGCTTTCATGGTATCAGGCTTTTTGGAATCAACATCTAGAACCTTGTGTAATCCTTGTTGGATGAGCAGATCTCTCATCCTTCTTTGCCATGTTGAGAAACCGTTATCTCCGTTGAATTTTGCTACCTCGTACTTTACTCCGGACATTTTTATTTTTCACCAAGTATAGTACTACCGACAGTGAATAGTATTTCAGTGAACGAGCAGAACCTATGCTCTGATACCAGTTGTTGGGAATAAACCCCCTACCAAAATAATATTCACGGTAATAAAAGGGGAATAATAATGTAGCACCGAAATACGGTAATTAACAAGAATAAAAGAGTAACAATGACACCAATATTTTTACGTGGAAAACCCTTCTGAATAAGGGAAAAACCACGACCCCGAGAGGAGCAACTGATATCACTATAGTAAGGAATTTACACTTTATAGGCCCGAGTAAAATACTACAAAGACCACTACAATACTCAAAAGAAATAACCCTCTTTTGATATTTCACCTCACTACAATATTGCTCACACTCTCTATTTTCTTCACAGACTATTTTCTTATATCGTGTCTGTGAAACCTCACTCTTTCTTTCTAGCTCTCAGATATATTTTCCTCTGAGATTGTGATGAAAGAATGAGAGCCGAAGCTCTCATTTTATAGGCAAAATATGCCTACCAACCTTGACCTTTCAACTTCTACAGCCTGTCATTTTTGACAGAAAAATGAGAAACGTGGGCTGTCTGCTTCTGCCAACTTTGAAAATGAAGAAGAAAGGAAGAAAACAACTTCCTTAGAACGTGGGCTGGACCCCACATATAGATGTGCTGCATTAGCATACTTAAGACCAAAATTATATAATATACTAGTAAATTTAAAGAGTTCGTTGAATATGAGTCGATTTTCCCATGTGCGACGCAAGTTATACTTGCAAAGTTGAAAATGATATAAATTCTGTACTGGAGTTCATTGATCCCGTGTGTAATTGAGGTAAAAAACCAGCCAATAACATCGCTAGACAATTCCTCCTTGGTGTTGTTAAAAAGATTAGTTATCGAAAAGTTTCAGTCGGTTGTACCTCAATATAAAAGAATCAAAGCAACCAAGTCAATCAAATAAATGCGATAATGCAACAAAAGGCTAAACTGATATAAAGCAAATATTAACATATACATAATTCTTATTGATCAGCTTTGCCAATGTAACAGATGCAAGTATAACATCTTCTGATCTCGAGCACCGTACGTAACATCAGCATATGAAATTATCAAGCAAAATATTTTACAGGTATATTGCTAGAAAATGGTCCTTCTTAAGTGGGATATAAGTGTGTGCACAATAGCTGAAATTTACTAACTTGTTTACTATTGAACCTGGGATTAAACCTGCTTCAGCCTCCAACCTTTAGATAAGACACATACAACTAAAATGACATATCGAGTAACAAGTAATAATGCACCAGATAACTCAACTAGGTAGAACTGAACTGAAGGCAGCTTAAACATATCATCTTCAAGCTCAGCAAGCAAGCGTGTTTGTACACTTGGTTGAGCAATGCTAGGCCCTGCAATATCATAAACCCATACTTCCCCACGGTAACTCACGGAATAAAATTGGCCCTTACAAAAAATCATATTGCAGACTCCACCATCAGTAACAACATCAATCTCCGTCCAATTAAGATCTCTGGGTCGCCAAAAAGCCAAACAAGAACCTCCTGCATAATAGTGCACCAACAACGCATAATCTGATGTAAGAGATGGATTTGCAGATAAGATAGCTTTGTCTATGCAGTGCCAACGTTTCCCTTCACGTTGTCTTTCGAGATAATCGAAACCATGAAAAGACAGTAAGTCTTTTCGGGAGGGAAGCTGTGTTTTGATTCGAGAGAAAGGATGCAACAAGTTCATCTCCCCCGTATTATTTGCCACGGTGCAAAGCCATCCCTCGGATGGTAAACACTCTTGTCCTCTAGCTTCCGGGAGATATATGAGTGAAAGTTTCTTCTTGGAAAGAGAGTAAAATTCTCGATAATCGTCATCTTTGGCACCCAACAAAAGCAATGGGACTTGGGGCGAAAGCACATCAAAATTAAGCTTTGGGGCAGCAGTTCGCCATGAGGTACAAACGGCACCAAAAGCAATGAAATCTTCAATCACTTTAACACGCTTTGCAATCTCAGTAATCAGATCGATGGGCAACTCTGCCCAGTTCGCCATAGTTTGAGGATGTGAGGCTTCTCTATTTCTAGGGCAAGGAGAAAGAGCAAAACAAAAGAATTATATAGGCGAGCAAGCAACTTCCTATATTGACATGGATTTGGAATACCAATGACAAACCCAAATTTTTTCTCATTTAGGAACTAGGATTTGGACTCGGCGTGCAAGTAAAATCCTATATTTGAACAAAATCACACAGACCAACTTTTTGTGCATTTTCTTAAAATCGCATCAATAATCCTCCACTCTTCTTTACATGGGCGGGTTATATCCTGGGAAAGAAGAGATAAAACAAATATATATTATAAAGTAAAACTTACCAATCCAGCTTCGTATCATCGCCCGTTCGTCGCCGTCGATTATTCCGGTGAAGCTTCCCAATCTTCGGCAACTAGAACCGCCGATGATAACCAACAACAGCTTCAATTTTTATACTTAGGTTTGTTGATTATTTTGATTGAAATATGTTAATACATGTTTGTTGAGGATTTGGTATTTGAAGGTAAGAATATTTGGGGACTTTAGAATTATCACATGACTCATTAATTATTCAACCTCAAAACATTGTGCGAATTTTCTAAATCAAAGAAGCATTGTCTGTCTGAGTTTCTAAATCATCACCAGTTACAGAGATGGATGCTCATTGTGGTGGAGTTTAAATTTCAGCTTATAATGCTGGAGTTTAACTTATATAAGTTTGAATTCCAACAAATTGTACTGGAGTTTTAAATTGCATAAAATTTGAACTCCAGTATATTATGTTGTAAATTCTCGGGATTCTATATTTTCTTCCTGCATTTAATAACCTGTTTGGCCAAGGTGTTAATGTATTTTAATATTAAAATTATAATATTAAAGTACATTTTGCTATGATGGTAAGCAACCTCCACTTCCAATCAAGAGGTTGTGAGTTCGACTCTCCCCAAGAACAAGGTGGAAGTTCTTAGAGGAAAGTATGTCGGGGGTCTATTTGGAAACAGCCTCTCTATCCCAGGGTAGGGGTAAGGTCTGCGTATACATTACGCTCCCCAAACCCCACTAAGTGGGATTATATTGGTTTGTTGTTGTTGTTGTTGTTTTGTATTTCTTGTGAGAAAGTGATTATAAATTTTCTTCCTGCATTTAATAACATGTTTGGCCAAGCTTCTAAAATCAAGTATTTTTTTTAAAGTGTACTTTAAAAAAACAGTTTGTGTTTGACTAATCAATTTGAGAAGTATTTTTGAACAACAATTAATTTTTGGCCAAACTTTAAAAAACCTGCTTCCAAGCACTTTTCAAAAAGTGCATTAAAGGAGAAACTACTTTTTCTGTTTCTCAAAATTATTGCTTTTACTCAAAAGCACTTTTCCCCCCTAGAAGCTTGGCCAAACACCACAAGTTTTTTAAAAAAAGTGCTTTTGACCTTAGAAAAACTTGGCCAAATAGACTGTAGCAGTGATTACTGTTAATTACATTCGAATTCACAGCTATCTTTCAATTACCAATCCGAAAAGTGGCAAACTTGTGCAATGTTTACTTGAGTCTATGAATCGTGGCGCAAAGGTCTAACATGAGTTGCGAAGGCTCACATAATTATCATTCAAATTGAAAAATATATGTAATACCCCAGACTTTAGACAGAGTCACATATCGGCAAAACACAAGAGGGATTCTAGGTATATAAGTTAACAAGCACTAGACCCTAGTGATGCGTTTTAAACCCGTAAGGGCCTTGGCCCATAACGGACAATATCACTAGTGGGCTGGTCTATTAGAGATGGTATCAGAGTCACTCTTGTGTCAGTCATACCGATGGTGGGTCAAAGTTCAACTGAGTTTAGGAAATCCAGATTAGACGAGGGTAACACCCCAGACTTTAGACAGAGTCTCACATCGGCAAAACACAAAAGAGATTCTAGGTATATAAGTTAACAAGCACTAGACCCTAGTGACGCGTTTTAAACCCGTGAGGGCCAGGCCCATAGCGGACAATATCACTAGCGGGCTGGGGTGTTACAGATGGTATTAGATCCACTCTTCTGTCAGCCATGCCGATGGTGGGTCAGAGTTCAACTAAGTTTAGGAAATCCCGATTAGACGGGGGTAACACCCCATACTTTAGACATAGTCTCATATCGGCAAAATACAAGAGAGATTCTAGGTATATAAATTAAAAAGCACTAGACCTTAGTGACGCGTTTTAAATCCGTGAGGGCCTAGGTGTCACGACCTAAATTGATGGTCGCGACGGGCACTTGGTACCGTACTCAACTACGTACCAACATAACGTATCCTTTAATGTCATACTATCATAGATAACTGAGCCGGAAGACTGTCGTGATATAAGTAGAATACATCATGTGATACCAACTTATACATAAGATATATGGGCCTATAAGACCAAAATAACCACTCGTATACTGAACATAGGCCGACAAGGCCATACAATCTTTTACGTACATGACATTTGTCTACAAGCCTCTAAGAATATATAATTTTTATAAAGGTCGGGACAGAGTCCCGCCATATCAAACAATACACGCCAAAATCATACTAACCAAACAAGTAACTCCGAAGCAAATAGAGCGCACCAAAATCTTCCGTTGAGTTGATAGCCTACTTAGAAGGCTCTCGACCTATCTATCGGGACCTGCGGGCATGAAACGCAGCGTCCCCAGGCAAAAGGGACGTCAGTCAAATAATATACCGAGTATGTAAGGAATGAAAATCAGTAAATAATAGACATGAGAGAAACATGGAGTAAAAGACTCGACATGTATGTATGCATAGCTCTGTGAATCATTTTATTTTTAATGTCATGCATATGCATATAGATGTTATGTCATGCATAGGTACATGCGTTCATAATATCATCAAGCCTCTGAGGGCATCCCGTCATATCATTTCAGCCAGTATGGGAAAATCATCAACGTATACCAGCTGATCAGGTGGTGGTGCGTATATAACGCCGTAACCTTTTCCCATATCCCATATAAATATAATATACATAGATACGTGTATATAACGCCATCTGTTCATGGGTCAATATACATGTATAAATGCATGAAATGCATAAGAAATACGTTAATAAAATTTTCTCAGAATACCGTAAAAATCAATATGCCTTTCGGATAAACTTTATCAAATACGTATTTTTCTGAGACCCATGAACAGAAGATATAATAATAATTCACATGGGGAATCAAGAATATAGACACTTTTAGTATTTCTATGAATAGAGTCATGTATGAAAGTTGCATATTTTGCTCATCTCATTTGTATTATTTGGATCATGCCAAAAAGAAGGAAGGGGTAGCCTTAACATACCTGAGTCGATTCTCTTGATAATCCCTCTAACACATGTCAATTGCGACAACACGTAACAACGTATCGAAGTAGGGAAAATCCGTATGATATTCTTGAGAAAGACTGTACCTTGTCCTCTTAGAATTGCAAATACCGTTGCTATTACGCATCTCCATTTTGTTGTGAATCTCGTTGCTAACACATGTCTAGGACATTTTGATTTAACCATTTCCATTTTCTTGTGAATCTCATTTCTAACACATTTTGTGTGAATCCCGTTGTTGCATGTCTTGGAGATTTTGATGTAACCATTTCCACTTTGTTGTGAATCTCATTTCTAACACATTTTCTGTGAATTAAAGAGGTTTTAGTCTTGGTGGTGTGGGACCCACCTTGTAAGACTTGGTGTCACATATCCCTTTTAATTGTGCCATCTTTCTTTATGAGTTAAGACTCATTATCAAAGCTTCTTGGGGCTGCTATGTTAGAGACCTTTAAGTTTTATCCACAAGTCCTTAATTATCTTGTTAATCTTCCACCAAAATCCATAATTAATCAAATATCCACATAATTAAGAATTATCTCAAATTACTTAAAATACTACTCACTTTTAACACACTTTATGCCTCTTACTATCATTGTCATGTGGTACCTTGTATGTCACTAGTCCATAAATACGGGTTATTATAGCGCGGGCTGTATTTTATCTCAAATTGACAAACTTCGACGAAATTCACTCTCTTCGATTCGCTTACCCTCTCACCTTCAAGAATTTACTTATCACTTGTTTGAAGTAGCGTAATACTTATAATCTCAAAATAATCCCATTTTCAAGCTTACATCGATTAATCTTATGACGAAACTTTAATATACAAAACTGCGAGATGTAACATCTCATTTCCGAACTTTCATCAATTTACTTATGGTGTACTTTCATATATGAAAATATGAGGTGTAACACCATTCCCCCTTTTGGAACATTCGTCCTCGAATGTTGACTGATGCACTTATCATTATCATAACCTACAGCACTTGCAGATACTTTAGTACTTTCTTGTCCCTCTAAGGTAATTGTTCTGTGAATAAATCTTAAGTCCAGGGTATCACCTGTAGGCCTCTTTCTCACCCCATGGCGTGTGGTCGGAATTCTTCTAATCTCGTAGCTATTGCTACCTTTTATCATGTAGTATGTACGTCTTTGTCCTTGTATGTGTGCCTATGCGATTCTCCTCTCCTCTTTCCTCCAGCTTTTACCCAATCTCTATGCTTCACTTTGTAAACATATACAAAGCTTGATAAACTGTCCCTCTGGGCATCTATGGGTATATTGAATTCTTCGTTCAGTACTTTGTTGTACTCACGAAATTGCTATACCTTATTTCGTTTGTCCATCCGTATAACTTTATTGCACCTAGGTAGGTCATATTATACCATAACTCTTACCTCAATTTATCCTTACTGAGGTCTGCTACCAAACTCCCAGTTACTTTCGTTGCTTATCCCATATGTATAAATCCAAGTAATTTAATGCTCCCTCATTACTGTTCATCTTAAGAATGATGGCTTAATCTCATCTCATATTTTTTGACTTTTGTCCATCCATTTTTGATTTGCCTAAATATTGATCTACAGTTTACCACTGTTAACTTGGAACTTCTTACGTAATTACTAGGGCTCACGTGGCATTGAGAAACATTTAAAGATTTTCTTGACCCACTTGGGGGCGATACTATACTTTCGTAACCGTATTTCATAGCATCCCAATGTGATTCACTTTATGTGGGTAAATTAATCCCATACAATTCATGAAATCCTCTTCAAGTCATTACTCAATCAAAGGCCCAAACGTCATTCTTTATCTATCATAATCACACCATCATTCTACTACCAGAGCATCATTCCATCTCTTCTAAATGCTACTAGTCTTAGACTCCTTTGAGTTCATTCAGGCTATACTGAGCTTTCTATAACTTAGAGAAACCATCAGCTTTTCTTGTTTTCATGGGCTTATTCCCGAGAACTTATCCATTCTCGTCACCTTCTCACTCGCCTTTTCTTGTCCATACTCCTATCTTCCTAAAACCTTGTCGCTCTATCATACTTTAGCTTGCGACCTACATATATCTATTTATACTACTTGCAACCTCCCTTCAACTTGCTTGCATCATAGATTTCCTTGTGTTATTCTGGAACATCAAGCGAGACATCACATCGTCTCTAACTCATCTTTACTCTCTTAACTAGACCTCTCGATACGCAGAAACCATAGGCTGGAAGATATGCCACTGACGATGCCACTATCATTCCTGGACATTGAATCCCCGCGATTTCTAGCCTTCTATCAAGTATGGACTATTCACAACCTTTTACATTTGAGTATCTTGTACGTTATTCACCTTTACCTTACTAACTTTAAAGTCTTGCATAATATCTTCTATCTCTTTCATGACCTCCCTTTCACCTAGGTATAATTCACATCCACAACTTGAACTTCTATTATAATACTTGCACTTCTTTACATGATTCGGTGAGAGCTTCATACTGACTTCTTATGAGGCTGGTGCTCTTCTAACTGGATTTATCATTGAGCCATTATAGAATATGATTGTTGTACTATCTCTCTTGTACCTCTGATATTAAGAGTAATTCTGGGTCTAATAATCAAACTCATAATTTACTTCGTTGATGTAACTCTTTAGTTTCCTCTTCCTTCTGATTAGCCTTTATGTAGGCGTAAGCCATCTTCCGATCTGCAGCTCATGGTATTACTTTAGCCCTTCATGGACGCTATGGAATATTTAGGATACAATCTTCTAACAATTCAATCCTTTGTCTATGACCTGATTCTTTCTTTTAACTTATACCGAAGTCTTCTACAACTGTATGATTGTCAACATACATGATGCATGGCTAATACTCCAAAATCTTAAGTGCGTTCATAACGTAACTAACTCTAGATCATTTATCGAATAATTTCTTTTATTCCTTCTCAAATTTCCTTAAATGAGAGCAATTGCCTTTCCTGGTCGTTCTGCCATTCGTTGCATGAGTACTTGGCTTATCTTAATGCCCACACATGCCGGAGTTTTTTTTCTTTTGTGCAAATCATATGACTTCGACCATTACTTTTGGTTTCACTTCCCGCTCATTAGCCACGATAGGTGCCAGACCACTTTCTTATGGAGTGCATACAATGTTGTTATGAGACTGTTGTTATAAGACCATTTCCTCTTTAGGTCACTATGCTTAGGTTGAAGCCTTCTTTCTTATTTTCTTAGTTAATCTTTCATTGTAGTACTTAGGGAGGACCCTCTGACTCCTGTTTCCTGATAGAAATTTTTATGTTCGTGCTCACTTGTAATTATCCGTAGTTACTTACCTCCACACTTATCTGCTCGTATGGTTGCTTCTGAACTGAAGTTCTGATTGTCTTCCCAGTGGCACTCTCTTTTATTTCCATAACATTCATACGATACCTTTAACTACCCTAACTCCTATCTGAATATTTCTCAAGTATTACAATGACATTACTGCGAGGCTGAATTCACTATATTGGATTTTACCATGTTTATCTTTCACGATCTGTTGATTCATCTGTAACCTCCTGTTTAGCCATAACTAGGCTCTTCCTAAATTAACTACCAACTACTCGTTGGCCTATTCGCATATCAATGTTCCACGTAATCTTTCTTGGTTTATTTCCTTTGTCATAACTTACCTTTCGCACTGGCTCCTTATTTATCAATAACATCCCAGGCAGGAACCCTTACTTCCTTTCCTTGACGTCGTGTTTGTGTAATGTTCTAGAATCATAGCATATCTGTAGGATTTGAATAAGTGCAATTTCATCCCTTTCTTATTTTTGTCGCATTATTCCTTTACCATTCCATAGTTACTAGAACCATTTAATGCTGACTTAATATCACGTCACTCCATATTCCCCCCTTTAGGGGAGTACTAAGAGTTAGGGATATGACAATCTACCTATAGATATTCTACCTCTTCATTTTTGGCATTCTTTCATATCATCGATGACCCTTACTCTCCTTGTGGTAATCCTTCTAAACTAAGGATAACGAAATTCCTTACTCGCGAGGTGACAATTACTATAACTGGCACATACAGTCTCTTAAGCTTAACTTTGCTCACATTGCTTACTTTAGGGAAGCGTCTTCCTGAATGACCATTCTCTGAATTTCTCATGAATCTTCTTCTGTTGTTCATTATATTATTGCCGGTACGAAATCTGAAATTTTCATGATGTCGACCATTATCAAATCACTAAATCCCTAATTCATGTTTAGTTTATCTTGTTCACCAGCCCATACTGATCTTTATTATTCTAGGGTCTAGCTTTTCCTATTGGTAATCACGTTAGAGTTGCGAACTTATTTCTCAAAATGAGGACATGACTGTATGGCATATACTCTTTTGTTGTCTTAAGGCTGTCACGACCCTAAACCCGGACCCGGTTATGATGGCGCTTCTCGTGAAGACAAAGCCAGCCAATTAAACCCAATTCAATTTTTAAAACAGTTAAACAACATAAAAGTGGTCTAAAACATGATTTAATGATACTAAGTAGCAAATAACTGCGGAAGTACAACCCGACACAGACCTAACCGGGGTGTCACAAGTCACGAGCATCTAACAACACTAAGTCCTCAAATGTAACTACAAAGTTTAAATACTGAACTAAGGACATAAAGGAAAGAGATATGGAGGAGCTCCAGGCTGCGAACGCCAACAACTACCTAAAGACTCCTTGAAGATCCACCTGAAGCTGGAATGAATCAGCGCCCGGGAGCGGGACCAGCTACGCATGAATCTGCACACAGGGTGGAAGGAGTAAAGTGAGTACTCCAACTCAGTGAGTAACAAATGTAAATAACGACTGAAAGTAAGAAAACGCATAAGGCACAAGGCATTCTATAATGAAGCAGTAAAATCATTTAAAAAACAGTAAACCGGTGAAAAGTCAAGTAAAATCCTCTTTCATCAAGTAAACAAGTAATTGACAGGTAGTTAAGGTAAAGTAAACAAATGAAAGTTGCCCCTCGGGCACAATATCAACAAATCCGCCCCTCGGGCAACATCTCAGAACAATACCAGCCCCTCGGGCTCAATATCACATCACAATGGGTACCTGCGCTCACTGGGGGGGGGGTGCAGACTCCTGGAGGGGCCCCTTATGGCCCAAGTGCAATATCAAGTCATCTCGTGGCATCATCACTAGGCTCTCGACCTCATATCAATCAAGCCACCTCGTGGCATACATATCTCAGGCCCTCAACCTCATAATTAGTATCAAATGTTTTCTCACAACATAGGCCTTCGGCCGTACTCAGTCAAAAATCCTCACAAGCCACTCGGGCAATAGTAAAACATGCTTCTTAGCCCAAAATATCATTTAAAAGATCATATAAGTGTTAAAACAGAGTAAACCTAGCTTAGTACAAAAAATAATGAAATATAATATGACTGAGTTCAAGTATAAAGTCAAAACAGTGAAGAAATACTAATAAAAATCCCCGAAGGATTCAAATAGTTGGCACAAGGCCCAAATATGGTATTCAACCCAAATAATGATGATAGCAAATAGATTTCAGTCAAATACGTAGTAAAATCATCAATCGGGACGGATCAAGTCATAATCTCCAATAGTACACGACCCCACACTTGTCATCAAGCGTGTGTCTCACCTCAATATAGCACTACGATGTGCAATCCGGGGTTTCAAACCCTCTGCCTTACTTCACACAACCCAAATATGGTATATCTACTTGCATTCTAGCTCAGCCAGATAAGGAAAAAGGCCAACAAAAATTTAGATTTCTTAGTTACATTCTTTTCGTTCATATTGATTTTATTTCTTTCAATGTACAAACTTATGTAAGTTCAATGGTTATTAAACTTACGTAAGTTCAATAATTATTTAATGCTTTTCAGTTATTACTGTGATATATTTGATTGAACATAGCTTAACTTACATTACATTTTTGTTTTTCCACTGTTTGTGGGACAACATTGTCGGAAATATTCAAGAAAACATGATCCTGGATAGGATGAAAAAGCTTGTAGAGACGTTATATTTGTGAACTGAATACCAAGGAGGAATATCAAGTTAAAGACATAATATTTGAGAACTGAATATCATAGGCCTAAATCATTCGGAGAAAAATAAAGATAGAATTGATTAAAAACTTAGTAGGCGTTTGGATATAAAAATTGTAATTTTTGAAGAAAAAAATAAGATAGTATTTCGAGTTAAGTTGAAAAATAATATTTGAAATTTAAAATTGTGTTTGTACATGTATTTTACTTAAAAAAATATCACAATTTTATGAGTCGGGAAATTTTTTTTTTCAAAAATCTCCAAGTACTTGCAAATTTTATGGAACACATTTTTGAAAAAAAATTTCGAAAAAAAGAAGAAAAAAAAATCTATGGACAAACATCATCCATTACTAGTACAGTTGAGTTCTCCAGGTCGCCAAAAAGCCAAATCAACAAATCCATTACCTGGATTATAGGGTACAAGTACAACTAGTACATATAATCAATGAACCTGTTGCATATCAATTAATATTATAAGGTTTTAATTAAGCATACAAATTAATATTATCAGTAGTAGAAAATAAAGAAGTTGAGGAAAATCAAATAGGACTCGGGCAGGGGCGGAGGTAGTGTGGTAGCTATGGGTTCGGTCTAACCCAATAGCTTTTGTTTAAACTTTGTATTTGTATTGAAAAAATTATTAAATATATAAAAATATTTAATTGCGAACCCAACAACTAAAACGAGTTAGGGTTCGATGATGAGATTAGAACTCATAACCTTAAAATCATGGCTCCGCCTCTGGACTCGGGCATCAACTTCCCTAGTCGCTAGGAGTCCTAATTTGCATGGGATTGTTACTGAAAGTAGAAACTTGATCGAACACAATTAACTTTTCAAATCCAGCTCAAAAAGGGAAAAAAAGAACATAGCATATCATGTTAACCCTTTACTCTCAGAAGTTAAGCAGGAGCAAAAGAAGAGCATAAAACTATTCGGAAAACCGATTATTGTTACATTACAAGAAGAACAAGATGCAAACCTAATACTACAAGAAGCAGCAGCTAGCATTAATACAAAGAGATTTGCCTCCACCAATTTTTCTGTTATTCTTTTATGTATGACCAAAATTAGATTTTTAAAAACCGTACCAATCATGTCGGTTTTTCTTCGGTATCGGTACGGTTCAGTTAATTTTCGGTATTTTTTAAAATGTCACGTAAAAGTCACTAGTAAAAGCGGAATGCAACAACATACATACTTTTATAATATTGAGCAAAACTCTCTAGACATTTTTACTATTTAAAGGGTAATGAATTCAGAAAACATGAAAGATGGCCAGAGTATAGACCATCAATTATTCTACAACAACGTAAAATAAATCAAGCAAATACAAAAAATATAAATCACACTAGTGGAAAGATATTAAGTAAGTTGAGACTCAAGAATAAGTTTTATAAAAGATTGAATATTCAAAATATAAATTTTAATCATACGAAAGAAAAAATATTCAATATATTGTAGTTTGCTACTCATAATCGCTAGAATACCTTGTGTCTTGTTAGTGAATATGCTGAAAATAATTTAGTTTTAATAGTAGCATAATATGTTTGAGAATTAGGATTTTGAGTTTAATTACTTGTTGGCTTGTAACCATTTTCATAATTTCAAGGCCCAAAAATATTTTAAAATTTTATTATTTTTAAACTTAATATATAAATATATTTTTTCTTGTAAATTTATTCGGTATAGTTCGGTATTTTTTCGGTTTATTTTCATAAAATAAAAAACCTACCCTAATTATCGGTATTGTTATAGATTTATATAAAAACCTAAGGTTTTATTAAAAACCTAAAAATCGGTTCGGTACGGTACACCATCCATGAACAAACATCATCCATCAGTCAGGATAACAAAGAGTATAAATAGATTATACGATAATTATATACGATTATACATATATTATATATTTGATGACTATTTTAAGTTTAAACTCTTGGATAGATGACTATTTAAGTTAATTTTTCATTAAAAAAATATGTTTAACTCAACTTGTCCAAGTCTGGATATTTGTTTCTTTTTTGGTGTGTATTTCAGTACGTCTTCTAAAGATGGATTGTGATGCAAAATTCTCAATTCAATCACTTGTACTACTAATATTATGAAGAATCTTAAGATTCGTCATCGTCAATTATTAGCTAATAGTTCAAAAATTCAAATTGCTATCCTATTAATAACGTTTGACTCAAAAGAGAAAAGGAGATCGTACTTATAGACTTTATACTTTTAACAATTTGACTTAATGAAAACTGAATTTGTTCCATTTTCAACATTACCACAGAGTGAACCAGCATTGAATATGATGCACGTAACGATGTTCCTAATGAAGAATCATAGATGGGTTTTTGCATATGAGTATTATTAAGCAAAGGGAAAGGGGCCAAATTTGTCTCTGTACTATGCGAAAAGGATCAATCTTACCCTCCGTTATACTATCAGTACGAAAATAACCTTAACGTTAATTAAATGGCGCAAATATACTCCTCCTCCGTCAAAAATGCCCAAGGTGGACACTACATCCCGCGTGGCACTAACAATTTACTTAGGTGGACATCATGTGATAAGGTGGCATGTCACGTGATGTCCACCTCAGTAAATTCTTAGTGCCACGCGAGATGTAGTATCCACCTTGGACATTTTTGATGGAGGAAGGGTATATTTGCATCACTTAGGTAACGTTAGTTGTATTTTTGTACTAATAGTATAACGAAGGATAAGATTGACTTTTTTCGCATAGTAGAGGAACAAATCTGGTCTTTTTTTGCCAGCTTTGAGTGGATCAGTCCAAATTGCAGCATCAGACTCAAACAAAACTTTTTGGTTAAAATAGCTCAGACTAGCCAGTTTTCGGATTAGTCATTGAAAAATAGTCAACGTTTGCAAAGTCATTGAAAAATAGCCACTATTTTGAATTCAGAAAAATAACTTTTTGAATCCAGCTCAATAATATATTTTTTAATAATCGTGGTGTCGAGCCGGCTTGTGCGCACCTCGACTAATTTCACATGGTACATATATCCACTAAGGCTTGGATAAATAAAAATAATTTACCTAGTATTTTTGCCTCCATTGAAATTTGAACCTGAGACCTCATAGGTCTCGACTCATATTATTGACTAGTAGACCACACCCTACACGCTAGTAATACTTTATATGACATGGCACCCATAAAAAATAGGGGGTGGGGGTGGGGGTGGGGTTTAATTATGACCACACACCATTCAAAAGGGAGATACTGTTGATCTCTAGTACTTTAGAATTTATTCTCAACTCTGTTTTGCAATATCATTAAGAACGAGGATAGATAATACATGTTTAAATCGAATCAAAGGAAATCCACGAAAAAGGATATCTGAGTTCAGGGACGGCTCAAGGAGTGAGACTAGTAAAAACATTTACTTTAGGAGACCCCTAAAAAATTTTAATAATGAAATATTTTAAAACTTTGAATTAAACTATTCAAATAATCATATTAGTAAATAAAGTTATTCACAACAAGATCCAGAATAATGTATTGCAAACATATGACTAACATTATATTACCTTGAATTAACCTTACCGGAGTAAATAATAAATATATAATAACAATAATATTTGAAGTTAAAAACTCTGTCTTATAAGAATACTACAAATTGCAAAAAAAGAAAACTAATTTTATTGCATGTATTTATATCTATATATAAATTCTATTTAAAAGTTTAAGACCTCAATTAAAATTAAGCTTTAGATCACTAACTTTTTAGACGCATTTGTCTAGGTTAGAAGTCCAAAATCGAATTAAAAATATTTCCCCAAAGACACTCTAAATCAACTCGACACAACACCAAAATTCAAGTTATGGGTTAAAATTATACAAATCAATTATGTATACGCAAATTTATGCAAGACAAATCTAGATTCTATACAAAATAGCCAAACAATTGCAAGAAACTCACATTAAATTTTCTACGTAAAATAGCATAACACAAATAATAATAATAATAACAATAATAATAATAATAATATCAGGGAGCATTCGAGAAAGTATATCACTAACCAAAAATTCTTGCAGCATGTTTTACATAGGTTGTCGTGCACGGTTGGGATTGGGTGTGACTTACACTTTAAAATACTCTGTAACTGAAACCTACTCTCACAGTCGGAATATCGCATTTATATTATCAAGTGCATGAGCATCCTAAGCATTTGATTTTTTTTCCTCTAAGTGAGATCATAGTAGTCATGAGTTGTTTTCCCCTTATAAAACTGGCGATGGCGAACGTCGAAGTTATGACGGCAAGGAAACTAGTAAAAGTAGGAATTTCTGGAGAGCGACGAGATCGCCGACGCACTCTTCGCGATTTTCACATATGCCACATATTTCCTTCCATTCTTAATGGGTGTTATCATAATGGTTTCTGAGCCCGTCCACTGTCTTGAAGTTTCTGCATTCACAGTGCAAGCACTTTGGGTTCTCCTTTGTAGGGGGATCCAACAACAATTTAACTTTCTCTTTGTCCTTAAGTTCATCGTAGTCGACATGTCCCATGAATGCATTAATGAGAGCAAGCAGTGATGACCGAGAAGAGAGCAATGATGAGGGAGAAGAGAATAGTGGAACTTATTTAACAATGAGGGAGAAGAGAGAGAAGTAGAAAAATATATACCAGTACAACTGATTTTGTAACGGATTCTCCCTCCAAAAATTTTGTGTGCGGGGTGGGGGGAAATACCAAGAAAGTATTATTTTTGTTTTTAATCTTATCCTTTTGGGTTCCGTTCGGGAAAAGTTAACTATCTACATCTCAAGTACATTTGTCCCAAAAAATAGAAAAATTAATGTAGCATTCATTTAATCAAAGGTGTTATATCTTGTCAAATATACTTGTAATCTTGTTCAACACCATTGTTTTAGCAATAATCCTTCCCGCATTAGTTAAAATCTATTTTACTGCATAATCGTCTTTCTTCTGTTTCAAATTGATTTTCTACAACTTATAATGTACTTACTGATACTTATTTCCGAATTCTTGGCACAAAAACTAATGCAATAAACATGCCTAAATATAGCCGAGAATGGCTCACCTTGTCTACAAATCTGACTACTTGCGAGCAATCCAAGATGGAAAAGCCTAATTGCACTTGTAAATAACTCACTAAAATCCAAGTGGGAAAGCAGAAGAAACAAATTATGATATTTATTCTAGACATTATTGCAAATAGAACAACTTAAATTTCTGAAGAGTATCAGCCAAGGAAATGACATCATTCAAAGAAGCTGCTATCACAAGCTAGTCTAAGTTCAAATGTCATCAAAATGGATTTCGAGCTAAATATTCGTATACATTTAATGAATTTCTTAATACAAATATAGGGTGTGGAAAAAATATCGAACTTAGGAAGTGAATCCATACTTGAAACAATAATATGCTCAAATCCATGAAAGAAGCAAACATATAGAGTTTCCCGATTTATCCTTTTTTTTTGTCCAAAAGAAACTACTTTATATTAATATTATGGTGGCATAGTACAAGGATCTAAGTTAAACGAGGAACAGGACAATAGTGGCCTTCTAGAGTAGAAGAACTACGGGAACGACCTCGTGGTGGGTCGTTACAAAAAGTGGGGAGGGTGGTGGAGCTAGAACTATATAATCTCCTGAGATGAGTTGTACAAAAAGAGGTGTCAGGTTGACGCAAGACATAGTCAGTAGTAGATATTATGTGTCTAACAAAAAACATTCCTAGCCGATCTTCTTCCAAAGTCGTTTGTACTGTAGATGGCGGAGTTGTGTAAGTAAGGAAGTCTTCAGAGCTGTCCATGGTGCAACCAAAATTGGCAAGTATATTAACCACCCTATTTTGCTCCCTGTACGTATGTAATATGATGGGATCATCCAGCTGTTGCAGAAGGTACGTGCAATCCATTAGTAGATTAGTAAATAAAGGATGAGAATTGTGTTGTAAGAGAGAAAGTACTGCCTGAGCGTCTATGTTAACTTCCAGTGGTTTAATTCCATGAAGAAAGGCTATTTTAAGTCCATGTATGAGTCCAAGAAGCTTAGTGTGGATAGTGGAAGAAGTGAAATATGAGCCCGTATAGCCAATGAACCATGAACCTTGTGAGTCTCTAATTACGCCGTCGAAACCCCCTTGATATGATTGTAACTTTGCAGCTTCGTCGCAGTTTAACTTATAAAAGTTTGTTGGGGGAGGGTGCCATTTAATGTGCATAGGAATTCGGGTAGGAGGTTGATTATGTGGTAAGGCAACATAATAGTATTCAACAGCCTTTTTAATGACATATGCCGATGTTAAAGGTGTTTTGTGAGATCGGAAAATGGAGGTATTTCTGTTAAGCCAGATATGCTAGAGACAGAAAGGTATAATGATAGAATTTGGGATGTGGAGAGTATTTTGCGTAGAAGTGTGGTTGATAAAGTGTTGTAACCAAAATATGGGTGAAGAGGATTGGTAATTAATGTTAAAGAGGTAGCTATGCATGAAAAATTTTGTCCAAAAACGGAGGGCATCTGTGCATTGGAAAAGCAAATGAGGAATAGTTTTAGGGCATGATGAACAAATGATGCAGTTGTCATGTGGAATGAGTCCAATGTGATTGTAGTAGGCATTGGTAGGCAATCTGTTGTGGCAATAGAGCCGTAGGAAGTGTTTTATCTTAGGGGGAAGAGGTAGTTTCCATAGCCATTTAAAAGAATATTCAGTAGATGGAGAGAGGAGTGAATGGTAAAGTGATTTGGTGGTGAATTTCCCGTGAGGTGTAAGGGACCAGATGAACGAATCATTGGGATGAGTAAAGGTGGGTATATATAGTGCGTAGATAAGTTCTCTGATGTTGTTAGGTAATTAAAAAGGTAATGTTGAGAAGTCCCAGTGGTGAGAAGAGAGATAGGTGCTGACTTTTGTAGAAAGATATTGTAGTGGGAGTGGGCCTGATATGAGGTTTCGTAGTGGCATATTTGCAGCGAGCCAGGAGTCTGTCCAAAAATTAGTACTCTTACTGTTACCTATTATCCATTTAAGCCCATTTTGACAGAGGAGCTAGCTCGTAGTTAAATTTATCCAAATAAAGGAAGTATGTGAAGGGGGCTTACGCCAGAGGGTAGATATTTGGATAGAAAAGTGTATGCCCAAAGGGATGAGGGATTTTGTAGAAGGCGCCAAGCTTGACTAGCGAAAAGTGGGGTATTTTTAAGTTGGATCGGCTGAATTCCCAAACCACCCTGAGTTTTATGGGTGGTGACTTTACTCAATTTTAGAAGGTGCATTTTTTTCTTGATAGTAGTGGTTCCCCAAAGGAAGTTCCGTTGGTAACGTTCTAACTGATTAACAACAGATTTAGGTAATTGTATATATTGCATGAGATGGTTAGCAGACTATTAAAGGTAGAGTTAATTAAAATGGTGCGACCCGCTGTTGTGAGAAATTTTGTTTTCCAGCCCGCCAGTCGAGATTTAAAATTGTCAATGAGGAATTGAAAGTGACGTTTGGAGGGGCGTGTTGTGAAGATGAGAAACCCTATATACTTCCCAAAAGTAGTGCCTTCACGCATATTGAAGGAAGTTAGGATAAAATTCTTATCACATCGCCTACAGTTTTTGGAAAAGAATATTTTTGATTTCTCAAAGTTGATTTTTTGACCCGAGGCAGTATTAAAATCATTGAGAATATCAATAATGGTATGACAACTCTTTGTAGATATTGTAGCGATAAGAATCATATCATCTACAAAAAATAAATGTGAGATGGCTGGGCCATTTCGAGCGATTTGAATTGGTTTCCAGAGTTGATAGTCAACGGCCATGTCAATTTTTCGAGTGAGTAGTTCCATGCATAATATAAATAAATAAATAAATAAGGAGAGAGAGGCTCACCTTGACTTATTCCTTTGGAGGGACTAAAAAAAGGCGTAGGAGTACCATTTATTAAAATAGAAATGGAGGACGTGGTAACACAAGACATAATAAGCTTTATGAGATTTATTTTTGGAGGGGGGGGGGGATTAGTGAAGTGCTTGACGAATAAAAGACCATTCTAGTCGGTCGAATGATTTTTCAAGGTCAAGTTTAATAGGCATATAGCCCGTCTTACCAGTTTTTCGTTTAAAGTGAGAGATGATTTCTTGGACAATAATCGCATTGTCCGCTGCTCGACGATTTTGTTGAAAGCTAGATTGTGTGGGGCTATAATATTAACTAGTAAAGGCTTAATAAGTTGAACTATAATTTTAGTAATTATTTTATAATAGTGGAGCATAAACCGATGGAGTGATAGTGGAGGCATGGCGTACCTTAAGAATAAGACAAAGATAAGTTTTATTAATGTCGACAGGTATTGTAAAGTCAGTAAAAATATTTTTGCAAAAAGATGATACTTTTGGATCGATATCAGCCCAGAAATGTTGGTAGAAGTAGGGGTGTAAGCCATCGGGACCCGGGGCTTTGAACGGTTTGAAAGACTTCATTGCAGATAGGATTTCGTTGTTAGTCAAAGGTTGAAGTAGTTCAGAATATTGATTAGGTGTAAGACAAGTATGATAGTTACTAGAAAGACGCAAGGAGGAGTGGGTCAAGTCAGTAGTGAAAAGACCGTCATAATAGTGAAAAATAGTAGAGCGAATTTGTTGAGCATCGAAATACCAGTTACCAGTACTATCTTTTAGGGCAGAGATGCAATTTCACCTATGACGTTGGAGGGTAGAAAGGTGGAAATTTTTTGCATTAGCATCACTTTCTTGTAACCAATGGATTCGGGATTAAGTTTCCAGAATTCTTCTTCTTGTTGTAGAATAGTATTATAATCTTGTAAGAGATTAGTTTCTAGGTTTTGTAGAAATCTACTAGTAGGGTAGTTTGGAGAGGATTGAATGTCGTCCGAACGGTCTAACAAGTGTTTTTTCCTATGCAAAATATTACCAAAAGTGGTTCTATTACATTCACTCACATCTTTAGTAAAAGAGTCAATATATTCTAATAAATTGGTCTGACGATGCCAGCTATGTCGAAGAATATGGATAAATTCAGGGTGAGAGGTCCAGATAGTTTCAAATCGAAAGGGTTTATTTGTTGGGGGGTTCGGGGAGTGGAAGTGAGAAGTAAGGGGTTATGGCCAGAATGTGTTCTAGGCAAGTGTCAAACAGATGCTTCCGAAAATAGAGTTATCCAATCATATGTAGCAAGTATTCTGTCAAGTCTTTCTAATATATAACAACTATAGTGACATATATTTGTCCAAATGTATTTGCTATCAGTAAATCCAAGAACAACTAAATGACAATAGTTTAAACAGTAAGCAAACCGATTTGAACAAGGATTACTAATTGGTTGGCCACCAAATTTTTCTGTAAAGCACAAAATTTCATTGAAATCTCCCCCCAACAAGCTAAGGACCTTTATATGTATCAGCTAAATACATTAGATTGCGCCACAATAATTAACGTGTGTGATAGTGTGGACTGGCATAAATTGCGAAAAAGCCACTTTTGAGGGTTGGGAAATACCTAGATCATGACATGTACCTCCTGTTCAGTCATAGCAAGGTTCTCTACAGCTAGTAAATTATCGTGCCAGAGTATCACAATACCACCCGCTTGGCCCGTAGCCGGTACTTCATAAAAGTTAGTGAAATAAAAATCATCACGTAACACAGTATGATCATGCATATGAGTTTCAAACAATACAACTAAAGTCGGGCCATGATAGTCTAGTAATGAACGAAAATTACGACGAAATTCATTGTTATGGGCTCCACGACAATTCAAAAGCATAAAGTTCATCTCTATTTGAGTTGGGGTGGTTTCCTCTGAAGTTTCAGGGAGAGCATGGCTTATCGCACCCGGAAGGAGAGCTAGTTACATGTTTTGCTGGCAAGTTTTCTCGTGCAGGAGAGTGAAAGATTGTAAAAAAAGAAGACAAAATTTAGGAATTTTCTATGTATATTCCATTGTGTAATCATCAGCCTATATATACAAGTTATCATATCTATAAAGAATAAAAGAATGTATACTTGTCTAAATCCTATATGTTGTGAGAATAACTAACTAACCACTATTATTCTTTACAATGCTTTTTCACATATCTCACACATGTGAGAATAATCTGATGGAAAAAACAGAAAAAGAAGAATCCTCTAATCTAGACGGTGAGGATTTGATCTATCATGTGCCATGTGATTTGCTGAGGGAGCTCCACGTGTGAATTCTAATTGTGTAAAAGAATCCTTCTCATTTCTAGATAACTCCGAAGACCTTTGCTTTGTCTGAAAACTAGTGTCTTCTTCTTCTTCTTCAATTGAACATTCCTTTCCCTTGTTTCTATGATCAATTGAGGGAAAAGTAGAGGCGGAATTAGAGGAATTAGAGGAATTAGAGAGTGAGGAGTTCTTCTTCTCAACGTCCCCCCTCAAGTTGGAGGGTAAAAATGTTACCCCAAACTTGCATAGAATGGAATTGTGGGAAGGTCCAGAAAGGGGTTTGGTGAACAGATCAACTAATTGAGAGGAGGATGGAACAAAGGAAAGAGAAATGAGACCGGAGAGGAACTGCTGCCGGACAAAGTGGCAGTCGAGTTCGACATGCTTGGTGTGTTCATGAAAGACGGGGTTTCGAGCAATATTGATGGCTGCTTTACTATCAGAGAAAACATGCACTGGAAAGGAAAGAGAGATGGAGAGATCATCAAGTAGATGAGTAACCAAAGTTAATTCTGCCACAACCTGGCGCATTGAACGGTACTCTGCCTTTGCATAGGAGAGGCTGATGGAGTCTTGCTTCTTAGACTTTCAAGAAATGGGAGAACCACTAAGTGAGATGAAGAAACCACTCACAGAGCGCCTAGTTTCAGGACAAGACCCCCAGTCTGTATCACAAAAAGCAACTAAATCAAGAGAAGGTTGAGAGTTCAAAATAATTCCCTGGCTTGGATTGAGATTGAGGTAACACAATACTCGGAGAGCTGCGTTGAAGTGATAAAGGCGAGGACTTTGCATAAATTGACTGAGCTTGAGAACAACAAATGACAAATCAGGTCGTGTGTGTGAGAGGTAATTCAATTTACCCACAAGATGTCGATACACCGTGGGATTTGGAAGAAGAGGCCCTGCATCAGAGTGAAGTTTTGAAGAAGGTTCCAATGGAGAAGACACACTGGAAGTTGTTGCAACCTCAAATTCTTGGAGCAGATCTAAGGTGAATTTCCTTTGACATACAATTATACCTTCTTTTTCTCGCAATATCTCCATGCCTAGAAAATAATGGAGGTATCCTAGGCCTTTCACCTTGAATTCTGTATGTAAAAATGACTTTAGTCCTGCAATTTTGACTGAATCATTCCCACTAATGAGAATGTCGTCCACATATACTACAACAATGGATGTCAAATTGCCTTGTCATTTAAAAAATAAGGAATAGTCATTCATGGAAGAAGAATAACCTTTGAAACTCAAAGCACCAGCAAGCCGAGCATACCATTGCCGAGAAGCTTGTTTAAGCCCATATAGAGATTTTTGGAGGAGGCACACATAGTTAGGACTAGGAGGAGATAGACCAGCTGGAAACCTCATATAGACTTCTTCTTGTAGGTCCCCATGTAGGAAATCACTGCTGACATCTAGTTGATAAATAGGCCAATTCTTTTTGGTAGCCACTGTTAGTAAACATCTGATGGTAGTCATTTTGACTATGGGTGAAAAGATTTCTGTGTAGTCAATACCCTCTCTTTGTATATCCCCCCTCATGACCAATCTAGCTTTTAATCTCTCTATAGTACCATCAGAACTGTGCTTTACTTTGTACACCTATTTACAGGGTAAAGCCTTTTTGCCTAGTGGTAATAGAACCATATCCCAAGTGTGATTCCTTTCCAAAGCTTCAATTTCAAAAAGCATAGCTTGTTTCCATCCAGGATGTGCAAAAACCTGTGAAAAACTAGTAGGTTCTGAGATAGCTAAGATGGATTGTATAAGGTGTTGATTGTGATGAGATAAGGCTGTAAATGAATAGACAGTAGGGTTACTAGGTTGAGTAAAACAAGAGGAGGTGAGGTCTGTTAGATACACATTGTTGCATATGTAGTCATTGAGGTGTGTGGGTAGTTTGGAGACCCTAAGGGATCTTCTAAGTGCTGGTGAAGGTAGGTGAGAGGGGGTAGAACTGGAAGGTGTGTGTATAGGAGATAGGGAAAGGGAGAGTGAAGAGGAGGAAGATGGACTGAGGTGAGAGGGAGAAGGAAAGGGTGAAGAAAGAGAATCAGAACCTGGTGCAACATATAGAATAGGTTTAGTGGGCAAGGGAGCAGGTAGAGAAATAGCAGTTTTGACTTATGCAGGGATATGATAGGGAAAAATGGGGGGTGGAGTTGAACTGATTGAGGCAAAGGGATATTCGTCTTCATAAAAGACCACATCTCTAGACACAAGAATCTTCCTGGTATCTAGGTCCAAAACTTTGTATCCTTTTTGTCCTAAAGGATATCCCAAGAACACACAAGCTTTTGCCCTAGGCTCAAACTTGTTTCTTCCACTAGACTATGTGGACACATAACAAAGACATCCAAAACTTTTAAGAAATCTGTAGGCAGGCAACTTATTGAATAGAATGTAGTAGGGTGTCTGTCCTTGTAAAACTTTAGAAGGCAACCTATTGATTAAGTATGTGGCAGTCAACAAACATTCACCCCAGTAGCAGATAGGAACCTATGATTGGAACAATAGAGCCCTAGCTATTTTCAATAGATGTCTGTGTTTCCTTTCAACGATGCCATTTTGTTGAGGGGTTCCCACACAACTTGTTTGATGAAGAATGCCTTGAGAAAGCAGAAAGGCTGCTTCTTGTGAACCCTTCCCTAATTCAAATGCATTATCAGTCCTTAATTCCTGCACTTTAACCCCAAATTGTCTTTCAACCATGATAAAAAAAATTTTAAAACTGCAAATGCATTCCCTTTTCTACTCAGCAGAAAGGTCCAGGTACCTCTGCTAAAGTCATCCACTATAGTTAAAATATATTTGAAATCATTGTAGGTAGGTACCTTGTAAGGTCCCCAGGTATCAACATGAATCAACTCAAATATTCTTTTGGATGTTATTTGACTTAAATGAGAAAAGAGTCTAGTTTGCCTAGATTTAGGACACACATCACAAAAACAATTAGAATTAGAAAAGATTGAAATAAAATTGAACTGTTTCATTGCATGGAAAGGTAAATGCCCCAATCTATTGTGCCAAAGATTTACATTAGAGATTGCACTTGCAGAAATAGGAAAGGAAACTGAAACTTGACTGACATCATTGTGATTAGAAAATTAAACTACATTAGGTTGTGAACTACATTAGGCTGTAACAACTATAGGGGTATCAAATTACTAAGTCATACCATGAAAGTTTGGGAGAGAGTGGTAGAAATGAGAGTGCGTAGGACGGTGTCTATTTCAGACAACCAGTTCGGGTTCATGCCGGGGCGATCTACCACAGAAGCTATCCACCTTATTAGGAGGATGGTGGAACAGTACAAGGATAGGAAGAAGGATCTCCATATGGTGTTTATGGATCTGGAGAAAGCATACGATAGTGTTCCTAGGGAGGTCTTATGGAGCTGCTTAGAGGATAAAGGGGTCTCGGTTGACTATATTAGGGTGATTAAAGACATGTATGCTGGAGCTAAGACTCGGGTTAGGACAGTAGGAGGCGACTCTGAACACTTTCCAGTTGTTACGGGGTTGCACCAAGGGTCTGCGCTCAGCCCATTCCTATTTGCCCTGGTGATGGATGCACTGACTCATCATATTCAAGGGGAGGTGCCATGGTGCATGCTATTTGCTGATGACATTATTCTAATTGACGAGACACGAGGCGGCGTCAACGAGAGGCTAGAGATTTGGAGACATGCTCTTGAGTCTAAAGGTTTCAAGTTGAGCAGGACGAAGACGGAATACCTCGAGTGCAAATTTGGAGTTGAGCCGACGGAAGCGGGAGTTGAAGTGAGGCTTGACTCTCAAGTCATTCCCAAGAGGGGTAGTTTCAAGTACCTTGGATCGGTTATTCAGGGGATCGGGGAGATTGACGAGGATGTCACACACCGTATAGGGGTGGGGTGGATGAAGTGGAGGTTAGCGTCGGGAGTCTTGTGTGACAAGAAAGTGCCACCGTTACTAAAAGGTAAGTTTTATAGAGCAGTGGTTAGGCCTGCCATGTTATATGGAACTGAATGTTGGCCGGTAAAGAACTCACACATCCAGAAGATGAAAGTAGCAGAGATGAGGATGTTGAGGTGGATGTGCGGGCATACAAGGATGGATAAGATTAGGAATGAAGATATTCGAGAGAAGGTGGGCGTGGCCCCCATGGAGGACAAGATGCGGGAAGTAAGACTCAGATGGTTCGGGCACATTCAGAGGAGGAGCACTGATGCACCGGTGAGGAGGTGTGAGCGACTGGCTGTAGTGGGCACGCGGAGAGGTAGAGGGCGACCTAAGAAGTATTGGGGAGAGGTGATCAGACAGGACATGGCGCGACTTAGGATTACTGAGGACATGGCCCTTGACAGGGAATTATGGAGGTCGAGCATTAAGGTTGTAGGTTAGGGGAAAGTTGTGAATATTTCTACAGCACAATAGAGTGAGACTAGCCAGTTAGGAGTTAGACTAAGAATGTCATTGGTCGTCTATAGATGCATGGCTTTACCTGCTAGTTGTACTATACCAACCATCTATTTCGTATTTCGTATTCTGTATTTCATATCTCTTATATTGCTGGTATTTTATTATGCATTTTTATGGTACTAATATATCGGCTCCTGTTGCTTTTTTGAGCCGAGGGTCTCCTGGAAACAGCCTCTCTACCCTTCGGGGTAGGGGTAAGGTCTGCGTACATATTACCCTCCCCAGACCCCACTTGTGGGATTATACTGGGTCGTTGTTGTTGTTTGTTGTTCGGTTGTGAACTACATCTAGCTTTTCTAGGCTCCAACAGGTATAATCCTTCCTTTGCTTCACCAAAAACTTGAGGTCTCTTCATTAAAGGGGCATGCAATAGACATTGACTAGATGTAAGTGAAATGATGTAATGAAACTGTAGACAAAACCTATTGACATATAGAAGGTTATATCTAAAGCTAGGGATATGCAGAACATTTTCCAGAATGTATTCTGGAGATATAAGAATTCTGCCTGCATGAGTGATTGTTAGCTTGAAGGAATTGGGAAGATTAATATGCAGAGGAGAAGGTAAAGGAGTTAGAGAAAGGAAAGCATTAGAGTCAAAGCACATGTGTTCTGAAGCCCTTGAATCAATAATCCAAGTACTAGAGTTAAAAACTAAAAAATAAGAGCCAGTATATTTAATAATAGTACCATCCACAGCATGTGCATTGATATCTGGATTAGAACTTCCTGCATCAGCACCTTGACCTGCTTGATTAGCTGCACTAACTGTAAGAATTGGTCTTTGGAAAGGTGTTGAGACAAAGGCTCACTATAGTTGTTATTGTGTTCTTCTGTTGTTTCAGCTGAAAATGCCCCATTTCCTCCAACTTGAAACTGGCTTCCTTTGGTATTGGTAAACTCAAAATCCTCAGGGAAACCTATGATTCTATAGCAGTCATTGATTGTGTGCCTTATCTTCTTGCAATAGCTACAAGACACATTGGGATTGAATTTGGTTTTCTTTCCCTTGAAGGTTGGATTCTTCTGTGCTAGATTTCCTGTTTTCTGCATATGGTTCTTCTGGATTTGTCCAAAATTCCTTTGTCTCTGTTTTCCATTTTTCTGTGGATAGTTACTTTGAGCCATAAAATTACGTTGATTTTCCACCATGAAAGATGATGAATCAGCAGAAATTAGAGGATTTGCATAGATTTCTCTCTGGTTTTCATCTTGTAGAGCCAAAGAATAGGCATGATTGATATTGGGCAAAGGGTTCATCATCAAAATATTTCCTCTAGCTTGTCCATAACAATCATTCAATCCCATGAGGAATTGAATGAGCCTTTCATCTTCTAAGGACTTTTCTAACTTTTCTTTTCCCTCACAAACACAAGTGCATAGACACTTAACATCACAATTCAGAGAATCTAGCTCATCCCATAAACGTTTGAGTTTGGTAAAGTATCCTGTTATGTCAGTTGTTCCTTGAACTAACCCTGATAATTCTTTGCACGGGTGATAGAGCTTGGCACCATTTGACTGTCCAAACCTATGTTCAAGACTGTTCCACAAATACTTGGCAGATTTTGAGTAAAAAACGTTGTCTCCAATGTCTTTGGAGAGGGAGTTTAGAAGCCAGGAGGTGATCATATCATTTCATCTACTCCAAGGTTGAAAATCCTTGGAAGTAGCAGCTGAAGCTGGGCATGTTTCATTGATGAAGACTAACTTATTCTTGGCTGAAAGTGCAATTAGCACAGACCTCCTCCATCCCTGGAAACCTCTACCAGTGAAGATTGCATTCACCAAAGTCATTCCAAGTGTATCAGAAGAATGGAGAAAGTAGGGATGGTTTGGATCGAAGATTACTGCATTTCCAGATCTAGTTTGGGTGATAGTAGTTTTAGTGTTGCCAGACATGATGATGAAGATGAAGAGAAAAAATAAGATAGAACAAAAAGAATAATGGATCGAGCTTCACTGCTCTAATACCATGAAATATTGTAAAAGAAGAAGACAAAATTTAGGAATTTTCTATGTATTTCCATTGTGTAATCATCAGCGTAGATATATAAAAGTTATCCTATCTATAAAGAATAAAAGAATGTACACTTGTCTAAATCCTGTATGTTGTGAGAATAACTAACTAACCACTATTATTCTTTACAATGCTTATTCACATATCTCACACATGTGAGAATAATTTGATGGAAAAAATAGAAAAAGAAAAATCCTCTAATCTGGACAGTGATGATTTGATCTATCATGTTCCATGTGATTTGCTGAGGGAGCTTCACGTGTGAATTCTAATTGTGTAAAAGAATCCTTCTCATTTCTAGATAACTCCGAAGACCTTTGCTTTGTCTGAAAACCAGTGTCTTCTTTTTCTTTTATTGAACATTCATTTCCCTTGTTTATCTGATCAATTGAGGGAAAATTAGAGGCGGAATTAGAGGAATTAGAGAGTGAGGAGTTCTTCTTCTCAACAGAGAGTGGGGATGAGAACTATCGAGTATTTCCAAATGGCTGGATTTAGAGTGGGACGAATGGTGAGGGAACATTTGGTCATGTTTGTGGGACATTTGAGTCAATTTTTTTTGGCATATGGCTCCTTTAGAACAAAGCTTTGGAGTGTGTCTAGGATTGCTTGGGAGGTTCTTGTTTCTCTCAGTTCCAATAAAGTTGTTGCTAGGTCTTGTTATTGTGCCGCGATGTATAGTTCTAATGGTAATGGTGCAAGAGGATTCAAGGGACTTTGGGCGGAGAAGTAATAGTGGGGTCATTGGGTTGGCTGTTGGTGTCAACAAGTCTACTGGAATGGTGAGGTTCTGATAACGGGTCCAGGGTGTGAAGATTTATCCAAAGATTGGGGGTGGTAGAAAGGGATTTCCAATAGTGGAAGAAGTGTGTGAGGTGGGGGAGAGTTCATTGCCCAATGGGAGCATCCAAATGCATCCATCCCCAGTCACATTCCCTCTGATACTATCTGTGCTAGGTAAGATGAATTTTGCAGGACTATGATTATCTCATGTTCGTTGATTGTGAGATGTAAAAGGAGAGCTTGGCTTTGTAGACCTTGTTCCAGCCATGATTGTGGTGGAAGGTCTGAGTTCAGTTGGGTTACATACAGTTGCGGGTAAGTGTGGGGAGATTGTCCATGAGACATAGTGCTGGGTAGGAGATGGTTTGGGATAATCTGAGAAGTATATAGGGAGTGTAGGTTGAAGTGTGTTTCTGTAAGAGTGTTGCTGTTGGACGTTGCATGAGAAGTGTTTTTATGCAGGGAATGAGTAGGAAAAATATTATTATTATCATCTGGTGAAGGGAGAATTAATGATTGGCTGTGTGTATTGGCAATGTAGGTTTGGTCGGTAGGGGGTGGGCTGGATGAGTCAGCAAGGGAATTGACGTGTTGGTGATTTGAAAAAGAAGGGGAACATGTTGAAGAGTGCGTGGGATTTACTAGAGGTGAGTTAGTAAAACAAGGTTTCACTGCTGTTGTGAAATCATTAGGAATTTCAGAGGGAGGCGTGGCTAAGAGAGGTTGGTTGGATATACGGTTTTCATGTGGGGATGTTTCAGTATATTGTGGGGTGTGGTGTGGTCTTTGAGTAAAAGAAGAGAAGCGTGGCTTGCTAGTTATGAGAGGGGCCAAATTTAGGTTTGGGTTAATTTGGAATTGAGGTTGAGCCGGCCCAATATGGGTTTGAGTTGGAGGGATAGGGTTAAGATCTAAAGAGTCTATAGGTGTATTGGTAGTTAAAGAAGGAGTGGTAGTTGGCAGAGGATTAGGAGTATTAAGAGTTAAGTGATGGAGGTGATTTGTTTCTATTAAGTCCTCATTAATATGGAGAATAGAGAGAGTATTAAAATTAAAGAAGCGTGGTTTAGACGAGGAGGTGGTTTGCTGGGAGGGTTAGAGAACTTACCTGAGCTGAGTATGGGTTCCTCCGCTGAGTTGAAAGGGGCTGAGTTCTCTCCATTTTCTTGTTGTTCCATGTAGTATTGTTGGGGTTGTTTATCAGATGTTGTTGTTGTGCCAAAATATTTGGTGCGAGATTTTGCTTTTGGGGGGAATTTTATTGTTTTCCAAGGAGAATCGGTGATGGGTGGTTAGGTGGATTTGGGCGGAGAAGCTGTTGTGATGGATGTGGATGGTATAGAAATATTAGTGGGTGTATTATCTGGAACATGATACGGGCAGACCCTTGCATTGAGGCTAAAACGCCCGCATCGAATACAAAGAAGATTTAAGCCCTCATAGAGAATTGTTTGCTTATGGTTACCAATGTAAATATGAGTTTTCAAAGGCTTTTCGAGTGGAGCTTTGATACAAATGCGAGCATATCGTCCTCTTGCAGCAGATGAGGTGCATGTATCTATCTTCAATAATTGGCCCAATTTGTTGCTGACTTGCTGTAGAATTGTTAGATCATAATATTCAGTTGGCAATTCCAATAGTCTGGCATATAGCAGAGTAAGTAAGTTGGGCAGTTGATGCGGCAAATTTAGGCTCCCATCGACGCACAGATAGAAAATGGCCCAGTGTAAACCATGGTCTGTCGTGTAAAGTATGTAATATATTGTTTTCCTAAGTGAATTTAATAAGAAAAAAACTGAACCTAGATCAATAAGATAGAGTAGTTCAGTTGGTTGCCAAAGGGATTGTAGTTTAGTCTTTAAAAGTTGATGCCCAACGGCTTTGCCAAATAATTTGATGATAATGGAAAATTTCCAAGGGGAATAGAGTCGAGCCTTTTCATTTGCAGAGAGTGGGATGAAGTGTTCTGATTCATTGGGTTGTCCGATTCGTCGACCAAATCGAGATCAAATGGAATGGGTTAAGTGTGGGGGGTAGTAAATTATGTGGTGAAGTGGTAAGGAGTGTTTGAAGAAAAGAGGATTATTGTGGAATGGGAGATGGCAGGTCTACTTGCATATCTGGAGACTCTGGTGGGTCAGAAGAGTGTGTTGAATCTGGGGGAGAGGTTGATAGATTCATGGTGTTGGGTGATCAGTGAAAGAAGATGATCAGGGAAGGAGGAACGAATTGTGATGCGGTAGGGATTGGAGTAGAGAGCATTTTCTTAGTGCAGTTCTTTTGGTAAGCTAAATACTCCCTCTGTTCCAATTTATATGAACCATTTCCTTTTTGGTTCGTTCCAAAAAGAATGACTCCTTTCTAAATTTAGAAACAATTTAGCTTAAACTTATAATTTTACCCTTAATGAGAAGTTTTTATAACCACACAAATATTCTGGGCCCCTTTTTAACATGTTTAGGACCATAAATTCCAAAAATCTTTATTTTTCTTAAATTTCGTGCCCAATCAAACAGATTCACATAAATTGGAACGCATAAAATAATAAATATGTCTGACTGGTTCCCCCAATTTATCTAGTAACATAAAGTTGAACACATTTTGATAAATAGTCGAAAGAAATTCTTAAAGTAAACTTAAGTTGAAGACAAATCAAACGAAATCTTGAATCAAACTAAAGCGGAAAGGGAAGTTGAATACAAATCAATAAATAGTCAAACGAAATTGTTGGAACACGATAAACTAAACACATTAGATTAGCGTGTAAATCATGAAATGAGAACTTACTTATTCTTCCTGAAGCAGAAGACGAATGAATTGCGACTGGAATCACTGGTCGATGGTGGTTGTCAGTTGTGACGGAGCAACCCCTATATCACAATCTAAACCCCTCGTCTGATTTGGGAGAAAGAGCATGGAAAAATACTGCAGGGAGACTTTTTATTGTACACAATAAGTATACTTATATAGGAAATATTAGGTTTAACAAATAACCCTATTGGGCCTTAAAGAACCCCTTGTGGGTGGATCTAATTTTCCTACAGAAACTATTGAAGCAAACTTAAGCGGAAAGGAATAGATAAAGATACATTATTTTTGGTAAAGAAGAAGAGATTAAAATCCTTTTTAAAATAGTAAAATGAAAAGTAACTTTTGTATTTGCCAATGTGATTCTAATTTTTTTTAATTTGTAGGGGCCGCGCGAACGCAAGCCCCCATTGGCATAAATTATAATGTAGGCTCGACAACTTGGGAAAACCTTAGATGGGCACCCTCCAAAGTGCAATGGAGGTCACTAGCCTAGGCCATGGGCCTTGTTGATCACCCTTTCACTGCGTCCAGGTAAGTGATGTGATCGTAAATCGTAATTCAGTTTGCAGTACGTACCTTAATCTTAAATAGAGAATCAAAGCAACCAAATCAATCAAAATAGATCTGATTAATACAAAATAGATTCCAGTCTCAGTCTCTGAACTTATGTGTTTAACAACTTGTTTGAGTTTCTGAGCAAAAACGAAATCTGGAATGCCTACAAAGACAAAAGAGTGCCACCAGTTATTAACTAAATCCTCAAAATCAGGATGTTCCATCCACATATTTTCGAACTTTAAATATGAAACACCTCTAACCCACTGTCCACACTCCAGGATGAGAGGACAATGATCCAACACAATGCGTGGAAGAATGGACTGTTTAATAACACCAAAGAGATTATCACACCCCGATGAAAACAAGAATCTATCAATTCTTAAAGCTACTGTGTAAGAGATATTTCTTGACCATGTATACTTTCCTCCAAATAAAGGGGATCTATAAGATTCAATTCCTCAATGACTTCAGAAATAAGTGATTAAAACTGTCAGACTTGTCTCCACATAAACAGTTGCTCGAACATAATTGAAGCTGCGTTAAACAAGCCTTTCGATGTCATTAGACTTTATGAAAGTTACAATACATTGAGCGAGAATATAATGGGAAAGAAAACGAGAAAGGAGAAGAATTTACGCCATGTTTGAGCTGCCCGGCCATGAAGAGAAGGTCATAGGAGTGAGAATATAAATGGTGAAACCTTTTATTCTAGGGAAAAGTAAACAAAAAGTTGAACCATTATTTTTATAAAGTAAAATTTTTAAAATAAAAAGTTGAACCATAAGTCCATAACAAACTATGTCAAGGTTATAGCTTTTGGAGGGATGATTCTACTGATACAAAGGAAGGACAGGACACCTTCGTGACTATTGTAAAAAATAAGATGATCAACGTCATTCAAGACTTTATCAAAAACATGATCCGTAAAATATATGTGATTAGGCTGAACTCCTATAAACTTAGAAGACACCATGCAATTTGCTCCATTACGGCCCAAAAAGATTGTTGAATTTGCCAAGGTTTTAATCTACTTCAATTCACCCTTAATTACATCTAGTTCAAATATTTTAAATTTAAAGGTACCAATTGTACCCTTTCGATAATCTTTCATATTGGCAAAAGCAGCTTTTGTATTGATAAATCAGGTAATAAGTAATAGTGCACCTGATACTTCAACTAGGTAGAATTGAGTTGTGGGCTGACGAAATATATCATTCTTCACGCTAACAAGCAAGTGCGACTCAATTGGTTGATTAATGTTAAGCCCTGCAACATCCAAAACTCAAAATTCACCCCTGTAAGTCACATAATAATATTGGTGTAATGTACTAGAATTGAAAGAAGAGAATTAAGGCAAAAATTAGCAATTTTATTGATTGGTACTATTACATTCTACCTCCAACTCAACAACTACTAAGAATTACATAAATATAGTAATGGAGCTTGTGTTGCACGTTAATGGTGGAATCCTGTTAGAAGAAGAGAAACGAGATAAGGAAGATAATCAGAAAGAAGAAGAGGAAGGAGAAGGAGAGAGAATCGAAGAGGAAGGAATTGAGAAGATACCAGATTCATAACTGCCAGTCCTCATTTCAGTTGTGTATTTAACGGCCCAGCTAGATATAACAACCCACTGTTAGGACCGAAAAGTCAGGTGTCATGCGGAAGCTAGTAAAGCAATACTTGAACAACGATAAATCATACAACAAAAGAGAAATACCAAAAGAGACACAAACATTTAACGTGGTTCGGTCAAGTGACCTATGTCCACAGCGGAGATGAGCAATTCACTATATAAAAGATAGTACAAAATATCGAGAAAATAACCTCACAAAGAGACAAGCACAAGTGAAACACTTACACTTGTCCTGTAAAGTTCTCCCCCTAAACACGACTCTCAAACCCCATATGGCTACATTGTGGATGCTACTGAATGAGAAGGGCGGATCTTCAATTTATAGAACTTCAAACCTTTTCCTATAAGAAAAAGGACTAGCTAAATATGGAAGAATTATATTTTCCTTCTGGGAAAAGAAAAACTCAATTATAGTAAATATGTTGTCCTGAGTCCGGAACCTAAATAATGTGTGTTTGGACTCAAAATACACAAATAAGTGTATTAAAAAAATGACATTTCTATATATAGCGTGCAACAACAACACGCTATATATTAACGGTAACGTCTGCCGTTAAGTATAGCGTGTTGTTGTTACACGCTATATGTATAGCGCACAAACAGAAAACAATATCCTCTGATTTTGGCCCCACCAATAAGTGAACTGACAATCACAATTATTTCAATGTATAGCGTGTGTTTAGAAAATGCTATATATCCAAAAAATTCTACCCCCCGGACTAGCCATTTCCTATATAAAGTGGTCAGAGTATTTGGAAAAATCGTTCACATACAATTCTAATTCTCTTCAATATTTTCTTATTGTTAAACTCTGAAGTATTTTTTTCGCAATGTCTGAAGAGCGTAGAATAAGAGTTTCATTATATTGGGGGGTGAGGTTGTGACGGAGAATAACTCTGTGAGGTATAGTTTATCTCTACAGGGTTATGTTAAATTACCACTTACACTAGAGTACGATAAATTGATATCGTTGTTATGCAAAAAAATGGGAAAGAGGAAACGTTCAGTGATACTTAAAGTAACTGGAAGATATTCGTATTCCGTCACTCCGCAAGGGACTGCTTTTTACTCGGAGTTAAACATCTACGATGATGAAACTTTGAGGGATTTTCTGAGGACTCCGGATGAATACCGGGAATATCTTGTAATAAATATGTTGGATATGTACGTCAAGGTCGAAGATGTTCCAAACAATGAGGTGGTCGGACATGTTCCGGGTAGCCCCCAGTCATAGGCTGGCTATTCTGGAGGAGTTTTTGCCGGACATGTTCCTGATGAAAAAGTTTTCCTTGATTTAAACTTATCCCCGCCTGCTTTACATAATTCACATGACGAGTGGTAAGCTTTAATTTTCCTTTGTGGTACGATGTACAATTTTGTTGTATTCAATTTGTATTAACGCTCATATATTTAACAGGGGGTACATGCCAGATATGAGTTTTATAAATAATGAACCCGAGCATAGTTTTGGTGTGTTGGATCAAAGTGGTCCGTCCGGGAGCTATCACCTACATAAAAATATCCATCATGGAATTTCATCACATTACGACTTGTAAGTGAAGTGATACGGCTATATGAAAAGTATTTTGTAAATTTAGCATCTTATTAATTTGTTGATTGTGCAGTGAAAACGAGCAAGTTGAAGCAAATGTACTCACTCAATTACCTGAAGACGACGTATTAAATCGGGAGCTGGCAGATGCATAGAGTGAGGAAGAGAACAGTGATTACGACAATAATGCTGATGAATCTGGAGACGATACACCCTTTCATCGTGAGGATGGTGATGAGAAGGATGAGAAGGAAGGACCTGATTTGACGAGAGAGTATGCTCCACCCCCCCTAAGACGAAGAGTGCATGAGTCCCAAGTGTCGTTTCATTCAAGGGAGGTTCCTTACCTTGATAACTTGCCAAACATGCCGGATGTGGAAGCTCTAACAAGGGATTTTGATGAAATTCGGACAACAATGTGGGATGAGTCTAGACCAACGGTGCTGGCAAAGGGCATATTTTTTCCTGATAAAGCGCGCCTAAGCAGGGCTTGTAAAATGCACAACATAAAAGAGTGTCGTGAGATGACGGTATGGGAGTCAAGTCCGGTTGTATACAAGGTTGTTTGTCTCAGGTGGTTTTGGCCATGTCATTGGATGTTGCGTGCGATGAAGAAGAATACAGGTCTGTGGAAAGTGGGTAAATACATTCCCACCCATACATGTAAAATGGACACATTCAACGGGAATCATTTTAATTTGGATATTGATTTGATTTCTCTTGTTCTTATTCCACACATAGAAGCAACCATAAGGTATAAAATCAAAGAGTGCATTACAGCAGTCCACCAGAAACATGGCCATACAATTACTAAAAGAAAGGCATATCTCGGGCGAAAAAAGTGCGTTTGAAATAGTCTATGGTAACTGGGATAAGTCATTTGCAGATCTCCCTAGGTACATGGATGCACTGCAGCTAACCCCGGGACGGTTGTTGAATGGAAGATTGAGCGTATTCCAGGTAAACCAGAATATATGTTCAATTACGTTTTCTAGGCGTTTAAACCAGCAGTTGATGGTTTTTCGCATTGTCGGCCCTTAATATCCATAGACGGCACTCATGTCTATGGAAAGTACGATATCAAACTGTTGATAGTCGTAGCAGTAGATGCTAATGGACAGATATTTCCTCTAGCTTTTGCTATTTGTGCCAATAAAGCCAAGAGACGTGGACGCTGTTTTTGAACCACTTGAAAGAGCACATTGTGAAACAGCGTTCTGGTATTTCTCTAATATCCGATCGGCATGGTGGTATCTTAAGTTCTGTGAGAACTTGTCTGCATGGCAAGAACCTTATGCCTATCATTGTTACTGTGTTAGGCACTTTAAAGCTAAATTCTGGATGCACATGGAATATATTAGGCGAAGACGAGGAAGCCTATCGTTGGTTAAGGCGACATGACACTGAAAAGTGGACGTTGCATGCGGATGGTGGCAGACGATGGGGAACTCTGACTATAAATGTGTCAGAGTCTTTCAACAGGTTATTGAAGTCTGCAAGAGGATTGCCTGTCACAGCCATAGTGCGGTTGTCATTCAAGCAGATGGCGAAGAGGTTTGTTGAAAGGCCTGCAGCTGCAACATCATTGATGGAAAAGGGTGTTGAATTTATGCTAGTGCCTATGAAAAGATTTGAGAAATATAGACGGCGAGCGCATTGGCATTCATTTTTGCAGTATGATAATGAAAGAAATGTTTTTGAAGTTCGCACCGCTATCCATCAAAATCGAGGTAATAATGTACATACTGTAAATGAATCTAGAAGGTTATGTTCTTGTGGAAAATGGTTCATCTACCACATGCTTTGCTCACATGACATCAAGTGCTTTCAACAAGTTGGTTTGGGTGTAACCAACTATGTTGATCAATAATATAGTGTTGCGAAGTACCTAAACACATATAGTGGACAGTTGCAGCCAGTGGGTGCTGAGCATTATTGGCCTTCTGAACCATTTAAAATGGTGTGTAACAAGTCCTATTTGCGTCGAATACAAGTGAAGAAGAGAATGCGTATACGGAACCAAATGGATGTTAGTGAAACCGTGTATGCGCGCAGATGTGGTATATGCTCGCAAACAGGACACGACCGTAGAAAATGTCCTTTGGGTGGCAACAGTAATCAAGCTCGGGGTAGGTGTTCTTCTAGTGTACCTAACTATCCATAAGTTGATATTGTAATAATTAGTTGTTATGCCTATGTTACAAGATTTATGAAATAAATTATGATTTTTCATTATGATTTGTATTTTTCCATTTTACCTATTTAAATAATAATTTAATTTAAAATTGCCTTGTCAACATCATGACATAAAGTTGACAAGACATAAAGTTGTCTGAAATAAAGTTGACAAGACATAAAGTTGTCTGAAATAAAGTTGACGAGACATAAAGTTATCTGAAATAAAGTTGACAAGACATAAAGTTGTCTTGTCAATATCATGATATTTAACACGCAAAATATAGCGCTATTACATAGTACATTATGTATTTAGCGCGGTTGAACACTATGTTATGTGTGTATTGTCTCGTCTATAAATAACGGACTCATTGTAGTTATTTTGTGTGCTCAAAATTTACTAAAAGCAAAAACTTCATTAAAAGTTAGGTTTTTTTTTACTAAAAGCAAATATTTCCCAAATGGCTCAACCTCTTCGTCCACCAAAGTGCAATTGTGGAAAAGCATGCTTGATACAAAACTGTTGGGATGGTGGTGAGGTTGGACGCCACTACTGGCACTGTATGAATCAGTTTTACAAGGTCCCCGGCGAACCTATTTGTGATTTTGAGGAATGGGTTGATGAACCATGTTATCAGTGTCGAGCCCCTTTTTTTTCTTGCGAAATCGGGCTTGTGACATTTGGGAGGTCGACTCGTTCCCTTTTGGGAATTGGGTTTTGGAACTTGAAGAGTTGCCACCTAATGATTAAGTGCATTAGGACACTAAGAAGGGTTTGAGTTTGAAGAACCAGAGTTTGGGTAAGGTCTAGAAATTATCTCGAGGGGAAGGTGTTAGGCACCCCTCAAGATCCACTAGTGTGGTTCCTGGCCATGTTACAATTGTGACTTCACATAATCAAATAAGCAATTAAGAGCTCAAGCAAGAAGGGGTTCACATACAACATTGCAAGTAAATCGAAAGTTTGAAGAGAATAAAGAAAGCAGAAATTTTAAGGAAATAGTTTGGACAATAAAACAAGTTAAAAAGAGAGGGGGTCCTAGGTTTACAAACAATATGGATCACGTCAATGCAATACCCAGTAATCACTCCTCAAAAGAGGGGTTACTCGTGGTATTAGCGCACTGGTCATCATATCCATATCTACCCTTTCTCACCCCATTAAGGTATTAAGCGCGAAATAGTATCGTTACTTATTGCATGCTAGTACCCGCCCCAACCCTATCAGTCCCGGAGGCATTTGGGACTACTAGTCCTAAAGGGAAGGGAGCTTTTTAGAGTTTTAAAAGGATAAAATTCTAGGGCGACAATCAAAACATATAAGGCAGGTATGGGGAGAACACATAACAGTTTAAAGGGCTCAAACGGGCCTCCTCATTTAAAGAAACAAATTGGCTAGCATGACTTACAAGTACTGGTTATGGTCTGAATTTAAAGCGTTAGGGTAGGCTGATTCATCACATATTTCTCAAATGAGGAGTTCGAATTAGCCTTCTCTGGTTGTAATTTATCAAAGATTGATGCAGTTTATCAATTATATACTGGCTTGCCTAGGTGAAACTTATAGGCATGGTATCTAACAATGCTTACTCTGATTTTAAAGAAGGCTTATTGATAAAAAAAACATAAGATATGCAGATATTAGACAACATTGCATCTGATTTTAAACTCGTAGATGAAATAAGCGAATCAGATTCAAAGGGTTACTCCTATAGGCATGATTTCTAAGCGTTGTTGATTTTAAGACGATTATGAAAGTGCAGGGTGTCCTATAGACATGGTATCTAGAATGAAATTTATTATTACTTAACCTATAACTGTTTGCCTAATGATAGATAAAAATGCAGAAGTGCAGGACACCTATAGTCATGATTTCTATATGCAGAAGTGTAAAAACTTATAGGCAGGACTTCTACATGATGTGCATAAGTGCAGAAACTATAGGCAGGATTTCTATATGACGTGCATGAGTGCGGAAAACTTATAGGAAGGATTTCTACATGATATGCGTAAGTGCAAAAACTATAGGCAGGATTTCTATATGATGTGCATGAGTGCAAAAAACGTATAGGCAGGATTTCTACATGATATGCGTAAGTGCAGAGCTTGTAAATAGTAATGCTTATGAGCATGTTGTCTACCCTTTGCATACATAAATGACCCTCCCCTTTTCACTAGTACCCCATAAGTTATTACAACATATTACAGACTAGAATGAATTAAGAAAAGTAAAATTACATCAGAAATTAAGCTACAACCAAGGAGCCTAATTCAGACTCAAGGTCTAACAATATGAGATGAACTAACTTCCAGGATCAATTTTCCAAAGCCTTTCTCTTATTTGGGATATATAAAAGTTCCCAAAAGTCCCAAAGGGCTCCGGGCGATGCTTACATCCCAAACACATTGCAGAATTAAGAGCATAGTGCAGTGTGGAAATGCCAGCCCTTAGATGTCCAAGTTTAGAGGGAACTCAAGGTCCCAAAGCAAGGCTCATAAGAGAGGGGCATAATTTAGAATCTAAGAGAGAGTGTAAGTGCATAGAGGGGGAACTAGGGAGAGCCATGGCAGGCTGGTGGTCATGCCCAGCAATTAGGAGTGATGTCACACCCCTGACCAACCTGTGAGCCAAATTTTGAGAGTTGGGATCCATTGAAGATCAGGTTCAGACCTAAGCAGCAATTTGGATGTTGTCAGGCCCTGAACCTTAACTCAAACACATAGAAGGGAGTGGGGGTATGGGGAATTCACAACAAACATGTACAGTAGATGCAAAGAGAGAGTAGCATATTCAGTACAGAACATGAAGAGCAAAGTAGACAAGAGTGTAGTAATTGTAAAGTAAATACATAGGGATGGTGCTGAAATCAAAATTAAGACATACCAGTTTCAGGGAAACAAATAAGTGAAAGCTGAAGTCTTGTAAACCAAATTACAAGCAAACAATACAAAAGATCTCAGAAGATAGTAGAGTATTGAAAGAATATTGTAATTGAGAGGTATGTGTGTGTAAATTATTGAATTCGAAGTGTGTCCAAGTGCAGAAGGGTAGTCCCCTTTTATAGGTAAGAAAATAGGTCTGCAATCAATCACACAAAATCTCCCTTTAGTTAAGGGATTCTGATTTCAAACGGATAGAAGACAATTAAGGAAAGAATTGGATTAAAATCTTATCCAAAGTAACACAAGAAGGGTAAATACACAGGGTTTATTTAAGGCAAAAGTCCAATGGTACACGGTTTGTGAAAAAATAAGGAAAGGGAATCAATCACACAGCCAGTAAAAAATATCAAAATTGCAAGTTTTGTTCGAATGAACCAAGTCAGGAAAAGTTACAAAAGGTTCAATTAGAGAAAATCAGTAACAATCAATCAAACCCTATTAAAAGGAATTTAGAATCAATCAATAGTTGGCAGAACCCTTTTGAAAGAAGAATTTCTCATATATAAAGCACACAAATATGTAAATACCATTGGGGATTATCAAATTACTTAGAAAAGAGTCTAACATAGAAACGTCCAGAATCATAAGCAAAGGGATACAAGTTCAGTTTGTAGACTCATAATGAGTCTGAGAGTCCAGGGTCCCAAGGTAGAACCCTAACCCGAACACAAAATCAAACTTACCAAAGAAAACTCCAAATCCTAGGGCTTCCACTTGAATCAGACACAGAGGTGAGGATGTAAGCCATTGAAACAGACTCAGAGGTTTCTTTTAGAGACTCATGAGAAACCAACGGCCATAATAGCAGGTTTGAACCAACAGAGTAAAAAAAAAAGTTGACTTAAGGGGCATAAAGAACATGTTTAAGAAAAGTCAGAACTTAAGCAAGTTCAGGAGAGAAGAAGGGTGATATAAGATTAAGAAACAGTAGTAATACATGCTTAGAACTCCAATAAGAGTCCAGTAAAACAAACAAAGTTAAAGAACTTAACAAGAAACACATACAGTAAGAGAATACTGGAAAGTATAGCAAAGAACATATAGGAAAACATAACAAATATTAACATGCGAGCCTACTCTAGAGGCACAATAGAGTACAAAGGTACAAAAGAGTCATGTATAGCAGAAAGAAAGGCAGAAAAACAATACATGCGTGGTAAAACATAGTATAGGTAAACACACATAAAGAGAAGAAAAAGGAAGAATCAGAAAGACGTTTTGAAATCCTTTCAAAAACCCTAAATCGAAGACAAACGATTTTGAAAAGAAAATTTGGGGAAAACACTTTAAAAATCAAGTACAGCACAGATACAACATAGATCTAAGAGAACAAATAGAGAAAAACCTCGAATAGCTTAGGGTTTCGGCGAAACCCTAGAAATGAGAAAGGCTTGGAAGAAGGTCTGATCTTGAGTCGAATGAGTTAGAATCAGGCTCCTAATGCTTTGGGTACGCTGGAACAGGCCGGAGAAGCCATAGATCTAAGAAGATCTAAAGGAGAACCATCGAGGTCAGACTTCAAAGCTTCGAACACCCAAGGTTTAATGATGGAGGGGAGTGAGTGCAGGCCATCCATGGCCTGAGAAGCCATGGATTCCGGTGGAGTGGTGGTTGAAAAGGCGGGAGACTACTAGGGTTCTGAAGAACCATTGAGAGAGTTTGACAGACAAAGGGATTTTGAAGGCGGCTATCAGAATGAAAATGAGGGATTAGGGTAGGTCGTTTGGGTTTAATTATGGAAGGGTAAATAATGGTCGTTGATCTGAATGATCAACGACCTAGATTTAAGAGGGTAGGTGGGAAATCGGGTAGGATCATTTGAATTGGGTTATGGTTGGGTCAAAATTGAAATTGGGCCAGTTCAGTTGGGGTTAGGATAGGGTCAATTAAGGGTTAAAATTGAAATGAATATGGGGCTAAATGTTAAATAGCTAGTTTTTTCCTTTTTTATTTATAAAAAATAGTAATAATGATTTTAAAAGTAAATTAAAAGTATTGAGCCAACAAATAATATATAATATTCATTTAAAAATACTGGAACAAATTTTACAATTATAAAATGCTATTAATCTTAAAGTAGGCTAGAATTGCGATTATATGCAATTTAGCTTTTTTAAATACCAAATAAATTTGTAAAAATATAAAAAAAATTAACCTAATTATATTTTGATATAAATATGGGAATAAAATAAATTACTCGCCAAAATTGATAATTTTGGGAATAATTAATGATTTTTGTACTGATAAAAATGGACAATAAATTGATTTTAAAATCTTTGAAAAAATACCAAAACTCTTGGGCATGCTTATATATGCATGTACATGCTATTTTGAAAGTATTTATATATAAAAATACATAGGGAAAAATTGAGTATCAATAATCTGGATTGTTACAGAGAACAACTGCAGTTTCTTCATAATATGTGTTTAAGACAGCGGGAAGTACAAAAAGAAAGCAATAGAATTATTGCAGACTTGAGGGGAAACCGAAGGAGGTGGGAGAAGAAAAATGGAAAATACAATGGAATTGTGATGCACAAAAGGAGCGTAAATAAAAATATAAAAGGGAACTTGCGGAGGTGAAGGCGAAACTAAAAGAGGTAGAAGAAGAAAAAGAACAACTGGAAGAACGATTAAAGTGGTTGGAGCGGAGAATAAATGGCAACCAGGGCTAAACATTGGCTTGTATGTGTTTAGTGTAATTTTCATATTTCATGTATTTTTATTATGTTGGCCTGCTATGTTTGTGTTTGTGCTAGTATTTGTGCTATGTGTTTAGTAATGAACTTTTCTTTCAGTCATTGTAATGGAATTTTTCTTCTTTACGACTTGTGTTTTTATTGCAGTACGAAACTAGCTACTTAACGGAGAAATCAAAAAATAATTCACATATTATATAAAAGTTGTTTTAAATGTACATATACTGCCAAATAAAAATGAATAAAATCAGTGCGTCCCGTATCAAGTGTGCCTCAACACAGCCGCTGGCCTGAGGCGCATCGCATCCCTCCTGGGGACGCTATCAGGATCGTCATCATCAAATCGCCGCCTTATAGCCGGATGCGCCGCTGCATGATCATCAGTGGTGCTGACAGGATCAGTAGAAGAGGTCGTCAGTCTAGTAGAAACCTACATAAGAGTCAAAAGCTTAGAATAGCAAAGTATATAATTCGTCAGAACAATTTGAATTGTCGTACCACTATTTCCTCGGGCTCCTGAATGTAATCATTAGTGGCAACCATGTCAACATCGCGTTCAACCTTAAAAAGGAAATTAACAAAGTTATGAAAAAAAAAGACAAATTATAATTCAACACGCTATGAAAATCATACCTGCGAACGTGATGATGAACCATAACTCAACCGGCGCCCACCACTTAAATCTCGGGTCGGCCGGTCCTCAGCAATATTAGACGGGCCTGGAAAGTATGTATCCCAATCCACTCCAGAAAGTTGCATGTCTGTGATTAATAATTCACCTGACGGAGTCACCTGCGAAGTCCCTAGAGTGAGATCCGTCCCAAGGCCACCCGACATATCGGCAGGAACATAATCAACAGGGGCCTCACTCCCCCTTGCTGGGGACCACCTCCTCTCTGCCCACCACAACGTCGTCCGTCACCCCCGCCTCGTCAGGCACCACCACCTCATCGGGAATGCCACCTCATCGGGCACCACCACCTCGTGCCACACCAAGACCTCGCTTGTATTGATCTGGCTCCACATAATCAGGCATTTGAGCCAAACGATGATCCTCCCGGGCTCGCTGCAGTGTCCGGGCAGCCAACTCTACAAATCGGTGGCTATAATCCTGCAAGGCATCCGTAAGATCTCCGATATAATCCTGCATCTGCAGTCCCATCTGGTAGACTGTGTGTAGTCCAATAGCCTGCACAATGTATAAAATATAAACTACGTATATTGCACTAAAATATTGTAATATGATGAATAATAATAGAAAACATACCAGGGCCTCGTGTCGCCCGGCGTATGGAACATACCGACCGCCAGCCTGATGAATAGGGTTCCTGATAAAAAGTCGGGTGACGTGCCGGTACCAGGACATATACCTCTGAATATCCACCTCCTGGTCCCAAGTATGTGGGGGCGGAATCATCTCCTCTCGATGGTCCCAACTCTGGATTTGCCCGGCTAACCATGCCATAAATGTGTCGTCCGCCCGGCTACGATCATCTCTCTAATAATGCGTAGGCTCCCATATAGGCCCCCTCGGTATATACTTTGGGCAGCCAAACTACCGAAGTACTCGCTCCGAGGCATGATGCTCCACAATATCAAGGCATATGAGTGGGGCAGAAGTGCTCCAAATATGTCGACCAACCAAGCAATAAGGTGGCAAGGAAGTTATCAAATCCTCGTTGTATGGCGTCCAGATGAACTATCAAATAAGAACATGAAACATGAGTATGCGCAACACTAAGTTAATCCACACAAGGTAAGTTTAGGTACATATTTACCTGTGCGCCCTCCAGCAGATCCAACACATCCCTGCAGAGGGGGAGATTATGATGAGCATCATACTCTCATAATAGTCTACGGCGGAGAATCCACCTCCTGGCTAGAGGGAGAAATGGAGATGCTACAGTAGGAGGTAATTGTGGTCGCGGTGGCCGAAATTGCAAGAACCGCTCCCAGACCCAAACCTAACACACAAAGTTGACGTAATGATTAAGATAAAGTCTAACTAGGTAGAGTTAGAAATGATGAACACTTTATTGGAATATATTGTCACCTGTAGAAGCGGCATAAAACCATAAACATCTCTCTGAGTGTCCATGCTCGCCCGACACATCTGCCTATACATGTAGCCGAGAACAGCAGCACCCCAGCTGTAATAGGGTAACTCATCCAGCAGCTGAAGATGACGCAAAAATCTAAGGCTAACGAGGTTTCCCGAAGTATTAGGGAACAAGACCCTCCAAATAGAAGAAGCAACAACAACCTCGTATAATGGGTGATATGCTCCTCCTTTGTATCGTCAGTGATATCGGGGTGGAGTAGCTCCAGGTGCTGTCTAATAGGGGTCAAAGCCAACCGACTAGCACCAGACGATGTAGCCTCGTCCTGAGGCCTAAAACCAGTGAGCTGATGCAGCATGTCCCAATAATGATCAAGCGACATATATCTCATAGCAATAGGCAGTGAAACGGCCATGCCATCAGCGGGCAGGCCATATAAAACCTCAACGTCCTGTAGCGTGATGGTAGCCTCGCCAATGGGCAAATGAAAAGTATGTGTCTCCGGTCGTCACCGCTCAATCAACGTCGTGATCAATGCCCAGTCAACCTGTATCCGGCCGATCTCAATAATCCTATAGAATCCTGTGGCCTAGTGGCGATGGACTACACGCTCGTGGAGAACTCTGTCATGAAGAAAATCCCACAGGTCATCCACTCTCCTAGCGCGGAGAGTCTGGGAAAGTAACTCTCCATCCCATATATGGGCGGACCTATGATCGCCATGAAGCACTAATAGCTCACGAGAGTAAGGTCCGGGATGTATAGGCACGTCCATGTCGTCAACTGTAAATTAAACAACATTAATTGTATGTTAATTATTAAATTGTACAAAGTATATGTAATAATTTGGGTCCAGGCTCGATATTTTAGGCCCAGTAGCACCAAATTTTCATGAATATTTATGTGTGTCAATTTCAATTTTTTATAATTTTGTGTGTGTTTGTTTTATAATTTAAATTCTATATTTTTTAGAGATTTAATTGTACAAAGTATATGTAACAATTTGGGTCCAAGCTCGATATTTTAGGCCCAGTAGCACCAAATTTTCATGAATATTTATGTGTGTCAATTTTATTTTTTATAATTTTGTGTGTGTTTGTTTTATAATTTAAATTCTATATTTTTTAGAGATTTAATTGTACAAAGTATATGTAACAATTTGGGTCCAGGCTCGATATTTTAGGCCCAGTAGCACCAAATTTTCATGAATATTTATGTGTGTCAATTTTAATTTTTTTTATAATTTTGTGTGTGTTTGTTTTATAATTTAAATTCTATATTTTTTAGAGATTTAATTGTACAAAGTATATGTAACAATTTGGGTCCAGGCTCGATATTTTAGGCCCAGTAGCACCAAATTTTCATGAATACTTATGTTGTTAATTTCAATTTTTTAATAATTTTGTGTGTGTTTATTTTATAATTTAAATTCTAATTTTTTTTAGAGATTTAATTGTATAAAGTATATGTAACAATTGGGTTCTAGGCTCGATATTTAAGGTCCAGTAGCACCAAACTATCGTGAATATTTATGTATGTCAAATTTAATTTTTCGATTATTTTGTGTGTGTTTGTCTTATAATTTAAATTCTAAATTTGTACAAAGTATATACTTTCATCTACCATTCTAAAATTACTTAAACTACAAGAATTCTACGCTAAAATACTATACAGTTTACTACGCTAAAAGTTTCTACATTTTACTACGCTAATAAATAAACTAAATATAAACAACATATATATTTTAATCACATAACATTAAAAAAAATAGCTACAACAATACTAGTTTCGCAAATAAAAAACACATAATGACATAGAAATACTAATATCTAAATACTTATATTAACATAAAAAATTAAATCTAAATTTTACACTAATATCTAAGTCTGGATAAATATAACATACTAGTTTTGCAAATACAACACAAAAGGATATGGAAACACATTCAATAGGCAGGGATATACATTATTATACAAGTTTGGACATAAAATAAATCGAAATACCTCGATGTTGTGTATGTATTGCATGAAAATTTGAAGATGAAGGAGATAAACCACGAGTCCAGAATGCTCTACTACGATGGAGGACCTACGTTCCTGGCCTTTTGTGTGACGGGAGGGGCCCACAATTTTTTTTGGTTGTTGAGCAGTTGGGGGTGGAGGGACCAGAAGGATAAGGGGAGGGGGGGTTTGTAAAGAAATGGGGGAGGGTTCTGTCAAGGAAGAAGACGAGTTCAAATTAAACGCTATATATAGCGTATGATTTTAAAACGCTATACATAGCGTTTAATTTGAACACACTATATGAGAAGTCAAATCGTCTGACACATATAGCGTGTAACAACAATACGCTATACTTAACGGCATACGTTACCGTTAATATATAGCGTGTTGTTGTTGCACGCTATATATAGAAATGTCGTTTTTTTAATACACTTATTTGTGTGTTTTGAGTCCAAACACACATTATTTAGGTTCCGGACTCTGTTGTCATTTCCTTCATGAGATAGGAAAATCAATTATGGCAAGAAAATATGGAGAAACATCTAACAATTCTCCCCCTTGGCTTGAATTTTCTAACAAAATAAACTTGATCCACCTTCTTCTCATAATCTTCAACATGTCGCATCTCCAAATCTCCACCACAAAGTTTGTCTCAACATGAGTAATACTACAGTCAAATTTCTCATACAAAAATCATAATTATCGTCAAATAAGTTGCGGCTAGAACTAAACCCGCCAAGATGAACTTGTCGTGAACCTCGCTCAGATACTACTTGTTAGGACCGAAAAGAGTCAGTGTCATGCGGAAGCTAGCAAAAACCACGGGATCACAAAGATCTAAAAGGCCAAATATGAAAGAATTATATTTTCCTTCTAGGAAAAGAAAAACTAAAATATGGTAAATATGTTGTCTTTTCCTTCATGAGATAGGAAAACCAATTATGGTAAGAAAATCTGGACAAATACCTAACACCCACAACTAACTCATCTGGGCCCTTTATTTGTTAAAGCTACTCCTAATCTGAACCGTCCAAATTAATCTGAGTAATATCGCCTCCTATTGTCCCGTCACCTGCTTATTAATACTATCCACTCACTATCTCAACTTAGTCAATACACTTCAAATGCCCAATTTAGTAATAGGGTTTCTAATTTCAACTGAGCTTCGACATAACAATACCCTCCCATTCAAAACGACCTTGTCCTCAAGGTCGGAGTTGGCTGATAAAATCAGGAAATTGACTCTTAATGTACCCTCAATCCACCCACGTAGCTTCTTCTGAGCTCAAATTAGAACATTGTACCAAAACCTTTACAGCAGCTGCATTATTGACCTTCACCATGCGTCTTTGTAAGATAGTGACGGGCTGAGAAGTGATGTCAAGACCAACCCTCTTCTTCAGCTATGATACGTGAAAGACAAGGTGGATCTGAGACCCAACTGGAAGTTCTAGTCGGTATGCCACTGCTCCTATCTTTTCAAGAATCCTGTAAGGACCATAGTGTCACACCTCCTTTTTCCTACACCCGCAGGGGTATATATAAGAGAGTTTTTCCAATTAAAGGACAATCGAAACGAGATTATTTACATTAAATTCAGAGTCGCCACTCAGGAGATTTATGATGTCCCAAGTCACCGGTTTAAAATCCCGAATCAAGGAACGGTTAACTCTGTAATACAGTCCGCAAATACAGAAGTCCGGGTAAGAAATTCTATTAACCCGGGAGAAGATGTTAGGCATTCCCGAATTTCGTGGTTCTAGCACGGTCGCTTTGATCATACTTGGCTTATTAAAATTGTTTAATTACTGACTTTAAAACCTATGTGCACTTATCTTTCAACGCTTTTTAATCAAGAAAATTATCTTGAAACGGGTTACGCGCACGTATACCCATTTGTTTGGCGCGTCAAATATCATGTCACGCGTACGTGTCCACAATTAATAACGCTTTATTAATGTTAAGAAAATTGGGCCAAAGTTGCGCATACTCCGATTTTGCTTTTAGAATCGTAATTATGTCACGCGAACATGTACACAACCACGATAGTATTTTATTAAGATTAAGATTGTTTCGCCCAACGTTGCGCGAACACATACGTTGGTCTTAATTCTGGAACCTGTAATCATGCCACATGAAATGCACCCGCGATCCGCGACATATTTTATTTAACGTTGTTAAGATTTGGATTTGGGTCACATAAATGTGCACCCGAGTTTAGGAAGGTAATATTATTTAAAATACACGCCTAAAGCAACTACGCGTTTTAACTTCGCGAGTACCATGGAATTTTGCTAAATGACACGCCTTGAATTCTAAGGTTGAGTTAAAAATTAATTAAAGCGAGGGTCACGCAATTGTCATTTTTGTTCGGCATGACTCAATTAAATTCCTACACTAATTAGTTAATTCGCTCCCACCTATCAAACTGCGCCAACTATTTTAATTTGCAGCCTTAATTACTCATTAATTAAACAACCATTTGCAAGAATAACTAGCCTTATACTAAGGTAGAGACATTTACGAGAATAACCACCTTTCGCATTCTTGAGCCTTAGGTTTGAGATGTAAAATTCCATCAATTAAATGACTTTTATCATGGCACTACAACACCCAGATTTTATTATATTGACTAGCCTAAACCACCTAAAGCAAACTCGCATAATTAATAAACCAAACAATATTTAACATTCAAATGCAAGTAATTTACCTTAAATAAACATACTACTAGTGTAAATGAAGAAAGAAAATGAAGTTGATATTAAGCCCGATGCATAATATGACCAAAACTCAACCCGTTCATTTTTCCAATTACCCAGATTCCTGTCTCATTCGGCAGTAATCCCAACAACCCAACTAATGCCCATTCTTTTATACTTTTTCAATTAACGGACTGATGGTTTAATTAACACAAGGCTGCCCAGTTTAGGCTCAAACCTGAGCCCAACAACCTACCTTATTTTAATTACTAATGAGTCCAGATACTATCTAAATCATGGGCCAAATGGGAGCCCAGTATCATGTTACCAATGCCAGCCCAATTCAATGACACAGTGTAATGGCCACGCAGGGATTCAAGGTCGAATCCCTGCAGCAACACGATCAACTCATAGGTTTTCAAATTTAATTTTAAACGTACAATTACACCAATAGCCCTTTGAACATATAAAAAATAATAATAATAAAAAATTTGCAACATTGTATAAACATAGATACCACTAAGCTAGAACACCCCTGAAATTAATAAACCAAATTTCATTTTAAGTAATTACACATCCATTATGCATAGTAGATCCAAATATATTACGGCAAACTAAAAAGCTCTTACTTAATACATGTTTAATGGAAGGTACATTTATATCAAACTCACTAAACTACTGCAAAGATGGATTGGAATGAATATCATGCAATCCACAGCCATGAAACACATTCACAAGATGTTATTCACATATTAAGAATTGAAACACTACTGAAACAACTAACTATATAATCACATCTCCCATTTCTAACATGGATTCTATACTTAATCACATTTACAACTTAACTTTGAACATACTCCTTTCAACAATATAAATATAGAAGTTGGCCTACATACTGATCACCAAATGTACTAATTATCCAATCTCATAGATACCTACGACTTTCAAACATTGCCAAACGTTTAACATGACCTTTCATGCACCTTTGATGCTCCACAATGAACTACCCAGCCAATAATACTACAGCAGTCCATACTCAGAACGAACAGAAAGAAATATAATAAGATGCTAAGCTAAACAATTTCAAAAGTGCAGAAACATTTGAATAACAAACTGCATTAGTACAAATTTCTATTTAAGGGAACCAATCTTCATATTCATCCATTCTGATACATTGGGAGGTGAGATGAATACCTGGAAATGAGAGTAAAGAGGGGTAAGGTGCGGCAGTAGCATCAACAGGACTCAACAGTAAAATAAACCAAAGGAAACCAGTTTTTTAGCCAAATTCAGCCCAGTAGAAGGATCAACTGATACTTAGTAATCAAAATACAGTCAGAACTTGAACCAAACACTTGAAAACCAACACATTCAAATCATTTTAACCTATGATTATTCAGGAATTGTTTCATAAATAAAAAGCCTCAAAATCTCGGAAATCTTAATGGAACAGTAAAAATCTATTTTTTTCCAGTATTTCTCAGATTATCTTCTCCTCTGGTCCTCTCTTTCTTTCACTCTATATCTCTCTGTATCTCAATGTATTTTCTGTATCCCAGAATGTTCTTCCTTCTATGTGTTTCAGAGTACCAGCCTGCTTTTTTTTTGTATGAACTTAGTATCTATATATAGGCATTCAACTTAGTGCATTTACCACTATCAATTCAAATTTTCATTTCTTTAATCATCCACTCAATTGTCCACTCAATTATCTAATCCATTAGTGCAATCCTAACCCTACTATCCACTAGAAACTTCTTAAGTAGGTAAACACTTGAATCATACTTATATTAATCAGTTCTTATCGACATAATTAGACAAGAGGTTAAACCAAACTATTGAACTAATCCTAACTATTCTGACTAAGTGATTAAACGGAATACGATTTCAAAGTCTACTGATATCCCAATTATACGAAACAAATCTACGAAACCAATCTTAAAGAAAAAATAGTGAACAGAATAATTTATACCAGAGTACTGATCGAATTTCAATTGAAATTGACCAGAAAAAGAAAAAGAGACGAGGAAGACAAATATCAGAAAAACACTAATGAAAATAAACAAAAACTAGGAAAGAACTTACTGGACAGGCTCGAACTTGGATTTGGCACTCTGAATCAGCCCAAAATAATACCAAACGTTTGTTCCTGATGTAGAACAAACGAGCGTTATTATTTTGTGATGAAACAAGCTTGAATAAGCCCAGAAATCTAACCAAATGACCTTTCATACACTGGTCGGAATTTTAGGGTTCTAAGGCTCGAACTTAGATTCGATATTTGAGGAGTTCTGGATACATTCGAGGGAACTAATGATATATTGGGCATGAGGGGGTTGTGGAGGTTATGGGATGTCAGTTTGGGGTCGATTGGGTAAAATAGGGTTTGGGTCCGATCTTTGATCTGAAATTCGAGGGATTCCAGGGATATTTGAGGGATAAGGTTTGTGGATTCAGAAAGAGGGGAGTGAGGGGATTCTATGATGTAAAGATGGGGTGATTTGGGCCAGAACTGCCGTGAGGCAATTTCTGGTGGGCGAATGGCAGTGGTGTGAGGCGGTGGGAGACGGGGTGTCCCTAGGGTATGTGAGGGAGCCGATAGACGAGATGGGGGGTTCTGAGGGGGGGGGTATGTTTGTATATATATATATATATATATATATATATATATATATATATATATATATATATATATATATATATATATATATATATTAGGTTGTGGATCCAGGCCGTTTGATCAAATGAGATCAACGGCTTGGATCAATCACTTAATAGGAACGACGTCGTTTGAGTGAGTTAGAGACCGGATCGGTCTCAGATGAAACGGGTCGGATACGGGTGATGGGGTGCGTTCTAGACCATTGGATGAACAATTTTTAATGGCCCAAATTGAAGCATATCCAAACGACGTCGTTTGGTTTAGTATGGTGATGGGCTGGGTATTGGGAAAAACGGGTTATGGGTTTTGGATGGGTATGAGAGAATTTGACTTGGGCTTGAAGAATTAAATTAAAACTTGGCCCAATTCCGATTTTCTTATCTTTTATTAATTCTTTCTCTTTTCTTTTCTTCCTTTTTTTTTCAAAAATTAAAACTAAAATCCTAAATTAAATTGTAAAAATCCAAATTAACTTAAAATATACCAGTTAACTATATATAATAATTATCACCAATAATTAAATACCAAATCACAAAATTTTGACATTAAACACTAAGATGCAGAATACGTTATTTTTTGTGATTTTTGTAAAACAACAATTTACTAAAATAACCAAAAAAAAATGTAAAATCAAATCCTAAATGCAAATGCTATATTTTTGTATTTTTTAATGCATTAATAAAATTAAATATGCACACAAAATATGCAAACAATCAGGAAAATCACACATTAATTCCTAAAATAACACATAATTAAAGAAAAGACCTACTTTCGGGAATTCTTTTGGATTAATTCGTGTGAGGCAAAAAATCACGTGCTCACACATAGTATTTAGCACTTAACTTTAGATTCCTTCTAATTGTCAGTGATGCTTTCTTGTAGGGCTGTAATTTTTAGTAGACCATATCTCCTTCATTTAGTACCCTTTCAGTTCTGTTCTTGTCTGCATAAAATTACATACGGGCTTGGGCCACTTGTAAATTTTCCTTAAGCTGATGTAGGATGTGTTGTCTTTGAGCCATGCATGCACCCACTGGAGTGTGTGTAGAATAAGGCAGGGATCCCAGTGGTACTTGGGAAGGGGGAAATCCATATAGAGCTTCAAATGGGGTAGATTTTAGGGTTGTGTGATAGTTTGTTTTGTACCACTATTCATCCATTGGAAGCTATTTCAACTAGTGCTTAGGATTAGTAAATACCATAGACCTCAAATATGTTTCGAGGCAACTATTAAGCCTCTCAGTTTGTCCATCTTTCTGGGAATGGTAGGAAGTGGACATCATGAGTTTGGTTCCCATGGACTTGAACAACTGTTGCTAAAACAGGCTAGTGAAGATAAGGTTTCTATATGTGACAATGGTTTTTGGCAACCCATGTAGCTCGTGCGCCTCTTTAAGGAACAAGTCTGCAATGTCTTTGGTTGTGTAGGGACGCTTGTGGGGCTATAAAGTGGCCATATTTAGTCAACCTGTCCACCACTACTAGGATAGCATTTCTGTGAGCATATGAAGGCATTCCTTCTATAAAATCCATGGAAATGTCAAGCCATGGTGTATTAGGAATAGGTAAGGGTAGGCCAGGGTATTGCATATTCTCAGTTTTTATTTTCTGGAAAATATCACATTTAGACACCTATTTGCAGATATTACTTTTCATGCTAGGCCAGTAGAAGACCATACTAATCCTTCTGTAAGTACCCTGCTATCCAGAATGTCCACCTAAAGGGGATTGATACAATTCTTTAAAAATCTTATCCCTCAACTTAGCTCCTCTACCTACAAAATCTTTTGGTTATATCTGATAATACCCTGATGTAGAGTATATGATGGCTTGGTAGATGGGTCATTAATCAACTCAATGAGCAATTGTAAGGCTGCAGGATCATGCCCATAATTATGGGCTATTTCTTGCATCCATGTAGGTTCAGCTACTGACAATGCATTCAGTATTTGCTTTTCTTCCTCTTCTTCTTCTTCTTCTTTTTCTTGTCTTCTTGATAAGGCATCAACCACCCTGTTCCTTGAACCTTTCTTGTACTACACTTCATAGTCTAGCCCCAACAATTTGGTTAACCCTTTATGTTGTAGTGCAGTAGTGACTCTCTATTCCAACAGATACCTCAAGCTGTGATGGTCTGTTTAATTATAAAATGGTCCCCTTGAATGTAGTGTCTCCATTTATCTACTGCTGATTGGACAGCCATGAATTCTTTTTTCATAAGTAGAAAACCCAAGGTGCCTAGGAGCTAGGGCCTTACTGAAGAAGGCTAGGGGTCTTCCTTCTTGCATGAGTACTGCTCGAATACCCTTAGAACAGGCATTAGTTTCTACTACGAATTCCTTAGTAAAGTCAGCTAATGCTAAGCTAGGGCTGTGGTCATAGCCTTTTTAAGTGTCTGAAAGGCCTAATCAGCATTTTCAATCCACTGGAAGGCATTCTTTTTCAGCAGATTAGTCAAGGGCCTGCTAATAATACCAGAAGACTTAACAAACCTTTTATAATACCCAGTCAACCCCGAAATACCTCTCAAGGCTTTACTATCTTAGGAATTGGCCAGTTTGCCATAGCTTCAATTTTGGAAGAGTTTGTGGCCACCCCTCCCCTAGTGATAATGTGCCCCATGTATTCTACTTTAGGTTGACCAAAAGAGCACTTGGATAGTTTGGCAAAAAGTTATTCTTTCCTGAGTACCTCCAACAGTTTTCTGAGATGCTCCACATGGTCAAGTATTGATGCACTATACACTAGTATGTCATCAAAAAATACCAACACAAACTTTCTCAAATAGTTGTCGAATACATGATTCATTAGGGATTGAAAAATAGCAGGTGCATTGGTAAACCCAAAAGGCATGACCTTGAATTCATAGTACCCTAAATGGGTTCCAAATGTTGTCTTGTATATGTCTGCCTTACTCATCCAGATTTGGTGATACCCTGCTCCAAGGATAATCCTAGAGTATATGTTAGACCCATTAAGCTCATCAATCAAATCATCCACTAGAGGTATAGGAAATTTGTCCTTAATTGTCATATTATTTAAGGCTCTATAATCAATACAAAATCTCCAACTTCCATCATTCTTTTTAACCAAAAGAACATGTGAAAATAATGGGGAATGGCTAGGTTGTATAATACCATTATTGAGCATGTCATTTACTTATTTTTCAATCTCATTATTCTAGAAGAAATTATACCTGTAAGGCCTGATGCTAACTGGATCTGCTTCTTCCTTCAAGGAATGTAATGGGCATAGTTCCTTGGAGGTGGAAGAGTTGTGGGTTCAACAAACATATCTGGAAACTACTTCAACAACTTATCAATGTCTGCAGGCACCTCTTCTCCACTCTTCCTCTCTGTAGCTGTCACAGTAAAGAGATAATCCCAAATTGTTTGACGTTTCTTCAAGAATTATTTGACTCTCTTGCTTGACATACCCTGTAATTATCCTTAGTTGTAAATGCCTTTTAGTTCTACTCTCTTCCCCTTGTGAGTCACCTGCACTTTGCATGCAATAAAGTCTACTAACACAGGGTTATAAACCTTCATCCAGTCTCCCCAAGTATCATATCATTTCCCCTAGTCTGATAAGTCTAACTAACTCTTCAAACTCCGCACCTTGAATCCTCCATTTGAACCTGTGGAAAATGTACAGGCTCATGAGGTGATTACCATTAGCTATTGTCACTCTTATAGGAGCATCTTCATTAATGACACATCTAATCTTTTTGGTAGTTTCCAAATTTAAGAAGATGTGAGTTCTTCCAGAATCCAAGAGGAGAGTCATCTGATTCTTCTTAGATTCTCCCCTCAACTTAATAGTGTTTGGTACCTCAGTACATGATAAGGTATTTAAGTTGATTGCCTCATCCAATATGTCTTCCTCTGAGATTTCTACTATAGCTTCCTCCCCTAGTGCATTTTCTTCCTGACGGGCCATCTCCTCCTACTCTTTAGAAGCAGCCATTGCATTAATCTGTTTAGGTTTGTGTTGATGGTCTTGAAAGTATTTGTCCCCACATTTGTAACACAACCCATCATTTCTTCTATTCTCAATCCCTCTGTTATTGGTGTAAGTGTGTGGACATGCTCCCCTATTAACTATGCCCTGATTCTGTGTATTGAGGTGATTAGAAGTTGTAGCAGTGGTTCCTTTTCCCCAAGTGGTCTTCCCTTTCCTATTCTAAGAGTCAATTACTTTTTCTTGGTATCTAGACTTTTCAACAGCATGACTCAACATATAGGGATTCAACATCTTGACGGTGTGTCTGATGTCCTCCTTCATCCCTTCTATAAAGAATTCTAGGAAGAACCCTTTAGGAATGATGGGGTTCCTAATGAGAACCCAGGCCTTCAAATCCTCAAACCTCTCTAAGTAGTGACTGACTCTTTCTATTCAATATTTTTGAATTCCCCAATAAGATTGAATTTGCTACTATCTACATCTTGAAATCTTTTACAAAGTTCTTCACAGAATTTTGTTTAATTGGTAGGAAAAATACCATGCTTCAGCCCTCCCATTGAGATGAAGAACAACCTCTTCCAACTTCTGCTCTGGAATTGAGATGTGGATTGTAGTGGAAATACCTCTCACACTTCCTCAACCAAGAACAAAGATCTGATCTTGCTGCACAATCAAAGTAAGTAAACTCCATTCTAGAACTGGAGTTAATTTGATGGTTGTGACAAGGTCTCTGCACTGTCATGGAGCGAGTAAACTGGTCCATTTGAGGTCTGATCCCTTGCCCATCAAGAGGTTGAGCATCCACTGGTACACTACCCAATATGCCTACTTGACTTAGAAGTAACTTCTCCATCAGTAACCCCATCTGCTGCGATAACCAATCGCTCTTAGCATCCATGAAATTTGTCTTCTTCTTTGCTTTTGCTATGTGGTTTTGCAACTGGGTCTCCAGCTTCTTTATGTTTTCCTGCATAGTTTTAGATCGAGTTTTTGTTACTGTCATAATTGTTTTGGGCTAGGAATGGGCTCTGATACCTTGTCACACCCCGAACCTGGGTCTGGGCATAACACGGTACTCGGTGCCTAACTACATGTGACCGAGCAAACCAAATGGCTAGGTAAATCAACATGTGATATCATAACAAACTAAATGCGGAATATAAACTAACACATGCTGATATACTGAAAGTCTGAATTATAAAAATTAAAGTGTGGAAACACTAATACAAGTCTGAAACATGTCTATAGCCAACATTGTTTAACATGAAAAGCTTGTGACTCTGTCTAACTGTTACTCTAGTCTATGAAGCCTCTAATGAAGTATTGAAAAACACTGACTGTTTGAAAATACTAAAGACAGTAATATAATGATAATGCCCTGAAAGAACTGGGGATCACCAAATAGCTGGTATGAGAATCCTAGCGCTCTGAATCATCAAGCTGTAAATCATTACCTGCATCGTGAGATGCAGGCCTTGGGCAAAAGGTACGTCAGTATATTTGAATTGCATTGGTATGTAAAGCAACTGAAAAAAAGAATTATAAATGCTGAAACTAAAACTAAGCTGATAACTAAGAATTGATAATTGATAACCGAAATAATAACTATTGAAACTGAAACTGAATTGATAATTGATAACTGAACTGATAACTGGTAACTGAAATGATAACTGATAACTGAACTGATAACTGATAACTGAAATGATAACTAATAATTAAACTGAACAAAGGAAGTAAGGATGTGAATACTCCCTCTTCTGAATGATGAACAACTTGTTTATTTGAATAAGCTACGGCCTCGGGCCCAATATATATGTGCACAAGCTACGGCCTCAGGCCCAAGTATACGTATACATAACTACGGCCTCAAGACCAAAAATGCATAAAGCATAAACTACGGCCGCAGGCCCAAACATGCATAAAGCATAAAAACTACGGCCCCAGGCCCAAATATAGGTGTTCAACATTCAGGGATTTAAAATCAAGAACTGAGAATCATACTGCAATACATGATACTGAAATATTGAATCACGTTGAGTTACATAATACTGGAATACTGAATATGACTAGACTGAGACATGAATTCTTGAACTGATTATGAACACTGAAACTTCGATTGTTTATGACATACTGAGTAATCAATACTGAGACTCGGGGCATCAATCCCAAGTCTATATTGAATACTCACTAAGCTCACAATGTTCAGAATGAAAGTCATGAACGAGTTGTGAAGTTAGAGAATAGAAGTTCTATAACAATTCATGGAACTCAGACATAATTACTTTATGAGGAAACTCGTAATAGTCATAAAGGATGGGACGTCGGGAGAATCATAAAAATTTCCAAACGTAAATAGGGTTAGCCTCACATACCTCAATTTTACCCCTTAGTGATACTACAATGATCCACAACACTAAGAACCTTCAATCTACAATAGCAACATCCAATGGAACCAATATTAGTAACAAATTCCATAACTTAAGCTATTTAGGCATATTATCAAACATCTTGTAGGCATAAATCTCTACATCTCATCACCATATGATTAGTTCATCCAACCACCACCATTCTTCAACAATTTATCCCATCATCATGATTAAACAATTTATAACTTTCAACATCACATATATGACCATCCATCCACACCCAACCAACAAAGTTCCATTAAATAATCATCTTTCAATCTCTACAATAGTTATGTAATTAAATTGGGAACTTATGGCTTCCAATCACTATACCAAGAGTTCCAATACTTATTCATACTCATATTCCCTTAATAAATTCATACATCTAAGTCTAAGGGTGTAGGATTACCTTTTTGGAAGAAATCTTGCAAAACCCTCCTTTGAATTCTTGAAGAAATCTCTTGAAGATCTAAGTATTTTATGTGTAGATTTCATCAATACTAGTGTAGAAATGATGGAATTCACACCAAAATAATGGGGATTGCTTACCTTGAATATGGGAGGAGTTGGAGGTCTTAAGAGAGTGAAGGAAAACCCTAAAATTCGTCCAAAAGGAATGGGGGAAGTGAACCCCCGAATTTGCTTTAAAAGGCCTTAGTTGGGGCGCGCCCGGTCTAGTGAAGTGAGCCTCACTTCGTTGTCCATCACCTTCAAGGGAAGGCAGGATCCGCGTCCGGTCTGGCGAAGCAAGTCTCGCTTCGCTGTCCGCCAAAATAACTAGGTGGTCTGATTTTGGTAATTTGATCATAACTTCTTGTAGGAATGTCCAAATAATGAACGCTTTAAAGCATTAGAAACTAGACTCTAAGATCTTTCATTTGATAGGTTATGTATCATATAACATCTTATATATTTGTAGTTATCCTCAACCAAAGTTTGGTCTTGTGCGTACTTATTTGGAATTTTAGTCTACCATGAAATTTTCCAACTTGGCTTAGACTTAAGTCTCTCCTTGGATTCCAAATCACTTGTGATATGCCTCGTACACTTATTATCATAACCAATTGATAACCATCATATTAATACTCATTTAATGCATTCACAACTGATTCAAATTTACGGGGTGTTACAAAATATAATGTACTAGAACTGAAAGAAGAGAATTAAGGCAAAAATTAGCAATTTTATTGATCGATTCTATTACTTGTAACCCCAACTCAACTACTACTAAGAATTACATATGAATAGTAATGGAGATTGATTAACATGTCAATGGTGGAATCTTGTAAGACGAAGAGAAGCGAGATAAGGAAGATAATCAGAAAGAAGAAGAAGAAGAAGAAGAAGAAGAAGAAGAAGAAGAAGAAAAAGAAGAAGAAGAAGAAGAGAGGAGGAGGAGGAGGAGGAGGAGGAGGAGAATGAGGGAGAATCGAAGAGGAAGGAATTGAGAAGATACTAGATTCATAACTAACAGTCCTCCTTTCAGTTGTGTATTTAACGGCCCAGCTGGATATAATAGCCTGCTATTGAAACGGCCCAACTAACTAACTCATTTGGGCCCTTTATTTGTTAAAGCTACTCCTAATCTGAACCGTCCAAACTAATCTGAGTAATATCATCTCCGGCTACCATGTCACCTGCTTATTAATACCATTAGTTCACTATCTCAACCTAGTCAATACACTTCAAATCCCCAATTTAGCAATTGTAGACACGTGATTTTTGACCCTCCCCGAGAATTTTCACATTTTTAGCATAAATTTGTAATTTAGGTCTAATATAGCTATTTTGACTATTTTACTTTATTTCTTTGCAAAAAGAAAATTACAAAAATATATATATAAATTTTTAGTTTATGTATTTCTCATAAACTTGAAAAATACAAAAAAAATAGTACCTTATTTTGTACTTTACATAATTTCGAAAATTACCAAAAAATATAGTTCTATTAATGTTTTGTAGTCATTTTAATTTTGAAAAAATACAAAAAAATATTACTTTATATTTTATCTTTATATAAAAATGAAAATTACAAAAAAATAGTTTTATTAATATTTTGTAGCTATTTTAATCTTGAAAAAATATTAAAAAAGATATAGTTTTGTTTTAAATATTAGTCTTATTTTTGGTAGTTATTTTGCTTACATAGGATTAGTTGAGCAACGTCGTGTTCTTAAGGTCCGAGCAAAAGAATAATATTCGGGTTCAAACTACCCGTTTTTAGGCCTAATTTTCGGGCCTAGCCCATAATAATCCGAGTCCACCACACATGGGGGACACGCGTGGGGAACACGGACGAAACACCGTACACGGGGAACCCCACCGCGCATGGGGGACACAAATCTTGGACCCCTACACACGTGGAGTCCATTTTTTTGGCAAAGGGTACAAAAATACACGGACAAGGCAAAGGAAAAGGTGGTGGGACAGATTTTGAAAAAATGAGGGGGCAGGCACTGTTGATTCATCTTCTTCCTCAAGAAAAGAAGAAGAGAAACCCTACTACAAAAAACCCTAACGGAACCCTACCCCAAAACCACCCTCGCACCCCCAGCAACGAACCAAACACCACCTCCAGTCGCACCTCCCCCCGACGCCGGAAACACCACCAAACACCACCTCCGGCAACAACCCATCCAGCGACGCCAGTCCGTCACCTTCCCCGTCGCCTTCTTCTTCCGTGAAACCCTTCCATCAGCTCATTCACCATCGTCGTCACTGCCCCCTCGACCTTACTGTCACCACCACCAAACACCACCTCCGTGAAACCACCATAGCTGCTCCTTCCTCAAGCCAAACGACCATCGGAGCCCCGTCGAGCAGCAGCTGTTGCTGCTGCATCGCCATCGCCACCACCCATCACTGTTTCTGCCTCCTGCTTCACCTGTCATTGCCCGTCGACCCTACATCCAAACTACCAGCTTCCCCAACAACCACTGCTGTTCGTCGTTCAGCCCCACCGACCACTGCCCAAACGACCCTCCAATCTCCATAGCCTCCTCCTTCCTCACATCCAAACGACCCCTTCTGTTGCGTTTTTTGAACCAACCTGCTGCGTCGAGAAAATCCAGCAGCAGCCAACATCTCGTGCGTTGACAGTTTTGGCCGAGCTTTCAGTTTCCATTTAGGTCGTCGTTGTTAGTCGAGGTCCGGTACGTCGAGTTTGTTCCGAGGTTTCGTCGTTGTTCCTCGTTCAGTGAGGTCCGGCTTGAGTTCTGTCGGTGTCATGTTTGTCGTTCTGAGGTTGTCGAGGTTCAAAGGTTATTGTTCTTCATCCTTTGTTTCATTTCGTTCGTTTTGCATATTATGGTTCAAGGCGAATGAGAGTATTTGATATTGATGAATGTCAACAATGCAATTTTTTGTTGTTTTGTTAAAAATGTTTATTTTATGGATAGTTACTGCATGCTTAAAGTAAATGTGAGAGAATATGAACGGTTTGTGTGTCGTCTTTGTTAAATTGCTTTTTCATTTTTACCATGGATATTATTACCTGTTAGAATCGTTGTTTTTGTTTAACCTCGGATGACTTCATTGGTAGAAAATCGTAGTTGTCTTAAGTTTGCCCTTAAATAATAAAAACGAGACGAGCTTCGCCACATAAAAAAAATGTACAGATTGCGGAGCCCTCACAAAATATATGTATTAAATACTTAGATTCAGGGATGGACCGTTTAGCAAATTTCACGGCCCTACCCAAAATAATACTGCGCTAGTCACTTTAGGAGCGCCTTTAATAATTTATTCCCCCTAACTCGGGTGCACATTTATGTGACCCAAATCCAAATCTCAACGGAGTCGAAATGTGTCTCTAATCGCGGGTACATTGATTGTGACGTGGTTTGAGATGCATTTCCATGACGTTGCAAATTCCTTTTAAAATAACGCATGAGACAAGCCTCGACAAACAAAAAATGCACAAGCTACAGGGCCCTCTAAATATATATATTAAAATACTTAGAATTCGGGACAGGCCGTTTAGCGAATTTCACGACCTTTCCCAAAATAACAATACGCTAGTTGCTTTAGGCGCGTATTTAATAATGTTATCTTCCTAAACTCGGGTGCACATTTATGTGACCCAAATCCCAATCTCAACAGAGTTGAAACGTAGCTCTAACCACGGGTACATTGATTGTAACGTGGTTCGAGGTGTATTTTCCACGATGTTGCAATTCTTGATAAAAATAACAGTAAATGATAAAAGCGGTTAAAAGATAAAGTTTGCACATAAGTTCATATTTGTATAAAAATCAGATAATTAAGCCGAATATAATAGTTGAGCGACCGTGCTAGAACCACGGAACTCGGGAATGCCTAACACCTTCTCCTGGGTTAACAGAATTCCTTATCCGGATTTCTGGTACGCAGACTGTAATATGGAGTCATTCTTTTCCTCGATTCGGGATTAAAATTGGTGACTTGGGACACCCTAAATCTCCCAAGTGGCGACTCTGAAATAAATAAACCAATCCCGTTTCGATTGTCCTTTAATTGGAAAAACTCTCTTGTACCCTCTCGGGTACGTAAAAAGGAGGTGTGACAGCTCTGGCGACTCTGCTGGGGATAAATAACCCAGAACCACTGGTTTAGGGTTAGAAATCGAGCTTAGAATAAATTGTTGTGTTCAGCTTTATCTGATTTTGTTACATGATCTGTGCTTAATGTGCTAGTTGGTTGCCTTTTACCGCTTTGATATTACGTGAACTGTATATAAACTGTGCCGAAACCCCTATCCTTTCTGAGTCTTCTAAATCATGAAGAAGGGTGTACTTCGTACGACTTCTTTTCTGTATAGTGTCAAATCCTAATTTAGAACGAGGTTCGGACAAGTTGCTAAGCCGGTGAAGCTTCTGTATTCCCGGTACGCTGCCCCCCCTCGGCTCGAGCTGTCCGCTCGGGTAAGCCAGGTCTAGAACAAACACCCAGGTTCTGAACCTAGAATAACTCAACTTCATGCCGGATCCCTAGTAGGAACGCTTATTTGCATCATGTGCATTTGACTTAGGGGACTCAACACAGGGGTTGGGTCCGTCTAGGACAAGCAACCTGAAAATAATAGACCATTTTTTGGCATCCTATGTGCTACCTGTTGTATTTATTCAAGGGTGAATGGGTCATTTGGCGGACCAATGATAGTTGAGGACAAATGGCACTCCTTATCATGCTAATCACGTTAAATAAGAAAGTTGCACGATTTTTTAGATAAGCATGCTATTATGTTAATTAAGTACATGGGGAACATTGTGGAATTCAAGAAGCCTTGGTATTCCACATGTCCCCCACGCTTCATTTTTTGGGAAAAACACATGGGGAACATTTGTGGAATCCAAGAAGTCTTGGAATCCTCTATGTCCCCCATGCTTCATTTTTGGGAAAAGCACATGGGGACCATTTGTGGAATCCAAGAAGTCTTGGAATTCCCTATGTCCCCCATGCCACATTTTTGAAAATAATAACAAAATAATAATAAATAAAAAAGAGCATTGAAAAATTCAAAAAAGATTTTGTATGTTGTCATCATTTTCCACAAATTAGAAAATCGTGAAAAAGAGGAGAAAATAACAGTGTAGAGATATAACTACTTATTTTTAAAAAAAAAACAATGTCCAAGTAGTGTCAAAACTCTACCGAAATTTTGAAAAAGAAAAAAAAAGAAGGAATGTTTTATGTTTTTTATTAGTTTGTTTGTTTGTTTGTTTGATTGTTGTGAAAAAATAGAAAAAGGAAAAGGGTCTTCTCAAAAATAGTTTATTTGCCCGAACTACGCGGGTTTGATTCTCACCGGATGTAAGATACGTAGGCAACCCTCATCGGGTCCAACCCCACCTTTTTGCTAAAATAGCCAAAAACAAATTAAAAAAAAACATGTCAAAATTTCAATTCTGTCATAAAGAGGTCGGGTGACGTTGTTTTGTCAAAACATAGCCGAATGTTCTCGAAAGGGACGCCGGAAGGCTGACTTTGCATAAACAGCCACCTTTGGGTCATTTTTAAGATTTAGTCCAGTTGACCCACACAGCCTTAAAAATCTTCGTCCCCGAGACGTTGAAAGGCCGTGTTTGCAATATTGAGTTTGCTAATTTGAAAAAACGATAAAAAGAGTCATGAATAAGTCAGGTGATGTTGTTTTGTCATAAATAGCCGAATGTTCCCGAAAGGGACGCCGGAAGGCTGACTTTGCATAAACAGCCACCTTTTGGGTCATGTTTAGGATTTTTGGTCTAGTTGACCCACACAGCCCTATAAATCTTCGTCCCCGAGGCGCTGAAGGGCCGTGTTTGCAACACCGGGTTTTTATTGTAATTTAAAAAAAAAACAAAGAGTCAGCGGTCAGGTGAATACCGTCTTTTGTCAAAATAAGCCAAGCCAGCTTCGGCCGTGTCTTAAACCGTTCTTGCCGAAATAGCCTTAGAGTATCTTTCAGTTGTCGAAAGGCTGTTTTCGTAAAAGAACGGACAAGTTTGTAAAGTGTCATAAAATAATCCTCCCCGGCCTCAAAATTTATATGAAATTTGGAAGGGACCACATTTGCAAAAAAACAACCATTTGGTTAAAATTAGCAAACGGAGGAAGGAAGTTGGCCATTTGTTTTTGAAGTTTGTTAATCTTTTGACTAGAATATGTGGGTTGTTTGATTTTTGAGGTTGTAGGTCATCTTCAAACCTTTGAAACCCAGTTTTTTTTATATGAAATTTTAAAAAAAAAATGTTTAGTATTGTTTATCTTTTATTGATCCGAACTATGCAAGGTCTGATTCATGCGGGGTCATGATACGTAGGCAATCTCCATAAGATTCGACCACGACAAAAAAAAAGCAAAATGAAAAAGCAAAAAAAAAAGAGAATGAAAAAAAGAGAATGAAAAATGAAAAAAGAGAAAAAATGAAAAGAAAAGAAAAAAAAAGATGAAAAAAAAAGAAAAAAAGAAAAAAAAAGATGTTGTTAATAATGAGGACCGACTGAGTCCATTCTAACCTGTTTGATTCGCAAAGAATGTTAAGGTGGCTGGTTTGTGGTAAGTCGGACAATGACACCCAGAATCCTTTACTGGCATCTCATGATACACACTCTGCGGGGATCAGGCCTGATAACAGAAGCACTCAAATCCTATTGGGAACTTGTTGACGGAGGTTGCTGATATTGAAGCTGGCAATGGTCTTGACAATACTGATGCAAAGCTCAGTGGCTAAGATGTCAGTTTTGATAAAGTGGGAGGACGCTTCGTTCCTTGGTTAGCAAGAAAGAGGCATTTGGTGGCTTATTTTGTTGTCATTTCTTTTGTTCGGATTATTAGGATTGTAATTCGGATATTGTCTTGTATCAGACTTTCTTTTCTTTCCATTTGTCATAGCGGTTTGTTTAAGTTCTGTCCAGTTGTTTAGGTTTTTATTCCGGTTTGTTTTTTTTAACCATTTCACCGGTAGTCCAATGCAAAATCCGGTCTTTTATTATTTCGAGTCATCTTTTCGTTTAGTCCTTTTGCCATTTTGTTCAGCGCCGATTCTAGTGACATGACATGCGCACACAGTTCGGGCCTAATCTTAAAAGTTAATCATAAAATCATGGAGAGGTGATCAGAACATTTAAAGAAAATAAGGACGGTTTGAGATTATTCAGAGCCCGAGTCATATGGAACTGGGGCAAGTTAAACACAAAGAAAACCGTTAAAAAGTAAAGATTCGCCAAATTTGCATGAGGGTCGTTCATAATAATGAGAATGAGAGTGTCGCCCAACGGTGCTTTAGAAGTGACAAATGAACAAACAGATGTTGAATATAATTGTCAAGTCCAGCACCATCAGAAGAGACTATAAATCTATTGTTTAATTGTGTTGTTTGCACTTGGCATGTTTTGAAGACTGGAATGACGAAGACATTTTGTTTTGCTACCTAAACACTTTATCCTTCGTTACCCTTTTTGAGCCTTATTTACCTTCTTTCATACCCCTCGTTCGGAATCAGTAGCAACGAAGAAAAAAGAAAAAAAAGAAAGAAAACAACAAAACGAGAAAAAAAGAGGAAAAGAGAAAAGAAAAGAAAAATGATAACAAAGGAAAAAGTCAAATGAAACAGAGGAATTGGGAACTACGTTTGACCTGATTCCTCAAAGAGGATACGTAAGCGCTTCACGGCTCGGTCATAGTTTTGAAAAATGAAAAAAAAATCAATCAATTAAAATATCCCCAAGCAAGAAACTGGGGCAAAGGTTGCGTTTGTTGTAAATAAATCTAGTTCCGAAGGTTGTAATTAATAACCCAAAATCGATGCATTTTTGAGCCTTTAATACCCTTTCTTTCTAGCCCTATCCAAAACCCACATTACGGTCCAAAGAAAGACCTTCTGATCAGTCTTCAAAAGATGTCAAGTCAGACAAATGGAGAATCTTACCAGTGAACATAACATTCTGTTCAACAGCAGAAAGGACTCTAATCCCCAGCAGAAAGAGTCATACCGGCGGCACTCCAAATCCCCAGCTGGAAAGTGATACAAATGAGAGAGTCTTATCGGTGAAAACCTTCACAGGCACCATAAGGCGATGAAAGCTGAGAGAAAAATCAAAAATGAGAGAGACTTGATAGTGAAAACCCTTCGGGCACTACAAGTCGAATAGGACTGAGAATCAGATGGGGAATTGCCAATTGAAGATCTTGAAAGATGATTGGCGGTAGAGGATAGGCCCCATGCGCATGTCATGACCATTAGAGTCGGTATCTGCATTTAATGGATTTTTATTTATAGTTTCTTTTGTTAAAGAGTCATTTTTTTCTTTGTCTTTTTTATTCTGTTCCCTTTTATCTTTTTCCTTTCATAGAAAAATCCCCAATAGAGTCTGTTTGGTCAGAACAAGTGTGAATTGACTTCAAAATATGCCATCAGCTTTCCGAATATGCAAGATGAGATCTGACTAGTACATCCAAGTGGTATAGTCAGCAAGGAACAAGCGCGCGGCCAATGTCAAAAAAGATATCCCCAGCAAAGGGAATTGACAAAAGGACTGACGAGTGTCAAGAGGGTACCTTTGTCGAAATCAAAGGTTATAAACCTCAAGGCCAAAACCCGTGGGCAAATCAAGGAGAGCGATGAGCATGATTTGGAAAATTCATACTAGACTAAAAGGTCGGGGAAATGCCAGTTTCCGAGCTATGCCACAAAAGAAGAGGGATATTCTCAGCAGAAAGGGATTATCCCCAGCAAATAGCATCATCCCCAACAAGTTGTGGAGCACATTGCAAGGAAGGAGAAAGGGAAAGCCACCCCGGTAGGAGTATCACAACCAACCACCGCGTTTTAAACTAATAAGTTTGTTTGATTTGAAGCAGGTAGAAGAGATGGCATTGATGACAGAAACGCATGCCACAAGGGATATTATCAAACTGGGGCAGAAAATTTTCCTTTCCATTTAGAAAATTTTCTGGAAGTCAGGCACCCATTCGGGGAAAAATAAAGATAACACCAGTCTCAAGAGAAGTGGTCTTAGAACCAGTGTTGCCCCCAACATAATAAGTTTCAATGGAGGAAGTTGTTCCCCAGCAAAGGGATGAAACTTGAGCTCAGAAAAGCGAGAGGCCAACATCATTCCCAACAACCTTCCGAAGAGTGAAGCACCAGTTCTGAAGGAATCAGAATCCCCCAGCAGTGTTATCCTCGACAGCGTTATCCCCAGCTGATAACATTTTACCCCCCAACAGGTAAGTAAATAATTCCCCAACAGTGTTATCCCCAGCAGTTCCGAGGAGTCCAACACAAGTTTGGTGAAAATCGGTATCCTCAGCGGTTCCTTTCGGGGAAAGGCAAAACGAGCCTCAAGGGAGGTAATATTCGAAGGAAGAAGCTGAATCAAAAAAAAGAAAAAAAAGAAAAAAAAAAAAGGAAATAGTTTGCAGAGGAATGAAACATCCTACTCAAAAGGAAGTAGTTCTGGAAGGAGTAAGATAACATATTTACTCAGCAAAGTTATCCGTGACAATGTTATCCCCCAGCGGATCATCGAGGTGTAGAAGCATCCTCGACAGAGTTTCGACCAAGTTTCAAGAGGGTCGGACAACCCAGAGTGGGGAAGGGAGAAAGGGAAAATTCATCCCCAACAAAATAATCCCCATCAAGTTTTCGAGGTAAGACATTTTCTAGGATATTTTGGGTTCATCCGCTCTCGAATAGGATATTTTGGGTTCATCCGCCCTCGAATAGGATATTTCGGGTTCATCTGCCCTCGAATAGGATATGTGGGGTTCATCCGCCCTCGAATAGGATATGTTGGGTTCATCCGCCCTCGAATAGGATATGTCGGGTTCATCCGCCCTCGAATAGGATATGTCGGGTTCATCCGCCCTCGAATAGGATATGTCGGGTTCATCCGCCCTCGAATAGGATATGTCGGGTTCATCCGCCCTCGAATAGGATATGTCGGGTTCATCCGCCCTCGAATAGGATATGTCGGGTTCATCCGCCCTCGAATAGGATATGTCGGGTTCATCCGCCCTCGAATAGGATATGTCGGGTTCATCCGCCCTCGAATAGGATATGTCGGGTTCATCCGCCCTCGAATAGGATATGTCGGGTTCATCCGCCCTCGAATAGGATATGTCGGGTTCATCCGCCCTCGAATAGGATATGTCGGGTTCATCCGCCCTCGAATAGGATATGTCGGGTTCATCCGCCCTCGAATAGGATATGTCGGGTTCATCCGCCCTCAAATAGGATATGTCGGGTTCATCCGCCCTCTAATAGGATATGTCGGGTTCATCCTACCTTGAATAGTATATGTCGGGTTCATCCGCCCTCAAATAGGATATGTCGGGTTCATCCGCCCTCAAATAGGATATGTCAAAATAATCCCCAGCAAGTTTTGAGGATATGTTGGGTCCATCCGCCCTCGAATAGGATATGTCGGGTTCATCCGCCCTCGAATAGGATATGTCGGGTTCATCCGCCCTCGAATAGGATATGTCGGGTTCATCCGCCCTCAAATAGGATATGTCGGGTTCATCCGCCCTCAAATAGGACATGTAGGATATGTCCGACCTGTATAATGAGAGGAATACTTTCTGTTCTAGGTCGCCCACCAGTATAATGAGGGAATACTTTCTGTTCTAGGTCGCCCACCAGTATAATGCGGGAATACATTCATGTTCTAGGTCGCCCACCAGTATAATGCGGGAATACTTTCTGTTCTAGGTCGCCCACCAGTATAATGCGGGAATACTTTCTGTTCTAGGTCGCCCACCAGTATAATGCGGGAATACTTTCTGTTCTAGGTCGCCCACCAGTATAATGCGGGAATACTTTCTGTTCTAGGTCGCCCACCAGTATAATGCGGGAATACTTTCTGTTCTAGGTCGCCCACCAGTATAATGCGGGAATACATTTCTGTCTTTACATTTTGTTCTAGGAATACTTTCTGTTCTAGGTCGCCCACCAGTATAATGCGGGAATACTTTCTGTTCTAGGTCGCCTACCAGTATAATGCGGGAATACATTCATGTTCTAGGTCGCCCACCAGTATAATGCGGGAATACATTCATGTTCTAGGTCGCCCACCAGTATAATGCGGGAATACTTTCTGTTCTAGGTCGCCCACCAGTATAATGCGGGAATACTTTCTGTTCTAGGTCGCCCACCAGTATAATGCGGGAATACATTCATGTTCTAGGTCGCCCACCAGTATAATGCGGGAATACTTTCTGTTCTAGGTCGCCCACCAGTATAATGTGAGAATACATTCATGTTCTAGGTTGCCCACCAGTATAATGCGGGAATACTTCATGTTCTAGGTCGCCCACCAGTATAATGCGGGAATACTTCATGTTCTAGGTCGCCCACCAGTATAATGCGGGAATACATTTCTGTCTTTACATTTTGTTCTAGGAATACTTTCTGTTCTAGGTCGCCCACCAGTATAATGCGGGAATACTTTCTGTTCTAGGTCGCCTACCAGTATAATGCGGGAATACTTTCTGTTCTAGGTCGCCCACCAGTATAATGCGGGAATACATTCATGTTCTAGGTCGCCCACCAGTATAATGCGGGAATACTTTCTGTTCTAGGTCGCCCACCAGTATAATGCGGGAATACTTTCTGTTCTAGGTCGCCCACCAGTATAATGCGGGAATACATTCATGTTCTAGGTCGCCCACCAGTATAATGCGGGAATACTTTCTGTTCTAGGTCGCCCACCAGTATAATGTGAGAATACATTCATGTTCTAGGTTGCCCACCAGTATAATGCGGGAATACTCTCTGTTCTAGGTCGCCCACCAGTATAATGCGGGAATACTTTCTGTTCTAGGTCGCCCACCAGTATAGTGTGGGAATACATTCATATTCTAGGTCGCCCACCAGTATAATGCGGGAATACATTTCTGTCTTTACATTTTTGTTTTAGGCGCCCACCTGTATAACAAGGGAATACATTCCACGTCTTTACTAATAGGAGACGCACTTCCTAGGATCTGTTTTACCAATAGGAGACGCACTTCCTAAGTTTAGTCTTACCAACAGGAGACACACTCCCTAGTTTGGCTTTTTTAGGTTATATTTCAGGAGACGCACTTCCAGGAATTGAGATTTCACCCTTAGGAGATGCACTTCCTAGTTTGATCCATTTTAAATTCGACCATAGGAGACGCACTTCCTAGTCTAGTTTACTAAAGTTTTACCTGTAGGAGACGCACTTCCTAATCAAGGTCTTTCAAGTTTTTTTAGGAGACGCACTTCCTAAATTGAGATTTTACTCGTAGGGGACGCACATCCTAGTCTAGTCTTTAGTTCACTCTCAGCATTGCGTTAGTAGTATCGGTGGGTTACGATTTTGATATCGACTCACAAACCTTCCCAGTGCAAACTGGGTTAGGAAATTTCATTTGTGTTATTTGTTTTGGTTGTCAGGAGCCTGCCTGTAGAGCGAAGGTTGTTATATGTCGAAGATTGAAGAAGTTAGGGGTCCGCCTGTAGAACAGAGGAACATCGTTCAAGGTCAAGCCGTAACCCATTGGAAGGCAGAAGGCTACAACAAAAATCCCCAGCATTCAATCCAAGTTAGAAACAACAAGAAGCTCGCCTCAAGAATACGAGTCAACAGTCTGAGATAGTCAACAAAAGCTAGTCACAAAAACAAAAACAAAAAAAGAAAGAAGAAAAAAAAAGAAGAAAAAATATAATCCAAAGTACGGAAGTGGAGAACATATGTGGTCTGCTCAAGAACTAGCGCCTACAACTAACAAGTATCAAGATTCAAATCCAAAGTCTGTATGAAGCACCATTCAAGACTCAAGATCAAGTTTCAGAAGACTTACAGATAGGAACCCTTGTAACTAATAGCTGATAGGTTTAGTTAGTCTTGCTCATTTTTTATTTTTGATGTAATGACAGGACCGCGGACCGGAACCTCAACGGAACGGCACCTTGATCGGCTCTTCACCTCGGTACACTCTACCATCTCTCTCATTTCCGAACTACACGTGGCCTGATTCCTGTATAACCAAGGATATGTAGGCAGCTCAGATACCAGGGCTCGGTCGCATTCCCTTCCTTTCCTTAGTGTAGTCCCTCCAAATAATGGTCGGGTCAAAGACATGTCTAGTCGTTCTTTGTCGGAAAACTCTTCGTGTTTCCAATCAAAGAGGGGCAGCTGTAGACACGTGATTTTTGACCCTCCCCGAGAATTTTCACATTTTCAGCATAAATATGTAATTTAGGTCTAATATAGCTATTTTGACTATTTTACTTATTTCTTTGCAAAAAGAAAAATTACAAAAATATATATATAAATTTTTAGTTTATGTATTTCTCATAAACTTGAAAAATACAAAAAAAAAAATAGTACTTTATTTTGTACTTTACATAATTTCGAAAATTACCAAAAAATATAGTTCTATTAATGTTTTGTAGTCATTTTAATTTTGAAAAAATACAAAAAAATATTACTTTATATTTTATCTTTATATAAAAACGAAAATTACAAAAAATAGTTTTATTAATATTTTGTAGCTATTTTAATCTTGAAAAAATATTAAAAAAGATATAGTTTTGTTTTAAATATTAGTCTTATTTTTGGTAGTTATTTTGCTTACATAGGAATAGTTGAGCAACGTCGTGTTCTTAAGGTCCGGGCAAAAGAATAATATTCGGGTTCAAACTACCCATTTTTAGGCCTAATTTTCGGGCCTAGCCCATAATAATCCGAGTCCACCACACATGGGGGACACGCGTGGGGAACACGGACGGAACACCGTACACGGGGAACCCCACCGCGCATGGGGGACACAAATCTTGGACCCCTACACACGTGGGGTCCATTTTTTTGGCAAAGGGTACAAAAATACACGGACAAGGCAAAGGAAAGGGTGGTGGGACAGATTTTGAAAAAAGGAGGGGGCAGGCACTGTTGATTCATCTTCTTCCTCAAGAAAAGAAGAAGAGAAACCCTACTACAAAAAACCCTAACGGAACCCTACCCCAAAACCACCCTCGCACCCCCAGCAACGAACCAAACACCACCTCCAGTCGCACCTCCCCCCGACGCCGGAAACACCACCAAACACCACCTCCGGCAACAACCCATCCAGCGACGCCAGTCCGTCACCTTCCCCGTCGCCTTCTTCTTCCGTGAAACCCTTCCATCAGCTCATTCACCATCGTCGTCACTGCCCCCTCGACCTTACTGTCACCACCACCAAACACCACCTCCGTGAAACCACCATAGCTGCTCCTTCCTCAAGCCAAACGACCACCGGAGCCCCGTCGAGCAGTAGCTGTTGCTGCTGCATCGCCATCGCCACCACCCATCACTGTTTCTGCCTCCTGCTTCACCCGTCATTGCCCGTCGACCCTACATCCAAACTACCAGCTTCCCCAACAACCACTGCTGTTCGTCGTTCAGCCCCACCGACCACTGCCCAAACGACCCTCCAATCTCCATAGCCTCCTCCTTCCTCACATCCAAACGACCCCTTCTGTTGCGTTTTTCGAACCAACCTGCTGCGTCGAGAAAATCCAGCAGCAGCCAACATCTCGTGCGTTGACAGTTTTGGCCGAGCTTTCAATTTCCATTTAGGTCGTCGTTGTTCGTCGAGGTCCGGTACGTCGAGTTTGTTCCGAGGTTTCGTCGTTGTTCCTCGTTCAGTGAGGTCCGGCTTGAGTTCTGTCGGGGTCGTGTTTGTCGTTCTGAGGTTGTCGAGGTTCAAAGGTTATTGTTCTTCATCCTTTGTTTCATTTCGTTCGTTTTGCATATTATGGTTCAAGGCGAATGAGAGTATTTGATATTGATGAATGTCAACAATGCAATTTTTTGTTGTTTTGTTAAAAATGTTTATTTTATGGTGAGTTACTGCATGCTTAAAGTAAATGTGAGAGCATATGAACGGTTTGTGTGTCGTCTTTGTTAAATTGCTTTTTCATTTTTACCATGGATATTATTACCTGTTAGAATCGTTGTTTTTGTTTAACCTCGGATGACTTCATTGGTAGAAAATCGTAGTTGTCTTAAGTTTGCCCTTAAATAATAAAAACGAGACGAGCTTCGCCACATAAAAAAAATGTACAGATTGCGGAGCCCTCACAAAATATATGTATTAAATACTTAGATTCAGGGACGGGCCGTTTAGCAAATTTCACGGCCCTACCCAAAATAATACTGCGCTAGTCGCTTTAGGCGCGCCTTTAATAATTTATTCCCCCTAACTCGGGTGCACATTTATGTGACCCAAATCCAAATCTCAACGGAGTCGAAATGTGTCTCTAATCGCGGGTACATTGATTGTGACGTGGTTTGAGATGCATTTCCATGACGTTGCAAATTCCTTTTAAAATTACGCATGAGACGAGCCTCGACAAACAAAAAATGCACAAGCTTCAGGGCCCTCTAAATGTATATATTAAAATACTTAGAATTCGGGACAGGCCGTTTAGCGAATTTCACGACCTTTCCCAAAATAACAATACGCTAGTTGCTTTAGGCGCGTATTTAATAATGTTATCTTCCTAAACTCGAGTGCACATTTATGTGACCCAAATCCCAATCTCAACAGAGTTGAAACGTAGCTCTAACCACGGGTACATTGATTGTAACGTGGTTCGAGGTGTATTTTCCACGATGTTGTAATTCTTGATAAAAATAACATTAAATGATAAAAGCGGTTAAAAGATAAAGTTTGCACATAAGTTCATATTTGTATAAAAATCAGATAATCAAGCCGAATATAACAGTTGAGCGACCGTGCTAGAACCACGGAACTCGGGAATGCCTAACACCTTCTCCCGGGTTAACAGAATTCCTTATCCGGATTTCTGGTACGCAGACTGTAATATGGAGTCATTCTTTTCCTCGATTCGGGATTAAAATTGGTGACTTGGGACACCCTAAATCTCCCAAGTGGCGACTCTGAAATGAATAAACCAATCCCGTTTCGATTGTCCTTTAATTGGAAAAAACTCCCTTGTACCCTCTCAGGTACGTAAAAAGGAGGTGTGACAGCAATAGGGTTTCTAATTTCAGCTGAGTTCCGACATAACAATTGGCCCTTGTAATAAATCATAGTGGACGATTCACACTTATTATAATGTTAATATTAGTCCACTCGAGGTCTCCAGGTCACCAAAAAGCCAAACCAGGAATTCCATCACCAGCATTATAGGATACAACCAGTACATAATCAGATATAACAGAAGGATTGGCAAATAAGACAGATTTATCGATAACGTACATCATCTCTCTGTCCTTCTTTGGTACCATGAAAAGATAGTAAGTTTTTCCCTAAGGGATGTTGTATATTGATGCGAGAGAAAAGATGCAACAGGTTCATCTCCCCCGAATTAGAATTACTATTTGACAAGGTGCAAAGCCATACCTCGAATGGTAGACACTCTTTTCCTCTAGCTTCCGGGAAAAATATGCGTGAAACTTTCTTCTTTGAAGGAGAGTAAAATTTTCGATAATCGTTATCTTTGGCACCCAACATAAGCAATGGACTTGGGGCGAAAGCACATCAAAATTATGTTTCGGGGGCAACAGTTTGCCAAGTGGTACAAACAAGATCAAAAGCAATGAAATCTTTCATCACTTTAACATGCTTTGCAATCTGAGAAAGTATTTTATTTTTTATTTTTACACATTTGGCTTTCAAATAAATACACCGTTAGAACAAATAATTATTACAAAGAAGTTAGGATAAACAATTTTAACAAATACTGTAAACCCTTTATATATTTATGAGTTGAGTGGCGGGAAAATGTCACACTTGTCGTGTGATCCTCTGCTTCCACTCATTATAAATAGCACACGCCTCTCACAAATTAGAATTTGTAAATCAAAAATTATAATCTGAGTGTGCTCTACTCTCAGCTTTTGCTCAAACATTTCACATTCTCAATTTCTTCTCATGTACTCTACTCTCCCCCTTAGATGGAAATATGGATGAACTTTTAGAAAAACAAACAACAACGACAATATCTGCTCAATCCTCCAACCAAATAGAACCCCTATTGCATCGCTTGTAACAACAGGCAGTTCGATAATTGGGAAACTTTTAATAGCCATAATGCTAGCATCCACCTTAAGGAGAAACTATTTTGCAGAATTTGCAACAATAGATTCAAGTCAAAGGGCGAGTTGGCCGCACACTGCAACTTTTTAATCACGCCTACAAAACCAGCTCCTGAAAGTGTGAGGTATTAAAACTTTATTCTCTTTGAGTTTTGAGTTATAGAATTATGAGCGTTCTTTAGTTTGAGATTTTGAACTTTCGATGAGTTTTTGACTTTATTTTTGAGTGTTTTTGAAATCTCAAATCTAGTTGAGTTTTTTTATTGTTGACCCTGAGTTTTTGACCATAAAATTTTGAGTGCCTAAATCTCGATTCTATTCAAGTTTTTGACTTTGAGTTTTAGAGTGTTTTTTCAGTTTAAGAATTTGAAGTCTCAATTCGATTTGAGTTTTTGGGTTAATGACCGTGAGTTTTTGACTGTGAGTTTTTTTTATTTTTGACAGAGTTTTTTACTTGTTTATTATTGTGTGTTGTTGAGTTTGAGTTTTTGAAGTCTCTATTCTGTTAGTTTTTCTGTCGTTTGTGAGTTATTTACTATGAAATTCTGAGTATCTAAGTCTCGATTCTATTTGATGAATTTTTTTTATGTTTTTCTATTTGGGTTTTTGAAGTCTCAATTCTATTTTGGAGCTTTTGTGTTGATGACCTTGAGTTTTTGACTGTGAGTTTTTGCATTTTTGATTGAATTTCTTACTTGTTTTTTGCTGTGAATTTTTGAGTGTTTTGAGTTGTCGAGTGTGAGTTTTTGACTCTGAATTTTTTAGAGTTTTTCAATTTGAGTTTTTGATATGTCCGATTCTGTGAGTTTTTGAGATGTTCACGGTGAGTTTTTGCGTTGCTGAGTTTGACTCTGAGTTTTCATGTTTTTGACTTGAAGCACAGTGATTGTTTCCAGATCATGCAGTATGACATAACCAAATTTTAATAAGTGGTCTTTTTTTGTCTATAGTGTAGTTATCTTACAAAATATAGTATTAATATTTATATTGGTTTTTTTCCCGGTCTTTATGACTATAGTATAATTATCTTATAAAATATAATATTATATTAACATTAGTAAGAATAATTCACGTTAATAAGATGTTAGAACGTATTTATGATGCGTGCCTTAGATCTTACTGTAAAAAATGTTATTTATCAATATGAAGATTTGAGTATCTTATTCAAATTTCTAAAATATTTCTATTGTTAAAAAATAGACGGTTTTTCTTTCTACTTTTGTAGGGACTTTTTATTTTTTCTCTAAACTTCAATATTGCCTAAGTGAAAATAAGATAAAAAATCCACAACTATTTTGGGGCACCAAAATTTAGGGGCCTAAAAGCAAAGACTTTACTAGCCTCCCCTTGAGCCGCTTAAAACTAGTGGACTACTAGATAGCATGTTTCTAAAAAACATTATTTACCCACAATAAAGTACTTAAATTTGTATTAAGTATTTTACGTAGTTTATAAATTAAAAAAAAAAAAAGATATATTTTAGTTTGTGATTATTTTATTGTTTCAACAAAACACTGGTAGTATATATTTTTCCCTAAATTCTTTACATGTGAATAATTATGGAATAGGTTTGACCGGAACATTATTGTTTCTCTCTCTTTACTTTTTCTCAATAGAAAATGTGTAGACTTTAAAAAATTATTTACAGCGTTACATATCAAGATATTAAAAAATAGACTTCAAATAAAAATAAATATTAATTTTTTCAAAATTTAAAGCCTCTCTTTAATTTTTGGTTTTAGGCCACCAAACTTATAGAGTCGCCTGGTCGCTTAGGGGAGATCGGAGACTGCGTGAAAGTCAAAAAGCCTCCAGACGCTGTCTGTAATAAGTCGCAAGCTGCTAGGTTAATCAGTCAGGCATTCTAGATCCTTGCATCAAAGGATTGATTCAGGCTTCCAACATTAAGCCAGTAATTTCATCTAGGATGTTCAAACTTGAAAGAAACAAAAAAATAATCCGATAAAGGGTGTTCAATATATGTTACTATATACCACTAAAATCTTATATTTTACCTATATATATCGTGTAACTTTTCGATGAAGGGTGGTCAACGGAGCTGGAGTTATCGTAGCTTCGCCCCTGCAAGTCAGGTTACTCTACTTACAGAAAGGAGCATCTTATGCCGAAGGTTCCTCAAGTTAGCGGACCATGTCACAACTGGAACTACATTGAATCTGCCAAATTATTTGATTGAGGTTGGCGACATGGGGACTAGACAATATGAAATTAAGTAGGAGAATCTCCTCTCATCACAGGCCAATTCATAATAGCAAGTCTATTCGCAATTTTGAGTGTATAGAATAATGTTGATCTCTAAAAACAAACCAACTTGCCTTTCCTTTCCTTAGTTTATCTTTATGTGCACTTCTATTTCCTACAATTGACAAGTATCTAGATAAGTAGACTACTATAAATTTCCCCCTCTAATTTTTGTAGCCTGTTGTAATATAGCATCATGCATGGCTACTAGGGGCGGAGCCAGCCCTTCAGCTACGGGTTTGGTTGAACTCAGTAACTTTGGTTCAAATCTTATATTTGTCTTGAGAAATACATTGAATATGCGCAAATTTTATTAAGTTAGAACCCAGTAACTTACAAGAACTTTAATCTTGAACCCATGAGTTTCAAATCCTGGCTTTGCCTCTTGATGGCTACAACACCAGAATGGAGTATTACTGGCTAAGAGAACTCATGATCTTACTAACCAATGGCGGAGCCACATGCACCAAAAGGGTGTCAACCGACACTTCTTCGTCTGAAAATTACAATGTTTAGCTCGGTAGTTTTTTAAAAAAATACGTATATATATATATATATTATATAATGACACCCCTTGACTTCTTGGTGAGTTTGTTTCTTTATATTTTGACTCCCCTTAATAAAAATCTTGGCTCCGCTACTGTTACTAACCATATCCAGAACCTTTTGCTATATGTTTTTCTTGCTCCCAATTGCAATTGAAAGTTAACCGCATATGACAAAGGGGAGCAAAAGGCTTTGGATAAGGAAGAGAGACTGAACAAACAGAGAAACAAGAACAGAATGTGATTGGGTTTCGTCAAAATGAAACAACAAAGCTGATATCCCTTATTAAACTAAGTAGTAATATATAAGTATAATCAGATATGACATGTTATCTTTCTTTCTTTTTTGAGCTTTCAGACATTATTATTATACATATAGTGAATGTATTGAGTCAAATATGAAGAGGAAAACATCGTTTCCTTCTCCCATGTAACAAAGGAGAAAAAAGAAAAAGAAAAGCCAACAGGGAATAGGGGATGAAAACTAGGGGAAGTAAAGGGTTTCTGGAAACAAAGCAGTGGAGAGGAACATTGAAGTTAGATTTTTTTTTTATGGAAGTTTTATGAAAATTATATGCATGCTAATAGTAGACAATAAATTTGCGGTCAAGAAAATAATCGAGACCGAAAAATATTGCAACAATCGTAGTATTTGAGTGTTACAATCTCTATGGTTCCTCTAATTCTAATTTTTCAATATAAATTCAAGGGTCTTTAAGCTTGATCTTGAACCTTAAAATTATGGATTCAGACCTATTATTTATTGCAATTTTATTGAATTTTTATACATAAATCTATACTTTGTTCAGATGAACCCGGTGTCCGAGTGCTACATCCGCCACTGCTGACAGAGTAAATCTTGGAATAAGAATTTAAGAGGATTTGGAGAAGCATCTGTCCATGAAATCTTGGAATACCTTTTACTGTGTCAATGTTTAACACGATTACTGGTTTTAAAGGCAATTTAACAAAGAAAAGCTTTTCAAGAGTATCCTCGTGAAAACTTACATGTACTTTGGTTTAGATGGATGTGTTTTGGTGTTTGTCCGAATTTTCTTATTATATTTAATTTTTCTATTTTTTCAAGAACAACATATTTACTATAATTGATTTTTCCTTTTACGAAAAAATAACTATAATTCTTCCATATCTGGCTAGTCATTTTTCTTGGAAGAAAAAGTTTTTGACTTCTATAAATTAAGGATCTTTCTTTCTCATTCAGTAGCATTCACAATGTAGTCATATGAGATTTGAGAGTCGTATTTAGGGGGAGAACTTTACGGGACAAGTGTTGGTGTGCCACTTGTGTTTGCCTCTTTGTGAGGTTGTTCTCTCAATATTTTGTACTTTTTTTATATAGTGGATTGCTCATTTCCGCCGTGGACGTAGGTCAATTAATCGAACCACGTTAAATGTTTGTATCTCTTTTGATATGTTTCTCTTTACTATCTTATTTATCGTCGTTCAAGATTTGCTTTGTTAGATTGCGCATGACACCTGATTTTTCGGTCCTAACAGGATGACGTTTTGAAGGTAGAGCTTGAAAAGGATGAGGAAAACAATCACCTAATGGCACAGAGAAGAACCAAAGAAAGTTAAAACGAAAAAGAACACAAAAGGGAATGGTAAATTACGTGACCATCACATCTAAAAGTTTAAGCTGTTAGAGAAATTACACTTTAATTTGTTAATTATATTATCTTTTAACATGCCCCTCATTAAATTGTGTGACCATCTCATCGTAAAAGTTTAAGTTGTTGAAGATATAGTTAAGTAAATAAAAGATGTGCTCGCTCAAACGGCTTAAACTTTTAGATGAGAGGATCACACAATTCAACCGAATTCAAAGATGCTAGGAGAACAAAAATATGTCAACTAAGAATGTGAACATTTGAGAATGAAATTGAAGCAAAACACATTTGTTTGTTTCAAGAAAGTAGCAAGATGGATTATTGAATGTAAAAACATTACTAATGAAGAGGAAAGGAACAAGATCATTGCCTGAAGTCATGTATCGCTTATGTTGCTTTGGAGTCAGAATTACAAAGGAATGTTGCAAGAGGCCACTGCGATCAACAACTTCTTGGCATGTTTGCAATTTCTAATTAAGAGTAATCAAAAAGGAAATGGTAAGACAGGAGACTCATGATTCTTACTCTACAAATATTCATATAATTAATTAAAGCCATAGGGTATGAGGTGAAAAATAAGCCAATCTTGTATATTGACTAAAACAGTAAAAAGATGGACCAGGGGCCTAACTCCAAAAGTAAGTACACGAGGTAAGGATTACTCAAAGCTATGTAACAGAGCCAGGATTTTAAGTTTATGTGTTCAGGATTCTAATCATTTTAAGTTACTAGGTTTTAAATTAATAATTTATATATAAAAAAAAAGTTTAAAGACAAATAAGGTTTTGAACCAAAGCTAGTGGGTTCGGCTGAATCTGTTCCGAACTCTGATCAGAGCTGAACATTTGGACATGTACAACATAACATGGGACCCAAAATTGGGTAAACCGAGAGTAGAGATGAGTCTGACCTAATAACTAGTCAAGAAAATGGACCTCGAGCGTAAGTAAACCTCGATAATTATCTTATGAGGTGAGGATTGCTCAAGATATATAAAAAAAACAATACTGTTTAACCAAAAATCTGAGTCTTTGGTCAAAGCTAATAAGAAATTCGGGTTACTGATAATCAGGAGACAAAAATAAAATACTTTTGAGAACGATGGTAAAAAAACAAATAGATGTGTATTTCAATAAATTCTCAATAGTATTCCGTGTCCTTACAAATGATGATACTTCTTCCTTTTATAGATAATTCTAGGTAAAGGAATGAAGCCTCAGCTTTAATGATATAATCATGAGTAATAAATGACATTAAATAAGCCGTTATACAATCATTCCTATTAAATACCAATTTTGTAACGTATCAAGTATTTAATAATGAATTTGGACTCCTTTCTGTCATCAGATCTTTGCCTTCAATGCCTTCTAATCCGTTGGTTGTAAATAATTTAAATTGGTACGAGACTCGTATCTATACGTCGTCTCGTGCCTATTTAAATTCTTCTTCCCGTGGCTGTCTCCATCCGTGTCTCTTAGTCAATTGTTGCGCTTTGACCATTTAACTAATCCACGTGTCATGCCACATCATCTTTAATATAAACTCAGTTTTTTCCCAATACAGATAGTCCCCCCACTTTCCATTTTTTTATCAATTAAATAATTGGGAAGTGGATCGTCATGTAAAAGGAATTTTTGCCACAATTAATGCTCATGACAGTATTAACGCCTCAGCAGTCTTTTCCATTTAATGTTCTGCCCATGTGTCATTTTCTAATTGATTCCGCTATTCATACCCTTTTTCGAGACTTCTTCATTCTCACTATTTACGAAGTGATAGCTGCCTTTATTATAGGCTTTTCATCATTACACTTCTAAAGTTGACGGTTCCCATTTTGCACATAACTTCTTCTTCCTTTGTCTTCTTCACAAATCTTCAGCACATACTTCCTTCTTAACAATGTCTTCTTCAAACCCTAACCGTAAAAAAGTTCCAATTCTAGATCAATTCCCCAATGCCCCTATTAGACACAGAAGAGGCGGAAGAGGTAGGCTTCGAACAGGGTTAGAATCTACGTGAGGCGACTCCTCTGGTTCTTCTTCAAGGAGTTCTATCCCAAAAGTCCCTTCTTCTAAAAGTAGGGAAATTCTTGATTCTTCTCAAGAACCCTCAGTTGATGATATAGTTCCCAGCGATTTGTCTTTTGAAAGTGACAAAACGTCTCTTCAAAAACAAATTAAAAATTTAGAAAGAGCCGATACTTACCCAACAATAGTAACCGAGCTTACAATCCCCACCATAAGAAGAGATTGTAACTGGAAGGATAGTCTCCGAATGTCAATTCCTTCCCCAAATCAAAGAATTTCCTCTTTTAGAAGTGGGTATTCTTCTGTTTACACTTACCCCTTCACTTTAGGTTTTAATCCTCCGATTGACCCAGTTATCCTCGATTTTTGTCGTTTCTTTACAATTTGTTTGGCCCAAATCGGTCCATTAGTGTGGAGAACAGTGGCTTGTTTGAGATATTTATCCTCCAAGGCCAATGTCAATTTCACCTTTTCTCACCTCATTCATCTATACCATCCTAACTTAATACGCCATGGGGTTTTTACCTTAACTGCAAGGAGCAAAAAAGTTTTGGTAAATCCTGAGGATGACAAAGATCGTGGATGGTATATCCGTTACGTTGCTGTTCGTACGGTGGACTTGATTGGCGAAACAAATATTCCCTTCCCTGAGAAGTGGAATTTTGAACGTAGGTTTCCTTTTATTTACCGTACCTACTTTTGAGAATTTCAAAAGAAAGTTGTTTTTAACCTCGTCCCTTCTTGGTTTTTTGTAGCAACCATGGGAGATGTGGAACCTATTCCCAACTTTCGTGGTTGGGTAGACTCACTTTTGAAGATTGCTTCTAGGGAGCAGAGAACTTGGAAATCAATTTCTTCCTTACATGGCTGGAAAGTCAAAACACATGGTATCCCCCTTTTTATAAAATTTTTTTATATGTTAAGCACTTTTTCCTAAACTTTAATCATGTATATCCATCCTTTAATCAGGATTTGGCATTAGAGGAATGACGGCTGAAGTAGCTATGGACATTCGCATGTCTGCGAATGCTGCTCTTGATTTGGATAAGGCTCGAGCCTTGCTGCCTAAAAGGAAAGCTACAAAGGAAAGTTCTGAAGAAGAAGAGGAGGGTACCTCCCTAATTACCAGGCCAAGGGTCAGGAGACGAATAATCATTGATGATGAAATTGAAAACACTCCTGCTCGAACCTCCACCACCGAGCCTGTTTTGATTCATTCTGACGAGGACGCCGAACCAAGAGATAATAATGAGTCAATTCAGCATCTTTTTGACAGTGGTTTCGGGAGTGGCGAGCTCGGCCCTGTTTTTGATGAAGCTCCTCTTTCCTCATTTGTTCCTATTTTCTCCATTCCTCTGCCAACCATAAGTATTTCTTTACCAGTTTTGACGACTTCCGTTCTTTTGCCAGTTTCTACCGCTCATATATCTGTTCCCTTGGCTGTTTTTACCGCACCTGCTTTTGCATTGGTTTCTACATCTTTTCCTTCCATTCCTTCCATTGCTCCTCTTCCCTCTGTTCATCATACAGAGACAGGTTCTAGCAGTGGAAGTATGACTATGAGAAGTGTTACTTTGGAGGTTCCTGCCAATCATAGCCTCTTGAGGAAGACCGGTAGAGCCGATGTTTGGCTCGAACCTCTAATTGGAGATATCGAGAAGAAGAAGATGGAGAGCCATAGCTGCTTAACTCTGATGAATGACGTAGTTCATTCTACTTTGAAGGTATTTTTACCAACAAGTTTTTTTTAATTATCTTCAATCTCTCATTTCTATGACTTATCTCTGTAGGCTAACCTTATTGGTACGGAATTAATGGGAAGAATTTCCCTACTGGAAAGAAAAGCTCGTGAGTCTGAAAAAACTGTCCACGAGACCGAAGAAATAGCTAGGGGAGCCCAGCTTGAAGCAACCAATTGGAAGGAGCAGTTCGAGAATGCTCAAGGGACCATAGAGGAGTTGCAAGAAGATAAAAATCTCCTAGAGCAGCAAAACCGTGGTTTAACTTCTGAACTGGCAACTGTCAAAGCCTCTTCAAGCCAATTGAAAAGAGACAAAGAGCTTTTGGAATGCTCTTTGTCAGAACAATTATCCAGGGCTAGTGAAGAAGTTAGGGAGCTGAAGGCACTTTTGGCTAGGAAGGAAGAATATGCAGGAGAGTTAGTGCAAAGCTTGACTCAAGCTCAGGCTGACTTACAGACTTCTTCTGACGAGATTCATGCCTTGAAGAGTTCTCATGCTTCTCTTGAAGCTTCCCTTGATTCCCATTTAGCTGAATATCAAATCTTAAAAAACGATCTTGCTATGTGGGAAAAGGAATATGGACTTCTAGAGGAAAATTTTAACATAGAGGTGAGTTGGGCTTTCCTGAAATCTCGTCGTGATGCTTTGACGGAAGCTGCTCAAGAAGGTTTTGACTTGCAGTCTGAACTGGCCAAAGTCGTAGATACCATCGAGAAAAGCCAACAGTCTACTGATACTCCTTCTCCTGCACTTGAAGTTCCTGGAACAGAAGAACTTTTAAATGAAGAAGTGAATACTGCAGCAATTGGGATTACAATTCCTGCTTCAGCTGAAAATGTTGCAATTCCAGCTTCAGAGGGTGAAACTTCTATGACCCAGTCTGTGGAAGTTGAAGCTTCCGTGACCTAACCCCTTCAATTGGATGATGGTTTTATCCCTTTGTTTTTAAGGGATTTTTTGGTTAAAGTCCCCAGTTATCATAATGGGGCACTTGTATAAACCTTTATTGACTAAGTTTCTACTTAATCTTTTTAATTATATTAAGAAGTTTCGTTAGTACTTCAATGTGTTCTATTCTTGCCTTTTCCTTACTTATTTAGGACTTATAGAGTAGTTTAGCATTTTTATCCTTTGAAAATGCTTTATGATTCTTCTCATGACTTATTAACATGAGGCTTATAAAAGAGGGCCCTTTTATTTTATCGACACTTAATGAAGAAGACGTCTCAACTTCATAATGGTGTTATAATACGATGAAAGAAATAGGAATACACACGTTTTGTATGAAACAACTTTGGCAAGTTTTTTTTATAAACTTTTAACAAGTGTTTGACTGTTACATGTATTACAATACATCTACAACTTTCTCGTAACTGTTTTTCTTGTAACAGATTTGTGAATAACATAAAATAAACAAGGTTTTTCTTCATAACCTGTTTCAGTACATAGTCATGACCCTATCTTTACATATTAAGAAGGGTTTGAGAGGTGACTTTGTTTATGAGTTTGAGAGATGACTCTGTTGTTCTCATGAATGCTGAAGACTTCATAATTTTTTCTCAACACTTGACTTCTATCGTTCGATATTCGTATCTGCGTATCTGCATTTCTACACGTATCTGTGTACAATATTGTAGTCCCCCAAGTGTTTGAGCGGTGAAGTATGAAGCCTCGAGCACTTGTTTATTTCTTTTTATTTTGGCCCTTTTTTCCTGAAACAGAAAGATATGCGGGACCCGAAGGTGCGATTATAGATGAAGACCGCGTAACTCGTGTGTATTTCCATCAGATTAATTGTAACCCTGGGCTAGGAATTTAAGAATACTCCATTTTGCCTTGCATGTTGTGACTCATCATTTGGCACGAGTTAGGATATTTTGCCTAGCATCTAAAATCGTTAGTAAAATATTAATAAACCAAGAGAGAAATTTTAACATGATGATACCTGACCGTAGGTACTTTCTTAAAAGTAATATCTTTTTAAGTGGACAGCATTCCAATGTGAGGGTAAAACTTTACCATCCATTGTTTCCAACTGGTATGCTCCTTTTCCCGCAATGCCACGGACTTTGTATGGTCCTTCCCATGTTGGACTTAGCTTTCCTGAGTTAGCAGCTTTTGCAGATTGGAACACCTTTTTAAGCACGAAGTCCCCAATTTTGAAAAATCTGAGGCGTGCTTTCCTATTGTAATATCGTTCTATTACTTGCTTTTGTGCTGCCATCCTTATCAAAGCAGCTTCTCTTCTTCCTTCAAGTAAATCTAGGCTAACCCGCATCTCTTCATTATTAGATTCCTCCGTTGCCTGATCGTATCGTGTGCTTGGCTCACCTATTTCAACTGGAATTAAGGCTTCCGTACCATAAACCATTGAAAATGGTGTTTCTCCAGTGCCTGTTTTGGTCGTTGTACGATAAGCCCATAGTACTCCAGGTAACACCTCAGGCCAATTACCTTTTGAATCTTGTAACCTCTTTTTCAAGTTATTGATAATAACTTTGTTAGTTGATTCTGCTTGTCCATTCCCCACTGGATGATATGGCGTAGACGTTATTCTTTTGATCTGCCAACTTCGAAGAAATTCTGTAACTTGTGCTCCAATAAATTGTGGTCCATTGTCACACACGATCTCCTTTGGTACTCCAAAGCGGCATATTATATTTCGCCATATGAAGTCTTTAACTTCTTTTTCTCGTACCTGTTTAAATGCCCCTGCTTCTACCCATTTAGTGAAATAATCTGTAAGTACAAGTAGAAATTTTACCTGACCTTTTGCTTGTGGAAGTGGACCTACGATATCCATTCCCCATTTCATAAAGGGCCATGGGGCTAAAACAGGATGTAGTAACTCAGCTGGTCTGTGCATATTATTGTCGTACCTTTGACATTTATCACATTTGGACACGAAACTGGTTGCCTCTTCTTCCATCTTAGGCCAATAATATCCTGTGCGAATTAACGTTCTTACCAGTGACCGTCCTCCTGCGTGATTCCCACAATGTCCTTCATGTACTTCTCTCATGACATATTCGGTTTGAGAGGGTCCGAGACACTTGCTAGTGGTCCGCCGAACATCTTTCGATAAAGATTTCCTTGATATAAACAATATCGTGCAGCTTTTTTGCGAAGCGCGTAAGCCTTTCCTTTGTCATTAGGCACGGTTCCGTGCTGTAAAAAGGCAACAATTTCATTTCTCCAATCCCATGTTAGATGATTAAAATTTACCTCATTTTTATCAGATTCAAGAACGGAATGAAATAGATGTATGACTGAAGCATCTGTATTGTTTTCCACGTCTGCTGCGGATGCAAGGTTTGCTAAAGCATCTGCCTCTACATTCTCATCTCTTGGGATCTGCACTACTTTCCAAGTTTGGAATTGCTTTATTAACTCCCGTACCTTTGCGAGGTATTCTTGCATTCGTGACTCTCTGGCTGTATAAGTCCCCAGCATCTGATTAACCACGAGTTGAGAATCACTCTTGATTATAATCTGTGTTATGCCGAGTTCTCGTGCCAATTCTAAACCTGCAATTACAGCCTCATACTCTGCTTCATTGTTAGTTATAGAATGACATTTTATAGCCTGTCTAATGGTCTCACCCGCAGGTGGTACGAGGACTATTCCTAGGCCTGCCCCTTTTACATTAGATGAACCGTCAGTGTATAAAACCCAAGTCCCCGGGTTCGCACCATTAAAAACTAGTAATTCTTTTTCTGCTTCTAAATGCATCCCCTGGCTAAAATCAGCCACGAAATCAGCTAGTACTTGAGACTTTATAGCGGTCCTGGGTTGATAAATAACTTCATACTCACTTAGTTCTATAGCCCATTTTGCTAATCTTCCTGAAAGTTCGTGTTTATGCAAAATATTTCGAAGCGGAAAAGCAGTAACTACAACAATGGGATGACATTGAAAATAAGGTCTTAACTTTCTAGATGCCATGATCAAAGCTAATGCTAATTTTTCTAGCTGTGGGTATCGTGTCTCAGCTTCCAATAAGGACTTACTTACATAATAAATAGGAGATTGTTTACCTTGGTCCTCGCGGACTAAAACAGCACTTACTGCGACTTCAGATACGGCCAGATAAATGAGAAGTTTTTCCCCCACCTTCGGTTTTGCCAACAACGGTGGTTTTGACAAATAAGCTTTCAAATTTCTAAGGGCTTGTTGACAATCTTCATTCCATTCAAAATGATCTTGCTTTTTAAGTGCAGAGAAAAACTTAAAACACCTTTCTGAGGATTTGGAAATAAATCTCCCCAAAGCTGCAATTCTTCCCGTTAATCTTTGTACTTCCTTTTTATTAGTAAGGATATCCGGGATTTCTTCTATTGCTTTGATCTGAGAAGGATTCACTTCAATACCACGATTAGAAACAAGAAAACCCAAAAACTTACCTGATGCAACTCCAAATGCACATTTTTCTGGGTTGAGTTTCATATTAAATTTTCGCAAAATTTCAAAAGTAACAGATAGATGAGAAATATGATCATGAGATTGCTGGGTTTTGACGAGCATATCGTCTATATATACCTCCATTGTTTTCCCTAAATGTTCTTGGAACATTTTGGTGACCAACCTTTGATAGGTTGCCCCAGCATTTTTGAGGCCAAAGGGCATTACTTTATAACAGTAAGTCCCCCTGTCTGTGATGAAAGAAGTTTTTTCTTCATCACCAGGATCCATTTTAATTTGATTATATCCTGAGTATGCATCTAAAAAACTTAAAAGTTCATGACCTGCGGTTGCATCAATTAGTTGGTCTATATGCGGTAAGGGAAAGGAATCTTTTGGACAGGCTTTATTTAAATCGGTATAATCTACACAAACACGCCACTTACCATTTTTCTTGGGTACAACCACCGTGTTAGCTAACCAAGTAGGATATTTTACCTCACGGATTGATCCGATTTTTAATAATTTTTGGACTTCATCCTGAATCACCTGGTTCTTGAAAGCACCTTGTTTCCGTTTCTTTTGCTTTATTGGTGTGAAAGAAGGGTCCTCATTGAGTTTGTGAGTCATCACATTTGGTGGAATCCCTGTCATGTCAGCGTGGGACCAAGCAAAGCAGTCTAAGTTAGCTTTTAAAAATTCGATTATCATACCTCGCATGTTCGTGCTTAAATTGGCCCCGACATAAACCTTCCGTTCAGGCCATTGATCAAATAACATCACTGCCTCAAGCTCTTCAATTGTCGTTTTGATGCTTTCATTTTCTTCAGGTTCTTGAATTGTGTCAGGTCTTGAGTCCAAATCCGTCTTTTCCTGTTCAGTTGAAGTTTGATCTTTTTTACCTTCAACTGTTTCCTGTAATTGCTACTTTTCTTTATTCTCGGCGCTCGTACTTGTTACAGCATTGACACTTTTAGCCATCTGCTGATCCCCACGAATTTGGCAAATTCCCCATGGTGATGGGAATTTAATAACCTGATGTAGAGTTGATGGGACAACGTCCATATCGTGTATCCATGGTCTCCCCATGATCATATTGTAGGCCATTTCCATATCAACTACCTGAAATTTAGTTTCCTTCACAACACCCATAGCAAAAGTTGTTAGAAATACCTCACCTTTTGTTACTACACTTGAATTGTCGAAGCCTGACAAGGTGTGCGCCTTGGGTATCATTTTGTCTTCAGCTTGCATTTCTCGTAGTACCCTTAGTAATATAATATTTACAGAACTCCCTGGATCAATCAAAACTCGTTTTACATTAGTATCATGTACAAGTAAAGATATTACCAGTGCGTCATTATGTGGAGTTGTCACTCCTTCGGTATCTGCGTCATCGAACGAAATACTTTCATTTTCAAGGACCTGCCGCACCCGTTTCCCGTGTGTAATCGTTACCTTAGAAACCTTGTTGGAGGCTGTGTAGGTTACGCCATGAATATCTTCTCCCCCGCTTATGACATTCACTGTCCTCTTGGGTGAAGGAGGTTGTGGTGGCTCTTGTCTGTTTTTCATATAAGCTTGTTTTCCTTTCTCACTAAATAACTCAGTGAGGTATCCTTGCTTCAATAAATGATCCACTTCACTCTGCAGGAATCTACATTCTGAAGTTTTGTGCCCGTGATCGTTGTGAAATTCGCACCAATGATCCGGATTGCGTCTACTTGGATTTGACCGCATCTCTTTTGGCCACCGTACCTTATCTCCCATGCTTCTTAAAACAGCTACGAGCTCGGAGGTAGAGACATTAAAATTATATCCACCGAATCGTGCCTTTAAACTTCTGTCATCATCTCGTGATTCTTGTCTGTTCCGATCATTCCTGAACTTTGAAGAAGAGCCAGAATCCCGGTTCCTCGATTTTTGATCATATTGCTGGCTATCTTGTTTCGACCGTGGGTCCTTTCCTGTGGGTCCCATATATGGATCGTACCTGTTTTTACCTAATCTTTTTTCGGTTTCTGACCTTCGGGTACCGCCCCTTTCTTCATGATGGAGCTTAGGTACGGTATCTTCTTCGATTCGCAGCTTCGTGCTATATATGTTGTAAACATCATTCCATGTGGTTGCAGGAAATTCTCGAAGACTTTCTTTGAGTCATCTCGTGGCTTCAGAACTTTTGTCATTTAAATTACTTGCAAAAGCTATAGCAGCCCAATTGTCAGGCACACGAGGTAGAGTCATTCTTTCACGCTGGAATCTATCAACAAAGTTTCTAAGCAACTCTGAATCCCCTTGTTTGATTTTGAAAATATCTTCCATTCTTTTCTCAACCTTTTGTGCTCCCGAATGTGCTTTAATAAAAGAATCTGCAAGCTCAGCAAAAGAATTAATAGAATTTTCAGATAAAAGAGAATACCAGGTTAATGCACCCTTGGTGAGTGTTTCTCCAAATTTCTTGACCAATACTGATTCAATTTCTTGTTTGGTCAAGTCGTTGCCTTTTACGCCGGTTGTAAATGCAGTCACGTGGTCACGTGGGTCTGTAGTACCATCATATTTCGGGATGTCAGGCATTTTGAACTTTTTCGGAATTGGAAGGGGAGCAGCACTAGGCTTCCATGGTTGTTGTGAGTATTTGTCCATGTCTACTCCTTTTATTACAGGCGGAACTCCAGGGATTTGTTCAATACGCTCATTTTGTTCCTTAAGCTGTTTCTGCAAGGTTAGTACTAAATTTTGCAAATACGAATTATTTAAATTACCTGGTCCCCCTTCTTGTGGTTCACTGGGGGTTGCTCCGTTTCCAGAATTATCAAGACCAGAACGGGGGTTCTCCAATGTATTATTATTAGGAGTTGGTGTAGGTGGCGCAGCAGGCAATCGACTAACAAGTGCCTGAAGAGCTTTGCCGACCTGTGCATCAATTAGCTTTTGCAAAGCTTCAGTTGTAACTCCTTCAAAATGTTCAGATTGCTCTTGTTGATCAGCACGGGATTCAGTAACAGGAGTGCCTTCACGAGATTGACGTGGTGAATTTAGAGGAGAGGGAACCACGTTATCTTGATTTTGATGTATTTGATTCTCATGGTTTCCCAATGTGTTATTACTATTGTTGTCGGCGTTGTTGTTTGACATGGTGACGACAATAGATAAGATATAGCTTAAAAGGAAAGATTATCAGATTCCCGGTAACGGAACCAATTTGTTTAACCAAAAATCTGAGTCTTTGGTCAAAGCTAAAAAGAAATTCGGGTTACTGATAATCAGGAGACAAAAATAAAATACTTTTGAGAACGATGGTAAAAAAACAAATAGATGTGTATTTCAATAAATTCTCAATAGTATTCCGTGTCCTTACAAATGATGATACTTCTTCCTTTTATAGATAATTCTAGGTAAAGGAATGAAGCCTCAGCTTTAATGATATAATCATGAGTAATAAATGACATTAAATAAGCCGTTATACAATCATTCCTATTAAATACCAATTTTGTAATGTATCAAGTATTTAATAATGAATTTGGACATTAAATAAGCCGTTATACAATCATTCCTATTAAATACCAATTTTGTAATGTATCAAGTATTTAATAATGAATTTGGACTCCTTTCTGTCATCAGATCTTTGCCTTCAATGCCTTCTAATCCGTTGGCTGTAAATAATTTAAATTGGTACGAGACTCGTATCTATACGTCGTCTCATGCCTATTTAAATTCTTCTTCCCGTGGCTGTCTCCATCCTTTCCTCTTAGTCAATTGCTGCGCTTTGACCATTTAACTAATCCACGTGTCATGCCACATCATCTTTAATATAAACTCAGTTTTTTCCCAATACAAATACATTTTCTCAAACCAGTGTGGGATATTCTAACGTAAATGAACTAGTTTGAGCCATATTCAACACTTGTAAAATAAATCAGCTATGCTTTCTAATGTGTGTGACTGTGTGTGTAGAGGGGAGGGGGTGGGTAGGGGGAGAATAGTAAATGTTACATGTTCCATGCATGAGAAACGAAGCTTGGTTGTAGAAAATTCATCAACTTTTTCATCCAAGAAGCTATTTAATTTACATGCCACATATCCCAAATGATCTACACTGCTAACTAGAGCATTACTCACATAATCTTTCAAATTCTCTATCACTCTGTACCACAATTATTTTTTCACAAAGAATTAGGAAAACTCCAATGAGCTAACAAATTTTTTCGACCAAAAAAACTCAATAAGAAAGGGAATGACTTTAGACTAACAATGTTTTGTGCTCATTTTCCCCATTAGAAGACAAAGTATTCTGCAGCTAAGTACAACTGCTTCCTTAAATTCTTCAAGTCCACCGCACTCAGTGCCTGACTACATGTGACCAAGTGAACCAACTGTATGTCTGGATCAACATGTGATATAACTATGAGCTAGAGGTAAACATAACACATAATAATCTACTAAAGAGTCTGACTGAAATATCATAGATGCGGAAAATACTGAAAGGTCTGCAAGTATAAATAAGTAGCCGACAAGGCTAACACATGAAAGCCTGCTAACATCTGACTGACTGGGTTATAGTCTACAAAGCCTCTAAAGAATACTGAAAATGCTAACTGTTTACCGGGAAAAGGTCCCCGGTATACCTTATTAACTGAAATAATATAATGACTAAAACAAAAGAGAGATAAGGCCCCGAAAGACTGGGGCTCACCAATAGCTGATACGAGATGTCCTAGCAAGCAGAATCGTCAACCTGAAAATCGTTACCTGCATCGCGAGATGCAGGCCCTGAGCAAAAAGGGACGTCAGTACATTTTAATTGTACTGGTATGTAAAACAACTGAAGAAAAGAACTGTAAATACTGAAACTAAAACTGAACTGCTAGCTGATAAACTAATAACTGAACAAGGAAGTAAGGATATGAATACTCCCTCTTCTGAATGATGAACAACCTGTTTATCTGATAAACTACTGCCTTGGGCCCAATATATATATATATATATATATATATATATATATATGTATGTGTGTGTGTGTGTGTGTGCACAAGCTACGGCCTCAGCCCCAAGTATACGTATACATAACTACGGCCACAGGCCCAAAAATGCATAAAGCATAAACTACGGCCTCATGCCCAAACATGCATAAAGCATAAACTACAGCCTCAGGCCCAAATACATGTGTTCAACATTCAGGAATTTAGAACCAGGAACTGAGAATCATATTGTAATACATAATACTGAAATAATGAGCCATACCGAGTTACATGATACTGGAACAGTGAATAGGATTAGACTGAGATGAGTATTCATAATAAGTTGATTTGTCATAACTGAAACTCATAGAATATCGAATGATTATGAAACTATGTCATCTAGAGAATAGAAGTTCTACTACTATTCAGGGAACTAAGGCATAGTTATTTTCGGAGGAAACTGGTAATGGTAATAATGAATGGGACGTAGGGAGAATCATAGACATCCCAAACGTAAAGAGTTAGTCTTGCACACCTTAACTTCCTGCCCTTGAGCGAATACAACGTTTGTCAGCCCTTTCAACTTTAATCTAAAGCAATACAAGTCAAAGGGATTTCATATTAGCTATGATGCTCATGTTTTGGTCACTTAAGCATTTTATCAAATACTTGGTGAAAATAAAGCTTCATAGTCCTTATTAATGGTGTCTTTACACCCAACAATCCATTCTCTTCTTCCTAGATAAATTCTAAAGTCTCAAATGATTATAATCAACATTATTCTTCATCACCCGTAAGGTAAACAACACCCTTAACCAATAATCAACAATCAACACCCCAACCCTATAATCGTTCATGCTTTTCAATCAAATCCATCAACTCATATCTCATGAACTAGGGTTTATAATCATTAAACCAATGCTAGAATCAATTAGAGGGTGAAGACATTACCTTTTTGAAGTTCAAACCCTTTGAATTCGAGTTCTAGGCTTCTTTCTCTCAACAATGATGTCTCAATCGAATATCTAATGATATGGAGGGTTTACCTATGTTAATAAGATGTTAGAAAATTGAAATTAACTTAGAATCACCATTAAAACTTACCTGGAGGGACCTTTAGTGGTCGTTTGGTTGGACTATGATTTATACCGGTATAAATTATGCTGGTATAAGTTATATTGGGATAAGTTATATTGGGATTAGTTATGTTGGGATTGTTGTTTATTCATTGTTTGGTATGTTGTATTAAGAATGACAATTGCATAATTTCTAAGAAAGAAAGTATAAGTTATATCGGTGCTAATTACCCCACCTTCTATAAGGTATAAGTTATCCCAGTATTAAAATTAACACCGGAATAACTTATACCTGGTTTGCTAACCAAACAGAGTATTAAGATGGTATTAACTTTTTATACTACTCTTATACCTTCTTATACCTCATATCAAACGACCCCTTAAGGAGTTAGATTTTTGAGAGCTTTCCTTTCTAGAGCAAGTTTTTATGTTTTGGGGATGTGGGGGATGAAATAAGGCTAAAAAAATGACTTCCCAAGTCATCCACCACGTCCCAGTAGGCGTGACCGCGGTCCCGACCGCGGTAAATAGCTGGAGCACTGCCTTATGTCCGTGGTCGCGGTAAAACGCGGCCGAACGCGGTGGTTATCCACTATTCTGTAAAATGAACATAACTTTTTGCACAGAGCTCCGTTTGGGCTCCACAATATATTTTTAGAAAGTTATTTCAAAGGCCTATAACTTTCATTCTTTGAATTTTTCCAAAATTCTCTACACATTTTCACTAAACCCTGCTGGAAGAAGGACCTTCTGCAAACTTAGTCGATTTTGTCAAATCTTATGCACCTCACTTTCCATCTTGATTTTGAAACAACTATTTTCACCCATAATCATCCCGATGGGACTTCACATGTTCAAAATATATCCTTACTACTCCTTTAACTCATTCATACCTAAGCCAAATTTACGGGGTGTTACATTATCTCCCACTTGGAATCATTCATCCTCGAATGATGGTCCTGGTTGCAACTACGGCTATCTATGGACATTAAACAGGTGTGATGGAGATATGAGAATACTAAAATATCATGAGTATATGTATATCAAATTGAACGAGCACGTGATCACTAAATACTAAGCTGAGTAAATACTGAAGAACATGGAGATTATAATATAAGACCTGAATGGAAAGGTTAATTACCTTCCACATTTTCCTTTTGCTCTTCAAAGAGATATGGATATCTGGACTTCATCTCCTCCTCGGCTTCCCATGTAGCCTCTTCAACCTTTTGATTCCTCCAAAGCACTTTTACTGAAGCAATTTCCTTAGTTCTGAGCTTGTGGATTTGACGATCAAGAATAGTCACTGGAATTTCTTCGCAAGACAGGCTGTCTTTAACCCCTATAATCTCTGTAGGAACCAAAAGTGACGGGTCTCCCATGAATTTCTTCAACATGGACACATGAAACACTGGGTGTACAACAGCTAGTTCTTGTGGCAATTCTAGCTCATAAGCCACTTGTCCGATCCTTTGCAGGATTCTATATGGACCAATATAGCAGGGACTAAGATTCCCCTTCTTCCCAACTCTCATAACGCCTTTCATGGGCGATACTTTCAGAAATACCCAATCATCATCTTGGAACTCTAAGTCTCTACATCGCACGTCCGAATAGGACTTTTGGCAACTTTGAGCCGTCTTCAAATGCCTTTGTATCAAGTTGACTTTCTCCATAGACTGATAGACCAAATCGGGTCCTAACAACTCCGCTTCTCCGACTTCGAACCAACCAATTGGTGATCTACACCTTCGCCCATACAAAGCTTCGTACGGTTCCATCTTGATTCTAGAGTGATAGATGTTATTATAAGCAAACTCAATGAGAGGTAGATGATCGTCCTAATTACCTTTAAAATCAATAACACATGCCCTCAACATATCCTCAAGAGTCTGAATGGTGCATTCCGCCTGGCCATCTGTCTGAGGATGAAAAGCAGTACTGAGGTTCACCCTTGTGCCCAATCCCTTCTGAAAGGATTTCCAAAAATTTGTTGTGGACTGAGCACCACGATCTGAGATAATGGAAAAAGGTGTCCCATGTAATCGGACTATTTCTTTGATATACAACTTGGCATAATCCTCGGCCGAATCTGTAGTTTTCACTGGCAAGAAGTGAGCTGACTTGGTAAGTCTGTCTACAATCACCCAAATCGAATCATGCTTCTGGAACGAGTGAGGTAGACCTATTATGAAGTCCATGTTTATCATCTCCCATTTCCAAATGGGAATTTTTATATTCTGAGTTAAACCGCTAGGTCTCTGATGTTCGACTTTCACCTGCTGACAATTTGAACACTTAGCCATGAAATCTGCTATATTTTTTTTCATATCGTTCCACCAATAAACCTCCTTAAGATCATGATACATCTTTGTGGAACCTGGGTGAATAGAATACCTGGAATTGTGGGCTTCTGACATAATCCGCTCTTTGAGCCCATCTACATCTAGAACGCATAGTTTGCCTCTGTATCAAAGTACCATCATCTTTCCCTTGTTCAAAAGCCATAGTCTTGTGTTTGTAAATTCCCCCTTCAGCTGCAATAAGTAGGAATCACTGAACTATTTTTCTTTTACTTCGGTTACTAAGGAGGATTCAGCCCTGTTCTGGAGAACAATGCCACCATTTTCAGAGTCCAAAAGTCGAACTCCTAGATTTGTTAAGCGATGGACTTCCTTCATCATAGTTCGCTTGTCTGCCTCAACATGAGCTAAGCTTCCCATAGAACGCCGACTGAGAGCATCGGCTACAACATTTGTTTTCCTCGGATGATAGAGGATATCAACATCATATTCTTTAAGTAATTCGAGCCACCTTCTCTGACGCAGATTTAATTCTTTTTCCTTGAAGATGTACTGGATACTCTTGTGATCTGTAAAAATGTCAACATGTACCCCATACAAATAATGGCGCCAGATCTTAAGCGCAAACACCACAGCTGCTAATTCAAGATCATGAGTCGGTTAATTCTTCTCGTGAGCCTTGAGTTATCTCGACGTGTAGGCTATGACTTTACCGTGCTGCATTAATACACACCCAAGACCAACCCCTGAAGCATCACAATAAACAACGAACCCTTCGGTTCCTTCCGGTAGTGTCAAGACCGGAGCTGAAGTCAATCTCTTCTTTAGCTCCTCAAAACTTTTCTCGCACGCGTCCAACCATTGAAACTTGACTTTCTTCTGAGTTAATCTAGTCAAAGGGGATGAGATAGAAGAAAATCCCTCTACGAAACGCCTATAATAGCTTGCTAGACCCAAAAAACTTCTTATATTGGATACTGAGGTAGGTCTAGGCCAATTCTTCACTGCCTCTATTTTTGAAAGTCCACCTTCACGCCTTCCCCTAAGATGACATGGCCCAAAAACGCTACTGATTTCAACCAAAATTCACACTTAGAAAATTTTGCATATAGTTTGTGATCTTGTTGTGTCTGCAACACAATTCTGAGATGTTCTGCATGGTCAGTCTCGCTACGGGAATAAATCAAGATGTCATCAATAAACACGATAACAAACAAATCAAGATAAGGCTTGAAGACCCTATTCATAAGGTCCATGAAAGTTGCTGGTGCATTCGTTAAACCGAATGACATTACCAAAAATTCGAAATGCCCATATCGAGTCCTAAAAGTTGTTTTTGGAATATCAACTTCCTTAACCTTCAACTGATGGTATCCCGATCTAAGGTCAATCTTGGAATAACACTGGGCTCCCTGAAGTTGATCAAATAAATCATTTATTCTGGGAAGAGGGTACTTGTTCTTGATGGTGACTTTATTCAACTGACGATAGTCAATGCACATACGCAAAGACCCATCCTTCTTTCGGACAAATAAGACCGGTGCACCCTAAGGTGAGACACTTGGCCTTATAAATCCCTTATCTAGAAGATCTTTCAACTAGACTTTTAATTCTTTCAACTCTGTTGGAGCCATTCTATAAGGCGGAATAGATATCGGCTTAGTGCCTGAAAGTAGATCAATTCCAAAGTCAATCTCTCTATCGGTAGGGATTCCAAAGAGATCTTCGGGAAACACTTCTGGAAACTCATTTACAATTGGTACCAACTGGAGAGTGGGGATCTGAGCATCTGCATCCTTAACTCGAACCAGGTGATAGATATATCCCTTGGAGATCATCTTTCTGGCCTTAAGATAAGGAATAAACCTACCCCTAGGTGTTACTGCATCACCCTTCCATTCTAAGACTGGTTCATTAGGAAATTCAAAATTTACTATTTTGGTTCTACAACCCACTGTGGCATAACAGGACTCTAACCAATCCATGCTCATGATCACATCAAAGTCTACCATCTCCAATTCTACTAAGTTTGCTGCAGTAAGACGATGATACACTTTGACTGGACATCCCATATAGATACACCTTGCTATAACTGATTCTCCAACTGGAGTGGACACTTCAAATGGTTCACACAACTTTTCTGGTTCTATCCCAAATTTCTTAGCAATATATGGGGTTACATAAGATAGGGTGGCTCCCGGATCTATAAGAGCATATACATCAAAAGTGAATATTGTTAGCATACCTGTGACAACATCTCCACGAGCCTCTTTATCCTGACGGCCTACCAGTGCATACAAGCGGTTTCGACCACCGCATGCATTACTAGACTTTGCTGCACCGCGCCCTTGTTGGGTCTGAGAGTTATGAGGGGCTGCTGAATTAGTGGACTGAGCTACATTGCCTCCATTGTTCTACTTTGCTGATGGACAATCCCTCAAGAAGTGGCCCTGCCGACCGCACCCAAAGCAACCACTTGTGCCCAAACGACACACCCCTGGATACTTCTTACCACACGTGTTATAAGTATGGTACTCAAGTCCTCTGTAGTCCACACTAGCCTGTGACTGTGAGCCTGCTGCTATGAAATTTTGGTTTTCTTGTTAAATTTGGACCTCTGAACCGATGCACTAGCTGAAGATGGAGCGGGTCCTGATTTTGATTTCCTGAAGAATTGGCGATTGCCTCCTGCTTGAGATCCCCCATGGCTGAAAATTCCTACAGACTTAGCTCTCTTACTCAATTCCCTATCCTTCTCTTTCTATAGCCGCTCTTCCTTTTTCAACCTGTCTTCATTCCCTTGAACAAAGGCAACCATCTTAGTGATGGTCATGTCATTATTCTGAGCAAATATATTAGCATCAGCAAACAAATCATCTGAAAGTCCCAACACAAATCGCCTAACTCTGGCCCTCATATCACGTACCATTTCCGGAGCATACATGGCCAGAGAGACAAACCTGAGGTAGTACTCATTCACACTCATATCATTCTATCTGAGTCTCTCAAACTCCAAAGTCTTAGCATACCAAGACCTCAATGGGTAGAAAATGCTCAAGGAACGCATCTGCAAACTCCTTCCAAGTTGCAAGAGCTGCATCCTCACCTCGGGACTCTTCCCATGTTTCATACCAAGTGTTCGCAACATCCTTAAGCTGGTACACAACAAGCTCTGCTGCCTCAGTATCTGTAGCATGCATCACCCTCGAAATATCTTCTGAACCTCGTCAATGAAGTTTTGCGGATCCTCATCCTTTTTGGACCCTTTGAAGATGTAAGGTTTCATGTTGAGGAATTCCCTAGACCTGGAACTACCCATCTCATGAACATCACTTATTCCTTGCCTTTGAGCCTGAGTAGCAACAATCTGGGTAAGCAACTGGATAGCTCCCCTGACATCCATGTCTGAAGCACTGGGCACTAAGCCCGATGCAACCTCCTAGGCTGGAGTGTCCTCCTCCTGAGCAGCATTAGTTGTGGCCCCCTAGCTAGTAGCTGAGGCCCTCCTGGTGTACTTTCTTTTTGCAGGCATTTTTCTAAAATATGCAATTCGCACGGGTTAGAAAGATTCCCCAAAGCATAGCTCAAACTACACGATCTAGAGTATGAAAGAAATGGAACAATCCTAGATGTCTTGGTGGTCAACTGTTTACATGTGTGGTGTGCACACACACATGAGACCCCACTAGACAAGCCTTCATAGACTCCCTAGGACTCTTGAACCTAGGGCTCTGATACCAAGCTTTGTCACGCCCCGAACCATGGTCTGGGCGTAACACGGTACTTAGTGCCTGACTGCATGTGACCGAGCGAACCAACTGTATGGTTTGATCAACATGTGGTATAACTATGAGATAGAGGTAAATATAACACATGATAATCTATTAAAGAGTCTGACTGAAATATCATAGATGCGGAAAATACTGAAAGGCCTACAAGTATAAACAAGTAGCTGACAAGGCTAACACATGAAAGCCTCCTAACATCTGACTGACTGGGTTATAGTCTACGAAGCCTCTAAAGAATACTGAAAATGCTAATTGTTTACTGGGACAAGGTCCCTGGTATACCTTATTAACTGAAATACTATAATAACTAAAACAAAAGAGAGATAAGGCCCCGAAAGACTGGGGCTTACCAATAGCTGATACGAGATGTCCTAGCAAGCAAAATCGCCAACCTGAAAATCATTACCTGCATCACGAGATGCAGGCCCAGGGCAAAAAGGGACATTAGTACATTTGAATTGCATTGGTATGTAAAACAACTGAAGAAAAGAACTGTAAATACTGAAACTGAAACTGAACTGCTAGCTGAAAAACTGATAACTGAGCAAGGAAGTAAGGATATGAATACTCCCTCTTCTGAATGATGAACAACCTGTTTATTTGATAAACTAAGACCTCGGGCCCAATATATATATGTGCACAAGCTACGACCTCAGGCCCAAGTATACGTATACATAACTACGGCCTTAAGCCCAAAAATGCATAAAGCATAAACTATAGCCTCAGGCCCAAACATGCATAAAGCATAAACTACGGCCTCAGGCCCAAATATAGGTGTTCAATATTCAAGAATTTAGAATCAGGAACTAAGAATCATACTGTAATACATGATACTGAAATAATGAGCCATACCGAGTTACATGATACTGGAATAGTGAATAGGATTAGACTGAGATGGGTATTCATAATAAGTTGATTTGTCATAAGTGAAACTCATAGAATATCGAATAATTATGAAACTATGCCATCTAGAGAATAGAAGTTCTACTAATATTCACGGAACTGAGGCATAGTTATTTTTTGAGGAAACTGGTAATGGTCATAATGAATGGGACATAGGGAGAATCATAGACATTACCAAACATAAAGAGTGAGTCTTACATACCTTAACTTCCTACCCTTGAGGGTAATACAATGTTTGTCAACCCTTTCAACTTTAATCTATAGCAATACAAGTCAAAGGGATTCCATATTAGCTATGATGCTCATGTTTTGGTCACTTAAGCATTTTATCAAACACTTGGTGAAAATAAAGCTTCATAGTCCTTATTAATGGTGTCTCTACACCCAAAAACCCATTCTCTTTATCCTAGATAAATTCTAAAGTCTCAAATGATTATAATCAACATTATTCTTCATCACCCATAAGGTAAACAACAACACCCTTAACCAATAATCAACAATCAACACCCCAACCCTATAATCGTTCATGCTTTTCTATCAAACACATCAACTCATATCTCATGAACTAGGGTTTATAATCATTAAACCAATGCTAGAATCAATTAGAGGATGAAGACATTACTTTTTTTAAGTTCAAACCCTTTGAATTCGAGTTTTAGGCTTCCTTCTCTCAACAATGATGTCTCAATCGAATATCTAATGATATGGAGGGTTTACCCATGTTAATAAGATGTTGGAAAATTGAAATTAACTTATAATCACCATTAAAACTTACCTTGGGTGGTGGAGGGACCCTTAAGGAGTTAGGTTTTTGAGAGCTTTCCTTTCTAGAGCAAGTTTTTATGTTTTGGAGTTGTGGGGGACGAAATAAGCCTAAAAAATGACTTCCCAAGTCGTCCACTGCGTCCCGGTACGTGTGACCGCAGTCCTGACCACGATAAATAGCTGGAGCACTGCCTCATGTCCGCGGTCGCGGTAAAACGCGGCCGAATGCGGTGTTTACGCACTATTCTGTAAAACAGACATAACTTTTTGCATAGAGCTCCATTTGGGCTCCACAATATATCATTGGAAAGCTATTTCAAAGGCCTATAACTTTCATGCTTTGAATATTTTCCAAATGCCTTACACAATTTCACGAAACCCTGCTGGAAGACAGACATTCTGCAAACTTAGTCGATTTTGTCAAATCTTATGCACCTCACTTTCCATCTTGATTTTGAAACAACTATTTTTACTCATAATCATCCCGATGAGACTTCACATGTTCAAAATATATCCTTACTACTCCTTTATCTTATTCATACCTAAGCCAAATTTACGGGGTGTTACATAATCGCCAAAAAACAAAGAGTTTAAGTTCTATATATTTACGTTATACGAGATCACCGAAAATTGACCTACGATAATAGGTAATTCCTCATATCATGACTAATACAAGTAACCTAGATAATAGAATGAGAACCAGCTATAACCAGTAAAATTGCACAAATAACATAAAATTTATATACTGTTAGTGTCAGCATATACAGGAGAAAGCCAAAATTCATATCTTATCACATGAAAGCATAGAAATTGTAATGGAGAAATTTAAGCCTATACCTATAGTTAGTAAAAAGTTAACAATCAAAAAAAAAGTAAGGGGTCGTTTGGTGTGAAGACTAGTTATGCTAAGATTAGTTATTCGAGAATTATTTATGCTGGAATTATTTTTTATTGACTGTTTGGTATATTGTATTAATCCCGAGATTGTCAATTTTACTGTTTTATCCTGAAATTACTATTCCACCCTCGGACATGTCAATTTTACGGCTTTATCCTTGGATTACCATTCCACCCTCGAACAGGTATAAGTTATCGGTATTATTTTTAATCCTGACATAACTTATCCCAGATTAATAACTAATTAAGAAATAAAGCGATATTTGTTATAAAATAAAAGCAATGCAGTAAAATGTAAACAAGAAGAGATAGAGAGAATGGAGAAGTGTTTTCTTCTTTCACTTTGGTGTAATTTTTCATTGCAATTACATGGCCTTTTATAGGCATAAAAGTGGAGATGATGGGCATAAAATAGGAAATTTAATCTTTAAGTTATTCACAACATGGGCATCCAATGTAGCATCCAATGTAGTATCCAATGTAGTATCCAATGTACAAACTATTTATAACACTCCCCTTGGATGTCCATGTAAGATAATGTGCCTCATTAAAAACTTACAAAAAAAATATTGGGATGTACATAGTTATTTATAATATGCATTGTTTGCTGCCTCATTAAAAATCTTACCAGGAAAACCCAGTGGGACAAAACCTTGGTTAAGGAAAAGAGTGCAGCGTGTAGTTACTTCCCCTGATGAAAAATCACTTAATGTCTCGAAGACGACGCATTCCAATCTTATATATCAGCTTTTCAAATATTGAGGTTTGTAATGCCTTAGTGAACAGATCAACCAAATTATCACTTGAACGAACTTGTTGTACATCTATTTCACCATTCTTCTGAAGATCATGAGTGAAAAAGAATTTCGGTAAAATGTGTTTTGTTCTATCTCCTTTGATATATCCTCCTTTCAATTGAGCTATGCATGCAGCATTGCCTTCATACAATATTGTTGGAATATTCTCTTTCGAAGAAAGACCACATGTTTGCTGAATGTGTTGAGTTATAGATCTTAACCAAACACATTCTCGACTTGCTTCGTGAATGACTATTATCTCTGCATGATTTGAAGAAGTAGCAACCATAGTTTGTTTTGTCGAACGCCATGATATGGTTGTACCTCCACTTGTAAATAAATAGCCTGTCTGAGATCGACCTTTGTGTGGATCAGACAAATATCCTGCATCTGCATAACCAATCAATGATGGCTTGGATTCATTTGAATAAAATAAACCCATATCAATGGTCCCTTGGAGGTATCTGAATATATGTTTAATACCATTCCAGTGTCTTTGTGTTGGCGAAGTACTAAATCTTGCCAATAAGCTTACTGAGAAAGCTATATCTGGTCGGGAATTATTGGCAAGATACATTAATGCCCCAATTGCACTAAGATATGGTACTTCGGCACCAAGAAGCTCTTCATCATTTTCATGAGGTCGGAATGGATCTTTCTTTATATCAAGTGATCTCACAACCATCGGGGTACTCAATGGATGTGCTTTATCCATATAGAATCGCTTTAAAATCTTTTCGGTGTATGTCGATTGATGGACAAATATTCCATCTTTCATATACTCAGTTTGTAGACCAAGACAAAATTTTGTCTTTCCAAGATCTTTTATTTTAAATTCTTTTTTCAAACAGTCTACTGTTTTTGGAAGCTCCCCAGGAGTTTCAATGATATTTAAATCATCAACATACACGGCGATTATAACAAATTCAGATCCAGACCTTTTTATAAAGACACAGGGACAAATTGGATCATTCTTGTACTCTTCTTTCAACATGTATTCACTCAGGCGATTGTACCACATACGTCCTGATTGTTTCAATCCGTATAAAGATTTTTGAAGCTTTATTGAACAAGTTTCTCGAAAATTTTTATATGTTTCTGGCACTTTAAATCCCTCAGGTACTTTCATAAAAATTTTGTTGTCTAATAATCCATACAAATAGGCTGTAACAACATCCATTAGATGCATATCAAGTTTTTCTTGTACTGCCATATTTATGAGATACCTGAAGGTGATAGCATCCACTACAGGAGAATATGTCTCCATATAATCAATTCCAGGCCTTTGGGAAAACCCTTGTGCCACAAGTCGTGCTTTATATCTAACGACTTCATTTTTATCATTTCGTTTTCGCACAAAAACCCATTTATACCCTACTGGCTTTATGCCTTCAGGTGTTCGAACTATGGGTCCGAAGACTTCACGTTTTCCAAGTGAAGTTAACTCTGCCTGGATAGCGTCTTTCCATTTTGGCCAATCATTTCTCTGTCTACATTCATTGACAGATTTTGGTTCAAGATCCTCATCTTGTTGCATTATTTCAACAGCAACATTATAAGCAAAAATGTTATCGATAACAATATTATTTCGGTTCCATCTTTTCCCGGTTGAGACGTAACTTATTGATATCTCTTTATTTTCATTATTTTTAGATACCTGGACCTCCCCTAAGTTCTTATCATTTGTTATATCTTGGGGCTCTTCTTGAGCCACTACCTCTGTGTTATGTTCACTTTGATCACTTGCTCCTTTTCTTCTTCGAGGATTTTTATCTTTAGAACCGATTGGTCTACCACGTTTCAAGCATGGCTTAGACTCATTTGCTTTAATTAATTGTTCTGTCGGGATATCAACTCGAATTGGAGCATTAGCAGCTGGAATATGTGACTTAGTCACCCTTGGTAGGTTAGTGAATGCATCTGGCAATTGATTTGCAATATTTTATAAATGAATAATCTTTTGAACCTCTTGTTCACATTGATTTGTTCGAGGATTTAAATGAGACAGTGATAATGCATTCCAATTTATCTTCTTTTTCAGCTGCTTATTTTCTCCCCCTAATGTTGGATATACTGATTCATTAAAATGACAATCAGAAAATCTTGCTGTAAATAAATCTCCAGTCATCGGCTCTAGATATTTTATAATAGAAGGAGATTCATATCCAACATATATCCCCAACCTTCTTTGAGGACCCATCTTTGTGCGTTGTGGTGGAGCAATTGGAACATATATCGCACAACCAAAGATCCTAAGATGGGAAATATTTGGCTCCTGACCAAAAGCCAATTGCAATGGGGAGACTTTATGATAACTTGTGGGCCTTATCCGCACAAGTGCTGCTGCGTGCAAAATAGCATGACCCCATACTGAAATGGGAAGTTTTGTTCTCATAAGCATTGGTCTAGCAATTAATTGGAGGCGTTTGATCAATGATTCTGCTAGACCATTTTGTGTATGAACATGAGCAACCGGATGCTCAATTGTTATCCCAGTTGAAATACAATAATCATTAAAGGCTTGGGATGTAAACTCACCAGCATTATCAAGACGAATTGTCTTAATTGCATAATCTGGAAATTGTGCTCTTAGCTTTATTATTTGAGCCAACAATCTCGCAAATGCCATATTGCGAGTTGATAGTAAGCACACATGTGACCATCTTGTAGATGCATCTACCAAAACCATATAATATTTGAATGGTCCACATGGAGGGTGAATGGGCCCACATATATCACCCTGTATACGTTCCAGAAATGCAGGGGATTCCATCCTAACTTTAATAGTTGATGGTCTAATAATTAATTTTCCTTGAGAACACGCAGCACAAGAGAACTCCTTAAATTGAAGAATCTTTTGATTCTTCATTGCATGTCCATATGAATTTTCAATTATTTTACACATCATATTAGAACCAGGATGGCCCAACCGGTCATGCCAAATAATAAAATTATCTTGATTAGTAAACTTCTCGTTTACTATGGCATGTGTTTCAATCCTGCTAATACTTGTGTAGTATAAGCCGGAGGAAAGAGCAGGTAACATTTCAAGCACATATTTCTTACCGGACATTATTGTAGTAATATAAAGATATTCAATCTTTTCATCATTTGTAGTCTCAATATGATAGCCATTTTGGCGAATATCTTTGAAACTTAATAAGTTTCTTTGAGATTTACTACAATATAGTGCTTCATCAATAGCCAAATTTGTTCCTCCTGGTAGTAATAAATTGGCTCTTCCAGAACCTTCAATTAATCTTGTACTACCGGATATTGTATTAACATTCGCTTCTTTCATTACCAAATAAGAGAAATATCTCTTATCTTTTAAAATAGTGTGTGTTGTAGCACTATCCAGAAGACATATATCATCTTTATTAATCTTGAGTCCAACTGAAGACTGGGGAATTTTCATATTCTTCATAAAAAAGACAAATAATACATCATAAGAAATATGAAAGACAAGCAGGAAAAAAACATTAAGAAATACATTAGAAATGTAGAAACTAGCAACACATGATGCATTAGGAAAATACACTCAAGAAAAATAAACTAGTTGCAAACATAAACATAACAACTTTTATAGCTTCATTCCCCAGTAAGATGATTAGTTCTTCAGTCAATATCCTCAAAGAAGTCCCCAACTTCTAAATGAGTAATATTTGTTAGGCCTTCAAAATCATCATCTTTATATGCAAGATGTGCCTTAGAATCATATTTATTTGAGGGACCTGCTTCATCATCATTATTTTGAAAGGTCAAGTGTGCCTCCACATTATTTTCTTTTTTCTTGAGAGAGGCTTGATAAAGTTTGACAAAATGTTCTGGCGTACGACAAATGCGTGCCCAATGACCTCTCATACCACATCGGTGACACATACTAGCTTTACCTTTTGAATGATTAATTTGAGAACCCTTATTGTTCTCCAATTTATTTCCACCATAATGACGATAATTATTTCGCCCCCTGCCACGTCCACGTTTATGACCATGTCCACGACCACGGTAATTATTTTGTTTTCTTTCAAACTTATCATATGTTGCTACAACATTCACTTCCGGAAATGGAGCTGACCCAGTGAGACGAGCTTCATGATTTTTCATTAATAGAGTATTATTCTGCTCAGCCACAAGTAGGCATGTGATTAACTCAGAATATTTCTTAAAACCTTTTTCACGGTATTGTTGTTGTAGCACCACATTTGAAGCGTGAAAAGTAGAAAATATTTTTTCCAATAAGTCCTCATCTGTGATAGTGTCTCCACATAATTTTAATAGAGAACTTACTTTAAAGATAGCAGAATTATACTCACTTACGGTTTTAAAGTCTTGCAACCTTAAATGTATCCACTCATACCGAGCTTTCGGTAATACCGTAAGTTTTAGGTGGTCATATCGATCCTTCAAATTAATCCATAATTCAAGTGGATCTTTTACGGTTAAATATTCAGTTTTTAACCCTTCATGTAGATGATGACGAAGGAAAATCATGGCCTTCGCTTTATCCTGATTTGATGCTTCATTTCCTTGTATAATAGTATTTCCAAGACCTTTAGCGTCAAGGTGAATTTCAGCATCAAGAACCCATGATAAATAGTTCCTCCCGGTGATGTCAAGTGCCACAAATTCAAGTTTTGATAAATTTGACATAGTGAAAACTATCATAAAAGATGAATAAGTTAGAGAAATAATTATAATAATAAACAATTAATGAAAACAAAACGATTAAGGTAAAAGAAATGAAAATAGAGCTATATCATGTTAACAATCTACTATTTCATTTTATTCTTGCCATAAAGTAGAAATTACATACTTGTTTCATTTCACTTTATATTATTGATATATATGTGTTAATAGAACTGAACGTGACTAACATTATTTATATGTTCCAATAAATATAAAGTAATTAAACTATAAAATTATTGCTTGTCAATTTATTTCTCACAGTTCTTCAAAATGCCTTAAAGATATGTTTTGATCTAGGGAGTCCATGAATATTATAAGTATGACATTAGTGCATAGCTAGTTTGATGACTTTGAGGTCCTCTAAGAGTTGAGCACGGAAGGAAATAGTTATTTTATCACTGCAATGTACTTAAACTATTTAAGATGCCCAAGCGCACAAGTAATCTGCAAACAATGAGCACATGATATGTACTGCCATAAATAAAATGATTATAATGATACATACCTTAATAAAATATGGCTCAACTTAGCGGGAGTTAAGAATAAAATTAGAGCTTAGTGCTGATAACGTGTTATAAAATAAAAGCAATGCAGTAAAATATAAATAAGAAGAGATAGAGAGAATGGAGAAGTGTTTTCTTCTTTCACTTTGGTGAAATTTTCATTGCAATTACATGGCCTTTGATGGACATAAAAAGTAGAGATGATAAACATAAAATATGAAATTTAATCTTTAAGTTATTCACAACATGAACATCCAATATAGCATCCAATGTAGTATCCAAAGTAGTATCCAATGTACAAACTATTCATAACAATATTAAATTTTTATCCCAGAATTTTTATTTTTTATCCATCCTACCAAACGATTCAAACAGTTACCCACTCCTCCATGTAACATAGGGTTTAAAGTGTTTAAACCCATAAACGACTAAATGCAGAACGGGTCAGCAGAGCACCCGTTTTGATAATTCGGATTCGAAATTTCGGATAGAAAAGCTTCATCTTCTACTTCTCCCTTGTGTAGCTCTCCGTCCACTCTAAGAACAAATTTACAGAGCTAACTAAGCTCCAAATTTTTGTTCAGTAAAATGTTTCTCAACAGCTAATTAGTCTCAATTCAGTAAGCATGTCTTTTTCAACAGCTAACAATTGTATATCAGCAAGTTTCACTCATCCAAACCCCAACATTCAACTGCAGAGTTCATTCATAATCAAATTCCCACATCAAAAAAGTTTCAAAAATTCCACTTTTCATAGGAATTTCAAAAAAAGATCACATTTTTATCATTGCCCATGTGCAATTCTTGGAAAATGGAAGTCAAATTCTAAGCCCTCTGAAGAAAAAGGAAGCAATAATGAGGATTTTGTGACTAGGGTTTTAAAGGAAAACCCTAGCCAAGTGGAACCCAAATACAAAATTGGGAATAAACTTTATACCCTCAAGGAAAAAGAGGATTTGGGTAAGAAGGGTTTAAATGGTGGCATTTTGGAGACACTAAAAAGGTTGAATTTTAAAGGATTAGTGAAGAATGGAAGTGATGAGGGTAATTTAGTAAATTCAGAGAATGTGTATTTGAAGGATATTTTGAGGGAGTATAAGGGGAAGTTATATGTACCTGAGCAAATTTTTGGTGCTAATTTATCTGAAGAAGAGGAGTTCGAAAAAAATGTTGAGGATTTGCCTAAGATGAAGTTGGAGGATTTTCAAAAGTACATGAAATTTGATAAGATAAAGCTGTTGACTTTTAAAGAAGATATTGGAGCTTCTTTGGGATTTGGAGTTAGAGATTTTGTTGTTGAGTTGAAGGATATACCAGGAGAAAAGAGCTTGCAGAGAACTAAATGGTTAGTGTAATAAACTGGTTAATTTCTTTTACTTTGTATCGTAGATTTGTATTTTTGTGTGTTGATCATTCACTAGTGTTACTGATATCAATCAGGGCAATGAAGCTGGATCAAAATCAAGCTCAGCGTTTACTAGAGGAGTACACGGGGCCAAGATATGAAGTCGAGAAGCAAATGATGGTATTTCACTTCTTTCGGCGTTTTTAAAGAATGCATAGTGACTATAGCTTCAAGCTTCACCGTCTGGTGGAAGGAGAATTTAAAAGAACTTAAACATATTGCTTAAGCAGACAGTGCATTTGTTATTTGATTGGCATGCCTCTTTGCAACAATGTAGAGGTTCATCAACCAAATGCATAATTGCAAAGTTCTAGATGAAAACTTAATTACTTTTTCACATTATGTCTTGATTCATTGTAGTTACCATCTCCTGACAGGAAATTCCCGTGAAATTTTTATGGAATTTGCCTGTACTTTCTTCGGTTAAATGCTTACTAAATTCAGATTATCTGTTTTGTTCAAGCGGCTTATGGGTCTATAGTCAAGCTTATATGCCTTGTTGTGCCAGTTACTTATAAAAGGAAAAGAAAAGAAAAGAAAAAGCCTTGTTGTGCAGAGTTGAACACATTAAGCAATATTTGAATTCGACAAAAAGACATGTAAGCAGACAAGTATAAGCTGCAATGAGAAAATAACAATATAATTGAAGTATACGTGCACTTAAAACTCAAATATAGATGTAGCTATAAATGAGGCTCTAACGGAAACATTTTCTCTACCTTCATAAGGTAGGGGTAAGGTTTGCGTAAATATTGCCCTCTCCAGACTCCACTCGGGGGATTACACTGGGTATGTTGTTGTTGCTGCTGTTGTTGTTATAGACAAAAGTATATTGGCTGATAATATTTGTTACTGCGCATTGTGGTTAATATTGATAGGTTTGAAGGTTATATTTATCTTTAACTCTTACTCGTTGTGGGTAGAATAAATTCATTATATATTTAAGTAACTCTTTGGCCCCATATGGCAGAGACCGCATAATGCACTTGAAAGCTTGTAGGATTAGCGGAAGATGCTAAAATTTGATAGAAATCGCGCATTTTATTTTGAAAAAAAAGAGAGCAACAAATGAGTGTAACTTAGACTGTTGATTCATTTATGTGCAGTCTATTTGGATGAGCTTCTTTTCCTTCTTTTTTTTGCAGTAGGATATAGTTGGGGTGAGATTTTTCGTGGAAGTGATAGCAGCATCTAAATGCCAAGTGACAGCCTATATACAGAGTAGTCTTAGAATTTTATTATATGATATGCTTGGAAAGACCTTATAAAAAAATTACATATATATGATGCTCGGAAAGAGGAACACAATTGCGGTATAGCAAATCCCCCATTTCTTTAAGATCATATTTCCAAAATCGTCAGACAAATCAACATCTTTTTGTGTTGGTGACTGTCTATATCACAAGGGAAAATAGTACCTAAAATATCTGAAAAAATTCTCAAATCCCTTAGCGTAAGGGTGTTTCATCTCTTCTTTTTTCCTTAAGATTGACCTTATAGTAGCTTGAAGGAGTAGGTGCTTTTAATCCAATCTATTGACAAGACCGTAGAACCTAAAGTTTGGTAGGATAAAGATGTGTCTTACCCGAGAACAGGGTGGAAACTCTTTGACTTTTCAAGACTGTTGGAAAAACCTTTCTTTCTTTCTCCTTTGTCTCTTACAGAGTTATCCTATTGCAGTCTTGGGTGGGAAAATTACCAGAGTATCCTAATCCAGCTGCATCGAAGATATCAAGCAGAGTAATGGTAGAACTAGGAATGCTGACTGCTGTAATGATTGCTGCTGCGGTGATTGTGGGTACATTCCTGGCTTCGGCTGTGTTTGCTGTGACAAGCTTTGTCTTTGCTGTGGCCGTGTATGTCATGTGGCCTGTGGCCAAACCATTTCTTAAGCTATTCTTTGGTCTCATCTTTGGTATCTTAGAAAGGGTTTGGGATAAGGTTGTTGATGCTTTTACTGATGGAGGAATTTTCTCAAAGTTGTATGAAGTGTACACTTTTGGTGGTGTCTCTGCCAGTATTGAGATGTTGAAACCAATCATGCTTGTTTTTTTGACTATGGTTCTTCTTGTCCGGTTCACTCTTTCACGAAGACCTAAGAACTTCAGAAAGTGGGTGAGTAATACTCCCTATCCTAGAATTAGCAGTTCATTAATACTTGCTTCTTGCAAAATTGAAGATGTTATGTGCTTCATTCAGGATATATGGCAAGGCATAGAATTCTCTCAGTCTAAGCCACAAGCACGTGTTGATGTGAGTTTCCAATTTCTAACTTGCTCTGATCATGGACATTCACGACTTCTCTTTGTAGATTATGGCCAATATTGTGTCTCTAAGTAAGAAGTTTCTGTTCAGGGTTCAACTGGAGTCACATTTAGTGATGTGGCTGGGATTGAGGAAGCAGTTGAAGAACTTCAAGAGGTAACATCGTTTTACACCACGGATAATGCTTCCTTGTTCTATTATTCTTTTCCGTTCAGCCAGTCTTTAGATTAAAACGCTTCTAATTCCTGCCAATTTGTGCTGGCTAGTTGGTAAGATACTTGAAGAATCCTGAACTATTTGATAAAATGGGGATCAAGCCGCCCCATGGAGTACTTCTGGAGGGACCTCCCGGATGTGGCAAGGTTCGTTGTTCCAATTCAAAACTTATACGGACATTCAGAAACAAAGAGTCATTACTAAAATCCTATATGATGCTTTTCTCAGACCCTGGTTGCCAAGGCAATAGCAGGTGAAGCTGGTGTTCCATTTTATCAAATGGCTGGTTCTGAATTTGTGGAAGTTCTAGTTGGTGTTGGTTCTGCTCGTATTAGAGATTTGTTCAAGAGAGCCAAGGTGAGCATAATACGTAGTCAATGAACCATGTGGTTTTCCCTTTTTATGTTTTGAAGAAAGCCATGATTCTTGTCACAGGTGAATAGACCATCAGTTATCTTCATCGACGAAATCGATGCACTCGCAACAAGGTATGGATGTTTGTCTAAATGAATAATGGTGCATGTGCGTAACTTTTACTGATTTAGCTTATTATAAACCATGGTATGCTCATCCCATGGATATTCTGGAGCTGAGCATCTTGGTGTCTCTCCTATCGTAGCCCCTTTTTAGCTAGTGGTAGAACTATTAAAATTGGATTTTTGAACCTGAAGATATTAATTTCATGTTGTGGACAATGCTAATCTGTTCTGTGGTTGTCTAGATATTCTTTTTTATTTTGAAGAAATAGTCATTGTTGTTCTTAAAAGACCTGTATACATGTGCAGTGGTTATAGTTTCTGAAAATATTATTCTAATAAACAGGCGTCAAGGAATATTTAGTGAATCAACTGACCACCTCTATAATGCGGCAACTCAAGAAAGGGAAACTACTCTGAACCAGTTATTGATTGAACTTGATGGATTTGATACTGGTAAAGGCGTTATATTCTTGGGAGCCACAAATCGAAGGGATTTATTAGATCCCGCCCTTCTTCGTCCTGGTAGATTTGATCGCAAGGTTTGTATCTCCTATTGAATTAGACTCTTTATTGTCTCAGCTCCTCATGGCTTGAATCACTCTATTTGTGGTTCTCTGTGTGTGCACTTATGTTGGTTGTGAGGAGGCAGACAACTTTTTCCATATTTATAGAAGGCTTCTATTCATAATTTCTCGACTTCTTATAGATGTTCCCATATGCTGGATAAAAAGGAGTATGATAAAAACTAATCAAACCAAAAATAAAATAAAAATTGAAGTGTTATAATTCCATATCAAACTGGAATACGGTATGCGATGCATAGCGTACTGCAAAGTTCCTTACAATGTCCTTGGAGGGGGCCACCATGTTTGGGCTTTTGAATCCTAATAGTTGTTGTTTAAGGGCGAAATATTGTTTGACTTGCAAAGTAGGAATCATTCTTCGTTCCAGGAAACTTGTCAAATGCTGTTATTTTGTTGAGACATCAATTGTTCTCGGTAGATTCTATTTGGAATAAGCACCCTGAACAAAATATTAGCATCACAAGTTACAACAGCTTATAAGAGATTATGACTCAGTTACGAAGTGTCCATTTTCTTTACACTCGCTATTTGGTCTTTATTCCTCACTTATATATGTTACATTTTTCTTTTTCAGATAAGAATTCGGCCTCCCAATGCAAAAGGAAGATTGGACATTTTGAAAGTACATGCACGCAAAGTTAAATTATCAGATACTGTTGATTTGGCTACTTATGCCCAAAATTTACCTGGTATTCAGCTTTTATTCCTTTTAGTTCATAAGAGATCATCTTCAAGCCAGTCTTTCTTAAATGGTGGTCTTGCATTTCAGGATGGTCAGGTGCAAAGCTAGCTCAGCTTCTCCAGGAGGCTGCTCTGGTAGCAGTCAGGAGAGGGCATAATTCAATTCTTCATTCAGATATGGATGATGCAGTTGACCGACTTACGGTAGGACCTAAGCGGGTTGGGGTTGAGTTGGGTCATCAGGGACAGTGTCGTCGAGCTGTTACTGAAGTGGGGGCTGCATTGACTTCTCACCTTTTAAGGCATTATGAGAATGCAAACGTTGAGCGTTGTGACCGAATATCTATCAATCCACGTGGCCAGGTTTGGTTTATTCTCTAGTTGCTCCGTCTTTGAACATCATCTTTTTTTCACCTTGCTTTTTCTTGTCTTATTATTCTTTTTCCCTTTCTTGTTCCTGACACTGTAACCAAAATGATATTTCATGTATATCTTCCCTGCATTCTATATTAGCTCATTGAGTTCTATATTACTAGGCTACGGCGTTGTTAGAATCCTGTATCGATTGAAGTGCATGGACTATAATAGACAATCCTCACCACTTGAGCTAGTTTTTTGTGGTAGACCTAGGTCCATGGTTATTGTTTTAACATGGTATAGAGCCAGTCCTTCCTCTAATTTTGGCCTCACCAGTGTTGGGCTACCCATATTTTATATCACACTCCAAATGTCCAGTCCTGGGCGTGTGGGAGGGTGTTAGATCACACATCGGTTAAGTGTATGGTTTGTAGTTCAGTCTCTTTATATGGTCTAAGTCTCCTTCTACGGTCTTGGATGTTGCTCACTGCTTAGGTGAGCTTTTGTGATTGAGTAAGACCCAAGGTCCATTTGTTAACAAACTTGAACTTGTATTGGTACCAGTGTTGGGCTACCCATATTTTATATCACACTCCAAATGTCCAGTCCTGGGCGTGTGGGAGGGTGTTAGATCACACATCGGTTAAGTGTATGGTTTGTAGTTCAGTCTCTTTATATGGTCTAAGTCTCCTTCTACGGTCTTGGATGATGCTCACTGCTTAGGTGAGCTTTTGTGATTGAGTAAGACCCAAGGTCCATTTGTTAACAAAGTTGAACTTGTATTGGGTGTCTCATGTACGTTTTTACTAGAGAATTCATCTAAAAAATGTTCATTCTTTCCTCTGATAACTGAAAATTTAGAAGTGATGCAATGCAGACCCTGTCCCAAGTTGTGTTCAACCGTCTTGATGATGAGTCGTACATGTTTGAGCGGCTACCACAGTTGCTTCACCGCCTTCAGGTACTAATTTTGAAGTTATTATGCTGATTCGTGCTTGCTCTTTATTATTCCAATATGCAAAACTGATGGTCGCCTATGCATATCTTTGGAAAGGTATTTCTTGGAGGGAGAGCTGCTGAAGAAGTCATTTACGGACGTGATACTTCAAGAGCATCTGTAAACTACCTTGCGGATGCGTCTTGGCTTGCTCGTAAGATAATCACAATGTACGTTTTTCATTAATTGTAATTATATTTGCATTGCAGTATTTGCTAGAGCTGTGACTTACGTCCTTGAACAGATGGAATATGGAAAACCCAATGGCCATACACGGAGAACCTCCCCCCTGGAGAAAGAAAGTGAGGTTTGTGGGTCCACGGCTTGACTTTGAAGGATCGCTATATGATGATTATGACTTAATTGAGCCTCCTACCAACTTTGATTTGGATGATGATATTGCTAAGAAGACAGAAGAGCTCATATGTGATATGTATGGGAAGACCGTTGCTCTGCTTAGGCAGCACGATGCTGCTTTGCTCAAAACAGTGAAGGTACTTACTTCTTGACATGTTCGTCATTGAAGTTTGCAGACTTTTAAATAGAACTTCCTAGTCAAAAGAAATTAAACAAAAACTTGATGTTTGAAAATGCTTCTTATATAAAAAGGCGCCACCAATTGTTTAGGGTGATTAAAAGTTGCTTAGGTCCAAATTATTTAGCGTAGTTTAGTTAAACCAGGTGATGATATGATTGATTCATGTGCATGTTTATCCTGTAGGTTCTTCTGAATCACAAAGAGATCAGTGGAGATGAAATCGACTTAATCCTGAGCCACTATCCGCAAAATACACCCACAAGTCTTCTGCTGGAGGAAAGAGATCCGGGAAGTCTTCCATTTTTGAACGAAAAGCAGGAACAACATAATAACGTCGAGTACAGTCTGTTGAATTCATGAAAAAAAAAATGGATTCACTTGATCCAGTGCAAAGAAGAGCTTTCTACACTAGTTGAAGCTAGTTTTTGCTTCATTTTTGAGGTGCATTTAGAGCAAGAAATATCAGAGCTTAGAATTTTCAGAAGAAAAGCAAATAGTGAGAAATGCTTAGAAATGCAGTTTTGTTTGCTGTATGTATCCCCATATCAATAGGAAGTTAGTCAAAATTGTTGATTTGGTTTATATCTTTTTTCTTCTGTGATTCTTGTATTCATTGCTTGTTCTGACAGCTGAAGAGGCAGAATAAGTACATAAAATAGTAAGATTGTAACTTGAAATTTTTTGGTAAATTATGAAGTAGGCGTTTGAACATTTCTGCATTTGTTGCAGAAATGCAAGATAAGGCTGCATACAATAGGCCATTGTGGTCCGGTCCTTCCCCGAATCTCGCGCATAGGGGGAGCTTAGTGCACAGGGCTGCCCTTTTATGAAGTAGGCGTTTGAACATACATTTCACCTATGGTTTGTTGAAGATTTTTGCATACTGATCAGCTTCATCCTATTAATTGCTGCATGTCGAATCCAGTGCTAAAAAGTTATTGTAATTAATTTTTGTTTGTGGTCAAGCAATTCATAAATTTACTAAAAGAGTCCATAGTGTACTTGGAATTTTAAAGTTCTTGACCGTTGAAAAAAAATCCTTTTCGATGGTTCAAAATAGGAGTGTAGTATTCAAATAATCACTTAACTATTTGAAATTGCCTAATAAAATATATTTCTTTATTTGTAGCAGAAAGGTTACATCACTATTTATACAGCACTGAGAAGATCACTCAACATTTCTCAAATTTTTAATCACTAAATACCTATTTCATCCTCTAAATTATCAATCTTTTTTTTTTAAATACTTTTAATGATTTTCCCACTTGTGAGACCGTATTGGATATGTTGTCGTTGTTAATATTATGATTTTTCTCTCTTTAACTCTATATTATGGACTTACCTATAGAGTAAATAAATCTTATTTATAAAGTAAAAAAAAGGTAAAAAGTAATTTTCAGATATATAAATGTTGGAACAAAATAATTGAATAAAATTTTCAAGCATATATAACATTATTATGTATATTGTAATTATACCTCCATTTTAAATAATTATTTTTTGTATTACATGTATATATCCTTTAAAAGCCTTTGTTCTCTTTTATCTCAATTGTGTAAATAATTTTTTTGAGTTTTTATTGTTATTGTTAGGTTCTTGATACAAACAAATTATTCTAATTAAATTTTTATACTGTGCTTAATTATTGTCCTCAATTTAAGGTGTTTTAAAAATTATTTTAGAACTCAAACGTAATTTTAATATAATATTATACGATTAAAAAAAACTAATTGAAACAAAATATACCCGCAACATATATACCTTAAGACTAGTTAGATGGAGTAATAGTTTAAATAAGAAAATGAAAGAATTGATGTAATTTCAGTAGAATTTGACAGATTAAGCTCATAATTTATCAGGTCCAAATTTAAATGATGCCACACTGGTTAAATTACGTTAGGCCTGTTAAACGGGCCGGCCCGGCCAGCCCACTCACAGCCCGACTCGACCCGCTTCAGCCAAGGCCAACCCGGTCCGCTGGGGAGGTGGGACGGGTTGGGGGGTAGGGGTGGAGCTGGACGGGGCGGGCCTATTTTGGTAAGTGATGCTTCGCAACCCGGTTAGCCCGGTTACCCACTACTGGGTTTTCACCGGGCTACAACCCGGTCCAGTCCGGTTATCGTTGAACAAATTCTTATTTTTTTAAAATTTTTTTTTATCGTTGCCAATAGTCAAATTCAAAAACGATCAATGGTCCCATTGATCGTATTGCTTATTCTCTCAAGTTCTCAATTACTTATTATTTAAGTTTCATCAAATATTTTCTTTAGTCACTACAAAATTATAGTTATCAAACATCAAGTATCCAAATGAAGTGTGGTCTCAATATTCAATATCATCAAATATCAATTGAAGTGTGATATCAAATTTAGTGCGGCATCTGGAATCCCAGTACATTCGTTCCATCTCTTTCTCTTATTTGGTGTATATTTTTATTTTATTATTTAGAATTATTAATTTAATTTATATAATGGATATATTTACAGCAGTCAAAAAAAACGTGTATTAGTAGGAGTGGTAGTAGTAATAGTAAAAATCTTAAAATAGCAAGAGGTGGTACTGGTTCTTCTAGTAGCTTTACACATATTTCTGAAAGTTCACTGAAAATTTAAATGTAAATTATGAGTAACTTCAAGAAGATTATGGTAGAAATGATAATTTAAATGATATTCAATAATCTGATAATCTTGAAACACCACCACCTATACCTGGTACTGCTAGTCAAAATATTAGAAGTGGAGATCGTGGTAATACAGGTAGGCCTCCTGTACGACCTGGCCGGTCGTTTCGTGATTTATAGCCTTGTTTCCCCCATTTCCGCTTCTTTATGTGTTCCTCAACGGTATTCATCGTATCTTGTTGGTTGGTTCAGGCCCGGAGTGGTTTCGGTGTGGAATGAGACACTTAGTCTCCTATTTAGAAGTTTAAGTTGGAAAAGTCAACCGGATGTTGACTTATGTGTAAATGATCTCGGATGAGAATTCTGATGGTTTGGTTAGCTTCGTTAGGTGATTTTGGACTTGGGAGCGCGTCCCAAATGTTATTTGGAGATCCGTGGTAGAATTATGCTTGAATTGGCGAAATTAAGAATTTGGTGATTCTCGGTCGAAGGTGAAAATTTTGATATCGGGGTCAGAATGAAATTCCGAAAATTGGATCCGAGGGTTGATTTCGAGGATTGACGGATCAAAGATGAGATTTGAGGAAATGCTGAAAATTTTCTTCAGTTGTCATAACCGCACCTGCGGATTGGGGACCGCAGGTGCGAGGTCGCAGATGCAGAATTTGAGGGCCAAGAGAAGAACCACAGATGCGGTGAGTTTGACGCATCTACGGGCCCGCAGGTACAGTTCCTGAGGCACAGATGCGGTCTTGAAATTTTAAGTAAAATACCGCAGGTGCCATTTCTTGGACCGCAGAAGCAGTTGCGCATGTGCGAGAAAGGGGTCGCAGGTGCGGAAATGCCTGGGCAGAAGTTATAAATTGTACCCTTCGCAACATTTGAGTTGTTTCCACCATTTTTATTCAGACTTGGAGCTTTTTGGAGGGTTTTGAAGAGGGAGTTAAGGAGATACTCATTGAGGTAAGTTGTTTGAGCTTAATACTTGTGATTATGGAAATTTTCAGTTGTTTAAGGATGAAATTGAGGGGTTAGGGCTTGGAAATTGGAGAGTTTAATTTGAGGTTTTGAGGGACCATTTGATGTCGAATTTTGATGATTTTGGTATGCATAGACTTGTGAGTGAAAGGAGTTTCTAGTTTTGTGACTTTTGTCAGATTCCGAGACGTGGCCCCGGGGCCCGGGTTTGGGTTAATTTCGGAATTTTGGTCTAAATTGATAGTTTTTCGTATGGAATTGGTTCATTGGCCTATATTGATTGCATTGTATTGCTTTTGGTCAGACTCGGGACATTCGGAGGCCGATTCCATAGGCAAAGGCGTCGCAGAGTAGGGATTTGACCGGTTTTAGGTAAGTAATGATTGTAAATCTTGTCCTGAAGGTATGAAACCACAGATTGCACATCGTTTCACTACTTTGAGGTGATGCACATGCCAGGTGGCGGGCGTGTAGGCATGCACCGTTGGGGAGTGTGACTTGGTTCGTCCCGTAGCAACTATTAAGTTGTGTATTTGACTGAAAACTATATGATACTTATGTGTTTTAGAAAGAATTTCTATAAATTGGGTTGAATGCCATTTTTGGGCCTCGTGCCAAAGCTGTTGGACCCTTAGGACCCTTTTCTTATTATTTCCTCACTGTTTTGATTTAAGATCTATACTCAGTCATAATGTGTTTACTGATTTTATAACTCAGTCTTTATTACTCCGTTTTGATGCATAAATAATATTTTGGGCTGAGCACCATATTCTTTGCTGATAGCCCGAATGACTTGAGGGGTTTGTGACCGGGTGAGGCCGAGGGCCTGTTTTTGTAATGATATTATGGGATCGGGCTGCGCGCCGCAGCATGTTGTTATTGATTTGTGATTATGAGAGGCCAATGGCCTGATTGATTTATGCCACGAGGTGGCTTGTTATAGCGCTTGGATTATAGGAGCCCCTCTGGAGTCTGCACACCCCAAGTGAGCGCGAGTACCTTGAGTGAGTGATATGATGTTTTGACCGAGGGGCTGTTCTTGATTCATGTTGTGCTCGAGGGGTTGTTTACGAGTGACTGTGAGGTTTGTCCAAAGGATTGATTCTGAGTGATGTTATGCCCGAGGGGCGATTTATGATTCATGTTGCCCGAGGGGATATATACGAACTATGTTTGCCCGAGGGGCTGTTTATGATTTTCATCACTTTTACTCTAAATTGCATTGAGCCTCTGTTAAAACTATTAAAAAGCATCTTCAAATGATTTTTACCGAAAACTGGATTTTAACGAGATGATTTGACTCATATACTGATTTGAAAGCATGTTGTACTTACTGAGATTTCATGGTGTGAATTTTATGTGTTTCCTACTGCTCAGTTTTTATTTATCTTTATTTTTTACTGAGTAGGCGTACTCACATTACTTCATGCACCTTGTGTGCAGATACAAGGGTTGCTGGATGTGCTAGCGAGCGTTGATTTTCATCAGTCGTGGATTTGTGGAGTTAGCAAGGCAGCTGCATGGTAATCGCAGCCTTGCTCTTCTCCCTCCTATCTTCGTTTAGATATTATTAGTGACTTCGAGACTGTATTAGTCTTATGTTTATCGGACAGTCCTTAGTAGATGCTCATGACTTGTGACACCCCGATGTCGAGCTTTTTCATTCCGCACTTTGTTATTCAGATTTATCTTATGAAGTTTTTTTGTTTATTAAATAGCTTAAAGAAGTCTTTGTTTTGAAATATTGGATTGTTTTGGTAAAAGAGTCGGCTTGCCTCGTTCCACGTTAGGCGCCATCACGACATAGTAGATATGGGTCGTGACACCTCCCCTCCCTATTAAGAAGAATGGAATATTAAGAAGTAATTGTTGGAATTTTTTTGAAGGACTAGAAGAAGGTATAAATTATGTAAGATGTCAAATTTATAAGGAAGTTTATAAACATGAGACTGGAGGTAAGCAGGGGAGAACGGGTCAATTTTGTAGGCACATGGTAGTTAACCACCCTATTGCATGGGTTGCTGATGAGAAAGATGGCCAATAAAAACTTAACTCGGTTCTTAACAGTTTAATGGGTAAATACGATATAGTAAAAGATCGGGAAGAATTAGTTAAAGTAATTATTTTAGGTTGTTTACCTTTTAGTTTTGCTGCTTCACCATATCTTGTTACTTATATTCAAAGAATTTATAACCCTTTGTTTAAAGGTATTTCTAAAAGTACTTGTAGAACTGATATTTTTAGGCTTTTTGGACAATATCAGACATATATCCATTATTTGTTCGCTAGTCTTTCTTGTAGAGTTTCTCTTACTTCTGATATTGATCGTGTTGTTAATGGAAATGATTATTTGACTGTTACACGCCATTGGGTAGATGATAATTTTTATATGCAAAAATGTATTATTGCTTTTTAAATATGATGAAGATCAAAGTCATACTGGTGCATTTATAAGTAATATTATCAAGAAGTTGCTATATTTTACAATCTTGCAATAAAAGTTTTGTGTATGTCATTTGATAATGCTTCTAACAACAATTATGCTATTACAATATTAAAATTGCATCTACATTCACCACTTCCTAAAATATTTCATGTGAGGTTTGCATGTCACATTTATAATTTAATTATTAAGAGTGGCCTTGAATTATTTAGAAATGAGATCACTTTAGTTAGAAGAGTTGTTGGTGTAATTCAAGGAAATAATAGAAGTGTTAGATTAAATGCATTTAAGGATAAATGTGTACAATTTGGAGTAAAACCAAGACTCATACCTGAAGAAATAGTTATTAGGTGGAATTATACTTATTTAGATGTTGTTATAAATATAAAATGCATATAACTTAAGTTGCTAATTCTCATTATACTTCTGGTGTTTATTATCCTACTATTGCAAATGGTTTAGTTCATATTGCTGAAATTTCTCTTTTATTCCATAATTTCAAGAAGAAAGAAGAATATAGTTCTGTTGTTGAATCTATGCTAGATAATTTAAGAAATATTTATATCAAATTCCCCATATTTACCTAATTGGTGCTATTTTAAACCCTTCTATTAAAATGGTCACTTATCGCCAATTAATCACTGCTTTATATGTTTATATAGATATTGTACCAACTGAAATCCCTGATGATGAAACTTGTATTTCTGATCTAAACAAACATTTACAAATTTTATATAATTATTATGCTAACATTGTTGATGCTTCTGCTGCTGTAGATGTAAATATTACTTCAAGTTCAGCTTCAACATCTGCATCTGGTGCTTTGAAGGATAATGATGATGTTGAAGATTATTTTATTTGGTCTACATTAGGAGAGCATCAATAAACCAGTAGCAGGAATATTGATGAACTCCAATTATACTAGCAAAAGTCACCAAAGACCGCACAAAGGAATTTCTACCATTGGGTTGGTGGAGGAGCAACTCAAATCAATTTCCTGTTATTTGGCCATGGCTCGAGACATGTTAAATGTGCCGATTTCAACAGTCACATCAAAGAGCGCAATTAACTAAGCAAGACAGCAGCTAGGAGATACCTGTCATTCATTGGGTAGCAATGATTGAAAGTTCTAATGTGCTTCAGAGATTGGATAAGATCAGGACGGCAAAATCAAGGGCGTGAAGAGGTAGATGAAACGGAGGACCAAGAAATTGGAGATATAATGGTTTCTGGTTCCGATTCAAGTAATGTCGAAAATTAAGAACCTCATATTGATATGGATGGACTTACAAAATAATGCAAAGCATATGATGTACTCTTTCTTATTTTTTATAATTGTTGTAAACTTTTAATTTGCAAGTTCAAAAATAAAATAAAAAATCAAAATAGAACTTGCAAATTAATTTGAAGTATTATTTATTATTCAATAAAAATATAAAATGAAAGCATTCGGAGTTTGATCTTTACATATTGGTCTTATTAAATAATTTTTTGTAGCTACTTACTTTCAATTTTAAAATTTTACAATTCAAATTTCAAATTTAAAACTTTAAAGTTTTAAAGTTTAATTATAAGCCTTAACATACTTATTTCCTTAATTAAAAGTTTGCAAACACTTAAGTATCAATAACATTGAATAAGAAAAACATAATATATATATTAAAAAAAAGACAGAAGGTGCACTAAGCTCTCGCGATGTGCGGGGTGTGGGGAAGGGCCGGACCACAAGGGTCTATAGTACACAACCTTACCCTATTTTTCTGCAAGAGATTGTTTCCACGGCTTGAACTGATGACCTCATGGTCACATGACAACAACTTTACTAGTTACGTCAAGGCTCCCCTTAAAAATAAAAAATAAAAAATTAAGTAACTCTGCCCGGTCCAGACCCGCTAAACCCGAACCCGAATGGGTCCTAATTAACACGAATTTTTTAACTCGTTACCAGCTCGGTTAAGCAGCCCATTATCCAGCCTGGACCATTAACCGTACGGGCTGTTTTTTTTTTGGGAATTTTTACCTCATATAGCAAAGGTTAATACCTTATTTATTTTAAATAAATACCATTTAAAAAAATTATATTCTATAGATACCTTTTAAGCTTTATAGCAAGATATTTAATTTTGATTTCCTGCTAGCCCTAAGTCACTAAATACGCTCATCGGTTACACTTTTTTCTTTCTCTCTCTACTTTGATACATCCCATTCTCCCAAAATTTCATGGACCTCTTCCTCCTAACCAAAATAACTCCAATAAAGGCAATACTGATATTGATTATTGGAACAACATTTTAGTACGAAACAAAAATCCATCAAACCTTAATAAGCCAGCTTGCAAATATGCAGAAACAAAGCAATTGAAGATGAAGAAGACAAAAGCCTAAATTTTGGCGTAACCGCGTGCTATTTATTTAAGGAGAAATCACAGCCTTGGAGTTTAACAAAATCGGAATTTTACGAAAACAATCAAAATCGGAATGGAAGAAAAAGAAGAAACATACTGGAGTTGGCGTATTATTCATGTCCACGAATATCAAAATCGGAATCTCTGATTTCTGATTTCTGTGATTTCTCGTTTTCTTCTTCTTTCTCTCATCACTGCTTATGGAATCATGGTCGAAATCCAATGGTCGTTGAAAAATTATCGACTAAAATAGGTCGTTTGAAGTTTGAGGTTGAGCAATTTGAAGATTCTGTTGCCTTTTTTTAAGAGCATTTCAATGTATCTCGCTGTATTTCTATGTATTTCATTGTATTCACTATCTTTTTTTTCATTGTAATTCAATGTATCTCGTTGTATTTCATTGTATTCAATGTCTTTTTTTCTCATTGTATTTTAATGTATCCCTCTATATTCTATCTATTTCATTGTATCCATTGTCTCACTATATGCCATGAATGTATTCATATATTTTTTTAATTAATATAATTTATGTATTCAGATGTATTATATAATTTCTCTGAAGATTGCTATGTTTTTGGGGTATTTTGCGGTTGAGAATCTTTTTTATAACTGAAAAATACAAAATTTGTGTGTTATAATTGAGTTTGTTGAGTTATATTAGGAGTCTATTATGTTAGTTGATTCACTTTCCGTTTTAAAAACAGTGTAATCCCCTATTTCACGTCGTGAATACAGTCGAATACAATAATCTGTCAAGTTGTAATCCCATATTTCACTCCATGAATACAGTCGAATACACTCGAATACAACAACTGATTAGCTGGACTTCTCTGATTCACGCCTATTTTTGCTACTGTATTCATGAATACAATAGCTTAAATACATTAAATACATCTTATAGCCACAGAAAAAATATCTATAATCCGTAATATAGCAAACGATATCTATAGATGACTAATTACTCCTAAAAGATGGTGCTTTATGAAAATTTCTCTTTTTTTTGTGTCTCGCCCGAACCAGCCCGTCCGGTTAACACCTTTATATTACACTAGTATTAGCACCCGCATAGATGCGCGGACACTAACCATCTTAGATATTTGAGTTATTTGGATTATACGTAAAAAAATCTTCAAATTAAAACCTTCTCGATAAATATAGATTATCATTGGATATTAATTAAGAAACACTACATGAAAATGATTAAACATTTGTCAAATCTCCTAGTTATAATTCTATTTTTCTTTTTTAGTACCATTCTCGCCGGTGTTATTGAGTCCAAAAAATAGTCAGGAAACAAAATAATAACTCATGTTTATGGCAAACCAATCAAAGGTTGAGACTATGAAGGACTCTTTGGATACGACTTGACTCTTTTACTACTGCTTAAACTCTTATTTGGTGTGTTGATATATTCTAAAATTATTTCTATTTTAAATTTTTATTTTCTAAAACTTTATTTTTCAATAATAATTATTTTTATAACAATATAAGTGAAAATATTATCCTTAATTCAAAACTCATTTTAATCAGCTATCTAAAATTTAAAAAATTCTTTAGCTAGTGATTTTCTTTCTAGTATGACTCCATTTTGATATTTGATATTAACCATGTTAAATATGTGAGTTATTTGAATTATATGTAAATAACCTTAAAATTTAAACCTTCTAGGTAACTATAAATAATTGCTAGATATTGTTTATGAAACACTACATGAAAAAAGGCTAACATTTTCTCAAATCACGTAGTGATAATTTTATTTTTGCACCATACTTATTGGTGTCATTGGAACTTAAAAATAGTCACAAAGCGAAATAATAACTCGTATTTATGAGCTCTAGCAAAGCACAAAGGTTGGCACAATATGAACGATTCTTTGGTTTCGACGTGACTCTTTTACTACGACTTGAATTATTATTTGGTATGCTATTATGTTTAAAAAAAATATTTCAATTTTGAAATTTCAATTTCTACAACATTATATATATTTCAATAATGATTATTTTTATAATGATGCAAGTGAAGATATTATCTTTAATTTAAAATTCACTTTAATTGGCTATCTAAAAATTTAAATGATTCTTTGGCCGTAAATTTTATTCCAGTATGACTCCATCTTGAGTTTATTGATATCTCTAGCCACGGATTTTAAATTTTGAATACCCTATACATATACAGATTTTTTGTTCTTTGAATCATTAAATGTTAGATTAATTGATTGTAATTATATAGCATTGTATATATTGCCTTAAAATTGCCAAACAATTTTTTCTCGACACCATACTTGACTTAACCTCAATGCAAACTACTAAGTTACAATAAAATTCAAATTCGAATATCATATTAGTTTGTTAGTAATAGTAATTTTTTTAAAAACAACACACAATGTAAATAAAAAAAATATTCTAAGATATCCTTATCTTATAATCTATGTATTTGAGTTGAAAAAAATATTTGAAATTAATGAGATCGTCTTCCAAATTTTTTACACTCAACAAAGATGAAACAGAAGAAGAAATTCGTTGTGGGCTCTTATTTTTGGTTTTTAGATTTTTCATACATTTTTTCTATATTTATTTTCTTTTATTTTTTTTTATGTTTTTTTCTTTTCTTACACAAAATTAAGTTATTTCGTAATAAAAGGATGAGTTTTAATAGAAATTGTCTACATAAGAACTTTATTTATATTTTTAGTCTTTGGTTGAAATTCCGTAATATTTTTCTTTTGGTTTTATCTTATCAACCTAAACGGGAGCTCACCCAATCACTTAAATTAAAAAAATTGAGGATGTATAGTTTATATATAATTCATATGTAACATGTGTATAATCATTTGTAATAGGTATATCATCTATGTATATTAGCTATAAAAAATAAACAATAAATCTGGCCGGATATTTATGTAATAATCCATAAGATTTCGGTTTCTTGATTTTATCCATGATATGACTTCTATTATAATTATTTTAAAAACTCTCTACTAAAATTTAAAAATATCTTGTCTTTTATTTTAAAAATTATGTTATAATTTAAAAAATAATCCCATTTCGAAATAATTTGTTTACATTTTAAAAATAACTATTTCACGCCATACCAATTTTTTTAAAAATATATTTTTTGTTATACTTGAAAATCACTATAGAAACTATCAATTAGAAACCAATATCCCTCCTTTTGAAATCGAGAAAAAAATCTTTCACATAATCTAATGATTCAAAACTAATATTTTTCAATGAAAAAAAATAATACACCCTTGTAATGTTAGTTTGACTGCAGCTAAATGAAGAGGTTTCGGCTTATACCCTTCAATTCCAAGAAGGTGTTAAATAAAAAATAATAAATTATATAGCCAAAGTTTTGTTATTTGTTTGATGTCCATTTATATAAATTGATTCTTCAAACAAACATTTTTCAAAAAGAAAAAAAAATAACTTGTGTTGAATATTGACTGATTTTTGTAATGTTTCTTTCCCCAGCATATAAGTTACTTTATTATATATGTTGGTAAATTTTTATCAACTTTTAAACTTTTTTTTTATCTGGATAAACATAGACGTGTACCCTATATATTATATTTATTTTAAAAGAAATTCATTTTATTCAAATCGAGCTATAGACTATAATTATAGGATTTTAAATATAAAAAAGTTTATAGTTATATGGAATATTTTTTTTTTGCCAGAGGCGAAGTAGTATTTACATAATTAAGATAACAAAAGTTCCTAATATAATTGCATATGATCACTAACCGAATTAAGTATGATAACATCAAAAGATAATTTTTTTTAATTTTAATTCAAATTTAAAAATTTATATATATAAATTCAAAATTATCGTGTGTGTGCGTGTATATATATATAACATAGTCAAATATAGAATAAAGTTACCATATACTATTGACATTTATTAGTTTGCCACTTGGCTTAACCATAATGTCAATTATATATGGTAACTTTCTTGCTTTAATATATATATATATATATATATATATATATATATATATATATATATATATATATATATATATACATATATATATATATACTAGTTTTAGTACCCGCGCGATGCGCGGATAATTAAAAAGAACGATTTATACCATTAAGTTTAATACGATAATGTTAATTCCATCTTTACAACCAAACATTAAAAATATTTTAAGACTCCAGTAAAACTTTCATTCCATCTCCTAATAAATGTTCCATAAAAAATAATGATACTATACAATTTGTTTGATATGAATGTTCCACAAAAAATAATGATGCTATAAAATTTGCTTAATATGTAGCACGTGCCTAAGGGAACATTTTTGTAGCAAATGCTCATGACATATTGCAGTGCATTTTCCAGAAATTATCCTCTGTAATGAGGTTTATCACTAAAAAAAAAATATGGGTAAAAACTTAAGAATTTCTGGTGAACCCCTGTCACTAATAATTTGGAAAATTGAAAACCTAATCATGCATAAGACATCTTAGATTTCCTAATGCTTGTATTGAAAGTACGAAAATCCCAATAGTTGCATGAATTCGATCTCCCTAAAATAAAAAATTTGAAAAGAAATTTAAGTTAGTAAGGCGTATAAGTTGAAGAAAATACATCACAACTCGAAAAAAATAACATGTAAAAGAGTATGCACTTTTTCATCTTGAATAATTAATTCAATTAAATTAGAATTTTTTGGTTTCTCGCGGTCTGGAATGTGCCATAATCTAACAACACGACCCTTCAAATTCCAACTCATTTTGGACATTAATATTTCGCTGATATAGTTATAGTTTGGAGCTATACTTTGCAGAAGTTTGTGTGGAAGCTAAACCCTAAGTAATGTAGAGAAGTCAAACACAAGCAAAAGTTGTTTAAATAAAGATTTCTAAGGAAATACAATCTAGTAAATCAATTTTTAAATATATGAAATTCTAATATTTAAAAAGGTATGTGTAAATCAATTTGTATAAGTGAGTGCGCAAAAAATGATACGGATCTTCATTTTTTTAGCTTTTGGCGTATTTTAATTTTCAACGTTTTTTTTGGTTAATTAAAATTTGTTAACCACCAAGCCTTATTTTTTTTGTCTTTTTCCTTTGTCCTATTGTTCATTTTTCAATATTATTTCCTTTAATAAAATATAGATGTAAGATACAAAACGTTTATTGAATTATTTCTTTCTTAAAAAAGAATACCTATAATAACTGAATTATACACAAAATTTAATTAATGATATCTATAATAATGTATATTGTTCGTAAATAAGGTCAGATACAAAGCTAGTACTAAATATAGAATTATTATTTCAACTTAAAATTAATATGTAAGATACAAAACGAAATTGTAATTGATTCTTTCTAAAAAAAAAAGGATACATACCATAACTGAATTATACACAAAATTTAATTAAAGATACCTATAATTATAGTATATTGGTCTGCTTAATGAAAATTGCGTTTTTTTTTGTGTACGACCAAAAGATTCTACTTTGATCATTAAAAGAGAACATTTTAGTTTAATTAATTCTTTCTTAAATTTTTCATATTATTTTATTTAGTATAATATAGATGTAAGACAAAACATTTATTTAATTAATTATTTCTGAAAAAAGAATACGTACCATAACTGAATTATACACACAATTTAATTAAAGATACTTATAATAATGTATATGATACCTGTATTAATGTATATTGTTCGCAAATAAGGTCAGATACAAAGTTTGTACTAAATATAGAGTTATTATTTCAACTTAAAATTAAATGTGTAAAATACAAAATAAAATTTAAAATTGATTCTTTCTCGAAAAAGGATGCCTACCATAAAAGAAATCCTTAATAGTATTACAAATCGACGATCCTGTAATTTTGTATGGCAAGTGTGAGTAATCATATATCGTCATGTCACAATGATCTTTTTCTTTTACTTATTTTTGGACTTTGGTCCATAACACGTTTTTGGAAAGAATTTTTTCTTTCCATTTTTATGTCAGCATAATATTTCATATCTTTTTCTCTTGCCCATATCAACTCAAAGCATTAATTTCATATTTCAACAGAATATTTGTCATATGTAATATTACTTCAAATATGATTATATATGTTCACGGACAACTCTATTTCATATTTCATTCGCACCAAAAAAAAGTAATTATTAATTAGATACAAAAGAACATCAAATAATAATTTTTTGACGGAAACCATGAACGTATATATAATATAATATAGATATGGTAATATATGTTCACGGATAGCTCGATTTCATCTTTCTTTCCCAACATATTTTTTATCCAATTAATAATTATACACAAAAGAATATCAAATAATACTTTTTTCAATGTTATACAAATAGAATCCAACAAATAGATTTCATAAAAGTGCCAAGTAGCTTTTTCTCAATACGCCACTTGGCATAACCTCATGTTTCATTACTCTTTTTTTAATATAATATAGATAGATTGAGTATGATCTTATTTTGCTGCTTGAATTTATTTAATTTTTATACTAAATAAATTTTTAATATCATAAATAAAATTTAAATTTTATTTTATATTTTAACATACTCCAAAATCTAAATAGTCATCGATTATCTCAATTTACGTATTTCTGTATTTTTTTATTTTTTTTCTATTATAGTTTTTTAATGTTTAATTAATTTTTCACTTTCATATTTCTAGCTTATAGAAGAAAATCTATGAGTGGATCAATATATAAATATAGATACAAATATACATATAAATATAGATATATAGATTAGATTTGTCTAAGACCTATTTAGATTATATATAAGATTTATTAAACTACTTTCATTAATTATATTTCTATTTATAATTTTTAATAATTAATATTGTCTTAAAATTGCCAAGTGGCTTCATTTTAGCTTGCCACTTGGCTTAACCACATGCTTCACTACTCTCCTTTTAATATAATAACTAGTATCAGCACCCGCGCGATGCGCGGACAAATCATTTCAAATTGCGATGTAGGTTGTTTGAATCATGTACAAATAAACTTAAAATATAAACCTCTCAAATAAAAATTATATAACATGAGAATTTAATTATGAAACATGATATGAAATTATTGTTCAAATCTCGTAGTGAACAACCAATCTTTTTAATATATATTTGTAGCAACCTAACCCCTTGATTTTGGTACTTGTATTTCGTTCCGCTGTCGATATTAAAGAATACTAAACATGTCATATTGTGATCTATCTTGTTCGAGCACATTAGATCATATTATCTTAACAAAATTCTTATTATCACTTTATTTTTATCTGGAAGTAGAATATATCTTATTCATCACATCACTTTTACATAAATTCTTTTTTTGTTCTTTTCTTATAGTTATTGTATTATTTAATATTTAATCATAATATTTTAATTATTTAAATTTATCAGTAATATTTTTAAATATAATTTAATTATTTTATTTTATCTATTTTTAAATTAATTTAAAGTATAAGTATCCTCACACTACCTCTATTTTTTATGTACATTCTTTTCCCTACAACAAATGTTAATTGGTTTTTATATTAATGTTTTACCTAGAGCCAAAATAATGTCATATTTTATTTTAAATTGTAGCTTTTAATTAGTCTAAAATATTAATACATAAGTTATTTGATTATCATGTTCCAAATGTATTGAGTTATCTTATAATTAATTTTGTATTAAATGCAGTTAAATTTTCTTTCTTTTTTAGCTATAAGATACAATTTAATTTTTAATTTCATTAGTAAGATTACCAATATTAGAAATTTATTTTACATTTTTAAAATTTTATTTAATCAGAGAAGAAAATTTCTTAATTGTTTGAACACGTTATTTCTAAATATTGTAGTAATATTTGTACTGTCATTTTAGTTCTTTACATAATATTTTAAAAAATAAAAAAATAATGTCATCTCAAATTCAAATAATTCTTATCATTCTATTTTCTAGAATGGACCGCATTTTTAAAAAAAATATGCTATGCATTCAAACTCAAACTAACTATACTCGATTCAGATATTAATCATAGAAAAATATTTTCTTAATTGTTTGAACATATTATATCTAAATGTTGTAATAATATTTTCACTATCATTTTATTTCTTTACATAAATTTTCTTTCTTTTTTAGTTTAAGATACAAATTTATTTTTTTGTAAAATTACCTATATTAGAAATTTATTTTGTCATTTAAAATTTTATTTTTTATTATTTTTTATTTTTCATAAGTAAGACTTCAATTTCGTGGTATTATTCATAATTTGAGCATTCACATCATAGTTTTAAGAACTTTCCAATCTCAAATTCAAATATCCTTTTCTTTTAATTTCTAATAGTAAATTTCTAATAATTTAACATAATTTTGCTATTTTTTTTAATCTAATATATAGTCTTATTACATTTTATGTGGCTTTTCGTTAACTTGTAAATTTATTTAATATCATTATTAACTACTTTTATTTAATAATATAAGATAAATATATAATTTTTTAATTATGAAATAAATATTTATTTTGTTTTAAAAACATTACTCGAAAATGTTAAATTATTTAAAATTTAATAATATTTTTAAGTATTGTATATTTATTTTATTTTATTTTCTAAACTTATGATTTATAAATTACATTATCTCTAATTTATTTTATTGTTCAATTTTTTTAGTTTTGATTTTAACTATTAGACTTGAGTTATGTGGACTTATATTTTGACTTTTCTTAGTATAATATAAAAAACTTTCTCATCTCAAATTTAAATAAGTTTTACCCTTTTTTCTATGATAAAAAATCTGAATTTTTATTTTTTCTCTATTTATTCTTTATTTTTGATTTTATATTATTCAATACCTAATATTATTACATTGTCATGTGAATTTTTATTAGCCTGTTTGAATTTAGTATCTATTTTTACCACACTCATTCTAATATAATATAGATAAAAATTTAAAAACTTTCTCATCTCAAATTCAAATAATTTTTATCATTCTATTTTCTTAATTGGACTATATTTTCAAAAAATTATGTTATGCATTCAAATTTAAACTAACTAACTTAATTCAAATATAATCATAGAAAATTATTTTCTTAATTGTTCAAACACATTATTTCTAAATGTTTTAGTAATATTTACGTATAAAATATTCGTTTGCACGATTTATCAGTATTAATATGAATTTATTACTCTTGTTATTAAAATATCTTTTGTTAATTATTTAATATTTCTCTTACCTTATAAATAATTTGTATACTTTGTGTAAGATCTTATTTTGCCGCTTGAAATTATTTAATTTTTAAACTCAATAAATCTTTAATATCTTAAGTAAATTTTAGTTTTATTTTATATTTTAACTTACTCCAAAGTATAAATAGTTATAGGTTATCTCAATTTACATCTTTATATATTTTTATTTTTTTCTATTATAGTTTTTAATTAATTTTTCACCTCCATATTTCTAGCTAATATAGAAAAAAATCTATGAGCACATTAATATATAAATATAAATATAGAATTATGGATATAGATATAGATATAGATACAAATATACATATAAATTTAATTATAGATATATAGATTAGATTTGTCTAAGATATATTTAGATTATGTATAAGATTCATTAAACTACTTCTCTTAAGTATGTTTCCATTTATAATTTTTAATAATTAATGTTGTCATACAATTGCCAAATAACTTCATTTTAACTTGCCACTTGGCTTAACCACAATGCATACTACTCTTCTTTTAATATAATATATATATATATATATATATATATAGATATAGATATAGAGAGATTCTCAATGTCATTAATTAAAACAAAAGAAAAAGGAAAAAAGTAGTTTCCGCTAGTTGGGGAAGTTAAGCGGTTGATCTCCACAAAGACAAGATTCCTTTTTTTCATCTTCCTCCTCCTTTTTCCTAATCATCATATTCCCCCACAAAAAAAAAGTAAAAAAAAAAAAAAAAATTGTACAGAATTAGGACAATGATGAAATTTAGTATTGAGAAATGAAGAAACTTCGTAATGTCGAAAACAACGATGTAGTTTCAAGACAAGATCATTATAGACCCAATAAAAATAGCTTCCGTCAGCTGTCTTTGCCGCTCTTCTTTTCATTTTTCTGTGCTCTTCTCCCTTTTTATTCTGAGTTTGTTCACGGAAATGCAGGTAAAATTCGTTTACCCATTTGGGTTTTCTTTTATTTAATTCTTACATGCTAGTTTATTGTAATGATTGTTTAATTGTATACTAAATTGCTAATTAGAAAACCATATATAGGTTTTTATGTGTATGCTAATTTGCTAATGACCCCGTTTTTAGTTTCTTGGTTAATGGTTACTAAATACTCTTAAATTTACATTTACTGTAACTCAGTGCTATTAAATGTTACAATTACTTGGACACAGTGTTTGTACCAAATTTAGTTAATTTAACTCTAGGTGGAGCTTAGTTACAACTGAGATGACTTAGGTTTGGTTTTTTAATTTTCTTTGGTTGATTATGAGTCTGAGCTATGAATTTTTAAGTGATTTGTTCTAATATTTGAAGTTCATTTTTTTTTTTTTTTTTTTTTTTACATATGGTGATGCTGCTATATCCTTTATGGAGTATAAAAGGCAACTGAATAAGTTTGAAAGTTTTAATCTTTTCTTAGATTTTTGCTTAAAGTCAGCTGGAAAACACATTATTAATCATAGTTTTAAGTTTAAGAGAAAGAATGAGACATGTTATATGTTTGTTGGTTTGACTTAAAGACCGGGATCAAGTAAGTTTGTCTTACTATTAGACTCATTTTCAGAAACAACTACTGCGGCTTATTCCCAAGCAAGTTGGGGTCAGCTATATGAATCTTCACATGCCATGTTTCTCCATTTAAGCTAATCTCAGACTATTAGACTCGATTTTGTGTGAAGTTTTTAGTAGCTTTTAATGTTCTTTTCTTCCCTCCGATTATGGCATTGTCCGTTGATTATTCTTTTGCTTTTCATGTTTGTTGGTCCTTTAATTTTCACCCAGATGTCAATTTAAGTAGTTGGAAAAACTGAAGTGTCTAACTTATGTTTATTGGGGTTGAAGCTAGTTTAGCATGTAGAGCATAATGTATTTATACAGAGCAAATAGGAGAGTTATGGTCTGTTATAGCTCATATAATAGTTCTCTGAGTTACGTATCGTTTCAATGGAGTTTATGCAGGGAATTCCCTTGCCTATGCAGAGACTGTAACCAATTCTAGTTTGAACGATGAAGAGTTTCACAACTCCACTCAACCGCTTCTCGAAAGTGTAGAGAAGAGCTGCAAAACTGGAGTACTATTGGAACTCAACATATCAGTGAAGATTAGTGATTCTTGTAGTCCTAAGGATAACAATGCAACCCCTGAGCATTCGCTTCAGAGAACAAGTGCTTTGGAGGATGTAGTATCAAGTATTTTAGGTTACAATATGTTAATATGCCAAATGCAGCCACCAGTAGAGCACAACAGGCGTAATGAAGATCGGCAACTAAATGGAAGAACTCACTTGGCCTATCCAAATCTTGAAGAATTCAGAAACATTACAAAGCAAGAGAAGAGAGGGAGCACGGCAAGCCAGTTAGTAAATATAACCCATAGGCTTGAGCCTGATGGTACGCCTTACAATTATGCCTCGTCATCCAAGGGTGCTAAAGTGGTGGCCCACAATAAAGAAGCGAAAGGAGCAAACAACATACTGAACAAGGATCATGATAAGTATCTCAGGAACCCTTGTTCTGTGGGTGGGAAATTCTTCGTTATTGAGCTTGCTGATGAAACTCTAGTCGATGCAGTCAAAATTGCAAATTTCGAGCATTATTCATCTATGCTTAAAGAATTTGAATTATCTGGGAGTTTGGTATATCCAACTGAGACGTGGAATCCTCTGGGGACTTTTGTTGCTGAAAATGTCAAGCATGCTCAGTGTTTTAAGCTGCCCGAACCAAAATGGCTTAGGTACTTGAAGCTAAATCTGCTCACTCATTATGGTTCTGAATTTTATTGCACTATAAGTTTTGTCGAGGTGTATGGTATTGATGCAATAGAGCAAATGCTTGAGGATCTTATTGTCAGTTCTCCAGAACCTTCTGCTGATAAAATGGAAAATCTTAATAAAACTGCTATAATCTCTATGATACCAGATTCAGGTTCTGACTACCGTGAAACAAAGGGTGTCGTTCAAAATATGGTTGAACCGGCAAATAAGGGGGTAGAAAATTTTGATGCAGAGCAAAGTTTTAAATTGGATGAAGCAAAGAAAGAAACCACTACCCCTGATTTTACACCAAAACGTAGGAAGCAGTCAAATGGAAGAACTCACGGGGATGCAGTCCTAAAAATACTGTTGCAGAAGGTGAGAGCGCTTGAGTTGAACTTATCTGTCCTGGAGCAGTACATTAAAGAGCTGAGCAAGAGACAAGGTGACATTTTGCCTGAGCTAGACAAAGAACTTTCTCATGTTTCAGAACTTTTAGAGAAAAGCAAATTGGAGATCAAGGATCTCCTGATATGGAAAGATAATATGGTATGTATGACTATCCTTTTTTTTTTTTTTTGCTAATGAGCAGAGCAAAGGACACATTTTTGTCATAACAAGCAAGCTCTTTTTCATTGCAGGAGAAAGAAAATAGTGATCTTGAATCTTGGAAAGCTTCTGTCTCAGCTCAATTGGATTTATTGGTCGACGGAAATCGCATGCTAAGGTAGTGGATTCCATGTAACCACCTAAACTAACTTGTACCCCTGTACTGTAAGTTGATATTGTTTTATTATCCGAGTGAATTGTGGAAACAACCTCTTTACCTTCACAAGATAGGGGTAAGGTCCGCGTATACACTACCCTCCCCAGATCCCACTTGTGGGATTACACTGTGTTTATTGTTGTTGTTATCTGAGTGAAGTGCGTCTGTTTATCATTTTTCCTTCTTCTTAAGGTTTCTGCAGATTCACTGTATTTCAACTTGAATATAGAAGTTCTAAAAGAACTTGAAACCCTGAAGCTATAGGAATTTCAAAAGTGTAGGAAGATAGGTAGGAGCTTGATGTTGCAGCGAGTAAATGGTCGGCTTTAGATTTAATCTTATGTTTCCTGACCTCAAAAAAGAAAAACCAACGATCTTTTTAATTGTTTAAAATACAAAGCTGAAAGCAGCTTTCTGAGCATAATTTATACCCTGTTCCCAAAAAAAATGAGGGTGACAGTTAGGAAAAAGTTATTCTCTGAAGAGTATTTGAATATTTTTCTAGCAAAATACAACCAAAGAGTTTAATTTGATTTTTCATGCATCGCGTCATTATGCATTTGGAGAAAAATGTTGATCTGTTGGTGTATTTTGCCTTTCTCATTTCAAAGTAATTCATGTAGGAGAACCCAGTACGTTGGCCTTTGTTGATCCAGAGTATTCTACTTTCTAGAAACTGGGTTGACTTTTATTGATTTCAATTCCTTATTTCAAGATAGGTAAAACTTTTCGAGAAATTATATGCGTCGTGACTCATCATGAATCAACAGGCAATATAGTAGTCTGTTACACCCTTCCTCGTACACTGTATCTTACATGAGTACAAACATGTAAGGTTGATAACTAGGATATAAAGCTCTAGCCGAGAGAAGGAAAACCATGCTGCTTGTTTTAGTACCTGTTGGACAAGCTCTTTATAATATTTAGTTTGACTGCGAGTTTTTTTTTTTGGGGGGGTGGGGGGGTGGGGGGTGGGGGGAGGGATGGACCAACTTGAAATGAGGAAGGCATGTAGGACGAAGTGCCACACATACTTGAAACCACATGAGACCTCTAAAATCGTAGCTCTGTAATTTTGGATTGTGCTTGAAGAGGGTTTTAGGCTTCAAGCTAAGAGAGACAGCTTGGTTATGAGATATGCCTCCTGTCTTAGAAATGAAACGGGTTATTTGAACTTTGAACAGGTTATAAGCATTGTATGCTTTCCATTTTGACTACTTGGGTTTAATCGTTTGGATGGCATCAGAATGAAAGTGAAGAAGGTGTTTTGACTAGTTGCTGAGTGTTTATTCTGTTATAGTGTTATTTCATTGTGTCATATGTAAAAGAAGTAAGCTTCAATTTGGATCGGCTAATTTCAAATACTCCCAAGGGTTTGAAAACTTTTACCCAGCAAACTCCATTGTTTATGTCTGAACTTGATAGCAGTAAAGATCTCAAATCCATTTATTGTGAGCCACATATTACAAACCTAAGGATTTCATATTGACACTAGAATAGAGAAAAGCTGAAATCCATTGAAATGGTTACTGAAAGCTTTGATGTTAACCATGAGAGTGACTCTTAGAGTTATGCATGCACAATGATATATCTCTATGTAAATCTATGAATTTCAATCATTGAATCCACAAGGAGCTTGGATAGATTGTTGAATATTCTTTCCTCAGACTGATATAGTTTTCTTGCTTATTCTACTTGTACATATAACATTTCACGTATTCTAGTTATTCCTTGAGTCGAGTTCATATGACAACAAAAATTGTGAGAACCTGAAATCCATCCAAAATGGTTATGTCCTTACGGAAAGCTTTGGTGTGAGTTACAAACATTGCATTAATTATGCATGCAAAATGATGTATTTCTTGTAAGTGTAGGGATTTCAAATCAGTTGAACTCAGAAGGTGCTTGGTTTTATTGCTACATATATCTTCCCATCAGGCTTATATCATTTTTTATTGCTTATTCTACTCGTGCATAATTCATAAAGCGTTTCTGGTTCAAGTTATTTCTTGAGTGTACTTTGTTATGTGCTTCTTATCATTGTTCTTCTGTTAACTTTTCACAACTATATTCCCCACATAATATATAATCATGTCTGTTCAGGACCTAATTGAAATGTGTCATCGAACTGAATAATCTTCTTTACTATCTTATTTATTTGGAGTCATAGGGAATTTGAAGATTTGGTTTTGAGTTAACAAAAGTCTCTATGAATGAGGCCGTTTAGTAGTGATTCAGTTTTGATGCACTGAAAGTCAAATCGCATTACAGGGACAAGTGACAATTTGATATCTCTTCGTTTTGTCTGTGCTATAAGTGAGAGATTTGTGACCCATAAGAAAATGTGGCATTTCAACAGGCCAAGTGACAATTTAGTCTGTTCATTTTGTATCTGCTACAAGGGAGAGTGATCTGTGATCCATTAGAAAGTGTGTCGGTATGCACCAGATTAACATCCATGACAGGTGCTTTTGATGCTAGAGTAGTTTCTTTCGGCGAACATGTCACGACCCGGATTTTCCACCGTCGGGACCGTGATGGCGCCTAACATCGCACTCGCTAGGCAAGCCAATGTTAGGGTTATATTGACCTTTTTCCTTTACATTTTTATAGTTAAAATTTACAAAGCTAAATCAAACAGAAATAAACACGGAAGTACTTAATAAATCGGTTACCCATATACTATTAACAATACCGAAACCATTACCACCCAGAAACTGGTGTCACAATCCAAGAACAAACTAAGAATGTCTACAAGTATTAGTCTGAAAGAAAAGTACATCTGTTTCGAAATAAAACAGGAAAGTAGAAACATAGGAGGGGGGACGCCAGGGCCTGCAGACGCCTGCAAGACTACCTTGGGTCTCCTAGATGAATGCCTGCAACAGACCTCTCGATCAGCCACAACCAGCTCCAAAATCTGCACAGAAAGTGCAGAGTGCAGTATCAGTACAACCAACCCCATGTACTGGTAAGTGCCGAGTCTAACCTCGACGAAGTAGTGGCGAGGCTAAGGCGGGACATTTACAATATAACCTGCATACAGTTTATAATAAAGCAAAAAAAAAAGAAAGTACAGAACGAAATAGAACAATAACTTGCAGTCAAATAAATAGGAACTCAATTATCTTGCCAGTACTCAGATATAACCAATCCTCAAGAGAGTTACAATGCTACAGAATAAAATCAGGGCAGAAGAAGACTACATAAACAACAAAATGATGCGTCGCGCATCTCGATCCCACCATATCATCAGGAACAATATGAACATTCACCCTTATTACTCCTGTTGCGGCGTGCAACTCGATCCCTCCAGTCCACCCTTATTGCTCCTCAATATATCACCCGTATTCCTTATGTTGCGGCGTGCAATCCGATCATACTTGTCCACCCTTATTACTCCTATTGCGGCGCGCAACCCGATCCCACCAGACAATCACATTTCACCCTTATTCCTCCTCAATATACCACTCTTATTCCTCCTGTTGCGGCGTGCAACCCGATCCCACCATATCAGTACCAATCACAGTATCACACAATAAGAACAAGTATTTCACAATTTAGCTCGAAACCCTCCATAATATTTATGTCTCCAATCAAAGCAACTAGAAGGCTATACACTTAAGAAACTTCACTCAATTACTACTACACAGCGAGACCAACCCAAATATGCCATGAAACACCGAAAAATTCAACTTAAACCAATACTGTAACACAATGAAGCTACGGAACAATTAGTACCTTCAATAAAGAAAACAACATCTAACAAAAAGCAATTAAACATGGAAGCACCAATAAGCATGTAGCAGTTAAGACAGGAAGGCAATATAATAGGAACGGGGAAAGGAACAGGCTAAACAAACAATTTGGTGGCGCATAGGTACTCGTCACCACACCTATACGCCACACACATGGAATTTCACGTGGCAAATAAGTCGGGGATCCCTAATCCCTCGAGTCAAAGTGAGACCAAACACTTGCCTCAATACAACGGCCAACTCAACGCTCAATTACCACTTTTCCTCTTAGATTCCACCTCCAATCCACTCGTATCTAGTCATAATTAACTTAATAACATCAATTATCGCTAAAAAAATCAATTCCAATGCATAATTATAGGTTTCTCAACATTTTCCCCCAAAAGTCAAAAACCGACACCGGGCCCGCTTGGTCAAAATCCGAAATTCGGACCAAAACCCGATTACCCATTCACCCCCGAGCCCGGATATACAATGGCTTTGGAATCTGACCTCAATTTGAGGTCTAAATCTCCAAATTTCAAAATTCCTAAGTTCTACCCAAAAATCCCTAATTCCACCATGAAAAATCCTAGATTCTAGGATGAAATCTTGTGAAAAGAAGTAAAAGATTGAAAGAAATGAGTTAAGAATGGGAAAGAAATAGCCTTTGGAAAATTGCCTCTTGAGGTTTAGGTTTTGAAAAATGGGAGAATGAATGAAAAATTCCGTCTAAAATCGTTTTTGAACTGTTGGAGATATCGCATTTGCGATCAGGGGTTTGCAAATGCGAACCCTTGCGAACCCCGCAAATGCGAACATCCCTTTGCAAATGCGAAGAATGTCCAGGACCTGCTACCATCGCAAATGCAAACAATTGTTCGCAATTGCGAAGGTCCCCTCCCAGCCCTTCTAATCGCAAATGCGAAACTTCTTCGCAAATGCGGTGCTCGCATTTGTGAGCCAAATCATACCAGCAAAATTCCTTAAGTCCAAATCACTCCGCAGCCTATCCGAAACTCACCCGAGCCCTCGGGGCTCCAAACCAAGCATGCACACAAGTCTTAAAACATCATACGGACTTGCTTGCGCGATCAAATCGCCAAAGTAACACCTAGAACTACGAATTTAGCACCAAATTGCATGAAATTTTCAAGAAAGTTTTAAAACTTCTATTTTTTCAACCAAAGGTTCGAATCACGTCAAATCAATCCCGTTTCTCATCAAACTTCACAGGTAGGATATAAATATCATAACAGACCCGTACCGGGTTCCAGAACCACAATAGTGACCCAGTATCAACAAGATCAATTATTAACTAAATTCTTAAAACCTTTATAATTTCAGTTTTACAATTTTCATCAAAAATTTATTTCTCGGGCTAGGGACTTCGGAATTCGATTCCGGGCATATGCTTAGGTCCCATATTTTACTACGGGCCTACTGGAACCGTCAAAACACGGGTCCGGATCCGTTTACCCAAAGCGATGACCGAAGTCAATTAAAATCAACTTTTTATGCCAAAAATTGTTATTTCATAAATTTTCCAAATAAAAGCTTTTTGGAATCACGTCCGGACTGTGCACGCAAATCGAAGAGAGATAAAATGAGGTTTTTTAGGCCTCGGAACACGGATTCGAATTCTAAAACAGAAGATGACCCTTTGGGTCATCACAAAACCTTTTACAGCACCAAAAAGAAAAGAAGGATACCATGAGAAATCTGGTGTTCAATTACTTTCACTAAAGAATTCTGTTTGAGTTGGGTGTATCATAGGCAATGCATTGCCCTGCTAATTACTTATTATTGGATCATAAGGGGCATCTGAGTTTAATTAAGGGGGATATGGACTAAGCTTCATTTTCATTGCTATTCTTGATGCTGTTTTCTCTACATGTGCTGGCAAATGATTTTGAGAAACCATTGAGGAATGAGCAATTTTCTTGTGTAAAGCACAGAATAACTGATTAAGAAGCTAAAGTATTGTTTGTAGAAAGAGTCCATCTGCTTATTTTGTTCTTCCTAACTAGTGATGGAACAAGAAGGTGACCGGGAAAGATCCTCTTGTAAAATCCAACAGAAAATAAATGATAGAGTAAGAAATTCTGAAACATTACATGTTTCTACATCATACACGATTTGAGTCATAATCAGCTAAAATAAGATGAAAATAGTTTTGTTGAAGCTGACAAAAGGGTAAATAGAGAAAGGATGGGAATGCTTGTTGACATTACTTGTTTACAAGGACCAAAGCTCATGACACTTTCTGGACCCCTATGAGGGCAATTGACTTTGTAGGTATCACTAAGAAGTGTAATTTTAATGATAAAACTCACTTCAATCCGGTTCGTTAGGTTCCACTAATATCCTGTTACCGATTCAGCGATATACTAAAGATGCTGAAAGTTAGAATGGTGAAACAAGGACCTACGTACTGAGGATGTCAGCTTGGGGCTCTGAGAAAATATTGCAATTGAAATTCGACCTTAAAATTTTAAATTCTGAAATAGGTTTGAATCCAATTTTGGTTACAGGTGAGAGATTGATATTAAGTTTGCATGTGCTATGCTAGTTGGTAACAACTGCAATGAAAATTGAAATGGATGATAAAACCTCGTGCATATAGTGTGTTTTTGTTTCAAACTGAGAAGATTGCGATTGTGAGTTGTGACACGCTAGCTCGTCTGACATGATTTTTTTTGCTGTTTTTTGCTTTGAACTTTTTGCAGATTAGACGTCGAAAAGGTTGTGAATGACCAAGAGAGTTTGGAAAAGAAAGAGTTGGCTGTGTTTTCAATCAGCTTATCTTTTGCATGTATTGCAATTCTTAAGTTAGTTTCAGAGAGATTTCAAACAGCATTTCAGACAGGCCGAGGTTGGACGTTGATTCTTGTTAGCAGCAGCCTAACTGCATTTGTCACATTGCTATACAGCTAATATATACTAAGTTACTAACCTCATTGCTAGAAAATCTTATACTTGTAGAAATTTGTTCACTCATAGTGAAAAGCTTAACTGAAAAGAAGTCATTTATAGAACTTTTGCCTTTGGAGATCATGGACATTGTACTTAATGATGCACTAATATTTACTATTTTGGGAGCAATGGTAAAGTTATCTCCGTGTGACCCGTAGGTCACGGGTTCGAGCCGTAGAATCAGCCACTGAGGCTTGCATAAGGGTAGGTTGCTTACACACACCACCTTGGGGTGCAACCCTTCCCCGGACCCTGTACAAGCGCGGAATGCTTTGTGCACCGGGCTGCCTTAATATTTACTAATCTTGTTTCTTCATGTTTCCCTTATTCTTGGGGGGATTCTACTTTCTCAACATTTTCTTATAGGAATACTGTTTTTCTTGGGGGAATTACTAGGAGGGGGTGTGGCTCTTGAGGATTTCGTATAGTGGTAAGAGCGCATCACATGATTTTTGGCCTAACAATTTTACTATATTGGCAATAACAAGATTTCTCAAAAACCATATTTTGCTTAGACCTGACTCCAACTGAACATTTACCATGCTGTCAGCTAACCTAGTCTTAAGACTTCATTTGGCATCTTGCATTTTATCAAAATTTCCTCCAACACTTGCTTTGTATTGATCCTGCAAGTATAATTCTAACTTTTCACATAAGAAACTACAAATTTTGAGATATTTTAATAATTTTATTATTAATCTAATATTTATGTAATACTTAAATAACATATCGTTATTTGAACTACTCTAACATTTAGAAATGTGTAGTACTCTTAGGGGTCGTTTGGTATGAGGTGTAAGAAGGTATAAGGATGGTATAAAAATTTAATACCACCTTAATATTCTGTTTGGTTAGCAAATCAAGTATAAGTTATTCCGGTATTAATTTTAACATCGGGATAATTTATACCTTATAGAGTGTGGGGTAATTAGCACCGGTATAACTTATATCTTCTTCTTATAAATTATGCAATTGTTATTTTTAATACAACATACCAAACAGTGGATAAACAATAATCCTAGCATAACTAATCCCAGCATAACTTATCCCAACATAACTTATACCGGCATAAGCCGTATTCAAACGTATGAGGTATAAGTAGATATAGTGCTATTATAAAAATTTTGTATCACCTTAATACTTTGTTTGGTTAGCAAACCTGGTATAAGTTATTTCGGGATTAAAATTAGTATCGAGATAACTTATACCTTGTAGGGGCGGGGTAATTAGTGACATGATAACTTATACATTCTTCTTAGAAATTATGCAATTGTCATTTAACATACCAAACAGTGGATAAAAACAATACCAGGATAACTAATCATCATTTAACATACCAAACAGTGGATAAAAACATTACCAGGATAACTAATTACAGCATAACTTATCCCAGCATAAGCAGTATTCAAACCAAACGACCCCTTACTTAAAAGAATACTCCAATCATGTCACTATACCTTGACAAAATCTCTCTCTCTCTCTCTCTCTCTCTCTCTCTATATATATATATATATATATATATATATATATATATCTATATATATATATATTAAAGCAAGAAAGTTACCATATATAATTGACATTATGGTTAAGCCAAGTGGCAAACTAATAAATGTCAATAGTATATGGTAACTTTATTCTATATTTGACTATTTTAGTTAAATACAAATATAATATAATATAATATAATATAATATATATATATATATATAACCGGAATTTGAATAAAAGATAATTTTGAATTTATAGATAAAGTTCTAAAATTCGAATTTAAATTAAAAATAAAATTTATCTTTTTTATCATGTTATCATACTTAATTCGGTTAATGATCATATGTAATCATGTTAGGAACTTTTGTTATTTTTTCTAAGTATTTAAATACTACTTCGCTTTAGCAAAAAAAATAATACTCCATATAACTATAAAACATTTTCACATTTAACATCCTATAAGTATAGTTCTTTGAAACATTGTAGCTAGAATTGAATAAAACGAAATTCTTTTAAAATAAATGTAATATATAGGGTACAAGTCTATGTTTATCTAAATAACAAAAAAGAGTTTACAAAACCAAATAAAAGTTTACTTACATATATAATAAAGTAAACATACATGCTGGAGAAAGAAACATCACAAAATCAGTCAATATTTAAAAAAAATTGTTTCTTTTTTCTTCTTGAAGAATATTTGTTTGAAGAGTTAATTTGCATAAATGGACATCAAACAAATAACAAAACTTTGCTATCATTAATTTCAATTTAGCACATTCAAGGAATTGAAGGGTATAAGCTGGAACCCCTTCATTTAGCTGTAGTCAAGCAAATATTGCAAGGGTATAATATTTTTTTCGTTGAAGAATATTAGTTTTGAATCATTAGATTATGTGAAAGGTTTTTTTTTTCAAACTCAACAAAAGATAAAATTGGTTTCTAATTGATAGTTTTTATAGCGACTTTTAAGTGTAAAAAAGAGTATATATAAAGAAAAAATTAGTATGATGTGAAATATTTTTTTAAATGTAAACAAATTATTTCGAAAAAATTACTCTTTACTTTACATAAACAAATCTTTACGGTTACCGTGACGTAGTTGTGATACATAATTTCAAACCGGGGGTACATTTATGTGCCCCGACCATAATTTAGTCTTGTTAATAAAATAAACATGTTGTGGATTGTGGGTACGGTTCCCGTGATATGATTCGCGACGTGTAATCGAATAATTAGTCGCATAACATCGGATTATTAAAAGCGGTTTAAAAGGAATAAAAATGCACATAGGTTGCAAGAGTGTTTTAAAATCAGATAAATAGGCCAATAATAATAGTTGAGCGGCCGTGCTAAAACCACGGAACTCAGGAATGCTTAACACCTGCTTCCGGGTTAACACAATTCCTTACCTGAATTTCTGTGTTTCACAGACTGTAAAACAGAGTCAAACTTCCTCGATTCGGGATTTAAACCGGTGACTTGGGACACCATAAATTATCCCAAGTGGCGACTCTGAATTTTAAATAAATAATCCCGTTTTGATTGTCACTTAAATTGGAAAAAACTCCCTTATACCCTTTCGGGATAGGAAAATGAGGTGTGACAATAATATATACAAAGTTTTAGAAATTGAAATTTCAAAATAGAAATATTTTTTGAAAGATAAAATCATACCAAATAAGAGTTCAAGCCGTAGTATAAGAGTCACGTTGTAATCAAAGAATCGTTTATAACGTGTCAACCTTTGTGTTTTGCCCTAAATATGAGTTATTATTTCACTTTGTGGCTATTTTTAGGTTCCAATGACACCTATGAGAATAGTGCAAAAATAAAATTATCACTACGAGAATTGAGAAAATGTTAGTCTTTTTCATGTAGTGTTTTTTAATTAATATCTAATGATTATCTATAATTATTTAGAAGGTTTAAATATTAAGTTTATTTACATATAATTCAAATAACTCAGATATTTACATGGTTAATATCAAATATCAAATTGGAGTAAAAAAAATTCACTAGCTAAAGAATTTTTTATATTTTTAGATAGCCAATTAAAATGAGTTTTAATTAAGAATAATATTTTCAATTACATTATTATAAAAATAATTATTATTTAAAAATAATGTTTTAGAAACTGAAATTTTAAGAAAGAAATATTTTTTATGAGATATCAACACACCAAATAAGAGTTCAAGTAGTAGTAAAAGAGTTAAGTCTTATCCAAAGAGTCATTCATTGTCTCAATGTTTGATTGTTTTGCCATAAATATGAGTTATTATTTTGCTTCCTGACTATTTTTAGGATCCAATGACGCCGACAAGAATGGTATCAAAAAGAAAAATAGAAGAAATGGTTAATTTTTTTCATGTAGTTAATATCCAATGATTATCTATATTTACTGAGAAAGTGTAAATTTTAAGATTATTTACATACAATCCAAATAACTTAAAATCCTCACAAGCCCCTCGGGTAATAGTAAAACAGTGTTTCTCAGCCTAGACATCATTTAAAATATCATTTAAGTCTTAAAACTAAGTAAACATGGTTGAGTATGAAAACAATGGAAAATAACATGATTGAGTTCAAGTATAAAGTCAAAACAATGAGGAAATAACAATAAAAAGCCTTGAAGGGTTCAAATAGTTGACACTAGGCCCAATTATGGCATTCAACCCAAATAATGATGATATCAAATAGTTTTCAATCAAATACGCGGTAAAATTATCAATCGAGACGGACTAAGTCACAATCCTCAATAGTGCACGACCACACGCTCGTCATCAAGCGTGTGTCTCACCTCAATATAGCACTACGATGTGCAATCCGGGGTTTCAAACCCTTAGAACATCATTTACAATCATTACTCACCTCGAACCGGATAAATCTCTAGCTCGCGACGCCTTTGCCCCTCGAATTGGCCTCCACTCGCGTCTAATCTATCCAAAATTAGAACGCGGACGTCAAAATATGCTAAGGGAACGAAGCCCAAGCGAAAACAATCAATAAAGGGCACAAATCCCGAAATTACCAAAACCCGGCCCTCGGGCCCACGTCTCGGAATACAATAATTTTTACATCAATAGATTCCTTATCTCCCCACGAGTTTATACATATCAATAGTTCAGAAATCCGATCCCAAACGGTCCTTCAACTTCACGATGAAAGGTCTAAGTTTCTAGGCCCTAGTTTCCCCAAATTTCACCCTTAATTCCCATAATTTCTAGCTCTAATCTTTGAAATAATAGCATAGGAACGAGTTTTAGGTCCAAATTCCTTACCTCAATGAAGTTCCCTTGAAATCCCTCTTTCAAATTGCCCAAAAAGCTCCCAAGCCGAAGTACAAAATGGTGAAATAACTTAAAATTCGCGAAAGGGGCAATTTATACCTTCTACCCAGACATTTTCGCATCTATGACCCTTTAACCGTTTCTGCGGTACCGCATTTGCGGTCACTCCTCCGCTTATGCGAAAATCACTTACCAGCCGCAAACCGCATTTGCGGCCAGCCTTCCGCATCTGCGACTCCGCAAATGCGGCAATTACTGATACGAGCAGAGCGAATGAGAAGTCTCTCCATAAAGCATGGAAACGCTCTTACATGCTGATCCTTATGTTTATGCGAATGACTATTGCTAACAACATTAAGAGTATTATTCCATAAACAGAAAGTCCCAGGGAATACCTAAAGTTTGTGGAAGAACATTTTCGTTATGCAGATAAGTCTCTCGCTGGTACACCAATGGCTGAACTCACGATCACGAAGTTGATGGGTCATGTAGTATGCAAAACCATATCATCGAGATGACTAACATTGCAGCAAGACTTCAGGTCTTGGGGATGAAAATGGATGACTCCTTCTTGGTTCAGTTTATTCTAAACTCATTGCCTCCTGAGTATGGACCTTTTTAAATTAACTATAACACAATTAAGGATAAGTGGAATGTTAGCGAAAACTAGTTTTGCTTTTAAAAAGAACTTTCCTCTAGAGTAATTGCCACTATTGTCTTTTTCATGTAAACCAGAATTGTTCAGCTAAGTAATTCGACCAAATGGCCAAAACAAATATATAGAAGCAAACTAATGGTAAATACAGGTAATAATACGACTAAGTGAGAAGGTTCACTCTTGTACATTAGTGACAAATTGAACAATCTCTAGCATTTGTTACATTAATTCTGAAACCATCACGTAAGACTAGCTAAAATCATTATTACTAAAACATTTTTGTTATTTTCTTTTTAAAGATTATGTGATGTACTACTTCATCAAGAGAAGAATGTTAGGAACTTGAAATTTCTTTGACCTTAAAATTGTTATTTCTCTGGAAAGTGAAATAACAGAAAGTCCTAAGTATTTATTTTTAATTTTTACCTAAAAATAGAGACTTGAACAAGGGTAGATGGCCACCACATTTCTGCAGGCTCTACTACATACTTCCTCATAATACCAGCCCAACCTTTAAGACTAGTTTTTAATTATTAACTAATATGATGTGCAAAACATATGGTATTTAATAATGGTTAAGTATTAATAATTGAAACATTGGTAAGATTTTGTTGGTTAACACAAAAGTAAAAGGTTAATTAGTATAATCTTCTTTTACTAATATTTTATCGAAATAAATAGCAAAGAAAAAACACATATTAGTTCCTCTTAAATTATAAAGGAGTCCCCACAATAACCGATCGGGTCACAGTGAGAACATATTTTTGCTTTATCCTTGCCAATTAATTATGTTTTTAACTCGTATTCCAGCATAAGAAAAAAGGCAATCATATATGTGAGCACGTGATTTTTGCCCTATATGAGAATTATTCCCAAAAAATTCAAAATAAAATAATTTTTCTTTGCGTGCAATTTTTGAGAATTTTCGTGGCATTTTTGGATAATTATTTGTATTTTTGTCTGTGCATGTTTATTTGTTAAATTAATAAAAAATATAAAAATATGTCGCATTTGCATTTAATATTTAATTCTACAGTTAGGAGTAGTTAAGTTTGTTTTACAAAATGAAAAAATCATAAAAATATGTATTTTGCATTTTTAGCATTTAATGTCCAATTGTACAATTTTATGCTTAATTGGTATTTAATTATGTGTGATAATTGTTATTAGGAGTTAACTAATATTTTTAGATAATTTTGGGTTTTATAATTTAATCTTAGAATTTTAGCTTTATTAATTAGAAAATTGAATAAATAGAAAAGAACAAAAATAGAAGAAAATCGGGTTGAGCCTTTTCTTCAATTTTTAACCACAAACCCAAAGAACCAAACCCATATCGGGTCAACTCGACCCGGTCCGCCCTATAACCAAACCACCCGCCCAACCTCCTATCTTCACTTCATTTTCATTTTTCACAAACAAACCCTAAACCTAAACATCCCCCCCCTCTTCTTCTCCAAACCAAGCACCCCAAGCTCCCAACCATGGCTGCCTCCTCTTCTCCTTCAACACACACGCACGCACCCACACAGTCGTCGACCCCCCAGCCATGTCCACCTTCGAGACCCAGCACCCCCATCGCCCCAGCTTCGTCTTCGTCGTTGAGCTCGAGCTCCCATGGCTGCCATCTTCTTCGTCGTCTCCATGTCTAGCTCAAGCTCGACAATGGCTGCCCCTTCACCTTCATCTTCTCATCTCAAACGACCACCCAGCAGCACCATGAACGCCCAGCTCCTCCAGGCGCGAAGCTCCAGCCATGAACAACCTCGCTGCCACTGCTTCGTCTTCGCCACCCAGCAGCACCATGAACGCCCAGCCCCTCCAGGCGCGAAGCTCCAGCCATGAACGACCAATGCCATTTCCAAGCTCCAGTCGCGAGCCCAGCCTCATTCGTCACAGCAGCTCGCCGCTGCTTCACCTCCATGGCTGCTCCAGCAGCGTCGCTGCTGCTGCTTCGTCCAGCCAGTAGCACGCCACTGCTACGTTCGGCTGCTTCTTCGTTGGTCGTCTTCGTCGTCGAGTTATTTTGGTGCAATAATTGTTTCCGGGCAGATTTGTTTCCGTTCGAGTTCGTTGTTGTTCCAATCCGGTTAGTTGGTTTAAGTTTCATTTCTCTCCGTATTTTGTTTGATATTTTCGGATCTGAAATTAGTATAAGTTTGATTCTTTTCTTGTTCGTTATTTTCACTTTGATTATTTCTTCAATTTGTTTTTATTCATTTGTTCTTGTTTAGTTTTAATATAAAAATGTATTAGTCAATTGAATCCTTTACATTGTTTGTAAAATTGTTAGATTTAGTTTGAGGTGCCACTGATTATTGAGTTTAGTAATTTGAATCTGTTTAGTTGTTCCGTTTAAGTTTAATTCGAATTTTAATAAATTTGTTAGTTATTGTTGTTGAATCTGAAAGTTGGTTTGTTGTTAAAAAATATTGTTTAGTCAAAATAATTCCAGTTGTTTCTTTGTTGTTCATCATTTAGTTTGAATTTGTTGATTGAATTAGATTAAAAATTGGTTATAGTTGCTATATTTTGGTTAATTGATTTAGGTGAATTGGTTATAGCTGATGGGGGTAGAACGGTAATTTTACTAATTTCAGAGGGGTATTTTACTAATTGAAAATTTGAGCAATTATTTATTTTGAGTGCTCCGCCCACTAAGCATTAATAATATTAAAATAGTACATGGTGGGGGACAAGACATAATGTAGTGGGGGAATAATATAATTGTTTAAGGTAGGCATGTGGGACAAGATATAATGGAGGGGATAATGTATTTGTTTAATCAGTAATGGGAAACAAGACATATAGTAGTGGGATTACGGGGCTCAAGAAGATGTGACCTTTTCTTTATTCGTTTAATTGTTTAAAGTGGTCTGTTTTTTTGGACATAAATAAGGGGAGTTTGGACAGAATTAAGGGGACTTTTGAAAAATCTTGGAGAGTCAGAGTTAGAGAGTTAAAAAAAAATAGACTGGATTTGATCATCATAAATTCAGAGCTTAAGTTGAAAAGAAAACTGATTGGTCAGAACTTAAAAAACTCAGTCTTTGAGAATTAAAAACTGAAAGTAAAGCCTTTCTTTACTACTGATTTTCAGATTGGTCTTCCTGGGTTTTCTTTTGGTTCTGGAGTGCTGTTTAATTGAATTCTTGGGTTTCAGCTTGGGTTTCTGGTATTGTTTGCTGTTGGGTTATTCCTGAATCTGTTACTGGTTGTGGAATCATTTCTGTTGGTGTTAAAGTCTGTCCCTGGGTGTTCAATTTGCTAATGTTGTTGCTGACTGTTCTTGTTGCTTTGCTACTGCTGATCTTCCTTTTCTTTTACTTCCAATACCAGGTACATGGCTGTAACCTTGTCGATATTGTAAGCTGAAATGTGAAAGCATAAATATATATGAAGAATGAAACTTTGAAGCTTTAATTTAGCTTTTTCTTTGTTTCTTTTACTGATTGTATTTAGGCTATTTCATGTATTCTTATTCTATAAATTTCTGTCGCTTTGCATAACTAGGCATCTTGTAGTGATGTACTAAATAATACTCTGTTTTAATTTGGTTATTAGGTAGTATATGTTTAAGCATGCTCATTACTGTCAAACTGTTTAATAATTGGAATAAGAGGAAAATAACATAAGTTGGTCTTTAGTGAATCGGCTTGGCAAAACTGGTTAGTTCACTAGCTATGAAGGTTTTAATATTGTCAACAGTAGGTTAATCGTGAACATGTAGCTAAATTTAGTTAAGGCATGAATTTGAACTAATTTCGTGAATTAGGCATTAAGACATGATTTGAGTTCAAACAAGACTAGATAACGTTTAAGTTTAATAAACTTTCGAATAAGCATTAGTGATTAAGGTTAATTCTAGTTTCAAATATTTGTAAATAATTAATTCCAATGGTTCAAGTCATCTAACAATGTGAGTTTAAACTAGTTATAGGATAATTAGTCTCTTTTGAATATATTATTTGTCGATTCCGTATTTTATTTATAATTTCAATTTTTAGTAATATTCCTTTCCGTTAACATTTGTCTAAGTCTAACAATTAATATGTTACGCCCTTTTTCAAGCATGTAATCAATTAGGATTTTTCTCTTTTATGATAGAGACGAATTTAATAAAAAAATGTAGTCACTTTAGGATTATCCTTTAAAAATAAATAAGACGAGCCTCGCCAAATAAAATGCACAGGCTGCGGGGCCCTCAATAGATGTTAATAATTGCATAGATTTCGGGAGGGGCCATTTAGCGAATTTCGCGGCCCATCCCAAGATAGTAACGCGATAGTCTCTTTAGGCACGTGTTTAATAATCTTACCTTCTTAAATTTGGGTGTGCATTTCATGCGACCCAAATCCAAATCCCAAAACATCGAATCAAATGTGTTCAGGATTGCGGGTGCATTTCATGTCATGCAATCCAAAGACATGTTTTAAACGATGTTCAATTTTCTTTAATAATTTGAATAAAAGCGGTTAAAAGTTAAAATTGGCACATAGGTTCACAATTGTATAAAAATCAGATAAACAAGCCGAATATGACAGTTGAGCGACCGTGCTAGAACCACGGAACTCGGGAATGCCTAACACCTTCTCCCGGGTTAACAGAATTCCTTATCCGGATTTCTGGTTCGCGGACTGTAATACAGAGTCATTCTTTCCCTCGATTCGGGATTATAACCAGGTGACTTGGGACACCATAAATCTCCCAAGTGGCGACTCTGAATCTTAATAAATAAATACCGTTTTGATTGTCCTTTGATTGGAAAAACTCCTTGAACCCTCTGCGCCCTCTCAGGCGCGGGTAAAAAAGAGGTGTGACAGCTCTGGCGACTCCGCTGGGGATGCTTTACCCAGAACCACCGGTTCAGGATTAGAAATTCGAGCTTAATAAATTGTTGTATTTTGACTTTATTATCTGATATTCTCATATGATCTGTGCTTAATATGCAAAATGATGCTTTTACCGCTTTGATATTTTGTGAACTATATATAAACTGTGTCGAAACCCATCTCCTCTCTGAGTCTTCTAAATCATGAAGAAGGGTGCACTTCATGTGACTTCTTTTCTGTTTAGAGTCAATCCCATTTTTAGAACGAGGTTCGGATAAGTTGCAAAGCCGGGTTGAGCTTCTGTATCCCTGGTACGCTTCCCCCCCTCGGCTCGAGCTGTCCGCTTGGGTAAGCCAGGTCTAAAACAAACACCCAGATTCTGAACCTAGAATAACTCAACTTCATGCCGGATCCCTAGTAGGAACGCTTATCTGCATCATGTGCATTTTTTGACTTAGGGGACTCAACACAGGGGTTGGGTCCATCTAGGAATAGCAACCTGAAACAGAAAAGACCATCCTGATGCATCTTACTTACGCTTTGTGCATTTATTTGTTTCGAACCCGCATGTTGACCGGCTTCTGAATCTAAGGGAATGTTAGAAAAATTTTGGAAAAAAAAAAAGTTGAGAAAAAAAGAAAATAGCAAGGGGAGAGTTAGATGATTAATTTAGAAAAAAAAAACAAAAAAAAAAACCCAGTGTCCAAGTATTGTCGGAACTCTGCTGAAATTTTGAAAAAAAAAATATTTTATTTTTAAAAGTTGTTTGTTTACCCAAAAAACAGAAAGTGTGTAGGAAAAAGTCCTTTATTTTAGTTTGCTTTGTTTTTTAAAAAAAAAAAAGAAAAAAAAACGGAAAGGAAAAATAGTTTCTTTTGCTATAAAAGAAATATGTTTGTTTTCAAAAATTAGTTAGTTTATTTGGCGAACTATGCCGGTTTGATTCTCACAGGATGTGAGATACGTAGGCAGCCCTCATCGGGTCCAACCTTCCCTTTTGCTAAAATAGCCAAAAAAAAAAACATGTCAAAATTTTAATTTTTTTTGCCATAAATAAGTCGGGTGATGTCCAACCTCTCCTTTGCAAAAAATAGCCAAAACAATGTCGAATTTTTGTCATAAATAAGTCGGGTAATGCCGCTCATGTCAAATATAGCCAAGTGTCCCCAAAAGGGACGTCGGAAGGCTGACTTTGCATAAACGGCCACATTTGGTCATTCTTTTAGAATTTTGACCGGTTATCCACACAGCCTTAAATTCTTCGTCCCCAAGGTGCTGAAATGTCGTGTTTGCAATACCGGGTCTTTTATTCTGATTTGAAAAAAAAAACAAGAAAAGAGTCAAAAAAGTTGGGTCACGCCGTTTTGTCAAAAATAGCCGAATATTCTTGAAATGGACGCCGGAAGGCTAACTTTGCATAAACGACCATCTTTGGTCATTCTTTTGGGTTGTGACCAGTTATCCCGCACAGCCTTAAAATCTTCGTCTCTGAAGTGCTGAAAGGTCGTGTTTGCAAAACCAGGTCTTTTATTATTTGAAAAACAAGAAAATAGTCAGTGGTCAAGTGAATACCGTTTGGTTTTTAGTTAAAATAAGCCGGCCCGGCTTCGGTGATGTCTTAAACCGTTCTTTCCGAGATAGCCTTAGAGTATCTTTCAGTTGTCGAAGGGCTATTTTCGTAAAAGAACGAACAAGTTTGTGAAAGGTCGTAAAATAATCCTTCCCGGCCTTAAAATTCATGTGAAATTGAGAAGGGGCCACGTCTGAAAAACAACCATTTGGTTAAAATTGGCATATAGGGGAAGGAATCTGGCTGTTTGCTTTTGAGTTTGTAATTCTTTGATTAGAGTATGCGGGTTATTTGATTTTCGAGACCGTTTGTTGTCTTTTGTCAAAGTCTGTTAGTATGATCAGTTTTTAAACTTTTGTAATCAAGTTTGTTTTATTATGGAAATTGAAAATTCCAAAAAATATTTTAGTATTATTTATCTTTTATTGGTCCGAACTACGCAAGGTCTGATTCATGGGGGGACATGATACGTAAGCAATCTACATAAGGTTCGACCACCACTAAAAAAGAAAAAAAAAGAAAGTGAATAAAAGAAAAGAAAAAAAAAAGAGAGAGAGAGAGAGAGAGAGAGAGAGAGAAAGAAAAAAGAAAAAAGAGGGAATGGAGGGTTTCCGAAACACTTGAAAAAGGCACAAATAAAACAAGCCGGGAGGATGCATGTGGTAGAAGCAAAAACATGTTTGAAATGGTTAACTGCCTAAGAACATTGCATCCCCCAACGTGCAATTGCAATATATGTTAAAGCTCTAACGCTAACAAGTTTGTTGTTTGTCTAATTCCAAACAGTTAGTTGTTAAAGCATACTGGCACCATACCATTATCAAACAAGATCAAAAGGGCCTATACCAGAAAGTATGACTGGCTCAGAAAATAGTGTTGAGTCGGAAAAGACGGCACATCAGATGCTGAAGGAGGCGATGGCCAATATGGAAAAAATGAGATTGGAAATGAATGAACTGCAGCTAGCCATGGCTAAGGTGCAAAAGGGGCCCGAACCACCTGTCGCTCCTACTCCCCCAACGGGACACACGCCGGAATACCCTTCCCCCGGCCCTTCAACAAGCTTCCCAAGCTACCACTACTATCAGGGGAGAGATGCCTATGATCCCCAAGCTCCGCCACCCAATCAGAACCCTCCACCACCAAATGTTCCTGTCTTTGTGGCACCTCCCCCAGCCACATTACAAAGATCGTCTAGTGAACCACTGTTCCAAGTTCACGACACCCAATATTTTCCTCCTGAACCCACTTTTAAAGCTCCAGAGCCATACACATATACACCCCAATTTGGGATCCCAAAGGAAGCTAAGAAACCGGTTAAGAACACAGAACATGAGGAGGTGATTCGAAAGGTCAAAACCCTGGAACAATCCTTCAAGAACATGCATGGGTTAGGCCACCAGGTCAGCGTGGCCTACAAGGATCTATGCCCTTTCCCTGACGTCCAATTGTCGGCAGGGTTCAAGATGCCCAAGTTCGATTTATACAAAGGGCATGGCGATCCTGTGGCACATCTAGGGGGTTTTTGTAGCAAGATGAAAGGAGTTGGTGGCAAAGACGAGCTGTTAATAGCTTACTTTGGCCAAAGCCTAAGTGGGTCAGCACTAGAATGGTATACAAGACAAGATTCGAGTAGGTGGTACACCTGGGACGATCTAACACAGGCTTTCGCAGGTCACTTCCTGTACAACCTTGAGATAGTCCCTGACCGTCTCACATTGCTAAAGTTTGAGAAGAAGCCCGGGGAGAGCTTCCGGGAATTTGGGTTCCGGTGGAAAGAACAGGCAGCCAGAGTTGATCCTCCAATGAGGGAAAATGAAATGGTGGATTATTTTCTGCAAACTCTAGAGCCAACGTACTTTGGTCACTTGGTGACGTCAGTTGGCAAATCCTTCAATGAAGTAGTGAAAATGGGAGTTATGATAGAAGAGGGACTTAAGTCCAATAAGATCCTGAGTTACTCGGCAATCAAGGCAATGACTCAAGCCATTCAGAGCGGCACGGTAGGTGCGCTTGGAAAGAAAAAGAGAGAAGAGGTCGCGACAATAGAGGCAGGCAACTAGTCCAGATCGAGAGGTCCTTCCCCTCGCTACCAACCCAGACCCCATCACCCAAACTACCCTCACACTCCAAATTACCCTCCACAACCCTACTACCCGCCACAAGAACCACACTTCTCCGTACACCAAGTCCAGACATACACTCAGCCTCCGGCTCGCCCGCAATGGCACGCGCCGGCTCCACAAAATACATACCCACCCCCACAAAGCACCTATCCGCCGCCAAGGGCCTACAGGAACCCTCCAGGGGCAGGTTTCCGGGGAAATCAGGCTTTCAGAAATGAAAGAATACAGAGAACATTCACTGAGTTGGGAGAAACCTATACTGCCGTGTTCCACAAATTAAGGCAGTTAGGCTTGTTGAGTCCTGTTGAGCCCAGATTGCCAAATCCCCTTCCCAAAAATATGGACCACTCGGTAAGCTGTGAGTATTGTTCGGGGGCTCCCGGACATGATACCGAGAAGTGTTGGAAGTTAAAACATGCAGTGCAAAATCTTATTGACACCAACAAGATTGAGGTTCAGACACCAGAGGCACCCAACATCAATCAGAACCCGTTGCCGGCACACCATGAAACCCACATGATCGAGCTAGTGCACGAAGGAGGGGAGCTTAAAAGGCCCTCACAAACAGTAATGACGATCCGTGCCAGTGAAAATAGTTCGAAACAAAAACCGACCAGTGGAAAAGAAGTGGTGCAGTGTGTAGATGACAAGCCAGTTATGGTGATGGGGGAAGGGTCCAGCAAGGCGGATGTACAGTTTGTGGGGTTGAAAGCAAAAATCAACAATTGAATGACTACTCCTCTTCCTATCCGAAGGGAGTCTTGGTAGTGGGCTCTGATTTTCTTTCTTGTTGTCTGGATTATTCCAGGGTTGTAATCCAGATTTCTTTTTGTGCTCGCCAAAGTGTGAAACCTTGCTATCCCGTATTTTAATAAAGTGAAAGTTTTTTTTCTTCATTCCTTATTTTGTTTTAATTTTTCTTCTTCTTTTTCTCTTCTGAACAGTTCTCTTTATACTGGTTCTAATGACATGGCATGCATGACGGATTTTCAACCTAGTCTAAAAAATCAATCTGATTTCGAACTTATAGTATAAGATTGTGATAATGAGTCGGAATACGATGAGGATGAAGCCTTCGAAGAAATTAACAGAGAGTTGAGCCAATTTGAAGAGAAAAAAAACCCAACTCAAATGACACGGAAGTCGTCAATCTAGGGGATGCGGATGATATCAGGGAAGCTAAGATAAGCGTCCACATTGAACCAAACATCAGGGAAGAACTAATCAAAGCACTTATTGAATTCAAAAACATTTTGCATGGTCATACGACGACATGTCGGATTTAAGCACCAATCTAGTGGTTCACAAATTGCCCACTGACCCGGCATTTCCTCCCGTCAAGCAAAATTGAGGAAGTTCAAAACCGATATGAGTGTGAAGATTAAGGAAGAAGTAACTAAATAGCTGCATGCTAAGGTTATTCGGGTCGCTCCATATCCTGATTGGTTGGCTAATGTAGTGCCAGGGCCAAAAAAGATGGAAAAATCAAGGTGTGTATTGATTATCGCAATCTGAACAAAGCAAGCCCAATTGCGCTTTACGTTTAACAGATATCGAAGGGAAATGCATCGACATGGCTATCAATTCTGACACAGTTAAGAGATATTATGTATGATTTCTTGTAATTGTAATTGTTGTTTGTTTGTACTTAGCATTTATCGGAGAATGAAGTGACAGAGATAATTCTTTCTTCTATCCAAACACTTTATGCTTTGCTTCCCCTTTTGAGCCTTATTTTTTTCTTTCATACCCCTCTTTTTGGAATCAATAATGAAAATGAAAGAAAAAGAGAAGAAAAAGAAAAATAATGATAATAAAGACAAAAGAAAAGTCACAAGAAAAACAAAGGAATTGGGAACTACGTTTGACCTGATTCCTCAAAAAAGGATACGTAGGCGCCTCACTGCTCGGTCATAGTGTAACAAAAAAAAAATCCCCAAGCAAGAAAACTGGGGCAGAAGTTGTGTTTGTAATTTTGGGAAGAAAGTTCGATTCCAAGAGTTGTAATGTTTTACCCATCAAAATGATTTTGAACCCTCTTGATACCCCTTTTCTTTTTGACATACACAAAAACCCATATTGATGTCCAAAAAAGACCTCCCAATCAGTATCCGAGAAGTGCAAAGTCATGCAAATGGAAGTCGAGAATAACACTCTGATCCCCAACAAAGAAGAAGATCATAAGCTGGAAATGAATTGATAGACGAAAGAATCCCCAACAGAGAGAGTCGTATCGGCAGCACTCCAATCCCCAGCTGAAAAATAAAATAAAATGAGAGAGTCTTATCGGTGAAAACCTTCACAAGCACCATAAGGCGACGAAAGATGAGAGAAATAAAACGAGAGAGTCTTATCAGTGAAAACCTTCACAGGCACCATAAGACGACGAGAGTGGAGAGAAACGAGAGAGTCTTATTAGTGAAAACCCCTCGAAGGGCACAATGAGGCGACAAGACAAGATTGGCGGAAAGGATCCGCATTTGCAAAGAGTTGAGTGCCAGTTTATCCCCAGCAACATGAGACCGTCCGAAGGGTTGATTGATACAAATAAACTAGGTTGATTAATCCGGAATGCGCGACATGATCGTTGGGATCGGTTATATCATTCAGATAAGTTCTTTCTTTCCTTTTCCCCAGCATTTGTTCAGAAAGACTTTTTCTTTTTCTATTTTTTTTTTGAAATCATCACTTTTTCATTTCTTGGTTTAAAGACTTTACCTCCCCAGCAGGTTGTTTTTAAAAAAGGATTTTCAGATCTTACTACCAGTTGCCAAAATAATGCAAAGCAAAATGCGAATAGGACAGGCCAAAGATAAGGCGATAAAGCGAAAAGAAGTTGGTCGCAAGACCAAATGATGAATGGGTCTAGATCCCAAGAGGACCAAATTTCCAGGGGAAGTTGGAGAAAAACAGGAAAACAACAGTTGAGAAAATTGTGGACCTAATTCCAAGAGGGCTCCCAGCAGATCATCGAGATGTAGGGGCATCCCCGACAGATTTTCGACCAAGTTCCAAGAGGGTCGGACAACACAGAGTGGGGAAGGAAGAAAAGGAAAATTCATCCCCAGCAAAATAATCCCCAGCAAGTTTTGATAGCGTAATGAAACACAGAGCGAGAAGGGAGAAAGGGAAAAACCATCCCCAACAGGAGTGACACGACCACTCACCATGTTTTAAAACTAACAAATTTTCTTTGATTTGAAGCAGGAAAAAGAAATCTTATTAATGGCGAAAAAACATGCCACAAGGAAAAGCACCAAAACTGGGGCAGAAAATTTTCTCGGAGGAACGAGGAAATCAATTCAAGTTTTAAGAGATAGCAAGACAACACGATTTTAAGAAAAACAGTCGGAGGTAAGATAATTTCAAGTTTTGAAGATGGGTCTATCCGCCCTCGAATAGGATATTTTGGGTTCATCCGCCCTCGAATAGGATATTATGGGTTCGTCCGCCCTCGAATAGGATATTTTGGGTTCCTCCGCCCTCGAATAGGATATTTTGGGTTCGTCCGCCCTTGAATAGGATATTTTGGGTTCGTCCGCCATCGAATAGGATATTTTGGGTTCGTCCGCCCTCGAATAGGATATTTTGGGTTCGTCCGCCCTCGAATAGGATATTTTGGGTTTGTCCGCCCTCGAATAGCATATTTTGGGTTCGTCCGCCCTCGAATAGGATATTTTGGATTCGTCCGCCCTCGAATAGGATATTTTGGGTTCGTCCGCCCTCGAATAGGATATTTTGGGTTCGTCCGCCCTCGAATAGGATATTTTGGGTTCGTCCGCCCTTGAATAGGATATCTCGGGTTCCTCCGCCCTCGAATAGGATATCTCGGGTTCATCCGCCCTCGAATAGGATATCTCGGGTTCATCCGCCCTCGAATAGGATATCTCGGGTTCATCCGCCCTCGAATAGGATATTTAGGGTTCATCCGCCCTCGAATAGGATATTTCGGGTTCATCCGCCCTCGATTAGGATATTTTGGGTTCATCCGCCCTCGAATAGGATATTTCAGGTCTATCCACCCTCGAATAGGATATTGAATTTAATCCTTTCTCAAAAGGACATTAAATTTATTTGGACCCGAGTGGTCCTGCTTGTATAAACATTGCCAAAATATATATTTCATAAATCATTGCCAAATGCATTGTATTTTCAAAGTTGTTAAAGTCAGAAGCCCGCCTGTAGAACAGAGGAATACATTCAAGAACAAGTAAGAAGGCAGTAAAGCGGAGGGTTACGACAAATTACCCCCAACATAAATTGCACTGCAGAAATCAAAAGAAAGACTGCAAGTCAATCCAGGAAGAAAAAGCACCCGAAGTAACACAAGCCGACAAGAAAGCAAGACAACAAGAGCAAGTCGGAAATAGAGAAGATTTTGTAACTCATAGTTTAGCCTAGCTTCTCGTTTTCTTTCAACATGGTGTAATAAGGAGGTCAGTAAGTAGCGATAACAACATGCAACAGCAGTAACAGCAACATCACAGTCACATGGTAGTCCCAGCTACCAAAACTTCCCGAACTACATTAACCTGATTCCCTTTTAGCCAGGGATATGTAGGAAACCTTCGAAGCAAAGGTTCAGTTAAATATTTCAAAAAAATGCTTCACCCGGAGTAGTCCAACGGGCAAAAATCGCTTGTATCCGCTCACTTTATCTTTGCACGAAAACCCTTCGTGTTTTCGGACAAAGCGGGGCAGCTGTGAGCACGTGATTTTTGCCCTATATGAGAATTATTCCCAAAAAATTCAAAATAAAATAATTTTTCTTTGCGTGCAATTTTTGAGAATTTTCGTGGCATTTTGGATAATTATTTGTATTTTTGTCTGTGCATGTTTATTTCTTAAATTAATAAAAAATATAAAAATATGTCGCATTTGCATTTAATATTTAATTCTACAGTTAGGAGTAGTTAAGTTTGTTTTACAAAATAAAAAAATCATAAAAATATTTATTTTGCATTTTTAGCATTTAATGTCCAATTGTACAATTTTATGCTTAATTGGTATTTAATTATGTGTGATAATTGTTATTAGGAGTTAATTAGTATTTTTAGATAATTTTGGGTTTTATAATTTAATCTTAGAATTTTAGCTTTATTAATTAGAAAATTGAATAAATAGAAAAGAACAAAAATAGAAGAAAATCGGGTTGAGCCTTTTCTTCAATTTTTAACCACAAGCCCAAAGAACCAAACCCATACCGGGTCAACTCGACCCGGTCCGCCCCATAACCAAACCACCCGCCCAACCTCCTATCTTCACTTCATTTTCATTTTTCACAAACAAACCCTAAACCTAAACATCCCCTCTCCCCTCTCTTCTTCTCCAAACCAAGCACCCCAAGCTCCCAACCATGGCTGCCTCCTCTTCTCCTTCAACACACACGCACGTACACACACAGTCGTCGACCCCCTAGCCATGTCCACCTTCGATACCCAACACCCCCATCGCCCCAGCTTCGTCTTCGTCGTTGAGCTCGAGCTCCCATGGCTGCCATCTTCTTCGTCTTTTCCATGTCTAGCTCAAGCTCGACAATGGCTGCCCCTTCACCTTTATCTTCTCATCTCAAACGACCACCCAGCAGCATCATGAACGCCCAGCTCCTCTAGGCGCGAAGCTCCAGCCATGAACGACCCCGCTGCCACTGCTTCGTCTTCGCCACCCAGCAGCACAATGAACACCCAGCTCCTCCAGGCACGAAGCTCCAGCCATGAACGACCACTGCCATCTCCAAGCTCCAGTCGCGAGCCCAGCCTCATTCGTCACAGCAGCTCGTCGCTGCTTCACCTCCATGGCTACTCCAGCAGCGTCGCTGCTGCTACTCCGTCCAGCAAGTAGCACGCCACTGCTACGTTCAGCTGCTTCTTCATTGGTCGTCTTCATCGTCGAGTTATTTTGGTGCGATGATTGTTTCCGGGCAGATTTGTTTCCGTTCGAGTTCGTCGTTGTTCCAATCCGGTTAGTTGGTTTAAGTTTCATTTCTGTCCGTATTTTGTTTGATATTTTCGGATCCGAAATTAGTATAAGTTTGATTCTTTTCTTGTTCATTATTTTCACTTTGATTATTTCTTCAGTTTGTTTTTATTCATTTGTTCTTGTTTAGTTTTAATATAGAAATGTATTAGTCAATTGAATCCGTTACCTTGTTTGTAAAATTGTTAGATTTAGTTTGAGGTGCCACTGATTATTGAGTTTAGTGATTTGAATCTGTTTAGTTGTTCCGTTTAAGTTTAATTCGAATTTGAATAAATTTGTTTGTTATTGTTGTTGAATCTGAAAGTAGGTTTGTTGTTAGAAAATATTGTTTAGTCAAAATAATTCCAGTTGTTTCTTTGTTGTTCATCATTTAGTTTGAATTTGTTGATTGAATATGATTAAAAATTGGTTATAGTTGCTATATTTTGGTTAATTGATTTAGGTGAATTGGTTATAGCTGATGGGGGTAGAATGGTAATTTTACTAATTTCAGAGGGGTATTTTACTAATTAAAAATTTGAGCAATTATTTATTTTGAGTGCTCCGCCCACTAAGCATTAATAATATTAAAATAGTACATGGTGGGGGACAAGACATAATGTAGTGGGGGAATAATATAATTGTTTAAGGTAGGCATGGGGAACAAGATATAATGGTGGGGATAATGTATTTGTTTAATCAGTAATGGGGAACAAGACATATAGTAGTGGGATTACGGGGCTCAAGAAAATGTGACCTTTTCTTTATTCGTTTAATTGTTTAAAGTGGTCTGTTTTTTTGGACATAAATAAGGGGAGTTTAGACAGAATTAAGGGGACTTCTGAAAAATCTTGGAGAGTCAGAGTTAGAGAGTTAAAAAAATAGACTGGATTTGATCATCATAAATTCAGAGCTTAAGTTGAAAAGAAAACTGATTGGTCAGAACTTAAAAAACTCAGTCTTTGAGAATTAAAAACTGAAAGTAAAGCCTTTTTTTACTACTGAGAATCAGAATATTGTTACTGCTTTTGTGATTTGCATTTGGTACTACTGATTTTCAGATTGGTCTTCCTGGGTTTTCTTTTGGTTCTGGAGTGCTGTTTAATTGAATTCTTGGGTTTCAGCTTGGGTTTCTGGTATTGTTTGCTGTTGGGTTATTCCTGAATCTGTTACTGGTTGTGGAATCATCTCTGTTGGTTTTAAAGTCTGTCCCTGGGTGTTCAATTTGCCACTGCTGTTGCTGACTGTTCTTGTTGCTTTGCTACTGCTGTTTTTTTTTTTACTTCTAATACCAGGTACATGGCTGTAATATTATCGATATTGTAAGCTGAAATGTGAAAGCATGAATACATATGAAGAATGGAACTTTGAAGCTTTAATTTAGCTTTTTCTTTGTTTCTTTTACTGATTGTATTTAGGCTATTTCATGTATTCTTATTCTATAAATTTCTGTCGCTTTGCATAACTAGGCATCTTGTAGTGATGTACTAAATAATACTCTGTTTTAGTTTGGTTATTAGGCAGTATATGTTTAAGCATGCTCATTACTGTCAAACTGTTTAATAATTGGAATAAGAGGAAAATAACATAAGTTGGTCTTTAGTGAATCGGCTTGGCAAAACTGGTTAGTTCACTAGCTATGAAGGTTTTAATATTGTCAACAGTAGGTTAATCGTGAACATGTAGCTAAATTTAGTTAAGGCATGAATTTGAACTAATTTCGTGAATTAGGCATTAAGGCATGATTTGAGTTCAAACAAGACTAGATAACGTTTAAGTTTAATAAACTTTCGAATAAGTATTAGTGATTAAGGTTAATTCTAGTTTCAAATATTTGTAAATAATTAATTCCAATGGTTCAAGTCATCTAACAATGTGAGTTTAAACTAGTTATAGGATAATTAGTCTCTTCTGAATATATTATTTGTCGATTCCGTATTTTATTTATAATTTCAAGTTTTAGTAATATTCCTTTCCGTTAACATTTGTCTAAGTCTAACAATTAATATGTTACGCCCTTTTTCAAGCATGTAATCAATTAGGATTTTTCTCTTTTATGTTAGAGACGAATTTAATAAAAAAATGTAGTCACTTTAGGATTATCCTTTAAAAATAAATAAGACGAGCCTCGCCAAATAAAATGCACAGGCTGCGGGGCCCTCAATAGATGTTAATAATTGCATAGATTTCGGGAGGGGCCATTTAGCGAATTTCGCGGCCCATCCCAAGATAGTAACGCGATAGTCTCTTTAGGCGCGTGTTTAATAATCTTACCTTCTTAAATTTGGGTGTGCATTTCATGCGACCCTAATCCAAATCCCAAAACATCGAATCACATGTGTTCAGGATTGCGGGTGCATTTCATGTTACGCAATCCAAAGACATGTTTTAAACGATGTTCAATTTTCTTTAATAATTTGAATAAAAGCGGTTAAAAGTTAAAATTGGCACATAGGTTCACAATTGTATAAAAATCAGATAAACAAGCCGAATATGACAGTTTAGCGACCGTGCTAGAACCACGGAACTCGGGAATGCCTAACACCTTCTCCTGGGTTAACAGAATTCCTTATCCGGATTTCTGGTTCGCGGACTGTAATACAGAGTCATTCTTTCCCTCGATTCGGGATTATAACCAGGTGACTTGGGACACCATAAATCTCCCAAGTGGCAGACTTTGAATCTTAATAAATAAATCCCGTTTCGATTGTCCTTTGATTGGAAAAACTCCTTGAACCCTCTGCGCCCTCTCAGGCGTGGTTAAAAAGGAGGTGTGACAATATATATATATAGAAAGTGAAGATTGTGATCTCCAAGAAAGAGAAATTAGTAACTGTAAAGTTATATTTGAAACAAATAAACAATAATAATAACATGATTGTGATCTTTAAACCAGAAAGGTTTATTGACACCAGACACACTTAGCTAGGGAAACTTGAGGGTGAGTGGTAATATATTATCCACTCTTGTTTAAACTTTAATCAAAGAGTCAAATATGTTAGTATGCTTCAATGGTTCGACTCTCCATTCTCTCGTTTAATTGTTACTAAGCTCTCCTTATAAAAATGAACGGAACAACCATCTGTGGTTTTCCAGATGGTTCTCCTCAGGCCTGGATGACGAAATCCGAGATTCCTCGTCGTCTGAGTCATAACATCATAGGAGAATAGGTGGGAACGTTTATTTACAAAAATGAGAGCGCTAGAATACCAAGACTTTATGTAAGATGTGCATTGAAAGGTAAATTGTTTGTTCCAAACACCTGGTTGGATCATTACCCATATATCACAAACAAATCCTTCAACAACGGTCATGAGGGCAATGAAGTCATCAAGCAATACCAGTCTCACATTGCGATGATTGAAAGCGCGCCCAACATCTGGCCCTCCAATCTCTACAAACACTTCATTGCCAAAGTCAAATAAAAGAACGCTACAATCATTAGAAGCACAACTCCCGCCGCCTAGCAGCCAATAATAAGTTCCATTTAAATAAGCAGTACCAAAGGCTTCTACACAGAATTCATGTATGAGATTTGTAGGTTCAAGGATTCTCCACGAATCTTTAGAACAAGAATAGACTGCTGCATACTGTCGAGGGATATTATGATTTCCGATGTCATCCCAGAAAGACCGAAACCAAACAACCTTGTAGTCATTAGTCATGGGGTCTAATCCGAACCCAAACTGACGGTCCATTTGTTTGAAAGATGGTTGAAGCTCGAAGTTGGCTGCAGGAAGGGGCCTCACTTCCCTGGTGGCAGGATTCCACAATGACAAGGAGATGTTGAATATGCTGCCATCGATTTCTCGCTCCAACAAAAATAAGCCATCCACAGAACCTAAAAGGTACGTCATACCTCTAAAGCCCTGGATATAATCAGGTGGATTTTCAAGTACACCAGCATCTGAAACCGAAACAAAAGTGATCGTAGGGGAATCATGTGGGGCACTATGTATCATAAATCAAGATTTGAGGGGATCTGCTCTTGCTGTTCCGATGCATGTGTTCTCTGATGAAGCTATGGCTCTTCATTATCTCGTACCATTTCTTGCAGACACATTTGAATCGCAACAAGGACTCCACTGGCAACCTGAGTAGAACATCCACCGCTAAATCCTCAGGGAAAGGCCGACCACCATTACCGCTAGTAGCCATAATAGTTTCGGCCTTTGGGTGCTGAGTGAGACAGAGAAAGAGGGAGAGAAGGGCAGATTGATCTGTTTTTTTGTTTTTGTTTTCTGCTAATAGGCAGAGGTTTAGATGGAGTGAGTTACCTATATTCCCCATTCTTTTAGGCATCACTAATTATATGATTTAATTACTACCATCAGATGGACTGCCTTATTATTCGATTTTTTTTTAATCATTAAACTCCTCATTTAGTATTCTTCTGGGTTTAGGAGAGGTCTTACTGTTCAATTATATTTTTCTACCTTTTCCTTCTGAATGAGTATTAGTTTCATTGTATGTGTGTTATATGTGTTCCAATATCATGATTAAATATTAAATACTAACATGAATATATATTTAATAATATACTAGTTTCTCCACAGTCATGTAGTATACGGTTATGTAAGATAATAGCAATATTATAAAAATAAATCTATGAGTAAATAATTACACATAAAAGATTAAAGTACAAATTTTTATGAATGAAAGTGCAAAATTTCATAAAATAAGGAAGCTTAGAGAACATATTAATATTTATTATCAGTGAGTATTTGAAAATTAAACCTTGTTTGTGACCGTCACCTTTATCAACACTGTGGCAGTTTGATTTATTGCAATAAAATATTTCTCACAAAAATCTTATGATTCTTTCCTGTATGAAACTTACCCAAATTAGCAAGATTGGACACTTCAAAGTTGAGAATATTTTAATTTTATGAAAAATAAGTCAAGAACTAATTTCTGACAAATCAGAAGTACTAAGTAGCATCACATACATCGAAAGCAGTTAATTATCAAAGTGTAGGGAGTAATTAGTCATATTTTGAAAGGAGCATGGATCAATAGAGTTTGTTGAGTTATGTCATACATCGGTTGGTTATAGGTATTTTGGTCTCCTTATATGGTCTTGGACAGTCCACACTTCATAAGCTAGCTTTTGGGGTTGAGTTAGGCCCAAAGTCCATTCTTATCAGAGTTAGATTATGCCTTTTAAACTATTTTAAAAGTATGAACCATTTACCACAAATAGGCTCATACTCTTTTTTAATTTTCTAATGAACATACTGTCACACCTCCTTTTTACATACCCGCGTGGGTACAAGGGAGTTTTTTCCAATTAAAGGACAATCGAAATGGGATTGATTTATTTATTTCAGAGTCGCCACTTGGGAGATTTAGGGTGTCCCAAGTCACCAATTTTAATCCCGAATCGAGGAAAAGAATGACTCTATATTATAGTCTGCGTACCAGAAATCCGGATAAGGAATTCTGTTAACCCGGGAGAAGGTGTTAGGCATTCCCGAGTTCCGTGGTTCTAGCATGGTCGCTCAACTGTTATATTCGGCTTGATTATCTGATTTTATACAAATGTGAACTTATGTGCCAATTTTATCTTTTAACCACTTTAATCATTCACTATTTATTTTATAGGACTTGCAATGTCGTGAAAACATATCTCGAACCACGTTACAACAATACACCCGTGGTTATTGACATATCTCGACTCAGTTGAGATTTGGATTTGGGTCACATAAATGTGCACCCGAATTAAGGAGAATAAATTATTAAGACGCGCCTAAAGCAACTAACGTATTGTTATTTTGGGGAAGGCCGTAAAATTTACTAAACGGCCCGTCCCGAATTCTAAGTATTTTAATATATGTGCATTTAGAGGGCCCCGCAGATTCTACATTTTTTTTGTTTGTCGAGGCTCCTCTCATTTTATTATTAAAAGGAATTTACAACGTCATGGAAATGCATCTCGGGCCACGCCACAATCAATGTGCCCGTGACTAGAGACATATTTCGACTCCGTTGAGATTTGGATTTGGGTCACATAAATGTGCACCCGAGTTTAGGGAGATAATATTATTAAAGGCGCGCCTAAAGCAACTAGCGCATTATTAGTTTGGGTAGGGCCGTGAAATTTGCTAAACGGCCCGTCCTGGAAACTGAATGCTTTGATATATACATTTAACGAGGGCCCCGCAGCTTGTGCGTTTTTATTTCATTTGTCGAGGCTCATCTCGTCTTTATTTTAAAAGGATATCCTATAGCAACTACGTTTCTTGTCGCGTTTATCTCTACTAATTGAAAGCAGAGATAGTCCTAGTTAATTATATGCCTGCAGGTCATTTATAGCAGGATTCAGAATGCTTAAAAAATCAGAAACAAGGCTGCGCCCCACGGACAAGCGATCGAATCTCATGGGCTCAAGCCCAGTTTGTGCGGGATTGGCCAAGCTTGGGCCACTAATTTTCCGACCAGGCCTGCTTGGTCCGTTTAAACTTGGGCTCGACCTTTATGAGGTTGAGACCGTAAACTTATGTTCTTTGTTCTAAAGGTGTGGCTTATAAATAATTATAATAAAGCAGTTTATCAAAAGGAGATGAACTTAACTAGTAATGGATAGTTTCATGCTTGGCATGTATTAAAGAATATGTTACACAATTAAACTAAGTCTAGGATACAACCTACTGCATTGAGAATATTTTTACCTAACAGCATACATATACAAACTAACATTCAATCACCATACATTGATATCTACTAGGCGTGCAAGCTACCTTTGGTATCCAAACAAAATGTAAACTATTATACATTACATGATATTCAATATAACAGTCTATGTACAAAAACATCTTCAGATCTTCTCTTTGTATTCATGCTTAACTTTCAAGTTACATTGATACTGTTAATCGTGTACCTGGTATAGCAAAGCAAAAGAAGAAGGGGAATGATCAGCTGAGCAGTATACAACAAACAATCAGCAGCAGATAAACAGCAACAACACAGTAACAAACAACCAGCCACAATGACGAAGTTCACAAGTGGTCGAGCAAAAAAACAAGCAGTCCCAGAAACAGAATGATGAAACAAACAGAAAGCCAGAGTACTCAATGTAACAGCACCAGCAATTCGACCAACACAAACAGCTCGGCAAATAACCCACAAACAATTAGCAAAGACAGCTTGGCCAACTGGAACTCCTAAGCAGTTTTCAGACAGTGTTTGGTTACAATATTCTGAAAATTTCTTTATGTTTCTTTTTTTTTCTGAAGACTAAAAAGTCCAGCCCCTTTTATGTTCTAAAACAGCTTATTTATAAGCCAAACCCCCAGGCCAGTCCAACTGTCTTTACTCCTGCAAGTCGCAGTCTGCCCATACCCCTTAGCTTCCCATGCCTAAAGGCATTTTCTTGGAATCCTTAATCAGCCCCTCATGCTCTGTCTCATTACTCTAATCAAGGGTTATGGGCTTAGTTAAGTATTCATTTAATTCCCATGCTCTTGTGTTTTGTTCCCCATTAATAGTATTTTAATTGACACTTGACATCTTCTTTCAATCCTGAACACTTAGTCAGATTTTCCAGTTCGAATCCCCCCTCCCACAGCTAACAAACCAAACTATAATCAGTTCAAACAAAACCTTCACAAAAACTAGCCAGTAACTGGATGTGAAACTAACCTAAATCAGCCAGTTAGGTCGTTTGTTATTTAATACTGTGAAACTAACGTCAAACATGTGACGAGTCGACTTTGCGAATTATAACGTATACTAATTAGTCGCTAATCAACTAAACTTAAAACAAAAACAAACTGAGCGTTTTAGGCCTTTTCCGGACAACAATGGAACTTTACAAACTTATTTATTTGACGACGTTACTCAGGTCGGCTATACGAACTATCATACATAACAATTAAACGACTAACAACATAGACTAAACATGGTACCAATTTATTTCAAAACTCGGGACATTCAATTATGCAGTTTATGAAACTTAACTAACCGACAATATCAATCGAAGCGACTAAACATCTTATAACACTCAACTAACATTCAAGAAAAGAAATCGACCAAACAAAAGGGTCTTTGAAGACGGACAGAGAATAATTAAAAACAAACTAAACAGAACCATAAACATATGCATAACACTTAAACAAAAGCAAGAAAAGACGATTACATCGGAACTTACCTCAAACAAAAACAGGTTTGGTTTTTTAGGGTTCTTGAACTCAGATTTGGGATTTGACAAGTTCTGTTTGTATTTGACCGGGACCAAAGCTAGTTAAGGCCTGAGGGACGTTAGGGGAGTGACCAGGGTGAATATGGGGTGGTTTGGTGTAGATATAGGTTTGGTCTCGGATCTTCGAATGAAGATTCTAGACGTTCGGGGAAGATTCGAGGCAAGTTGAGTGTGGATTTGGAGAGGGGGGGTCGTGGTGGTTCAGGGGTGTAACTATGGTAGCCACCGGCATCCTGGCCGCCGGACTTATGCTGAAAGGGCACCAGGGCGGCTGCTAGGGTTTCAGGGGTTTGGGGGTCCCTTCTGAGAGAGACGAAGGAACGGGGGGTGGGTGTTTGGATAGGGGGGCGGGGTAAAAGGGTTAAGTTTATATATGCTTTGAGGGTATAGATCCTGGTCGTTGGATCAAGTGAGATTATGGCCAGGATCTATTCTCTTAGGAAGGACGAGGTCGTTTAGGCGTGTGGTGGGTTGGACCGGGTAAGGAAATGGGTCGGACCAGATTAACGGGTTTAGGGGATGTGATCCTGGCCGTTGATTCGTTTGAGATCAACGGCCCAGCTTAGACGGGACAGAAACGACGCCGTTTGGACCGTGTCCGGGCAGCCTGTGTTTGGGCTGGATCGGTGTCCTGGACTTGGGCCTATTTTTTGTTTCATTTTTGGCCCAAAACGATTTTCAGCACTCTTTCTTTTGTTTTCTAGTTTTAAACTAAATGAACCAAAATAAAAATAAATAACTAAAAAACAATGAAATTAAAACAACCAATATTGTAACACTTTAACATAATTATCACACACATATGGAAATATTTAAGTAGGTTAAATCCCAACCTAGAATAAAAGATGCATATATATTTTTTGAATTTTCTTTTAATGACCGAATTATGGTTTAATTACACATGACATACATATTTTGTATTTTGTTTGATAAGATTAAACGAAAAATGGACAGAACCACAAATGACTACCAACACGTGTCACGTGAAAATCGAAAAATTGTACAACGAGGCCATTTGCCATTATTTTTGATTTCTTTTTGGAGTGATTGTCCGTGAAGCAAAAATCACGTGCCTACAGCTGCCCCTCTTTGCCCGAAGACACAAAGGGTTTTCGCGCAAAGATAAAGCGAGCGATTTTTGCTCGTCCGAGTACTCCGTGTGAAGCATTTTTTGAAAAAAAAATAAAAATTGACCGAACCTTTGCTTCCGAGGTTTCCTACATATCCTGGGCTGAACAGGAATCAAGTCAATGTAGTTCGGGAAGTTTTGGTAGCTGGGACTACCGTGTGACTGTAGTGCTTGCCGATATCGTGTGTTGTTACGTGTTGCTGTATGCCGTTATTGCTTACCGATCCCCTCGTTACATTGTGCTTGAAATGAAAACAAGAAGCTAGGCTAGCTTATGGATCATAAGATACCACCTATCTTCAACTTGTTCTTGTCGCCTTGCTTTCTTGTTGGCTTGCGTTTTCCTCCGATGCTTTTATTTTGTGAACTTGAGGGATGGTATGGGCCTTTTGCTCCTATGAGTACCAGCTTTCATCATTTTGCTTGATCCGCTTGGGACATGGCTTCTTCATCAAGCCTTTCAATGGTTCCTTCGGCGGTATGGCTCTCTTCATCAGATTTGCCACGCTGGGCATGACTCAATGTTCACAAGCTGCTTCTTTCAAAATGCGTCCTTACGCGTCCTTTTGACTCGTGTGCCTGAGTTTGCCTCCTTCTGCTTTCCGGTGCTGGGGATTTTTATTGTTTCCTGCTGGATATTCCTGTTGTAACCCTCTACCTTCCGGTGGGGTTACTGCTCTCAAAACCTGAAATATTTGAACTAAAACATAAAATATTCCTCTCGTTATACAGGTGGGCGCCTATTTAAACTAAGACTGAAATTTATTCCTCTCGTTATACAGGTGGGCGCCTATTTAAACTAAAACTGAAAATTATTCCTCTCGTTATACAGGTGGGCGCCTATTTAAACTAAGACTGAAAATTATTCCTCTCGTTATACAGGTGGGCGCCTATTTAAACTAAGACTGAAAATTATTCCTCTCATTATACAGGTGGGCGCCTATTTAAACTAAGATTGAAAATTATTCCTCTCGTTATACAGGTGGGCGCCTATTTAAACTAAGACTGAAAAATATTCCTCTCGTTATACAGGTGGGCGCCTATTTAAACTAAGACTGAAAAATATTCCTCTCGTTATACAGGTGGGCGCCTATTTAAACTAAGACTGAAAATTATTCCTCTCGTTATACAGGTGGGCGCCTATTTAAACTAAGACTGAAAATTATTCCTCTCGTTATACAGGTGAGCGCCTATTTAAACTAAGACTGAAAAATATTCCTCTCGTTATACAGGTGGGCGCCTATTTAAACTAAGACTGAAAAATATTCCTCTCGTTATACAGGTGGGCGCCTATTTAAACTAAGACTAAAAATTATTCCTCTCGTTATACAGGTGGGCGCCTATTTAAACTAAGACTGAAAAATATTCCTCTCGTTATACAGGTGGGCGCCTATTTAAACTAAGACTGAAAATTATTCCTCTCGTTATACAGGTGGGCGCCTATTTAAACTAAGACTGAAAAATATTCCTCTCGTTATACAGGTGGGCGCCTATTTAAACTAAGACTGAAAATTATTCTTCTCGTTATACAGGTGGGCGCCTATTTAAACTAAGACTGAAAATTATTCCTCTCGTTATACAGGTGGGCGCCTATTTAAACTAAGACTGAAAATTATTCCTCTCGTTATACAGGTGGGCGCCTATTTAAACTAAGACTGAAAATTATTCCTCTCGTTATACAGGTGGGCGCCTATTTAAACTAAGACTGAAAATTATTCCTCTCGTTATACAGGTGGGCGCCTATTTAAACTAAGACTAAAAATTATTCCTCTCGTTATACAGGTGGGCGCCTATTTAAACTAAGACTGGAAATTATTCCTCTCGTTATACAGGTGGGCGCCTATTTAAACTAAGACATATTTGATTTTGCTTTCTCGTTCCTCCGAGAAAATATTTGGTCATGGCAGAAAATTTTCTGCCCCGGTTTTGGTGACCTTTCTAGTATCGCGTCCGTCTGCCATGTCAACCTTTATTTCCCGGTTGGTGGACGACGCTGCTTGCTGGGGGTGGTTTTCCCTTTGTCCCCTTTTCTGCTTTCTCTTTTCAAGACATGCTGTGGGAGTCTGCTTTTAGTCCCGAAACTACTCCCTTCAGGGGTTTACTTCCTCCCGGAACTGCAAGGCATAGAATTGCATTGCCCGGGGATATCTCGCACCGGATTGATTTCCCTTTCTTTTGGCGTCTGACCACTTCGGATTCGGGTCCGGGATTTATCAACATTCTGTGGGGAAACCTCTTCGGAACTTGGTCCACAAGTCCTTCACCCGTGCCTTTTGTCTTATTGCCTCGGCTCTTGGCCTACCCTTTTCGTATTTTGCTTTCGTACCCCTTCGGCCTCTGGTAGTAAACTTTGAAAAATCTTTTTCAAAACGAATTCTTAGAAAGAAAAATGAAAAAGATAGAAAAGGAGGAAAATCTTTCTGAACCAATACTTGGTGGAAAAAAAGGAAAAGAGAAGAACTTATCTGGATAACATGACTGGTCCTTGTGATCATGACGTGCACCATAGATTGCCGACCCAGTCTATTTGTATCAATCAACTTGCCAGATGACCTTACTTGCTGGGGATAAATGGGCGTCCATTTCTTTGTGAACGTGGATCCCTTTTGTTGATCTGTCTCGTCGCCTCATAGTGCCCTTCGAGGGGTTTTCACTAATGAGACTCTCTCTTTCTCTCAGCTCCCGGTGCCTTATGGTGCCTGTGAAGGTTTTCACCAATAAGACTCTCTCGTTTTATATCCCTCATCTTTTGTCGCCTTGTGGTGCCTGCGAAGGTTTTCACTGCCAAGACTCTCTCATTTTATTATATATTTTTTCAACGGAGGATTGGAGTGCTGTCGATATGACCCTCTCTTCTGGAGATCAATTCATTTCCCGTTTTATGTTCCTCTTCTTTGCCGGGGATTAGTGCATTACTCTCGGCTTTATTTGCCTGACTTGGCACCTCTTGGATATTAATCGGGAGGTCTTTTGGGCGTCGATGTTGGTTTCGGTGTGGGGCTAAAAGAGAGGCTAACAAAATGAAATAACTTGATGGGTGATACGCTACAACTTTTGGAATCAAACCTTTGTTGGAACCTTAAAACATAACCTCTGCCCCAGTTTTCTTGTTTGGGGGATTTTACTTTTTACACTACGTTGGGCTATGTGCGTTATGCACACTGTGCCTATTATGCACGCTAGGGATATTATGCATACTATGACCGAGCCGTGAGGCGCCTACGTATCCTCTTTGAGGAATCAGGTCAAACGTAGTTCCCAGTTTCCTCTTTTTCATTTGACTTTTTTCTTTTTGCTTTTGTTATCATTTTTCTTTTTGTTTAGTTGTTTTCTTTTCTTTCTTTCTCTCCCTTTTATGTTTTTTTTTTCCACTTTCTCTTAAAATTTTTCTCTTCTTCTTCTTTCTCTTTTCATATCTTTTCCGTTTAGTGATTCCAAAAGAGGGGTATGAAAGGATAACTTAAGGCTCAAAAAGGGGAAAAGAGGGTAAAAAGTGTTTGGATAGAAGAAAGAATTGCCTCCGTCATTTCATTATCCAATAAGCACCAAGTACAAACAAACGAACCAATAATTGCCATAGTCAAAGAAATTACGCATAATATCTCTTGACTGCATCCGAATTGATAGCCATGTCAACACATCTTCCCTCGATATCCGTCAAACACAAAGCTCCATTGGATAATACTCTGGTTACGATATAAGGCCCTTGCCAAATTGGGGCGAAATTGCCTTTTACCTCGACCTGGTGTGGGAGGATCTTCTTCAATACCTGCTGCCCTATCTCAAACTTCCTGGGGCGTACCTTCTTATTATATGTTCTCGCCATTCTTTTCTGATACAGCTGACCATGGCACACTGCTGCCAATCTTTTCTCATCTATCAAGCTCAACTGTTCCAATCGAGCTTTGACCCATTCATCATCATCAATCTCGGCTTCAGCGACAATTCGAAGGGACGGAATTTTGACCTCTGCCGGTATTACGGCCTCAGTTCCGTACACCAACAAATAAGGAGTTGTACCTATGGAAGTCCGGACGGTAGTGCGGTAACCCAACAAAGCAAAGGGTAATCTCTCGTGCCATTGTCTGGACCCTTCCACCATCTTTCGCAGTATTTTCTTGATGTTCTTATTGGCTGCTTCGACCGCTCCATTCGCCTTGGGACGATATGGGGTGGAATTGCGGTGTGTAATCTTGAATTGTTGGCATACCTCTCTCATCAGGCTGCTGTTAAGATTCGCACCGTTATCCGTGATGATTACTTTTGGGATCCCAAATCTGCAGATGATATGGGAGTGCACAAAATCCACCACTGCCTTTTTAGTTACCGACTTGAAGGTTTTAGCCTCAACCCATTTGGTGAAGTAGTCAATGGTTACTAGAATGAACCTATGACCGTTGGATGTTGCTGGCTCGATAGGTCCAATAACATCCATGCCCCATGCAACAAACGGCCAGGGTGCTGACATCGTATGTAACTCTGTTGGCGGAGAATGAATCATATCTCCATGTATCTGGCACTGATGGCATTTCCTCACGAAAGTGATACAGTCGTGTTCCATGGTGAGCCAATAATACCCTGCCCTAAGGATCTTCCTTGCCACATATCCGCTCATATGTGGCCCGCAAACTCCAGCATGTACCTCTGCCATGACCGTCGTGGCATGACCGGCATCTATACATCTCAACAATCCCAAATCCGGGGTTCTTTTGTACAAAACTCCTCCGCTGAGGAAGAAACCATTCGACAAACGCCGAAGGGCTCTTTTTTGGTCTCCAGTGGCCTGTTCCGGATATATTCCCATTCTAAGGTATTCCTTGATATCATGAAACCAAGGCCCGCCATCTGCTTCCTCTTCTACGGCGTTGCAATAAGCGTGCTGATCACGGACCTGGATGTGCAGAGGATCAACATACATTTTGTCAGGGTAGTGCAGCATTGATGCTAAGGTGGCCAATGCATCCGCAACCTCGTTATGAATTCTCGGGATATGTTTGAACTTCACCGACCGAAATCGCTTGCTCAGATCGTGCAAGCATTGTCGATATGGTATGAGTTTTAGATCTCGCGTTTCCCATTCACCCTGTATTTGATGTACCAAGAGGTCCGAGTCTCCCAAGACCAAGACGTCTTGGACATCCATGTCCGCATCCAATCGCAGACCCAAAATGCAAGCTTCATACTCGGCCATATTGTTGGTGCAATAGAAGCGTAGTTGAGCCGTAACAGGATAATGGCGTCCTGTTTCAGAAATGAGTACTGCTCCTATTCCAACCCCTTTCGCGTTTGCAGCTCCATCGAAGAAAAGCTTCCAACCCGGTTCCTCGGGTAACTCCAGCTCGTTTGTATGCATCACTTCTTCGTCGGGAAAATACGTTCTTAAAGGCTCGTATTTTTCATCAACGGGATTCTCTGCCAAATGGTCGGCCAGCGCCTGGGCTTTCATGGCCGTCCTAGTCACATAGACAATATCAAACTCTGTGAGCAGAATTTGCCATTTTGCCAACCTCCCTGTGGGCATAGGTTTCTGAAAGATATACTTCAATGGGTCCAAACGGGATATGAGATAAGTAGTATACGAGGACAGGTAGTGTTTCAACTTCTGAGCTACCCAAGTTAGGGCGCAACATGTTTTCTCGAGTTGAGTGTACTTGACTTCATATACTGTGAATTTCTTGCTAAGATAGTAGATGGCCTGCTCCTTCCTTCCTGTGTCATCATGTTGCCCCAGTACACAACCAAATGAATTTTCCAGGACCGTCAGATAAAGAATTAAGGGCTTCCCTGGCTTAGGCGGGACCAATACGGGTGGATTAGACAGATACCCTTTGATTTGGTCGAAAGCCTCTTGACACTCTGCCGTCCAACTTACCGCAGCATCCTTTCTCAGCAGCCGAAATATGGGCTCACAAGTTGCTGTGAGTTGAGCGATGAACCTGCTGATGTAATTGAGTCTACCCAGCAAACTCATTACCTCTGTTTTGTTCTTTGGCGGTGGCAAATCTCGGATGGATTCGATCTTGGATGGGTCTAACTCAACCCCCGTCGACTGACGATGAATCCTGACAGCTTTCCTGATGGAACCCCGAATGCGCATTTGGCCGGGTTAAGCTTGATGTCATACCTTCGGAGTCTTTGGAAGAATCTCCTTAGGTCTGTTACATGGTCCTCCTGACGCCAAGACTTTATGATCATATCATCGACGTACACCTCAATTTCTTTGTGTATCATGTCATGAAACACAGCAGTCATTGCTCACATGTACGTTGCCCCGGCATTCTTCAGTCCGAACGGCATTACCCGATAGCAGTATATTCCCCATGGCGTAATAAAAGCTGTTTTTTCCGCATCTTCTTCGTCCATTAGGATCTGATGATAACCCGCATAACAATCCACGAAGGATCCAATCTCGCGGCCAGCGCAATTATCGATCAATATATGGATGTTGGGCAATGGAAAATTGTCCTTGGGACTTGCTTTGTTGAGGTTGCGATAATCGACGCACACCCTGATTTTCCCATCCTTCTTTGGAACTGGTACCACATTGGCCAACCACTCGGGATATCGAGTGACCCGAATGACCTTCGCCTGCAACTGTTTAATCACCTCTTCTTTGATCTTTACACTCATTTCTGTTTTAAATTTCCTTAACTTTTGCTTGACCGGAGGGTATGCCGGGTCAGTGGGCAATTTGTGAACCACTAAATTGGTGCTTAATCCCGGCATATCGTCATATGACCATGCAAAAACATCTTTGAATTCCACGAGGGTTTTGATCAATTCTTTCCTGACATTCGGCTCAATATGGATGCTGATTTTGGTTTCTTGGACATTATCAGCGTCTCCTAGATTCACAGCCTCAGTGTCATTTAGGTTAGGTTTGGGTGTTTCTTCAAATTGGCACAGTTCTCGGTTTATCTCTTCGAAGGCTTTATCTGCGTCATATTCAGATTCATCGTCTCAAACGACCTCTTGTGTCATTAAGTCGGGTTCAGATTGATTTATTAGACTAGGTCGAAGATCCGTTGTGCATGCCATGTCGTTAGAACCAGTAAAAAGAGAACTGTTCAGAAAGAAAAAGAACAAAACAAAATTAAAATGGGACAGAAGAAGAGAAACTTTATTAAACTTGCGGGATAAAAGGGTTCACACTTTTTACAAAACAAGAGTCAAATTTGGATTACACCCTGGAATAATCCGAACAAAACAAAACAAACAAAACATAAATCAAAGCCTACTACCAAGACTCCCCTCGGACAGGGAGAGGAGTAACCGTCCAATTTTTGGTTTTGGCCTCAGGCCCCACAAACTGTATCTCTGCGCGGCTGGAACTTTCTCCAACTTCTACCATACTGATATTAGCGAATAGCCTCTCGAAACTCTGGTTCAGGTCTCCATCCATACCAATCAATGGTCCTAGAATCTTTGGGACCGGTGACCCTTTGGCGCTTGCTCTGACAAAAGATCTTGAGAGACGTGGCACGGGTTTGGGAAGATACCAGACTTTCTTCTTCATTTTCCGTGCTTGCTTTACATCTGCTGCGGTTGGTTTGAACCCCAATCCGAAAGTTTCCAGATTTTTAGGCAGGGAAACAGGTTGGACAATCCCCTGAAGCTCGACTCCCAGGCCCTTTCCCGGCACAAATCCATTACCCAGCATTTCCGAAACCATCATGACTGTCGCGGCAGCTACCCTAGGGTGCGGGATGATTTCTCCTTCAGAAATTTTGTTTGCCGACACTGTATCGAAAATCTGGTAGACCCAGGGACCTTTGTCATCATCGGTCTCTATGAAAGGTATAATGGCGCCACCCATGGTGCACGCCGTGTAGCACGACCTCTTGTCTTTTCCCACTCGAACTTCACCATCTGATGTAAGGTGGAGGGCACTGCTTTGGCTGCATGAATCCATGGTCGTCCTAACAGAAGGTTATAAGATACTGTGGCGTCTAGCACTTGGAACTCCATGGTGAACAGGACTGGACCGATGGTCAATTCAAGTACAATATCCCCTACAGTGGCTGTTCCATTTCCGTCAAATCCTCGAACACAGATGCTATTCTTGCGGATTTTTCCGTGGTCGATCTTTAACTGGCTCAGAGTGGATAATGGGCAGATATTGGCACTCGAACCGTTATCCACCAATACCCGAGTAACTACCGAGTTTTCACATTTGACAGTTAAGTAGAGAGCTTTATTATGCTCTGTACCTTCCATCGGCAGGTCATCATCTGAGAATGTTACCCTGTTCTCCTCGAAAATCTTGTTGGCAATGGTTTCCATGTGGTTTACAGAAATCTCGTTGGGCACATGAGCTTCGTTCAATATCTTCATCAAGGCCAGACGATGCTCCTCAGAATGGATCAATAATGATAGCAGCGAGATCTGGGCCGGTGTTTTCCTCAACTGTTCGACCATGGAGTAGTCCTGCACTTTCATCTTTCTCAGGAATTCCTCAGCCTCTTCTTCGGATACAGGTTTCTTGGTTGCAGCTGGGTTGGTTTTCCTTAACTCCACCGGAGCAAAACACCGACCTGATCGAGTCAGCCCTTGCGCTTCGCAACTAACTTCCTCCACCTGTTTTCCTTTGTACATCACTACCGCCTTCTCGTATTTCCAAGGCACAGCCTTGCTATCAATCATTGTCAGCTGGACTACGGGCTTTATGGTGACCAGTTCTCTGCATACCCCCCTTAGCACAATTGCGGGTGTGGGCGGAGTCCCCAACTTGTTTGGCTCCGGTTTGCTTGTTTTGGCGGACGGGCTCTTTCCCAATATTACTACTGGCTTGACGCCTTCTCCCTGCGACTGTACCCCTACTCCTCCACTGGTCGATCCTCCTCTCGGAGCGGCCTGGATCATCATCACTGTTTGCGAGGGCTTTCTCAACTCTCCTCCCTCATACACCAACTCGATCATGTGTGTCTCGTGGTGCGCTGGCGGTGGATTCTGATTGATGTTAGGTGCCTCCGGTGTCTGGACCTCGATTTTGTTAGTATCAATGAGGTCTTGTATTGCCTGCTTCAGTCTCCAACATTTTTCAGTTTCATGCCCCAGCATCCCTGAGCAATATTCACAGCTTATCGTTCTGTTCACATTTTGAGGCGGGGGGTTTTGCTCTCTGGGTTCGACAGGACTTACCAAACCCAACCGTCTCAATTTGTGGAATATGGCGGTATAGGACTCTCCCAACTCAGTAAAGGCTCTATGTTTCTGTAGCCTATCATTTTTAGCAGCTTGACTCCCTCGAAAACCTGTCCCTGGAGGGTTCCTGTATGCTCTGGGTGGAGGGTAGGTATTTTGTGGTGGTGGGTAGGTATTATGTGGAGCTGGGTATGTATTGTGGGGAGCCGGCGCACGCCATTATGGGCGAACCGGAGGTTGGGTGTATGTCTGGGCTTGATGGACGGTGAAATGCGGTTCTTGGGGTGGATAGTAGTGATGCGGTGGGTTGTATGGGTAGTTTGTCCTGTGAGGTCTGGGTTGGTTGTAGTGTGGCCTGCCGGATCCGGACCAACTGCCTGCCTCGATCGTGGCAACTTCTTCTTTCTTTCTTCTCAGCGCACCTCCCGTGCTGTTCTGAATAGCCTGGGTCGTTGCCTTGAGTGCCGAGTAGTTCAGGATTTTGTCAGACCTCAGACCCTCCTCTATCATGACCCCTATCTTGACCACCTCGTTGAAGGATTTTCCAACCGTTGTCACCAAGTGACCAAAGTAGGTTGGATCCAATGTTTGTAAGAAATAGTCCACCATCTCTCCCTCTCTCATGGGAGGATCGACTCTGGCCGCTTGCTCTCTCCAGCGGAACCCGAACTCGCGAAAGCTTTCCCCGGGTTTCTTCCCAGTTCTCAATAATGTGAGACGGTCAGGGACTATCTCGAGATTGTACTGGAAATGACCTGCGAAAGCCTGCACCAGATCATCCCAAGTGTACCACCTACTGGAATCCTGCCTAGTATACCATTCTAGTGCAGATCCGCTCAGACTTTGGCCGAAATAAGCTATTAGCAGCTCGTCTTTGCCGCCGGCCCCTCTCATTTTGCTACAGAATCCCCGCAAATATGCCATGGGATCACCGTGCCCTTCATATAAATCAAACTTAGGCATCTTGAACCCAGCCGGGAGTCTGACGTCCGGGAAAGGGCATAGATCTTTGTAAGCCACGCTGACTTGATTGCCCAATCCGTGCAGGTTCCTGAAGGACTGCTCCAGGCTTTTGAACTTTCTCAATACCTCATCCTGTTCAGGGGCTTTAACCGGCTTTTCAATCTCTGCCGGTACCTCAAAGTGCGGATTGTAGGCCTGTGGTTCGGGGGCATGGAATGTAGGCTCAGGGGGGTAGTACTGCGTATCGTGGGCCTGAAACAATGGCTCACTGGTCGTTCTTTGCAAGGTGGCTGATGTGGGTCCCACAAAAGTGGGAATATTTGGCGTTGGGAAAGGTTGATGGGGTGGTGGAGCTTGGGAATCATGAGGGCTTCTTTCTTGATGATAACGGGGATTTGGGAGGCTTGTGGAAGGGCCGGAGTGAGGGTATTCCGGCATGTGCCCTAGTGGCTCAGGGCTCTTTTGTGCTTTGGCTAGGGCTAGCTGCATTGCATTCATCTCTAGTCCCATCCTTTCAATCTTTTCCATCGCTTCTTTTAACAACTGGCTCATCGACCTTTCTTCCTCATTACTATTCTCTGAAGTAGTCATGCTTGTTGCAACCGGTCCTTTGGATCTGGTTTGGTAAGAATGTGTTGCCAGAGTTCTTTAACAACTAACTTGTCTGGTTCAGACAATAACAAACTTTGTTAGCGTTAGAGCTTATCAGATTTGATCATAACACATAGAGGATGCAATGCTCCTAGGCAGTTAACCGTTTCTATATGTTTTGCTCCAAACAACATGCGTCATCCCGGCTTGCTCCTTCGTCCCTTTTTAAAGTACTTTGGGAAACCCTGTGTTTTATTTTATTTCTGTATTTTCTTTTCTTTCTTTATTAAAAGCGGTCGAATCTTATGGGGATTGCCTACGTATCACGTCCCCGCGCGAATCAGACCAGGCGTAGTTCTGCCACAAAGTAAAGACGCACAAAAATTCTTTTGGAATCAATTAATTTCATTCTCAAAATTTTGCTATTACAAATTACTTCAAACAAGGAACAGCAATAGTACAGACTCCCCAGTTCTTAACCTGATTTGACTAAAAGAAAAGAGAACAACATACGGGAAAGCAACAAAGCCAAATAAATAGGACTCAACCAAAGATTAATTCTCCAATTTAGGGGCCCGCAAGGCATCATTCGGCCTTTCCGCGGCCCTTGGCGTGAGGTCCCTCTGCAAGCTCTTCAACTCGTTCATAATCCTGTGGACGCAGCCCATGATGGAAACAAGGAGGGTCTTTCGAGGTATTCGCTCACATGCTAGGCATTTCATGTAGATGTAATTCCCAATCTCATCAATCCTTCCTCGAACGTTGTCCCTTTCAATGAACAATTGCCTGATTTGTCGGTTCTTCAATCCCAATGCCTGAGCATTGTCGGCAAGTCGATCCTGGAACAACTCCATTTGTCTTTCCATGCAGGCCATTGCGTCGTAACAATGTCTTCTGTCGGCCTGGGCGTCTCGTGCTTGTTTGATGATCCGATCATGCAAAGTGGAATTCGTTTCCCTTAATATCCCGATGCTCATTTCACAATTCCTCATGACTTGTTGCAGACGCTGCCTTCGGGCCATTGTGCATCTTGCCCATCTGACCTTCATCCTCGCTACGCGAGCTTCTGATTGTTCTAATTCTTCTTGGCTTTGGACGACCTGATTTTTCAAACTTGCTATTAACCTTTCGTCGGAGCGACATTTCTGTCGGTCAATGTTGCTTTTGCTGGCTTGGCGTAGGCAGGCCTTTAGTGTCTGGTTCTCTTGGGCTAGCTTGTTCCTTTCGCCCTGCTCCGAGGCGACTTGCACGTTGTTCTCAAATATAAGCCTCTCGACTTGTTGCTTTAGCTTTCCGATTTCAGCTCGGTAACCTTCTTCTCTTTTTAACCAGCGCCACTCTACCTGTGAGGATTCGTCAAAGCCTTGGATGTGAGCTCTCTTAGTTGGTCTCTGATGTTCAAGCTCTCTTCTGTACCACGGGAGGTATTTCGGAGACACTTCGCCCTTAGCCCGATCTCGTACACAGGTATTTACCTTCAAGGTTTGACATTCATTCCAGATCCTCCGAACGAATGCTTCAGGGAACTGCCCACCAGGTCCGATTTCAATCACCTGGCTACTGAGATCTTCTTCCTTCGGGATTACTTGGTATCGTCCCAACTGCCTCAACACCCTGCATGGTGCGTAGGGATGGATACTTTGGAGACCCATCAACAACAGATAAGATTCGGTGGCTGACATGTGTATAACCTCATCTAGGGGTAGCCACTCGAATGCCCACTCTATCTGGTTTGCTGAAACAGAGCGCAGTAGCGTGACCCATTCGGCGACCCCTTCCGGCAATCTGAACCCATTGATCCTGGTGGGGAACTCTTCTATACAAATTTTTTGCGACGACCCATATTTCAGAATTTGAGGGCAATGGCATAGATGATCTATCACCCACATTTGCAGTAGTACATTGCATCCCTCAAAGAAACTTCCTCCGGCCTTGCAGATAGTGAGTGCGCGGAAAATTTCTGCATTTATCATTGGTGCCAGAGTGCTTTTTTCTTGTCTGATCAGAGTATTGACTACCCCAGCGATTTGTATGTTAATTTTTTCGTCTTTTCTAGGGAACACCAAAAATCCCAGAAAAGCTATCATAAAAGCAATACATCTATGTTTTTCCCATTCTAACCGGCTCTCCCCACTGCAGATCTTACTCTCGGGATTGTTGAACCCTCCCAGGTGACCGTATCTGTCGTACAGAAATGCCAAACTACAAAACCCTTTTGATAACTCCGGATTATGTACCGTTCTGCGGATCTTTACGATATCCAGGAACTTATGTATAGTTACGGTCCTTGGTGCAATAAGGTACTGTTCTTTCATAGGGACATTAGGTCGTCCAATATACCCTGCCAATTCCTCCAGTATTGGGGTGAGCTCGAAGTCTGAGAGGTGAAACACATTGTGTGCCGGGTCCCAAAATGAAATTAGAGTCCTGATAACGTCTCCTCGTGGCTCGACGTCCAGTAATCCAACCAAGTTTCCCAAGTATACTTTGACCGTATCTTGCCGTGATCCTCCCAAGTCATTCCACCATGTGCGTAAGCCCAGAGGAACTTTGTTTATAATGGCCTCAGATGAACTCCTACTTGTGCTCATTCTGCACATTTTATTAAGGTGATTTATTAAGGTGAAAGAAATAACATATGTATATACATACATGGGCATATATATATATATATATATATATATATATATATATATATATATATATATATATATATATATATATAATATTTGGTAAAACAAAATCGGGGAGTTGGACCCGATAAGGGTTGCCTACGTATCCCACATCCGGTGGGAATCAAATCGACGTAGTTCGGGTTAGAAATTTATCATGGATTTTCAAAATATTTGGACACTGCCTTTTAAGCGAGAAATTTCGAAATTCTTTTTTTTTTCTTTTTTTTTCTTTATTTATTTTTTCAAAATTCCCGTTACCACTCGCCGGTCAATATGCAAATTTGGAGCAAATTAATGCGATAACAAATAAAATGCCACATGATGGTCTTTTTTTTGTTCCAGGTTGCTATTCCTAGACGGGCCCAACCCCTGTGTTGAGCCCCCTAAGTCAAATGCAACGTGATGCAAATAAGCGCTTTCCTACTAGGGATCCGGCATGAAGTTATGTTTTACTAAGCTTCAAATTGGGCTTTGTTCTAGACCTGGCTTACACGAACGGACAACTCGCGTCGAGGAGGGGGCTACGTACCAGGGACCCGCGGGGTCGTCCGGCTTTGTAACTTATCCAAGCCTCTTTCTACTTGGGTACGACACTAACAGAATAGGGAGTCTCGACCAGCGAGCTTCTCCCCGGAGGTAAGAAGAGAAGGGTTTCGGCACAGTTTATATGTACAGTTCACATAATATCAAAGCGGTAAAAGCAGCATTTAGCACATTAGGCTCGAAGCATATAATAAAATCAGATAATAAATAAAGCCAAATAATAACAATTATTCTAAGCTCGAATTCTTAACCCTGAACCAGTGGTTCTGGGTCTGTCCCTAGCAGAGTCGCCAGAGCTGTCACACCTCCTTTTTACATACCCGCGTGGGTACAAGGGATTTTTTCCAATTAAAGGACAATCGAAATGGGATTGATTTATTTATTTCAGAGTCGCCACTTGGGAGATTTAGGGTGTCCCAAGTCACCAATTTTAATCCCGAATCGAGGAAAAGAATGACTCTATATTATAGTTTGCGTACCAGAAATCCGGATAAGGAATTTTGTTAACCCGGGAGAAGGTGTTAGGCATTCCCGAGTTCCGTGGTTCTAGCACGGTCGCTCAACTGTTATATTCGGCTTGATTATCTGATTTTATACAAATGTGAACTTATGTGCCAATTTTATCTTTTAACCGCTTTTATCATTCACTGTTATTTTTATAGGACTTGCAACGTCGTGAAAACATATCTCGAACCACGTTACATCAATGCACCCGTGGTTATTGACATATCTCGACTCAGTTGAGATTTGGATTTGGGTCACATAAATGTGCACCCGAATTAAGGAGAATAAATTATTAAGATGCGCCTAAAACAACTAACGTATTGTTATTTTGGAGAAGGCCGTAAAATTTACTAAACGGCCCGTCCCGAATTCTAAGTATTTTAATATATGTGCATTTAGAGGGCCCCGCAGCTTCTACATTTTTTTTGTTTGTCGAGGCTCGTCTTATTTTATTATTAAAAGGAATTTACAACGTCATGGAAATGCATCTCGGGCCACACCACAATCAATGTGCCCGTGACTAGAGACATATTTCGACTCCGTTGAGATTTGGATTTGGGTCACATAAATGTGCACTCGAATTAAAGAGATAATATTATTAAAGGCGCGCCTAAAGCAACTAGCGCATTATTATTTTGGGTAGGGCCGTGAAATTTGCTAAACGGCCCGTCCTGGAAACTGAATGCTTTGATATATACATTTAACGAGGGCCCCGCAGCTTGTGCATTTTTATTTCATTTGTCGAGGCTCATCTCGTCTTTATTTTAAAAGGATATCCTATAGCAACTACATTTCTTGTCGCGTTTATCTCTACTAATTGAAAGCAGAGATAGTCCTAGTTAATTATATGCCTGCAAGTCATTTATAGCAGGATTCAGAATGCTTAAAAAAATCAGAAACAAGGCTGCGCCCCACGGACAAGCGATCGAATCTCATGGGCTCAAGCCCAGTTTGTGCGGGATTGGCCAGGCTTGGGCCACTAATTTTCCGACCAGGCCTGCTTGGTCCGTTTAAACTTGGGCTCGACCTTTATGAGGTTGAGACCGTAAACTTATGTTCTTTGTTCTAAAGGTGTGGCTTATAAATAATTATAATAAAGCAGTTTATCAAAAGGAGATGAACTTAACTAGTAATGGATAGTTTCATGCTTGGCATGTATTAAAGAATATGTTACACAATTAAACTAAGTCTAGGATACAACCTACTGCATAGGGAATATTTTTACCTAACAGCATACATATACAAACTAACATTCAATCACCATACATTGATATCTACTAGGCGTGCAAGCTACCTTTGGTATCCAAACAAAATGTAAACTATTATACATTACATGATATTCAATATAACAGTCTATGTACAAAAACATCTTCAGATCTTCTCTTTGTATTCATGCTTAACTTTCAAGTTACATTGATACTGTTAATCGTGTACCTGGTATAGCAAAGCAAAAGAAGAAGGGGAATGATCAGCTGAGCAGTATACAGCAAACAATCAGCAGCAGATAAACAGCAACAACACAGCAACAAACAACCAGCCACAATGACGAAGTTCACAAGTGGTCGAGCAAAAAAACAAGCAGTCCCAGAAACAGAATGATGAAACAAATAGAAAGCCAGAGTACTCAATGTAACAGCACCAGCAGTTCGACCAACACAAACAGCTCGGCAAATAACCCACAAACAATTAGCAAAGACAGCTTGGCCAACTGGAACTCCTAAGCAATTTTCAGACAGTGTTTGGTTACAATATTCTGAAAATTTCTTTATGTTTTTTTTTTCTTTTTTCTGAAGACTAAAAAGTCCAGCCCCTTTTATATTCTAAAACAGCTTATTTATAAGCCAAACCCCCAGGCCAGTCCAACTGCCTTTACTCCTGCAAGTCGCAGTCTGCCCATACCCCTTAGCTTCCCATGCCTAAAGGCATTTTCTTGGAATCCTTAATCAGCCCCTCATGCTCTGTCTCATTACTCTAATCAATGGTTATGGGCTTAGTTAAGTATCCATTTAATTCCCATGCTCTTGTGTTTTGTTCCCCATTAATAGTATTTTAATTGACACTTGACAGCTTCTTTCAATCCTGAACACTTAGTCAGATTTTCCAGTTCGAATCCCCCCTCCCACAGCTAACAAACCAAACTATAATCAGTCCAAACAAAACCTTCACAAAAACCAGCCAGTAACTGGATGTGAAACTAACCTAAATCAACCAGTTAGGTCATTTGTTATTTAATACTATGAAACTAACATCAAACATGTGACGAGTTGACTTTGCGAGTTATAACGTATACTAATTAGTCGCTAATCAACTAAACTTAAAACAGAAACAAACTGAGCGTTTTAGGCCTTTTCCGGACAACAATGGAACTTTACAAACTTATTTATTTGACGACGTTACTCAGGTCGGCTATACGAACTATCATACGTAACAATTAAACGACTAACAACATAGACTAAACAGGGTACCAATTTATTTCAAAACTCGGGACATTCAATTATGCAGTTTATGAAACTTAACTAACCGACAATATCAATCGAAGCGACTAAACATCTTATAACACTCAACTAACATTCAAGAAAAGAAATCGACCAAACAAAAGGGTCTTTGAAGACGGACAGAGAATAATTAAAAACAAACTAAACAGAACCATAAACATATGCATAACACTTAAACAAAAGCAAGAAAAGACGATTACATCGGAACTTACCTCAAACGAAAACAGGTTTGGTTTTTTAGGGTTCTTGAACTCAGATTTGGGATTTGACAAGTTCTGTTTGTATTTGACCGGGACCAAAGCTAGTTAAGGCCTGAGGGACGTTAGGGGAGTGACCAGGGTGAATATGGGGTGGTTTGGTATAGATCTAGGTTTGGTCTCGGATCTTCGAATGAAGATTCGAGACGTTCGGGGAAGATTCGAGGCAAGTTGAGTGTGGATTTGGAGAGGGGGGGTCGTGGTGGTTCAGGGGTGTAACTATGGTAGCCACCGGCATCCTGGCCGCCGGACTTATGCTGAAAGGGCACCAGGGCGGCTGCTAGGGTTTCAGGGGTTTGGGGGTCCCTTCTGAGAGAGACGAATGAACGGGGGTGGGTGTTTGGATAGGGGGCGGGGTAAAAGGGTTAAGTTTATATATGCTTTGAGGGTATAGATCCTGGCCGTTGGATCAAGTGAGATCTATGGCCAGGATCTATTCTCTTAGGAAGGACGACGTCGTTTAGGCGTGTGGTGGGTTGGACCGGGTAAGGAAATGGGTCGGACCAGATTAACGGGTCTAGGGGATGTGATCCTGGCTGTTGATTCGTTTGAGATCAACGGCCCAGCTTAGATGGGACAGAAACGACGTCGTTTGGATCGTGTCCGGGCAGCCTGTGTTTGGGCTGGATCGGTGTCCTGGACTTGGGCCTATTTTTTGTTTCATTTTTGGCCCAAAACGATTTTCAGCACTCTTTCTTTTGTTTTCTAGTTTTAAACTAAATGAACCGAAATAAAAATAAATAACTAAAAAACAATGAAATTAAAACAACCAATATTGTAACACTTTAACATAATTATCAAAAACATATGGAAATATTTAAGTAGGTTAAATCCCAACCTAGAATAAAAGATGCATATATTTTTTTTGAATTTTCTTTTAATGACCGAATTATGGTTTAATTACACATGACATACATATTTTGTATTTTGTTTGATAAGATTAAACGAAAAATGGACAGAACCACAAATGACTACCAACACGTGTCACGTGAAAATCGAAAAATTGTACAACGAGGCCATTTGCCATTATTTTTGATTTCTTTTTGGAGTGATTGTCCGTGAAGCAAAAATCACGTGCTTACACATACCATTTCGCTAGGGGCAATCTTTTCAAAAGAATCGGGTGACATGTATTGAAACAAAACAAAGTAAAAAAAATATTAATAAGGACATAGTAGTACTCAAACAGATATTAACTTGGTGCAGTACAAAAATTTTGATGCTGACTAAGAGAAAATGAAAATACCAAATCCACAGAAAAATAGTGGAACGAATAAAGGTTGAGCGAAAAATGAACCCTATATATGTTAGCTTCTAGGCTAGCATGTGTATTCTACGATCATCAAATAACTCAGAAATTTAAACTCATCAAATGCAAAGCAAGAAACAAGCAATCACTAAATGGGATCTCATAGCTAAATCTCTAGAACAATGTAATTAGCTCTGTCGCACAAAATTTGTTTAGTAAAGGAAACTCTATGTGTGCAATTAATGTTTTGATTCAACACCAAAAAATAACAATTCTGTCTCCCATCAACATGCTAGCACATATCTGCTTTTAGCGCAAAGTCAATCAACACAAATAAGCAGACAAATACGTTAAGACATTGTTCAAATTATGTTAGATATTAAAGGTACTTGATTGAACACTAACCAGGGGTAAATCAGGGACTTTTTATAAATTATAACCTCTTGTTCAACATTCTTTCAACCCTTTATCGCACCTAAGGAAATCAAACAAATTAAAAGAATTTTGTCATGTGTAATACAATCCAACAGAAGGGCAATTCTTTCAAAAATACTGCGCATTTTACGTTTGACATCCATGTCGTTTGCCACTCAAAAGTCTATTTGCATTAAAGGCTCAATGGTCAATTAAAGTGATATAGTTCACTATATACTTACATTCACACACATATACACATACTTTATCTATATATTCATGAGAATTATACAATTAATGCAGTTTTAAATTAAACATGATAAGAAAGGTATTTCAAAAGCCAAAAACCTAAATTTAAGTCTTAATATGGAGCAATCAAACAGATGATCTGTTAGATCTTGTGGAAACAAGCACTCAACCAAGAAAAAGGGGCAGACCACAGTCTATTGATATATGTAATACATACTGTGTTTGGTACTTGCTAGAAGAAGCCAAGTGCTAGCAACTATACGTAAATATGCCTTCAATAAAATATCTGAAACACCATTCTTATCAGAAACGATGGTAACTCTTCAAAACAGTCGTGCGTTGGCTTCTGTTAGTAGTAGGCAGTTTTTCTTTTTTTTCTTTTTTTAGAATAGGATATATTTGGTTAATGAAAAGGATATTTTAGTAATTTGACTTTTAAGTTAGGGGCTTCCTGCTTTTGATATAATATAGATTTGAATTTTGTGTAATCCGAGATTAGTTGATACTTTTTTCATTCGTAACTATGAGCGATCCTCTGTACCAGACCTGGGCTATTCTCTTATGGGCAGTTCCGGAACTAATGGTTACAATACTAATTTGCTTAGCTTCGAATATATTTTACACACTTTTATTCACTTTCTTTGCTGACACCTATTGCAGTTTAATTCATGAGTTTAATTTTTTTACTAATACATAGAGAGAAAGAGAGAGCCATTGAGATGGAAAAATGTTGAGCTATGTGTACTAGTAGGGGATGCTTCATTTATTTTACTGATGAACTCAAAGACATACTTTAAAATTTTAGCGCGATTGCACCTATGAATGTACCTGAAAAATTTTCTAGCAATGTTTCTTTCCGCTAAATAATGAAATTGCTTACCAAGGAACTAACGGGAGATAAATGTAGCAAATCATTTTGTGTTTCCCTTGCACTCTTATATGATAGAAATCAAATATATTGTTATATATATGGCTCAAAGTTTATGGTTCTACTTCTACGGTTCTACCTATTCAAACTGAAACTTTAAATAATAGCTTCTGGACCTTTACTGTTTGTGGAACTAATGTTTTGCCTTTCTGTTCTATAGAAGAAGTAGTGGTTAGCCCCCACAGGCCCAACCCAACTCTGAAAACAAAGATTGGAATTTAAGTACTAGCGGTAATGGTGGCCGACCTTTCCCTGAGGATTTAGCAGTGGATATTCTACTCAGGTTGCCAGTGGAGTCCTTGTTGCGATTCAAGTCCGTCTACAAGAACTGGTACAAGATAATGAAGAGCCATAGCTTCATCAAAGAACACATGAATTGGAACAGCAAGAGCAAATCCCCTTAAATCCTGATTTATGATCATAGTGCCCTGGATGATTCCCCTCCTATCACTTTTATTTCAGTTTTAGATGCTGGTGTACTTGAAAATCCACCTTGATGGGTTACAGTACCTTAGCTTTATGTTTTGATGATCTAACAAACTTACTGTCAAAGGACCAGATAAGGAACCTGACACACTTGGTACATAACTTAAATCAACAGACTCCAGCTACTGTGAGTTACTATGACTTCAGAAGATAAAGAATCAACACAGGGACCTGATCTCCTTGTGTTTTGCTGACAGCAGTACGAATTCAATTGTATACAGCTGGAAAGTGACTGCCTGCACTGTACAGGCAAACAGTGCAGCACAGTACTGCAGACACTCTCCTTTGACCAACTAAGTGATTACATCATTGAAGTGATGTCATCCAAGTTGTATTAACAAGTGTATTACAACAAAACATCATTTGAATACTTGGGAATTCATTCATGCATAATCCTCTCCCGATCCGTCAGAACCAACCAGATGGCATGACGAGCCAACTCGGAGAACCTCAGCTCATATTGCGACACGGTCATCTCCCCCTGACGCAACCACTCAAACTACCTACGCAGCTCCTCCCTGCGAGACTGCGACACATACTTCTCCTGGAAGAGAATGGAGAACTGCTGCTAGGAAAGGGGTGTTGCACCAACAGGCCTACGCCTCTTAAAATCCTCTTACCAAGTGAAAGCAGCTCCCGAAAACTGATAAGTGGTAAAAGCGACCCTGCTAGTCTCCAAAATACCTGCAGTACGAAGCATCCTCTAACACTTATCCAAAAAGCCCTGGGCATCCTCGCCCTCTGCACCACTGATGGTCAGAGGCTTCAATCTACCAAACCTCTCCAACCTGCAATGCTCATCCTCCGGCATGACACGAACTACATAGTCCTGAGCACCTGCAACCGGCTGGGATGGATACGCCCCCGGCGTCTGAAGTCCCTGCACGACCTTCTTAGGTGTGCGAGCGGCGGGAGTCTGATTGCCTTCCCCGACCTGAGAAGTAGCTGCCGCTGTAGTGGCAGAAACCGCCCGGGCCAGGCCAGTGCAAACTGATAAGATCTTAGCCAAGGCCTCCTAAAGACCCGGAATCACAATGGGCACAGCTGATGCCTGAGCTGGTGCTGTTGGAGCGTCCATAGCTGGGACCTGGTCATGAACGGGGCAGCTGGTGGATGTGCAGGTGCTGCCCTCGTTGCTCTGCCTCTACCACGACCACGACCGCATCCTCGACCTCTGTGGCCACAGCTGGTGGCACTGGTTGTCGTCGATCCTGTCCGGTAGCGCGTGTCCTTACCATTTGTGAGAGAATAGAATAAAAGAAATTTAGCACACGGATTAACAAGTTCGCACGACAAGAATTTCAAGGATGTGAAGTTTTTCCTAAAGGTTCTGCAACCTCTCAAGGATAAATACAGACATCTCCATACCGATCTGTGAGACTCTACTAAACATTCTCATGACTCGTGAAACCTATGTAACCTAGGTTCTGATACCAACTTGTCACGACCCTAAACCTAGACCCGATCGTGACGGCGCCTCTCGTGAAGACAGCGCCAGCCGACACTTCCCATTTTCTAATTATTAACAGTTATGCATTAAGAACAGTTTAAATATGATAAAATAAATCAGAAATAACAGATAATACCATAAATACATAGAAGGACACCCATACACAGCCCCAACCGGGGTGTCACTAGTCATGAGCATTTATAAGTCATAATACAAGTCCGCTAAGTCTATAAACTAGTACAACTATCTGAAAAGAGATAGAAATGATAAGGAAGGAGAAACACGAGACTGCGGACGCCCGACAGCTACCTCGTGAACTCTAAATGTCCGCCTGAAGCTGGAAAGATCAGCACTCGGGAGCGGGACCAACTACGCCTGAATCTGCACACAGGGTGCAGGGAGTAAAGTGAGTACTCCAACTCAGTGAGTAACAAATGTAAATAACGACTGAAAGTAAGAAAACACGTAAGGCACAAGGCATTCTATAATGAAGCAGTAAAACCATTTAAAAGCAGTAAACCAGTGAAAAGTTAAGAAAAATCCTTTTTCAACAAGTAGACAGGTAATTGACAGGTAGTTAAGGTAAAGTAAACAAATAGAAGTTCACCCTCGGGCACAGTATCAACAAATTCGCCCCTTGGGCAACATCTTAGAACCATACCAGCCCCTCGAGCTCAATCTCACATCACAATGGGTACCCGCACTCACTGTGGGTGTGCAGACTCCTGAAGGGGCCTCTTACAGCCCAAGCGCAATAACAAGCCATCCGTGGCATATATATCTCAGGCCCTCGGCCTCTAATCAGTATCAGTGTTTCCTCACAACATAGGCCTTGCTCCTCATGCCTCTTCCGCTTCTACGACCAAATCTCCGCTTATGTGGCGCCACACCTGCGGTCCCCAATCCGCAGGTGCGAAAATACCAGAAGCAGCAATTCAGCAACTGCAACAACAATCCAACCTTCCCGTTAACCATCCAAAATCACCTCGAGGCCCCAGGGACCTCAACCAAAAGCACAAACATAACCCAATACCTTATTTAAACTTATTACAATCACCAAAATACCTCAAACAACATTAAATCATCCAAAACACATCGGATTGACGCCAAACTTTCTAAAATCTTTGAAATTCCGCTTTTGATCAAAAACTCAACCAAATCACGTCCGAATGACCTGAAATTTTGCACACATATCCCAAATGACCCAACGAAACTACTGCAACTCTCGGAATTCCATTCCGACCGCTATATCAAAATCTCACCTACCAACCGGAAATCGTCAAAATATCAACTTCGCCAATTCAAGCCTAAATCTACTCCTAACCTCCAAGACTCATTCCGATCACACTCCTAAGTCCCAAATCACCTCCCGAAGCTAACCGAACCATCAGAACTCACATTCGAACCCTCTAACACACAAGTCAACATTTGATTGACTTTTTCAACTTAAACTTCCTTAAAAGAGACTAAGTGTCTCAAACCTTACCAAAATCATCCGGATTCGATCCGACCAACCCGATACCACAAAACACGGATAAACAAAACATAAAGAAGCAGAAATAAGAAAACGAAGCGGTAACTCATGAGACGACTGGTCGGGTCGTTATACATGGTTACTTGTGGAGAAGGGATCCTACAGCAGAAGGTTCGAGCAACGTGGATCAAATTAGGAGATTCCAATAATAAATTCTTTTCAATTGTCATAAAAGAGAAGCAAAAAAAAGAAACAGATCACTAAAATACAAGCTCTATCAGGTTTTACTATTACAGAACCAGTAGCTATTAGGGAAGAGATAGTACAATTCTATAAAAGTCTAATGGGGTCTAGGGCCAATAAGTTACTTGCTGTCAATATGATGGTTATGACGAATGGACCAATTCTAACACATCAACAACAAGTAGAGTTCGGAAGTGACTGATCGAGAAATATATGATAAGCTGAAAGATATTGGAAGTGATAAAGCGCCTGGAATAGATGGCTATAATGCGGAATTTTTCAAGGAAGCTTGGCATGTGATCAAAGAGGAAGTGTATGAAGCAGTTAAAGAATTCTTTCACAACGGTGTAATGTATCCAGCTATCAACTGCACCACTACAACCTTGCTGCCTAAGTACCCAATTCTGTGACAATCAAGGATTTCAGGCCCATTGTTTGTTGCACAGTATTGTAAAAGCTGATATCTAGGGTAATTACTAGAAGATTCCAAAAGATATCCCTAAATAAAGATGTTTTTAGTAGTTTGGCATAATATTATAAAAGTATGAGATAGTTAATTTTATGTTAATCGAAATGTTCGAATGAGTAGAACTGGGAAGGAATACTAAATCACTTCTGAACGCCCAACTATAATGCAAAATTAAATTTAATTTTACAGTAATTTAGTAATATTAATAAAGGAATCATATATAGTAGTAATTAAATGAAGAATTAAAGTCTAAAAAAATGGGAAATGTATTAAAGAGGAAGCGCCAGTAATTACTCAATCAATTCATTCGACCGATTTAGCTTTCTTAATTATTTTTTCCCTTCACGATTGAGCAATTGAGCAATTGTTCGTCATTTTTATCTCTGTCGAGTGTTCAAACTTTGGATTATATATATATATATATATATATATATATATATATATATATATATATATATATATATTACGAATGGATGCACAGAAAATTTTAAAACCGAACTATGCAATATTAAGCTAAATCCAAAAATATTTGTAATAAAGCTAACATTGAGATTTGTTTACTACAAAATTAACGAGAGAAAAAAAAAGCCAAAGACACTTGGGAATGGGTTACTGACACTTTTTTATTTAAAAAACAAACAAAGTTAATAATGAGGAGTGATTCGTTAATGCTCTTGAAATTGAGTTATTTCTAATATTGTGGAGTTTTGATGAGTTATTTCTAACTTGACACTTCTGTTTTTTAAAAGAAAAAGAGATGGGTTGGTTGTACAACTCTTGAATAAGTAGCTTCGTAATAGAATTTAAGGGTCCACCAAATTATATAGAGAAGAGACTTTTTTCTTCCTATACCATATATGAAACCTTATTACTAAAAATGTGCATAGTTTCATATTTACCCGCTATATTCACAGTTATTCTACAAATATTATATAATTCATTAAATACCAATTATTAGGAGTTGATTCCTTCCTAATTAGAAGCACTACAAATCTGGAACTAAATATTCTTCCAGATATTCCTATTTAGGCATGCTACAATTATAGAAGTAAATATTCTTCCAGATATTTCATTAAATAAGGAATCATTGTAGCATTAAAATTCCTTATTTAGATATCTCTAATTATTTTTTTTCTCTTTGAGAGATCAAATGACGTGAATAATCAGAGAGACAGAGTATGAGACCGGCTTTTGAAAATTGTTCCTATTTTCACCTAATCTTTCTGTTTATAGTCTCACTTAAACTTGTAGCTGAAAATATCGTTATACTTTTTTTCCATGAAAAATAATAAGTTGACAAATCTAATAGTTGATGTCACTTGGTAGTATTTTTCAAACTCAACAAAGTAGTTGATGTAACTTTCTAATATATTTCCCTCAATCTATAATTGAGAATACTATAATGAATCTTTAAGATTATGTCTAGTCGAAAATCCCAATTAAACTACAATCGAATGAGAATTGGGATATTAAAATTCAATATACCCAGTTTGTAAATATTTTGTAAATGAATTGTAGATACTTTGTTTTTTGTTTTCACAAATCAAAAACGACTAAAACTTCTACAATCTTTTTCAAAAAACGCAGTTATGTCGAAAATTCCAATTAAACTACAATCGAATGAGAATTGGGATATTAAAATTCAATGTACCCATTTTGTAGATATTTTATAGATAAATTGTATATTATTTGTATTATGATTGTAGATGCTTTGTTTTCTATTTTCACAAATAAAAAACGACTAAAACTTCTACAAATCTTCTGCAAAAAATGCAATTATGTTGAAAATTCCAATTATGCTATAATTGAAATGGAAATTGGAATATTAAAATTCAATGTACCCAGTTTGTAGATATTTTGTAGATAAATTGTAGATTATTTGTATTCTGATTATAGATGCATTGTTTTCTGTTTTCACAAATCCAAAACGACTAAAACTTCTACAAATCTTCTGCAAAAAACGCAATTATGTCGAAAATCCTAATTATGCTACAATTGAAATGAGAATTGAGATATTAAAATTCAATGTACCCAGTTTGTAGATATTTTATAGATAAAATGTAGATTATTCGTATTCTAATTGTAGATGCATTGTTTTCTCTTTTCACAAATCCAAAACGACTAAACCTTTTACAAAATCTTCTGCAAAAAACGCAATTATGTCGAAAATACCAATTAAGCTATAATTGAATGAGAATTGGGATATTAAAATTCAATGTACCCAGTTTGTAGATATTTTGTAGATAAATTGTAGATTATTTGTATTCTGATTGTAGATGCTTTGTTTTCTGTTTTCACAAATCAAAAACGACTAAAACTTCTACAAATCTTCTGCAAAAAATGCAATTATATCGAAAATCCGTTTTAACTTTAAAAATCAACATCCACACCCCTAAAGAAATAAAAACAAAAATAATTGCCAGGGAAATTCTTTCTAGTTAAACAAATGTCAAATAACCAAAAAGGAATCGATGGTCATAGATTAAATTTAAAAAAAATTGGAAACAAGGAGCACTTCAGTTCTTGACTAGCCAACTAAGTCAATTGGTTTGCATGAAACAGAAGTATATACTAAAAGTTATTTGACATGATTAATGTTCGCGCGAATGTACTAATACTAATTTGAAATACAACAGTCAAAGCACTTCATTTTCGTTATAAATGTCGATTTCAGTTCTTTAATCTTTTTACGAGCCAATTTAGATATAGATCATGGTAAGTGCTTCCTTGATCAAAGGTATCGTTTAAGCTCTAAGTGTGGGTTGTTTTTGTTAGAGAGCGCTAATGATATATACCTGTTTATTAATCCCAGTGGTACTAACAGTTTGTTTGAATAGTTGTTATGTATGGTTTTATAATATAACGTATGATATTATATAGTATTGTATTGTATTATTTTGACGTATATACTATTTGGATATATTGTTAATCATGGTTTCCTAATGTTATGTACCAACAATATTAAAAAATAAACTTATAATATAATAATAAAAAAGTAATTATAATCAAAACATATATGGTATAACGAGGTGCTCTATAAAATACGGTTTATCCAAAACGAAAACAGGTTGTCACAGTCAGTTTCACAAAACATCGTCGAAACCTTCTTCCTCATAAACAAAAAGTTCAAAGAGCTCAAATTTCTGCAACCCTAATGGAATTTGAGAGAGACGAAGTTTCCAATCAACACTCAAAGCGGAGCACACGCACAAAACGTGCTCAATCGCCATCAAATTCCGCCTCCAATCGACACCCAAAGGGGAGAAAACGCACAAAACGAGCTCAATTTCCATCAAATTCAATTCAAGATTCAAACTTGACAATCCCTGCTCTTCCACCAGAACTCATCACTGAAATCCTCTCAAGGCTTCCAGTCAAATCTCTCTTGAAATTCAGGTCTGTTTCAAAATCTTGGGTTGCTATAATCTCTAGCCCTGAATTTATCAAGACCCATCTCAGCTTATCAGCTAATAAAAACAAGGAAGACACGCACCATATGCTTATATTAGGTCTTAGTGGACCTAAATGGAAATTTAAAGATTGTCCTCTTAGTTCTTTATTTTGCGACTCTGTTGTTAACGAGGCTTTTGACTTGGTTTATCCCATTAAAAATGCTAGTAAAGATATCAGTATTGTGGGTTCTTGCAACGGATTGATTTTGCTTGCCCACTATTCAGAATATTCGTTACTATGGAATCCAGCAATTAGAAAGTGCAAGAAATTGCCTGATTTAAGACCTAGATTGAAGAAAAATAACTATGCCGTGTATGGTTTTGGACATGATGAGTTCCATGATGATTATAAGGTAATGGGTGTTTTTAATAATTATGGCGGTTCAGATTACGTTGAGGTCAAAATGTATAGTCTAAAGAGTGATTCTTGGACTAGTGTTGATTATTGTGGGGAGATATTAAATGCTTCAGGATCTTCTCAAAAAATGAAATTAAATAATTCAGGTTTGTTTGTGAATGGGAAGCTTCATTGGGATACTATTACTTCTGGTCCAGTTGTGCGTACGGGCAAGAACATCATTTCTTTTGATTTAGCTAATGAGAAATGGGAAAAGTTGGAGAAGCCCTCCGGCGTTGGAAAGAATGAATTGTGTGTGGGAATGTTGGGAAGTGATCTTTCTATCTTTTGTGATTATGAAGAAACTTATTTAGGTGCTTGGGTTATGAAGGAGTATGGGGTTAAAGAATCTTGGGTAAAGATGTTTACTATCGAGTATCCAAAAGGTCAATATTTGTATCCACCCTTTTTCATGTCAAGTAAAGGTGAAATATTGGTGGTGTTTGGATCAACTTTCATGATATACAGTTCAAAAGATCACTCGGTCAGATACACATATGTTACTAACTCTGGTGATTGTTCTCTTAATGAAATCTACATTGAAAGCTTAGTTTGTCCTTTTTCTACTGAAGGGAGAGAGAACGCAACAAAAGAACGGGAAAAGCTCAGATCAAAACAATCGAGTAACAAATAACTTGTAAGAGTACTGTCCAAATTCTCTTTTTTATTTCAAATGTAGAACAAGACGCGTATGTGAAGTATGTCTTTAAACCATATTGCTTCTGGACTAGTTTTGGGCTGCTAATCGCTAGATGTATATTTTCTTCAAGACTAACTTCTCATTCTTTTACTTTTTTGGTCAATAAAGGATAAATATTTTTTCACCTTGACAGTAACATTGACATAACCAAGATGCATTGCAAGGATAAAGCATTTTAGGAAGCTAATTTTAGTTGCTTTTATTTGGTTTGTGGGGGAGGGGGGGGGGGGACAAAGTAACAAGCATATAAGAGAAGAAGAGTTTCGGATGAACTTCATTTAGGAGGTTCCTACCTATTCTAAGGTAGCGTATATTGAAATTAAAAGTTAAAACATTAAGGTGCACTGGTCCACCCCGTGAAAGATCAAAATGCTTGTTTAGTGTCATCCAACACCGCTTTGTCAGAAAATTTTACTAAATACACATAAATAGTATGGAGAAAATAAATCATGAAATAAAAATGACACCACTTGACCGAGGGAGCTTCTTGGGCCACTGGTGAAACGTCTCAAATTTCATGCCAAGCATTTCTTTTCATGTTTCTTTTGCTAAAAGGTTATTAGTTAATAGAATCGAACTCTTTCTACTCCTCCAGAGTAGGGGTAAGAGTCTGCGCACACACTACCCTCCCCAGACCCTAATTGTGGGATTCTATTAGGTTGTGGTTGTTGTTGTAGAATTGAACCCTTGACCTTCTCTAATATAAAAAAACTAGACTAAATCATTTAGCCAAGGCCAATAATAAAAACAAAAGTGATAATAAATTATATAATGTTATTACAGTGATTTATTTAATGATGCAAGATCAAGAATGCTAAAAATCCAAGAATTTCAAGAAATTGAAGAAGTCCAAGAATCCATTCAAGATTAGGAATTCTTTTCCTTAAAGATTGGATTTCTTATTTCTTGTTTCCTATTAATTTAATTTTTATTTTAGTAGGATTATATTTGTAGTTCTAGTCAAACTAGGATTGTTAGTTGGTATCCCATTCCTACTAGAATTCTTTTTTCTATTTTAGTTGGGATAGGTTTTCTTAGCCTTATTCTTATTCTAGTTTAATAAGGATTAATTTTCATTAACCTTACCAATTTTACTCATTGTAAGACCTATTTAAAGGGCTTAATATGCTGAAAATAAACATTGGTGATTAGTTTTTCTAAGCTTTTGTTTCAAAAATGTGATTGATCTGTTATTTCATTCTTCTTCCTTTATTCAACACTTCTTGCAATCTTGCGGGATTGAGGAATGTGCGGTGAGGCTTCTTTCCATCTTACATTCTTCTAGCGTGAGTTTGAAGAACGCTTTCGCTAGTTTTGTCAAAAACTTTAGAAGGGTGCTTTTGTTTTTCTCTCTTCTTTGTACTTGAGGTGCAAAACCTTGAAAGTACATCAATTTGGTATCAGAGCCCAAGTTTCAGGTCCGAATTCTTGATTTGCTACCTTGTTCATCGTGTCACCAAACAAGAAAATACCAAGTTCGGGATCCTCTTCAATGGATCTTCAATTAAAGTTCATAAATTAATAAGTAGAATCCTTGAACGAGAAAATAAAGAAATTAAAGTTCAACTAGATGGCTTGAAGGAATCAATGGAGAATCTGACTAAATTAGTTAAATGCTTGGTGAATCAAAATCAGCCACGATATCCGCCACAAAACCGACAACCTCCATTGCCGCCACCACTACCGAGACGCAATATACCAGTGCTACCACGACATCTTCCACTTTGAGATCCACCAATTCAACCGTGTAGAGCATGACATAATGAGCAAGCGGAAGAATTTATAGCTGACCAGGGCATAAAAATACCAATGCACCATGCCCAATATGATAATTGTTCAGATAATCAAGGGACTGAAGAGGACAAAACTGATGAAGACCAATATCAAAGAAACGAAGACCAAGCATTGGATCCAAAACTTGAGGAATTACCACCAAAGTTTTAGGACGATCCATTGGATTACCCAACTATGTGTGTCATTGACTTTCCACCTTTTAGAGGTGCTCAACACAATATTGACTTGATTGTTGACTCTATCAATGCAAATAAGACAACATATTGTGTTAATTCTAAAGTCCACAGAAATATGCTAGAACAAGAGGAAAAATTACCTATAAAGGAGTGGATAATGGAGAGTTTGAGGTATATTGGAGAAACGAGATATCTTCACCTCATAAATATATATGGCTGTCGTCAAAGTGATTGTTGGTTTACAAGCATAGCAATTGATGCAGTCTCAAGAAGAGTGTTGATCTCTATGCTTAATTCAAAGCTAGAAATGGAGTTGGCTAAGTTCCAAGTAGTGCTAACATCAATAACTTCATATCGTAAGTTGAAGCTTGAGAGTCAATGTTGAAAGATTACATGGAGAAGACGTGGTATAAAGTTGAAACATAGAAAGTCAGATTTAGTTCGACCATATGCTAAGTTTGCTTACAACGTGAAGAAGCTCTACGATAAACTAGCAAAATGTAACTTAAAACTTGGTGAGCATTGGTCCCCATTTTTTTTTTCCACCTTGGGTCTCCATTATAGCAAATCTTGTGCCGTTTATGGAAGCTGTTAGACTCGAGGGCGAGTCTTTTTCAACTAGGGGAGAATGATGCAAGATCAAGAATGCTAAAAATCCAAGAATTTCAAGAAATTGAAGACGTCTAAGAATCTATTCAAGATTAGGATTTCTTTTCCTTAAAGATTGGGATTCCTTATTTCTTGTTTCCTAGTAATTTAATTTTTGTTTTAGTAGGGTTATATTTGTAGTTTTAGTCAAACTAGGATTGTTAGTTGGTATCTCATTCCTACTAGAATTCTTTTTCCTATTATAGTTCGGATAGGTTTTCTTTGCCTTATTCTTATTCTAGTATAATTAGGATTAATTTTCCTTTACCTTACCAATTTTACTCATTGTAAGGCCTATTTAAAGGGCTTAATATGCTGAAAATAAATATTGGTGATTAGTTTTTCTAAGCTTTTGCTTAAAAAACGTGATTAATCTTTTATTTCATTCTTCTTCCTTTATTCAACACTTCTTGCAATTTTGCGAGATTGAGGAACGTGTGGGTGAGGTTTATTTCCATCTTACATTCTTCTAATGTGAGTTTGAAGAACGCTTTCGCTAGTTTTGTGAATAACTTTAGCGGGGTGCTTTTGTTTTTCTCTCTTCTTTGTACTTGAGAGGTGCAAAACCTTGAAAGTACATCATTTAATCATTCATGTCTATAAATGTCGACACTGCTTATCTCTATTTGTTATGCTATCAACTATGTGTTGTGATATTTTGGAATTTTGACTTAAGTGACTGTAGCCAAGCAATACAAGCAAGGGATTAGCTAATCCTTGTAGGAAAAAAATGTGAAGAATTTTGACAGACCTGCATTCACTTATACCGTGGTTCTATTTGTTGATTTGCATCTGTTGTGAGCCGTTCAATTAAGGAAGCAAGAGAGAGAAGCCAAAGGGTGTATGTGTGGGGGAAATACTTGCTAGTTGTATCTATTGGAACCGGAGAGGGTCGTGATTTCTATTTAAAGCTCCAACTCTAAATCAGCTAAGTACTCCTTTTGGGCAGCATAATATGATCATGTGATTGGCATGAGTACTGCTTGTGACTTTTCTTAACTTCAGTCCTTTTGATACTTATAATAGATAGCATATACCACTTGAAGTGGCATTGTCTAGATATCAGATAAGTTAACTATGGGATATTTGTTTTTGTTCATTGCTTTGAAGCACTTTGGTCATGTCCCAGATGCAGCTGGTATTGATACAGCGAGTTTTGTTTGCTACATGTTGAATGCAGACCGTGCGCGAGGACAGCCCTGCATTTGGTGCTTCTATATTGCGGTGTTTCTACTCGTCGTAGGCATTGTGATGTATCAGTGAGATGCTTTGTTAATTGTTACTTATATACTAATGAACTTTCAGGATGTGAAAGCTATCCCTTGAGGTTGACCTGCTCAAGAAGTTATATGTATATTTTGTGAACTGGAAGTTATATTCCATCTGCTACTTCTTATTGAGTGCTTTTTTTTTTTTTTAATTTCAAACGTAGAACAAGACGCGTATGTGAAGGATATCTGTAAACCATATTGCTTCTGGACTAGTTTTGGGCTGCTAATCACTAGATGTATATTTTCTGCAGGACTAACTTCTCATTTTTTTACTTTTTTTGGGCAACAAAGGATTAATCTTTTTTCACTTTGACAGTAACATTGACATAACCAAGATGCATTGCAAGGATAAAGCATTTTAGGAAGCTAATTTTAGTTGCTTTGATCATTTGGGGGTGGGGGTACAAAAGAACAAGCATATAGGAGAAAAACAATTTCGGATGAACTTCGTTTAAGAGGGTCCTATCTATTCTAAGGTAGTGAGTGCAAGCTTTTGTCATCTTTGTTATTTGGATGAGAACTATTCCTACTATAAATTCTTTTATCCTGTTTCTAAACAGAGTGACAAATTGTATTATAGTTTTACTCTTTCTTAGAATTCGTATACATGTTGTTCCATCTTTCAAAAGGTTAAAAGTTAAAATATTTAGGTGCAACGGTTGTGTTTCACCCCGTGAGAGATCAAAAATCATATGTGGCCCCCTAAACTTGTCCGGATTTTCCTCTCAAACACCTTATCTAAGATTTGTTTCAATTGAACACTTATGCTACTCAAAATTTATACGGCCTATTAGACACTTTTGAAAGCCAGCAGAAAAATAAAGAGAGTGTAATATGTAACGAAATGGTGGTACCTTGAGCTCCCATAGTAGTACATTGATGTTAAAGTGTTAAAGTGCTAAGTCAGGATGAAATTTCAGCATTTATAGTTTAGTCCTACTTTGTATGTTATTTTCATTAGTTACCCTACTAGCTAGTTCATGCTATTATACTCTGTTAGGGCTCATTGTGAACATATCTTGAATGAAAAATTGATTTTCATTTTCTCTGTTTTTTTTTTATTTTCTTTCTTTTTAATTCTTGCTTTACATTTTCATGGCGATTCCAACATGGGAATCGCTACAATTGGTATCAGAGCTGACAATCCTCGGCTGTTCATTGGTGTTAATGGTAGAGTCCGGTGGAGGTCCAAATCAATTGGAGCAACAGATTCAAGCCTTTATGGAAAGATCGGATAGAAAACTACAGCATATGGAAAAATGGTATCAAAATCGTTTCCGGACCTTCGATAGGTCAGAAAACCAGTATAACCTTCAATGGTCGGAGTGTGAGCAACGGGTTTCCTCTGACCCGTGTGCATATCATCAATATCCTGGTGCAAATCCAAGTTTTTATCGAGAATCCTGTGGTGATTTCATTGGTGGATTCGCTAACCCAACAAATGGAGGATGGAATTATCTCGATTCACCCACAAGTGCTTAATCTTACCAAATTCCATGAGCTTATCAGATTGATAATACCAATCCAGGTTTCTATTTCGTTCAGTTCGGTGATGGTTCGATGGTGTCAATGACTGGCACTGAGCTAGAGAACTTGCTTAACTCTAGCTATGGGTATTTTGAGAACAAAATGTCGGAAGTAGATTATCCATGTGTTGAGCCTCCGTTCGTTTTGACTAAAGCCGAAGCTGGAGATATTGAAGACGAAAGAGTCGCTCTTTCAAGGATTGAATTAGATTCAAGTATCAAAAAGATGGAGAACTGGGTCAAATATGTACCCATGGAAATCAAAGGTGAAAATGCAGACAAGGTGTTTGCTGAAATTTTTAACGACCTTGAATCATTTTCCACTGTTTCCAAGAGCATCCCAGACTCAAATGTTTTGAAACCAAGTGACGGAGATGAGGATACACAAGCGAAAATGTAGTCGAGTTGAAAGATGAAAACAAAATCTCGGATATTCCTTATTCAGATGCATCTTTTGAGGTTGAAGATGAGCTAACGGGAACCCAGAAATTGAGGAGGACCGAGTGTTTGACAAAAGTCCTCTGAAGGATGATACAAAGTTAGAGCCAAATGAGGAAAAAGTGTTTGACAAAAGTCCTCTAAAGGAGGAAGCGGGGGCTTAAGATGACAAGCAATCATTAGTAGCTGGAACCTCACCCACACATCCGATCTTGTTCTCGCTGAAAATGGTTCCCGATTGTATCGCATTAAATTTTGAAGGGGTTGCATATCCAGATATTGCTGTCAAAGTTGTTGCGGATAATTATATAACCTCTGGTAATGTTGCCAAAATCACTTATCCTTTATTTGGAGGATGATGCTGACATTGACGGCACTAGTGAGTGGGAGAAGATTCACCAGCTTTTCACAGCCTTTGTTACGAAAGGACTTAATCTTTCTATTCCACAACTCCAAGTCCCTTTTTTAGATTTTGCCTCTGCGGGCATTTGAGGGCTGCGGCCTCATAGGAGAGTTGATGAGCAATTTGTTCGTGAATGATGATGGGAAGTGTGACACTGAAGATTGTTCCAGATTCCTGGTAATATCACCCTTCTTGAACTACAGTTACAGTGATGTCAAGTTGGAAGGGGTTAATAATTTGAAATAGTTAGATGTCAAGTTGAGTCCTATGGATGAGTTTAAGGCTGATTTGATACCTAACGAATGTAATACTTTTCACGGATTGACCTGCTACATGCAAAAATTTACTAGAGTTGGAACTGCTGTTGGAGACACTCTCAGGTTTCATAGTTACAATGATCCATATGAGGGAGCATATTTGACTGATAAGATGTGGCTCCAAGATAATTTCAGCACTCATATCTTTTGGTTTGAAACTCAGCAAAGTCTAAAAGTTAGTAAGTTTCCCCTAGTTTTGTTGGAGATTATTTTGACTGATACACATATGTATATCAAAATGAGCTGGCTAGACAAAGGGAGCAGGATGTTCAACAAGATGATTGGTAGGAACCTTCTTACTGCGCTTGTGTCTCCTGTACCACTTGTTGCTTCGTATAATAGTCTTATGATGTGCATGAGGGTTTTTGGATCACTTGTACCTTGGACTGACATATATGTGAAGCCACACGTAATAGAGCATGTTGAGGCTCTTTTACTTGTTTTTAGTTGTGCTGGTATAACTGATCCTTGGTGGATGATTCCAGGATTAGTAAGTGGAGATTATATGGTGAAATATCGAGCTATGTACTTTAAATATTGCAGAATTCCGGGTATTCACGAAATGACACGGTTGGCATGTATAGAGAAGGCCAAGGTTGCTGATTTGATTGCTTTTGTTGCGTCTACAAGTTCCAATGAAGAAGGTTGTTATATTGATGCGTCTGGATCCCATTGTGTTCATGTCTTTAGAGCTCTTGGCCTTTCCAGCACTATTGGATTGATTTGTGATCTGCCTAGTGAGTTGCTAGCGTTGCTTCTAAATTTACAGAAGATTGCAAGTTTTATCCAGCATATAGAATGGTAAGTTTGAGCTCAATGATTCTTCACTTCATTATGATATGTTTCTGATAGAAGCGTTATCTTTTCTTGGTTCCAGTTGTATTTTAGACTTTCAACACTTTGAGGGTGGAGTGTATAGACTGATTCTGAACCAAAATGCATTTATCCCTATCGTTGGTAGTAGATACATGTTAATAGATGATGAAATCTTATTCCTTTTGCATCAATTCTTTCTGGTGGTAGTGAGGTGGACCATCCAAAGAAGTGCAATGAAGTAGTAAGGATTGTGGTTGTCATTCAATTAGTTAGGCTCTTAAGTTTACTGCACCATGACGGACATAGAGGGGATTGGTTGTTTATTTTGATTGTGGTTCTTTGGTTTCATTTGGTATCGGTTAATGAAATGCTAGGCCAAGACTTTCTACTGGTGTTTCTAGCTTTTGCTAACTTGACTAAAACCTTGAAGCAGATGATGATTTTACATGGGCTGAATATGAGGTTTCACACTGTTAACAAATCCCAACCTTGAGGACAAGGTTGCTATAAGGGGATGGAATGTAACGAAATGGTGGTACCTTGAGCTCCCAAAGTAGTACATTGATGTTGAAGTGTTAAAAGAAGTGCCAAGTTAGGATGAAGTTTCAGTATTTATAGTTTAGTCCTACTTTTTGTGTTATTTTTATTAGTTACCTTACTAACTAGTTCACGCTTTTATACTCTGTTAGGGCTCATTGTGAACATATCTTGAATGAAAAATTGATTATCATTTTCTCTGTTATTTTTTTCCTTTCTTTCTTTTTAATTCTTGTTTTCCATGTTCATGTCGATTCCAACATGGGAATCGCTACATAATACACTTTTCGATGACGTGGCAAAGTAACGAATTAATAGAGGACATGTGGCACTTGGGGTCCAAATTGATGATTAAGAAATAAATTGTAAAGAAAAACTATTTTCTGAAACGCCCCCACCACCTATCCAACCCTCCCTCTCCCTTTCTTCTTCTTACTAAACAAGCCAGTCATCGTCCCATCAGGGGCGAAGCTACACTCAACAAAGGGTGGTCAATTGACCATCATTCGTCCGAAAATTATAGTGCATATATAGGTAAAATATTAAATTTT